>NC_064626.1:1244418995-1245043995 GCF_023864275.1 Schistocerca cancellata
CAATCATATAAACACAGTGCGATCTTCTATACATGTAAAAGCCAATGTCCCGACTGACCGACTGGCTCACTCACTGACTGGCTTATCAATGCCCAGCACAAACCGCTAAGAATAGAAACCGGAAATTTGGTGAAGGCGTCGTTTAAGGAGGGATTTTTCGAAATTCCAATCCTATGGGGAGGAAATAGGGGTGAAGGCCTCTTTTGAAAAATATCGATATTAAGGCAAATTTGAAGCTGGACCAACGAAAATTGACATCTGGTTTCTGGGTCAGAGGTACAGAAATAAGTGATACAGTATTTCTGGAAACTTAATCCTTTGAGGGTGAAACAGTAAGTCAAAGCTCTTATTGCAAATATATCTTAGTTGAAGAATTACTAAAGTATTTTTAAAGCTACATCTATGAACAATGGTATTTGACTTCTAGGTTACAAATTAAAAAAAAAAAACGTGTTTTCGGAAACAATCTCTGAGTATATGGAGAAGAGGATGGGATTTTTTATGAAATTATTTTATTGTGAAAGCATTTTTAAATATGAATCTATGAAAATTTAAATTTGGCTTTTTAGTTTGAAATTAAAAAGTAGTTGTTACACTGTTTTTGGAAATTAAACCCCTATGAGGGTGAAATGGGGCATGAAAATTTATATGGAAATATTTCATTGAGCGACAATTTTTGAAGTTAAATGTATGAAAATTTGTATTTGGCTTCTCTGTTATAAATAAAACATACGCATGTCACTGTTTTTGGAAATTCAATTCTTTTTACGGGGGTGAAATAGAAGGCGAAACGTTTATAGAAATATTTCAGTGCGAAAGCATTTTTAAACCTAAACTTTGAAAATTCGATGTTTGGATTCTCGGTTAGAGAGGAAAAGATATGTGTTTCACTGTTTCTGGAAACTTAATCCGTAAGGGAGTGCAATAGGCGGCGAAACTTTTTAAGAAAAATGTTTCGTTATATTATAAAAATTTAAAGCTAAATTTATGTAAATTGGTATTTCACTTCTCAGTTAGACATAAAGAAATATTTGTTAGGGGATGAAAGTTGCAATGCCGCACGGGGTAGCCGCGCTGTAAGGGGCGTCTTGTCACGGTCCGCGCGTTTCTCCCCGTTGGAGGTTCGAGTCCTCCCTCGGGCATGGGTGCGTGTGTGTCGTCCTTAGCGTAAGTTAGTTTAAGTTAGATTAAGTCATGTGTAAGCTTAGGGACCGATGACCTCAGCAGTTTGGTCCCATAAGCTCTTACCACAAATTTACAAAAAAGTTGCTGTGGAAATATCTCCACAGCAACTAAAACCTTTGGAATCCAGCTACCAGAGTCGCTTTTTGGTCAGACGTACGTTCTGAAGAGACTATGCTTATATGGCCTTCATTAGCCTGAAAAGCTTAGCAAGTGTTGCCGTTTGTGAACAACACAACAACTCTATTACATAAAAATACAAAATAAATCACTGCAGGCCATACAGGCTGTGCGAGCGAAGCAGCCGGCACCAAGCTAGTAAGTGCATAAAACTACAACAGGATCTATTTCTACTACCAAGTGCTACCTAGGTTCCCTAGTCTACGGACGACAGCAGTAACATAAAATTTATAAACCTTATAGCTAACGACGATAGTGTTGTACACGCCTTCGGCGTGACCACAACCAGAATACGTAACTCTCTCTCTTACAACGGTAGAACACGCCCTCAGCATGGAGACAAGACACAATACAGAAGCACACTCTTGCACACCTCAGTCAAAGCGTGTAATATCGGTATTCAAAACATGTACACCAGCCAGAGTCGGTTTTCATCCTACACAGTACCTGCAGTAAAATAAGCTCAATCTGATAACTTGTCAGTGCCCACCAAACGCTCCGGGCCACTAAAGCACACTCCTAGTGCACCGTATATTAAACCAAAACCACTCTTCTCTGCTTCTGTTTGTAGCTGCCGTCTATTCTGTCCATCGTGTAAAGACATGTCCACTGCACAGGTAGGTGATGTTCACCACAGTTTGGCCACCCCCCCTCACTGACCGTTTGCTGTACAAGCTACCCAACTCCTCGGCAAAGCACGTTCCAGCTTAACTCTCGTCTCAGTTGCTGGCCACCAACCAACTTTCTGGTCTGCTTCAACTGTGGCTCACAACAACAACTTGGGCCCACTACGTTCCACACAGAACAAGTCCGGACAGCACCCCATATCTCTGGCGGCACCTTTCCATGTTTCGTCTACCCCTAGCCACTGTAGCTTTCGGCGTTGACTGAAGTTGTAGCAGTGTGCTCGAGGGAACATTACGCAGAGGGCTTATCATTCGGAAGTTGGTTTTAAAATCGTCACCTTGCACCTCATGGATTTTTGTGCTCGTGAAACACTCACTTTAGTCAGAACTGTAATATCGATTAGTTCAATACTGCTTCAGTCGGTTTTAGAGATATTTTCTTACAATTTTAAACATCCCTGTGAGAAAGCAACCGTACAGGAATATAGTATATATAGTACCACCAGTCGGTTGCAACAAGATTTTACTTTAACCTGGCTTCGACGCCAACTATGGGTATCTTCATCAGCCAAGATTACAAAAGCATTAACACAGAGGAAAATCTAGAAAAGATGGTTATCATACCGAACAGATTTGCAGACTATACTCGAAAGTACTTACAAGTGAACAGATTTAAGAGCAACTTCATTTGAACTGATATAAAATTAGCAACTATCAACAGAATTACAGCTACATAGCGCAACACAGGATACCCTGCAAGACGGAACAGTCACTGGAAGTGGCATCAGAATAAGAGACTCAAAGGAAGTTGTCACAAAGTGGACTCAAAACAAGCCGCACAAATAATTCACAGTCGAAGAAATCAGCTGCTTGCAGCACAAAAATATTGTAAATAAGATATAAGTGTCCATCTTACAGTTCAGTAGCCAGTATTACGCAAACTGAAGCTTATACAGGACAGTGCAATAGCAATTATTGTACACACTTGACGCCGCGCGGAGTAGCAGCGTGGTCTATGGACGTCTTGTCATCACGGTCCGCACGCCCCCCCCCCCCCCTCTCCCCGCCCCCCCGTCGGAGATTCGAGTCCACCTTCGGGAATGTCGTCCTTACCGTAAGTTAATTTAAGATGGATTAAATAGTGTGTAAGCTTAGGGACCGATGACGTCATCCGTTTCGTTCCATAAGACCTTATCACAAATTCCCAAATTCTACACATTTTGTAAGAAGACGATTACAGTGTAATAAATAAAAAGCAGGGAAGAAGACGATGTCTTAGAGTCTAGTATGAGGAAAAGAAAAGTCAGTTTCTGGCGTTTATAAGCAAGCGCTTGACACCATTTAAGAAATTTTTATTACGTAGCTGCAGCTGTTCATTCAGAATGAAATAGTCATTAAGGGGCTCCGGAAAGGCTCAAAATCATCAAAAGTTCAATTTTTACTTTTTTGCGTTTTCTGAATCTGCAGACTATTACCTTTTAATAGATATATAATTTATTCAGTTCCGAAGACTACAACTATTTTTAATTTTTTTTTTTTTTAAATGTATTCTACATGGGCGTGACCCACTGTGGCGCTGTTAAACTGCTGTCAAATGGTGTTATTATTAACGTCCGTGTTCATCAGGTACATTTTAGTGATGTGAGATAAAGTATGTGTTGTGGCTAACCTGTGATGGTTCAATATATATCGCTGGTGTGATTGTCGATTGTTTCATGTTTATTAACTCTGTCGTTATCTCGAAAATATTCGTAATTAATTCTGTCTCTTGAGTCTCTGTTTTGTTGAAGTATAATAATGAGTAAAAGTAAAGCTGCTGTTGCGACTTTCAATGATGGCAACATTGTAAGGTGCAAGGTATTTAGAAATATGGGAATGAAGATAGGTTCTGACATGGTACGAGCGATGCTTGCTTTAGACAAGGAACGCCTTTGGGCTGCAGACAGGGCTGTAAAGAGTCTAGAAATACAAGCAAGAGTAAACAGGAGGAGGAACAAGAGGAAGCTGGAGGAGGAGTTTGCAGGATGAAGATAATCCATCCTATGGACCTGGAATGCACTAAAAAGTTAATCCAATCTTTGTCACTCGATTCCCAAAACTTTTATTTTCTCATACTAATTACATGTTTTCTAAGGATCTTCCAAACATATTTGTTTGAGACTTTCAGTAAATGTTACACAGTACCTTCTGCATAATTTAACACAGCCTTTTTCCAAAAAACTGTATATTTTTGAATATATAAATAAAAAATTGCTAAAAATGTTGTGAATTTTCATTACAATTGAAAAAAAAATCATCTTTAATAACTGAACTAAAATTTTGTAAAATCCCTGTGTTAAGTTGTAGCCCATATTCCAGTAATTAATCTGTAAAAAGTTCAACTTCCTATCTCAAATACTTTGTGAGGAAACATGTAATTTATAAGCGTTATTTTAACATTGCAAGTATAGGGCGTTCCGGAGCCCCTTAAGAGAAAGGTGTTTGAAAATTTCTAATTCTTCAAGGATATTAAGTCCGAAGTCTTTCTTATCTGTGAGCAGGATACTTCTTTAGGCTTATGGCCTGTAATTAACAAATGATCACCAAAGGACGAGTTATATATAGTTGTACCTTTTTTCCCCAATAAGTGTTCTTTATGTCTATCAGTAGTGGCTCGTCTTGTTTGTCATGCAGAATACTAATTTTATAGATACCTGAGTTTTGTAAGGGAGATTGCATTACTTTCAGTTCATGAATAAGATTGCTTTTTAAGCTACTACTAGTAGTCTTGGAGCACATAAACGTCTGTACAGGCAGACGTTTCAAAGGACATCGAGTTGGTAATTGAACTGCTGGAAACCACGCACCAAATTCCGTTTCCCACTGCCATGAGGAGGCACCTGATGCACGGTGTGTGACTTCTCGGCGGAATTCGCATGGCTAGAAACGTGAAACCAATTTTCATCACTCATAACACTATGTTGGATCAAGTTCGCCATCCACAGTTTCTTTAAGCATCCACTTCCAATACTTAGGTCTGTCACGACTTAACATATGAAACGCGGCAAGGTCCCGCTGCAAATACTTTAATGCAGAATGGCCAATTGTATTCTCACCTCCTGTCAGCAGCGAAAGTCATCTGGCAGATATTTTTCTGACTAGCGGGATTTTCTGCAAAGTGTTTGGAACTACTTCAGGAGCTCGAATCGAAGACTGGTACGCTTACAATTAGAGGCAGAACCTTGCGATCGCCATTTCGTTATCAACTTTTGTACACTACGTTTTGCAGGAATATTCGAGTTCGGGATCGCTCTTGAAAATTTCATTGATCTTCTTCAATGAACCATTTCGCATGTAATTCTCAACTACACATACCTTTTCATACAGATAATCTGTGTCTGCCTTAGAACATAACGGTGACACACTCAAATAACAATAAACGGGGGGAGGGAGGGGGGGGGGAGGAACGCGCCTTTATCTTGGACATACTGTAGAAACAGCACCACGGAAGTGATTCTTCAATTTCTCCAGGGGTATTCCGTGACTAAATAAATCTCGGATGAACAGCTTTTCAATAGCGGGTGTCTGATGTCTGACATCCGACATTGGGGATTTTCATTCTTAATGGGTGTTACTGGAGCATCCCGGGATCAATATCTGTTAAATGGACTGATCTTGCGCAATAGCTTTAATTATAACCTCGAAAATAGAAACTTATGCCATTCACTTTTTGTCTCTTTTCACGTGTATGTCTGCCGTCCTGGAAAACGTTGAAATACCCTCGCCGAAGTACTGTAGCACGCTGCTAGAGGACAAATAAAAATGTCGCAGTCTACCTACGCTTAAATATATCCGCGTCATATGGATGTTATTTGAGGGCTGCGACTGTACTGTAAGATTTTTATGAAATATTATACACTGGGATAGTCTCTTGTTACTATTATTTCATTAGCACGACGCGTTTCAGCAGCATGCTTCCACCATCATGTGCATTTACAGTTACAGTAAATGCACCTGATGATGGCACCATGCTGCCGAAACGCGTAGAGCTAGTAAAATATTAATAACAAGTGACTGTTGTGGTGTATATTATTTAAAAAAAAAGCCTACCTATGCTTTATCATTGCTGTGATGTATCTACAAAGAAACAGAAATAACTTAAGTTTAGTTTTTCGAGGGGTTATTGGAAACTTTATGAAAACCGACATAGTCATGCGTTGCTAAATGGTTGCCTAAATTGTTTCCTTATGTTGCTCTGTTGACGCCGTAAATAGATTCTGTTGCTTTTCTTATTACCACGACATAATTCCACCTCATTTGCGAGTATTGATGGGCATATTATGATACGTTTCGACTAAACTAGATACATGCGCCTTGTGAAAAAAGAGTGTTTTCAATAATTATATTTCAAGGCCTAAGACATTTAAAAGTGTTCAGATGCACAACTTTAGAAAAACGAAAGAATCTTCTGTAGCAATCACTAGACTGGTCACTGAATCCGAAAAGTATTCAGATTGCAGCCACGGAAGTCTCTGATTATTTGTCTTACGATGCAACATGTGTGACACGTTGTAAAGATGCTTTGCACCTGAATCGAAATTGTTTCTTGCGAACATCTCGCTGTAAGCTCAGAAACTAGTATAGAAGACAAAGATATGAATTTGTATTTTTAAATCTAAGTATCTTTCATTCGAGAGTAATATGTTCATTTTTATTTAGATTAAGTCCGTTACGCGATTAATAACCTACGCGTTACCAGTCCAGTATATACCCATATAGTCAAATCCCGTCTAGGTGATCGGCGAACACTAGGTCGTACATCACTCCGCCAGAAATCACACAAGTTATCTATGGAACACAGAGGTAACGAATTGCTCACAAATAAACGTTTTACTAAACAATTCAAACGTAATTTTTTTTTCTCTGGTAATGCCGAATATATTCGCAAACTGAAGGTTTGATGTCTAATTTACGGTTGTGACGAGTCTTTTTTAAATATCAGTTAATGTTCATATTCATAAAATGAAACCTTTTCTCATTATTACAGTACGAGTGGCGTGTGGTTATAATCTGTAAGACGTGCACAAGTCAGATGCTTTGTGGGTAACAGGCCCTACAGAATATTCAACTGTGTTGGTTCTTCAGAGCACCTGTAGGCGAGAAACTCCGACAAAATGTTGTGGAAAGCTATAATCCGGTCAGATGCCTCGCCCTCTTCCACTTCACTAAAGACTGTTTTCTTCTAAGATAATTAAGATTTCCAACCTTGAGAGCTCTTTGAATAAAAGCATAAATAGCAGCAAGACGTCTGAGGATTATGAATGCGCTCGGAAGTATTAAGTATCTTCTGCGGAACTAATGTTTAACGAGCAAAATGTACTGCTTTATTCGTGGGATTTAATCTAATAATTCTTTTGAACATATTCGTAAGAAGTTGTAGGTGGAACAAGATTCATTTAAGAGAACAACGACCTGCTCGGTAATCCTTTAACGAAAGAGCATTACTTGCTACAAAGAAGGGAGTGTGAATGAACTCCGAGAACGGAATTTTGTAAGTGAACAAGTGAAACGTAGATCTCTGTTCTAGTGCATAAAATTTTGCAGTCAATGGGCACCCTACTAACTAAGTTAATGACACTTGTAACATGTAAAAATAAAACCCTTTTACAGGCCGGCTTCCACTTTGTTAATTACGTAACAATGTCGGCCGACGTTTATTTTCGAAGGTAAGTGAATAATTCAAATGTTCAAATGTGTGTGAGTTCCTAAGGGACCAAACTGCTTAGGTCATCGGTCCCTAGACTTACACACCACTTAAACTAACTTATGCTAAGAACAACAGACACACCCACGCCCGAGGGACGACTCGAACCTCCGGCGGGAGGGGCCGCTCTGTCCGTGACATTATGCCTCAAACCACGCGGCAACTCCACGTGGCAAGTGAATAATAAAAGAATGTGTGAAATACGGAAAAAGAGTAACTTATCAAACAGTAAAACAAAAATATGACTATTTCCATAAGATACGCAAATTACCTGCAACACTTGTTATACAGGGTGGTTCATTGATAGTGACCGGGCCAAATATCCCACGAAATAAGAATCAAATGAAAAACTACAAAAAACGAAACTTGTCTAGCTTGAAGGGGGAAACCAGATGGCGCTATGGTTGGCCCGCTAGATGGCGCTGCCATAGGTCAAACGGATATCAACTGCGTTTTTTAAAATAGGAACCCACATTTTTATTACATATTCGTGTAGTACGTATAGAAATATGAATGTTTTAGTTGGACCACTTTTTTCGCTTTGTGATAGATGGCTCTGTAATAGCCATGCGGACGGTATTTGCTTAGTGATACATTACCCGTGTTAAAATGGGCCGTTTACCAATTGCGGAAAAGGTAAATATCTTGTTGATGTATGACTATTGTGATCAAAATGCCCAACGGGCGTGTCCTACATATGCTGCTCGGTATCCTGGACGACATCATCGAAGTGTCCGGACCGTTCGCCGGATAGTTTCGTTATTTAAGGAAGCAGGAAGTGTTCAGCCACATGTGAAACGTCAACCACGACCTGCAACAAATGATGATGCCCAAGTAGGTGTTTTAGCTGCTGTCGTGGTTAATCCGCACATCAGTAGCAGACAAATTGCCCGAGAATCGGGAATCTCAAAAACTTCGGTGTTGAGAACTGTACATCAACATCGATTGCACCCGTACCATACTTCTATGCACCAGGAATTGCATGGCAACGACTTTGAACGTCGTGTACAGTTCTGCCACTGGGCTCAAGAGAAATTACGGGACGATGACAGATTTTTTGCACGCGTTCTATTTAGCGGCTAAGTGTCATTCACCAGCAGCGGTAACGTAAACCGGCATAATATGCACTATTGGGCAACGGAAAATCAACGACGGCTGCAACAAGTGGAACATCAGCGACCTTGGCGTACGGTGCGGCATTATGGGAGGAAGAATAATTGGCCCCCATTTTATCGATGGCAATCTAAATGGTGCAATGTATGCTGATTTCCTACGTAATGTTCTACCGATGTTACTGCAAGATGTTTCACGGCATGACAGAAAGGCGATGTACTTCCAACATGATAGATGGCCGGCACATAGCTCTCGTGCGGTTGAAGCGGTATTGAATAGCATATTTCATGACAGGTGGATCGGTCGTCGAAGCACCATACCATGGCCGGCACGTTCACCGGATCTGACTTCCCCGGATTTCTTTCTGTGGGGAAAGTTGAAGGAAATTTGCTATAGTGGTCCACCGACAACGCCTGACAACATGCGCCAGCGCATTGTCAGTGTATGTGCGAAGATTACAGA
Organism: Schistocerca cancellata; assembly: GCF_023864275.1. NCBI lineage: Eukaryota > Metazoa > Arthropoda > Insecta > Orthoptera > Acrididae > Schistocerca > Schistocerca cancellata. The sequence continues at coordinate 1,244,428,302 of NC_064626.1, forward strand.
AGGCGAACTACTCGCTGTTGAGAGGAATGTCGTTACATGTATTGCCACATGCACTGAGGTTGAAGGACATAATTTTGAGCATTTATTGCATTAATGTGATATTTACAGGTAATCACGCTGTAACAGCATGCGTTCTCAGAAATGATAAGTTCACAAAGGTACATGTATCACTTTGGAACATGCGAAATAAAATGTTCAAACGTACCTATGTTCTGTATTTTAATTTAAAAAACATACCTGTTACCAACTGTTCATCTAAAGTATTGAGCCATATGTTTGTGACTATTACAGCGCCATCTATCACAAAGCGAAAAAAGTGGTCCAACTAAAACATTCATATTTCTATACGTACTACACGAATATGTAATAAAAATGTGGGTTCCTATTTTAAAAAACGCAGTTGATACCCGTTTGACCTATGGCAGCACCATCTAGCGGGCCAACCATAGAGCCATCTGGTTTCCCCCTTCAAGCTAGACAAGTTTCGTTTTTTGTAGTTTTTCATTTGATTCTTATTTCGTGGGATATTTGGCCCAGTCACGATCAATGGACCACCCTTTATAGTGTGTGTATGAATCCATTTCCCAGCCCAAGTTTTAATTCTAGGCGTGCTCTTACGTATCAACGGTGTTCGCATGAGACCAGTTTCTGGAGCTGTTCGCACTAACAAATCGCGTCTTAACTGCTTAGAAGCAGGGACGTTGCCTTTCCTGGCAATCACATACATTGGACGTATTTTACTAAATTGTAGTGTATTTGGTTTTTGGGTAAGTTCGATAAATTTTTAGACTGTCTATTAGATAATAAAATTCTTCTACTGGATACTGAAATAGCGAATCAGGTTGTGTATCAGATAGTACATTGGTGCTTGTCATGTATCGCGTACTTCAATAGGAGTTTACATGCTCAAATGTCAGTATATAAAACACGCAAATTGATAAATAAACTTCGGGATACTATTTTCGAGATATATACTTACTTTTTTTTCGTTTACAGTCTCGCGAGTTAATACAGAAAACAAAGGTTTCTGGCGAGCAGTAACTACAACCACGTCTGCGACATGTACTGGAGCATATCTAAGGATGACATTTTGAGAAACAATTGAATTGTGGCTAGTACTCGATTTCCTTCGTCAATAAGCATATCTAATGTAAAATACCGAAAAGGGAACTGAAGTATTACAGAATACAAACTGCTGAATTATCGGTCGAAAGATTTAGCTACAAAAGTTACGTACATGTAAAAAGTCGCTACCTTTTAGTTCGCCTCCATACCTGAGCGATCAGAGCCGCTGACTGCCGTGGAGAAGGCTCCGGTTCGATTCCAAGTACTGCCAGCGTTTTTACCTTGGTGAGAGGTCTGGAATGGGATGCGCTCAGCTACGTGATGCCCTCTGAGGTGTTTGAGGCCGGCGTACTTAGGGAAAGGCAGGATCCGGTGTGGACGGGGCCGTAATCACTTACCGTTGGTTCCTCAGTTTCTTTTTAATTACGTTGATACGCCAGCTAAAACGGCTTGGCAGAACAGGTGATTAGGATTGTGGAAAGGGCCAAATAAAGTGTCGGTCAGGTTCAGTCCAAATTGTAATTTATTGCAATTTAATAACACCTTTAAACAAAAACGGCACAAGCCGAACCTTCAGAACTACGAGTTTCAAAAAGGCAATTATTTCACGGCTGAAGGCCTCCAAACTTGAAATCTTAAAGCAACAATGTAAATCTCAAGTGATAAAAACATGCAGTTAAAATTGCAAATAAAATAATTCACATATACATACAGGGCTATTACAAATGATTGAAGCGATTTCATAAATTCACTGTAGCTCCATTCATTGACATATGGTCACGACACACTACAGATACGTAGAAAAACTCAAGTTTTGTTCGGCTGAAGCCGCACTTCAGGTTTCTGCCGCCAGAGCGCTCGAGAGCGCAGTGAGACAAAATGGCGACAGGAGCCGAGAAAGCGTATGTCGTGCTCTAAATGCACTCAAATCAGTCAGTCATAATAGTGCAACGACACTTCAGGACGAAGTTCAACAAGATCCACCAACTGCTAACTCCATTCGGTGATGGTATGCGCAGTTTAAAGCTTCTGGATGCCTCTGTAAGGGGAAATCAACGGGTCGGCCTGCAGTGAGCGAAGAAACGGTTGAACAAGTGCGGGCAAGTTTCACGAGTAGCCCGCGGAAGTCGACTAAAATGCAAGCAGGGAGCTAAACGTACCACAGCCAACGGTTTGGAAAATCTTACGGAAAAGGCTAAAGCAGAAGCCTTACCGTTTACAATTGCTACAAGCCCTGTCACCCGATGACAAAGTCAAACACTTTGAATTTTCGGCGCGGTTGCAACAGCTCATGGAAGAGGATGCGTTCAGTGCGAAACTTGTTTTCAGTAATGAAGCAACATTTTTTCTTAATGGTGAAGTGTTTAAACCACCTCTACCACGAAACGTGCCAGAACTGTGAGCTCGCATCAACGATGCTTTCGAACTCATTGATGGGGACATACTGCGCCGAGTGTGGGAGGAACTTGATTATCGGCTTGATGTCTGCTGATTCACTAAAGGGGCACATATCGAACATTTGTGAATGCCTAAAAAAACTTTTTGAGTTTTTGTATGTGTGTGCAAAGCATTGTGAAAATATCTCAAATAATAAAGTTATTGAAGAGCTGTGAAATCACTTCAATCATTTCTAATAACCCTGTATATACACACAGCGACGCTGAGAGTGAGAGCTTCAAGGCAAGGGTGAATAGATAAACATAAACAAGATGCAAAACAAACGGCTGAAAGCCCACAATAAACCTTTCAAAGGCAGACGACCGCAATGTCTATTTCTTTCTTTCTTTCTTTTCTTTTTTTTTTAATTCAAAAATACATAGAATCCAGTAAAAGCAAGAATTTTTTTAAATTATTGGCTTTGATAGATTATAAACAAACAATTAAACACCGGTGAGAAGGACAATAAATAAAATGGCACTCAGAAGCCACCAGGGAGGTCATTCTGCCCTCGTTCACTGAAGTGAGACAGGTGGTGAGCCCAACTACACTTAATCCGTCGGAACCCAACCAGGGGACAGCCACGGACCGACCGACAAAACGACTCCCTTGCCACCAATCGGTACATGAGAACTCAAACACAAAGGGTTATGAACGTGATTATCCACAATGAAATATGTATTAGCTGTCAAAACTAATCACCATGTTGGACAGTGGCAGCAGGTGAGGAAAGGACGTTGCCTGAAATTACTGACGACTACAAGGCAGAAAACTGCACTGGTGCACTAGAATTGTAGTCAACCAATACAGGGTGAGTCACCTAACGTTACCGCTGGATATATTTCGTAAACCACATCAAAAACTGACGAACCGATTCCACAGACCGAACGTGAGGAGAGGGGCTAGTGTAATTGTTTAATACAAACCATACAAAAATGCACGGAAGTATGTTTTTTAACACAGACCTACGTTTTTTTTTAAATGGAACCCCGTTAGTTTTGCTAGCACATCTGAACATATATACAAATACGTAATCAGTGCCGTTTGTTGCATTGTAAAATGTTAATTACATCCGGACATATTGTAACCTAAAGTTGACGCTTGAAACCTCCGACGTTCAGTTGCGTGTTGTATCAAACACGGGCCACGGTCGGCGAGCAGCATCTGCAGGGACATGTTTACGATGACGACCGTGTTTACGAGTGTGGCTGTAGTGCACTGTTGTGGTTTGGTCTAGCTGTCGCAGTGTCCGCATGTAGCGCTTGCTGCTATTGTTATTCTGCATTCGTCTCCGCACGCAGACCAACTGTATTACACCGTGTTACCAGACGTCTGTCATAGTGTAGTGTTGTAGGAACTATGACCATGGTGTATTCGAACTCTGAAAAGGTGGAGATGATACTCATCTATGGCGAGTGTCGACGAAATGCAGCTGAAGCCTGCAGGGTGTATGCAGAACGGCACCCGGACAGAGAGCATCCAACGTGGCGCACATTGCAAAACATCTACCGCCAACTGTATGCAACAGGTATGGTCGTAGCACGCAAACGGGTCCGTATCAGGCCCGCCACAAGAGAAGCGGGTGCAGTTGGTGTGTTAGCTGCTGTTGCCATGAAGCCACACATGAGTACACGGGACATTGCGAAAGCCGGTGGACTGAGTCAAAGTAGTGTCATGCGCATACTGCATCGTCACCGCTTTCACCCATTTCATGTGTCGCTACATCAGCAATTACATGGTAATGACTTTAATCATCCAGTGCAATTCTGTCAATGGGCATTAACAGAGAATGCATTGCAGTTCTACCTGTTTACCGATGAAGCGGGGATTCACAAACCACGGGGCAGTGAAACTACGGAACATGCATTACTGGTCCGTGGACAATCCTCGCTGGCTCAGACAGGTAGAGCGACAGCGACTGTGGACTGTAAATGTATGGTGCGGAATCATTGGCGAGCACCTCATTGGTCTTCCCTTCATTACAGGGGCCCAAACAGCTGCAACATACATCGCGTTTCTACAGAATGATCTGCCAACGTTGCTCGAAAATGACCCACTGGAAACGCGTCGACGTATGTGGTATCAGCATGATGGTGCACTTGCACATTGCGCAATTAACACTAGGCTGACCCTTGACAGGATGTTCGACGGGCGTTTCATAGGACGTGGAGGACGCATAAATTAGTCAGCCCGTTCTCCTGATCTTACACCTCTGGACTTCTTTCTGTGGGGTACGTTAAAGGAGAATGTGTACCGTGATGCGCCTACAACCCCAGAGGATATGAAACAACGTATTGTGGCAGCCTGCGGCGACATTACACCAGATGTACTGCGGCGTATACGACATTCATTACGCCAGAGATTGCAATTGTGTGCAGCAAATGATGGCCACCACGTTGAACATCTATTGGCCTGACATGTCGGGACACACTCTATTCCACTCCGTAATTGAAAACGGAAACCACGTGTGTACGTGTACCTCACCCCTCATGGTAGTGTACATGTGCGTCAGTGAAAAAGACCAATAAAAAGGTGTTAGCATGTGGACGTAATGTGCTGTTCCAGTGTCTTCTGTACCTAAGGCCCATCACCGTTCCCTTTGGATCCCTACGTAATTCGGTGCTCTCCGATACACACGATCGAACAGCGGAGGAGTGGTACTCAAGCGTCAACTTTAGGTTGCAATATCTCAGGATGTAATTAACATTTTACAATGCAACAAACGGCACTGATTACGTATCTGTTTATATGTTCAGATGTGCTAACAAAACTAACGGGGTTCCATTTAAAAATACGTAGATTTGTGTTAAAAACATACTTCCGTGCATTTTTTTATGGTTTGTATTAACCAATTACACTAGCCCCTCTCCTCACGTTCGGTCTGTGGAATCGATTCGTCAGTATTTGATGTGGTTTACGAAATATATCCAGCGGTAGTGTTAGGTGACTCACCCTGTATAGTTAATTCCACCGGATGGCGCCTAAATTTCAGCAACACAAACACTATGTGTTGCTCACAGGAAAACCTCCCCAACAGCGAACCACCTAAACGAATCACACAACACAAACGGACGAGGCTTGGGTACTTAAAACACCACTCAACTTTGACGGCCTGGCTCGGTAAGCCACGAAGCTCGTGGCGATCGGACAGCTCCACACACGCTCCGACACTGCGCAGGGACCGCCAGCGAACCCAGCCGACTGCACCGCATGGAGATATCGTCCCTGGTCCGCAGCAACCGACCGACTCCACTCAGAATGCCGACAACATCTAAAATAGTCGTCAGTGAAAATGCCAACTACACACACAATCTGACAAACACTTTCGCGAAGACTTGAACGGTACCCAGCAGTAACTAAACACGCACAAAGACAAATCGGGAGTCGATGCACACACGCACAGTCGACTCATGAACGATCGGCGAGCCAAAACGCATTGTCCGGTAGGATGACCGACCGACGATCCACCAAGACCGTGGCCCACCTCAGGTGACGCGTGGTGGCAATGGTCGGGCGAGCCATGTCGACGCAGACCTCACTGTTGCTCCAACCCGACTGCACTGGTGCCGCATTGCAACTCCCCGGCTGGCAGGTCCGGACTGCACTCCAGACGCGTTCCAACTGACTGGCAGCCCATACTCGCGACCCAGACTCGCTGACGGCAGACAATGACCGGGGAGTAATAGCAGTCGAGCAAGGACAGTACGAGAGGGGATGTATCGTTACGCAGTGCTAGCGCCGGTCACGGTCAGGCAAAGCAACAGCTCAGTGACAGCAGTAATTTAAATTGATGTAGTGAGGTGGAAGTATGTCAAAAAAGAGGGTGTGAAATATATGATGGCGGCAACAGGAGCCACGCACGGTTCGCACGTATACTTGATTTCGAAACAATTGCAAGTAAAGTTGTCAATAAGGAACAGTTATCAAATCTGACTGTTTAGACACAATGTCTAATTAAGAAAATTCTTAAGCAGGTTGCACTCACTGGTGAAGGCCTTGTTGGCCAGAAATTCAAATTATTTGTTGGCTGAAGGCCCCAATAGTAATAACTCAAAAAACAATTTGATGGCTGAAAGCCTGGATAGAAAATTCTTAAGAAGCAGTTAAACTTCTCCAAGAGATAATACAATATTTTTTAAAAAAAGGGACAATCATCAAATTTAACTGTTAAGACACAATGTCTAATTAAGAAAATTCTGAAGCAAGTTGCACTCGTGGCTCAACGCCTTATTGACCAGAAATTCAAATTATTTGTCGGCTGAAGGCCCCAATAGTAATAACTCAAAACCAACTTGACGGCTGAAGGCCTGGACAACAAATTCTTTAGAACCGGTTAAGCTTTTCCAAAAAAAGAATCATCAAAATTTCACTGTCAAGAGACAATATCTAATTAAAAATTCTTAAGACCAACTGCATTCACGGCTGGAGGCCTTAATTAACAAGAAATTAAATTATTTGTTGGCTGAAGGCCCAAAACAGTAATAATTCAAAATTAGAATATTAAAAAAAACAATCATCACAATCTGACCAAATCAAGAAAGAAGTGGACCTCAGACTGTGCTCCAAAGATTGACCTGGGAAAGTCGCTCGACTTCGTAAGCGATGAGACAGCCAGCCAAGAGTTTGTATTCACTTAACCGAATGGCAACTCAAACTAGTGACAGTTTAAACGCTGAGCAACATCTTGCAAAATCTACCTAACATCTGATAACCAATACAACGATGGAATATAACCCAGGCAAGGCGGAACCGGCGGACAGCACTGCATCTTCAAAATCCGGTGTTTAGAACATCCAGAAGCACAAGGAACCACTACAACCCAACTAGTCCGCAAGAAACAAAATATCCCAACCACAATCAAGGAGGCTGTCGAACTACATGCCTTACCGGACGGCAGCGCCAAGGCGAGGAAAGGAACACTGCCGCGAAACTACTCTAACCTCCAGGGCAGGTAACTGGGGCGTTAGCGGTCACTTGGCAGAAAAATACCGCTGGTTGAACTTACCAGTAATAACACAAGGAATTCAATGATTAATAACAAGAAGTGGAGGACGGCTAATTAATTTCGGCAACTCCAAACACTCCACACTTTGCTCTTCGTCTCACCGACCCTGTGAGCAGCAACGCGCGAACATACGGCGTGATCTCAAAATAGTGGAGGTTTCACTACTGGGTTAACGTTCACTCAACTCAAACGTCCGAGGTTGTGGCCCTCACAACTACGGCCCCTCGATCCGGCAGTGCCTGGATGCCGCCAGCAGTCCCGGAATGTCCTCGTGCTGCTGCACCTCACTGCTGCTCTGTCCTAACCGAACTCCCCAACACACCTGACCCAGAAAACACTTGACGTCCCGCCAACGATAGTACCACCATACTAGATATCGATTGTAACGCCGGAAATGCATATCCTCCTATTTCCATCTATTGTACTATAATTTTTTTCCTTATTTTGTTACCTCAAGATATGACATATCTGTCTCTTTATATATTGTAATTGTTTTACTATTTGTATATATATATTTATGCATTTATGTCGATGTATAATTGGTTGTTTTGTAAATATTATTTGTATTTTCACGCTGGGTCTTGCCTAGGGAAAACTATGCTATCGAACGAATACGTCGATAGGTCGTGTGGAGAACCAGAGTGTTTAGGATCTTTGGTAGTGTTAACTCTGTCGCGTGGAGCGCGGGCAGAGAGAGGGTCTGGCTGGAGTAGCGAGTGGAGCAGGTGTGTTGTGTGAAGCTCCCGCGAGTTGCCGCGCTTTCGGGGTTGGGCAGCATGTAATTGCGCTCGACTGGCGATGATAGTTTCTGACATGGTGTTGCGGACGGGAAGCATTATCTGGCGCACATCAAGAGCCCGTTTCGTCTGGTGACCGTATCGAGAAGAAGGCGCGCCAACATCCAGCTTCTGCAACAGCGACGGCCGACAATGACTGACTGTCGCCACCTCCTCGATCGACGGCTTCAAACCTTCAATCAACCAACAAGGAAGACAGGAAGCACGTAAAGTTTTAGAACTGTATGGCAGACCTCAGCTTTTCAAACTGTTCCATTTTCGTAACTATAATTACAGCAACTTAGCATGAACCTTTGTTGCTCATTGTCCCAATTGCATTGCCAAGCAGGATCCCTTCCTTTTCCGAAATGAACCCGAGTGTCGTTGAAATTCAAACGCCAGCAATAAAGTAATAATATAGCATTTCACTGCTTTAATTTCAAAGTTCAGTTAAGGTACTCATAGCTGGCTACAATATCTAGATTACACAAGCATAAATTAAGAGTGCGAGTTTTGTTACCGTATTTTAGCTTACCTGTGACTGCAGCTCAGCTTGGTACGTACTAAATTTTACTATTGTTAATTGTTCAGAATCATTTAATTCAAGTTCAAAGTTAAATCTCTTATTTCTAAATTGCGTAGATTCAGGTAGCTTTTGAAATGATTGTTGAGGTAGTCCAAGACTAACCATATTTTACTGAATTTCGATGTGCTTCAGAAAGAAAGCTCACTATTAACTTCAGCCACTAAATTAACTTTCGATTTTCCGGTTTTATTATTACTTTTGCTAAATTAAGTCAGAGTGTAGCGAAATTTATTACTTGTGACAAACTTTCAGTTTCCACACTACACTTGTCAACCTTCAGTTGCCACGCTTCTAGTGCTAATTATATGTGTAATAATCTTTCTTTTTCAGTTACTATAGTAATTGTCCTTAGGACTGGCGACCGTAATTTCCCCCAAATCTCAAATATCTAATTACCGCTAGTTGATTGTTAACGTAACGGCCGCACATTTACTTTCTTTATTAACTTTACCCCTATTTCAAAATTAATTTCCACCAGTTTCATTAAGGTTTAATTTTTCACTGTCATTAAGGTCGATAAGTGAGGGGGAGGTTACACGATAACTGCTGCTGCTGCTGCCACTCGCGGACAGACAACGCTAGCAAACATAGTGGTACCAGTAAACACAAGAAGAAAAAGAGATGCAACTATCCATATTACATGATGCCAACAGACGAATGGCACCCATGCGAGCCGCTACACCGCTCATTGTTACTTGAGTAGAAGCTGTTCCATGGTCACGAAACCCAACAACGATTGGGAGCGCGGTATGCCCCGCCATACCACATCTGACGACGCCATTGGCAGAGGGTGACATTGCAGTCGGCCAGAACCGACTGGCCCGTCTAGGACCAGAACGCGGAACTTAATGTTTAATTTACATTATCCTTTGATAATTTCTAGCTCATTAGAAAGGTTAGGGGACAGAGTAAGCACAGCGCATTTCAATTGAGGACGGTTTCAAAAAACTGAATAAAGCCCTTACACAGAATTTTACAGGAAAGGTTATTTTTAATTGTTCTCAGTACTGTTGATACAAAAAATTTCAAAAATGTAATACTGGTCATACATGTAGACATGAATTGATGAAGGAATAATTGAAGTTACCCACTAACCTCCTTTATTGAAAAAAAAATTAGAAATTACGGCTGAACGCGTGATAACTCTTATGCAGGTCATTCTACGCGAAATTCTACGCTCTTACTTTCTGGCGTTTCGGAAATTTTCTATAGGAGTATCGTTTTCGGGTTAGAAGTGAGAAAGTCCGTACTATCGAATTCATGAACTCTTATTTTCGATACCTAATCACAATTAAAATTATTTACAGCTTGCCCAGCAAAAGTCTAATTTGCCTACCCAAATCGTAGTAAGAAACTATCCAGCACTGCTTTTGTTTTATTCATGTACAGACTTTATCTAAAACGAGTAAGCTCATTGAAACAGAAATACTCTGCTTTGCATGTTAATTCCTTTGTTCTTCAACCTATACTCAGATCGTCATTTGAGACTACAATCGTCAATCGTGCATTTTTTTGCGTCAACAACTCCTACTTTATCTTGCACTTTTCACATTCTGAGCTGTTTCAGAATATTCTGGATCTTCTAACATCTTAATAATGATTTTCCATCTAGAGCATACCACAACAACTAAGAACCTTGTAGTAAAACAGTGGCTGAACGTGAAAGAGAATGAAACCCGACAATGTGCATTGTTCTCGAATAAGCGCTTAGCAAAGAGTTAATCTTTTAGGATGTTGCGCGATTGCCTGAAAGTAAACACAAGTTCGTGTAAAAGCTGTTGTATTTAACTTTCAAATATTGTGTTGTAAGATTCAACCACGCAGCATAAAAGAAGGATAAGTTGAGTTTTGTGGCATCTTGAAAATTGTAGATGTCGAATTTTGTGAAAATTTGTTATATTCAGGCGCCTTTAACAACGGCAAATATTCAGTTTGTTGTATTTTCCTTTAGCCATTCTGTGAAGCCGGTAATAAAGTATCAGAATTTGTTAATAACGCAATTTTAAAAAATGGCATTTGTTGAGTTTTGTTAAAACGGTCCATAACTCATGTCTAAACTGTTGCGTTTGGTTCAAATCCAAGTATTATATACGTAAACTGCGTCTCAAATACAAACCGAAAATACATTTTATTCTCACAGATATTGACACTAACGTAATGTTTTGATTTTTATAACGCTGAAACAATATGTAAAACTTGGAAGGTCATTTTCAGAGAAAATCTTATCTTTCTGATAATCAAAACAGCTGTAGGATTCAAGTTCGTTTCACTGTTAAAAAAAGGAACGTTAAATTGTATAGATTGTTATCAGTTGGACGAAGTAGAAGTAGAAGAAAATCAGCAACTTCTGTTTTATACTTAACGTAACTCTGAACAGTTATTAGTAACCTATGTAAAGAGATTAAAATGTAGTAGTTACATTGACTTTGGAGCAAGTGTGCCATATTTAGCACTCAAAGTCAGCAAAGGGAGAGGCAGATATTATGTGTTCGGAGACAAACTTTTTATGTAAACGCTCCTTATGTTCTGGTATGCACATTGTTAGCTCTTATGTTGCAACTTTCATGTTTCTGAAAAATAAGTTAAACAAGGAACTTGAATATATCATGAAGAATTACTGAAACTGATGGCCGGCTTTTTATTTATGGCAACAAAATTCATTACCCATTCCCATGCAGTGCTGCTACTGTGAGCCTGAAGAACGTAATTAAGCATTTCGACTTCGTCGAAAATAATTAAGTACAGTGTATTTTATCTTCTCGTTTCCTTGGATAGGAACGGACTTGGTAGTGCTCCAATTTCCTCCAGGTATGACGGCAACATCCTGATTCCAACAGAGAATTCGAGCGGGTTGTGCAGTTCCCAGGTCACGTTGAAGACCTTAGTAAAATTTTCTGGTCTAGACTTCGCTTATGAGAGGTTCCTATGAAATAGCAGATGTATTCCTGCTGCACTACAGATCGTTTACCCAAGGATAATGGACATGTCATGATATTACTAACTAAAAACGAAAAGGATTAAAAATCCTTAGCCTTGATGATAGCTTCCACTCTCGCAGGCGTACGTTCAGTCAGGTTTCTTGGGGAATGGCAGCCCCATTCTTCACTGAGTGCTGCACTGAGGAAAGGTATCGATGTCGCTCGGTGAGGCCTGGCACGAAATCGGTATTCCACAACGTCCCAAAGGTGTTCTATATGACTCATGTAAGGACTCTGTGCAGGCCAGTCCATTACAGGGATGTTATTGTCGTATAACCATTCCGTCACAGGCCGTGCATTATGAACAGGTGCTCGAGCGCGTTGAAAGATGCAGTCGCCATCGCCGAATTGCTCTTCAACAGTGGGAAGCAAGAAGGTGCTTAAGGGTCTCCGGAAAGGCTCAAAATCATGAAAAGTTCAATTTTTACTTTTTTGCGTTTTCTGAATCTGCAGACTATTCCTTTTAATAGATATATAATTTGTTCAATTCCGAAGACTACAACTATTTTTAAATTTTTTTTTTGAAATGTGTTCTACATGGGCGTGACCCACTGTGGCGCTGTTAAACTGCTGTCAAATGGTGGTATTATTAACGCCCGTGTTCATCAGGTACATTTTAGTGATGTGAGATAAAGTATGTGTTGTGGCTAACCTGTGATAGTTCAATATATATCGCTGGTGTGATTGTCGATTGTTTCATGTTTATTTACTCTGTCGTTATCTCGAAAATATTCGTAATTAATTCTGTTTCTTGAGTCTCTGTTTTGTTGAAGTATAATAATGAGTAAAAGTAAAGTTGCTGTTGCGACTTTCAATGATGGCAACATTGTAAGGTGCAAGGTATTTAGAAATATGGGAATGAAGATAGGTTCTAACATGGTACGAGCGATCCTTGCTTTAGACAAGGAACGCCTTCGGGCTGCAGACAGGGCTGTAAAGAGTAGAAATACAAGCAAGAGTAAACAGGAGGAGGAACAAGAGGAATCTGGAGGAGGAGTTTGCAGAGGATGAAGATAATCCATCCTATGGACCTGGAGTGCACTAAAAAGTTAATCCAATCTTTGTCGCTCGATTCCCAAAACTTTTATTTTCTCATACTAATTACATGTTTTCTAAGGATCTTCCAAACATATTTGTTTCAAACTTTCAGTAAAAATATAAATAATAAATTGCAAAAAAATGTTGTGAATTTTCATTACAATTGAAAAAAATCATCTTTAATAACTGAACTAAAATTTTGTAAAATCCCTGTGTTAATTTGTAGCCCATATTCCAATAAATAATCTGTAAAATGTTCAACTTCCTACCCCAAATACTTTGTGAGGAAAGATGTAATTTATAAGCGTTATTTTAACATTGCAAGTATAGGGCGTTACGGAGCCCCTTCAAATATCAATGTAGGCCTGTGCTGTGATAGTGCCACTCAAAACAACAAGGGGTGGAAGCTCCCTCGATGAAAAACACAACTACAGCATAACACCACCGCCTCCGAATTTTACTGTTGGCACTGTACAAGCTGGAAGATGACGTTCACCGGGAATTAGCCATACCCACACCCTGCCATCGGATCACCACATTGTGTACCGTGATGCGCCACTTCACACAACGTTTTTCCACTGTTCAATCGCCCGATATTTACGCTCCTTACACCAAGCGAGGCGTCATTTGGCATTTACCGGCGTGATGTATGGCTTATGAGCAGCCGCTCGGCTATGAAATCCAAGTTTTCTCACCTCCCGCCTAACTGTCATAGTAGTTGTAGTGGATCATGATGCAGTTTGGAATTCCTGTGTGATGGCCTGGATAGATGTCTACCTATTACAAATTAGACCCTCTTCAACTGTCGGCGGTCTCTGTCAGTCAACAGCCGAGGTCGGCCTATACGCTTCTGTGTTGAAAATGCCCCTTCACGTTTCCACTTCACTACGACATCGGAAACAGTGGACCTAGGGATGGTTTGGAGTGAGGAAATCTCGGTACAGACGTATGACACAAGTGACACCCAATCACTCGACCACGTTCGAAGTCCCGTGAGTACCGCGGAGCGTCCCATTCTGCTCTCTCACGATGTCTAATGATATGGAGGACCTGGATATATGTGGCAGCACAGTGCACCTAATATGAAAAACGTATGTTTTTGTGGGTGTCTTGATAGTTTTGATTACATAGTGTTTATGTCTTATGTATTTTATTTGCGACTATTGTGCAACTGTTCTCTTATTGCCTGATGAGACGGAGTATCGCCTATATAAGGAATGTTTACTTTGAATTTGTACACAATTTATGTTGGTTTGACATTAGTATTTTCTATAATTGTTCCTTTATATATGTTACAGTTTTGTCAAGCTTGTGTGACTAGTCTACAAAATTGTAAATTTTCTATTTACACAAACGATCGGAAGATAGCTATTTAATTTCGCCAAAACCACTAATCATTATGTATTCTTATGTGATCTGGGCGAATAAATTTCTGGAATAAGAAGAACAACCATGTTTAAATTCTGAGATCGCTTCCAGTACAGCTGAGAATGTCAGGTAAACATCAGTATTTACTTCATTTGCAGACTAATAATTACCGCTATTAGGATTGGTTGTTGCGGGGAAGGAGACCAGACAGCGTGGTCATCGGTCTCATCGGTTTAGCGAAGGATGGGGAAGGAAGTCGGCCGTGCCCTTTCAGAGGAACCATCCCGGCATTTGCCTGGAGTGAACCGCTATTAGGAGTCAGATGTTTTCAGTTTGGTTAGCACATGTGGCAAGAGCAAGCTATTACTGCTTTTTTCCCCTGGACAGCAGGTCAGATGTTGAAGTTTGGACATGTCGATGCAAAACAGAAAGCCTACGCCGCCACGCGTCATTTATTTTACGACCCAGGTACGGCCATACAGGAAACATCAGGTCATAAAGTTTGTGACATGTCTGTGGGAGGAATGTTCGACATAGAGAGAAAACAACCAACACTCTGATGTGTGTACACATTGAGGTACCACATGTAAAAATATATGCACTTAGACTATGTGTTCAAAAGTATCTGGACAACAGTAAAATTCGGAGGCGGTGGTGCTGAGGGCTGGAAGTGAGTCGTGCTTAGGTAGCTCAGTTGGTAGAGTAATTCCCCACGAAACGGAAAGGCCCCAAGTTGATGTCCCAGTTCGGTACACAGTTTTTATCTGTCTGGAAGTTTCAAGTTATTACGTAATATAAAAAGCTAATGTTACTCTGTTCATTCATTTCCCAACATCAGTCACTGCGTACTCTATAGACGTACACTGTCAACTGACATCATGACCGAGATAATGATGCTTAGTTTCTGTTCGCGTCTCTCAACTTGCTGTTTACTTGCCCATAAAAGCTAGTCGGCATTCCTCCGTAATTAGCGAGATGATGTCCTCAGAACGACATGTTTAGTACTGCTCAATGCAGAGATTTAATGACAGATTAAATAAAAAGACCTACGGCAACCAAATCATCGCAACAAGACGTCGCTGTAATTCAAACGTCATTTTTCTTTGAGGCCTAACCCGAATCGATTTTTACTGTCGCTGACGGAACTAATACACTCCTGGAAATTGAAATAAGAACACCGTGAATTCATTGTCCCAGGAAGGGGAAACTTTATTGACACAGTCCTGGGGTCAGATACATCACATGATCACACTGACAGAACCACAGGCACATAGGCACAGGCAACAGAGCATGCACAATGTCGGCACTAGTACAGTGTATATCCACCTTTCGCAGCAATGCAGGCTGCTATTCTCCCATGGAGACGATCGTAGAGATGCTGGATGTAGTCCTGTGGAACGGCTTGCCATGCCATTTCCACCTGGCGCCTCAGTTGGACCAGCGTTCGTGCTGGACGTGCAGACCGCTTGAGACGACGCTTCATCCAGTCCCAAACATGCTCAATGGGGGACAGACCCGGAGATCTTGCTGGCCAGGGTAGTTGACTTACACCTTCTAGAGCACGTTGGGTGGCACGGGATACATGCGGACGTGCATTGTCCTGTTGGAACAGCAAGTTCCCTTGCTGGTCTAGGAATGGTAGAACGATGGGTTCGATGACGGTTTGGATGTACCGTGCACTATTCAGTGTCCCCTCGACGATCACCAGTGGTGTACGGCCAGTGTAGGAGATCGCTCCCCACACCATGATGCCGGGTGTTGGCCCTGTGTGCCTCGGTCGTATGCAGTCCTGATTGTGGCGCTCACCTGCACGGCGCCAAACACGCATACGACCATCATTGGCACCAAGGCAGAAGCGACTCTCATCGCTGAACACGACACGTCTCCATTCGTCCCTCCATTCACGTCTGTCGCGACACCACTGGAGGCGGGCTGCACGATGTTGGGGCGTGAGCGGAAGACGGCCTAACGGTGTGCGGGACCGTAGCCCAGCTTCATGGAGACGGTTGCGAATGGTCCTCGCCGATACCCCAGGAGCAACAGTGTCCCTAATTTGCTGGGAAGTGGCGGTGCCGTCCCCTACGGCACTGCGTAGGATCCTACGGTGTTGGCGTGCATCCGTGCGTCGCTGCGGTCCGGTCCCAGGTCGACGGGCACGTGCACCTTCCGCCGACCACTGGCGACAACATCGATGTACTGTGGAGTCCTCACGCCCCACGTGTTGAGCAATTCGGCGGTACGTCCACCCGGCCTCCCGCATGCCCACTATACGCCCTCGCTCAAAGTCCGTCAACTGCACATACGGTTCACGTCCACGCTGTCGCGGCATGCTACCAGTGTTAAAGACTGCGATGGAGCTCCGTATGCCACGGCAAACTGGCTGATACTGACGGCGGCGGTGCACAAATGCTGCGCAGCTAGCGCCATTCGACGGCCAACACCGCGGTTCCTGGTGTGTCCGCTGTGCCGTGCGTGTGATCATTGCTTGTACAGCCCTCTCGCAGTGTCCGGAGCAAGTATGGTGGGTCTGACACACCGGTGTCAATGTGTTCTTTTTCCATTTCCAGGAGTGTAGTTATTCGGAAACCTGTCCGGCAAAACTAATGTGTTTCGAGCATGCATTTCCCTGTTTACATCAGTCCATGGCTGGCTGCATTTGTCTTTGTGTGTGACGGCAGAGGCCGTCCTTATTGTGTCACCATTAATAAAGAGACCTGGGTAGCTGCCAGAACAGCTCCTTTGCTAACGACCTAACCGTGTGCAGGCACTGAATTTTATGCTTTGTGTCTTGGCCAACGGCAGTATGTAGCAGCTAAGAAGTGCGAGTTGTCTCTGCAGCTATTATGTCAAGAGACGACGTGCTGATATTGAAACAGGTCATGTGGCAAGCAAAGGTATGTATAAAACATTTGCTATTAATAAACTGTCATATTCACCACTTTCACTGAGTACCTCTTTCACGATTTTGAACAGAGACAGTTCATCTACAGACTACAGCGGTGCATTTACGGCCATGAGCAGATACTAGTGACATTTCAATGTTACAGTGCTCTGCAATGGAAGAACAACTTTCCTGTACATAGGAAATAACAGTAAAGCTTAATTCTGTTAACACTGCAAATAGACTAGAGTAAATGTGTAGCTGTCATACTTATGCTGAAGTCGTTCCAGGTTGTATATGTACAGCACCGAAACCAAAAATGTACTTTTTGGTATATCATGACTTTGCAAGTGAAACCCCTACGTAAGGTGAAACGTCCCCTTTGAACAATTATGCACGACTGTGCTGATAAACCTCTTACACTATTTGCTTTTCAAACAGCTGAACAAAACTGAACGTACTCAAACATTCACTAAAGTGACACACAATATTTTTAGCGCAACGCAATCTGACTATCAAAGATCCCTACCTTTCACAAATCACTTACCTCACAAAAATCTTCGTTACTGGAACTACTGCAATACAGCGAGCGCCACTACTGCCAGCTAAATAAAAGATTCAAACTACAGAAGGCACTAACTACTGATAGGGATAGTTAGCAAATGAAAGATATTAATAGAGAACAAACAATGTATTTACCTTAATAGTCATAATATATATAGCAGTTCATGACAAATTACAAAACTCCGCCATCTCTCTCCCCACATCCACCACTGCTGGCGGCTCACCTCTAACTGCGCAACGCTACGCGCTGTTCACATCCAGCTGCCGCTGCCCAACACTACAATGGCAGACAACAATGCAAACTAGCCACAGACTGCACACAGTACAGCCAGTGATTTTCATACAGAGCGCTAAGAAAACCTAAACAGCCTACTTAAGTTAGACACAATGGAACAAAATCTTCAAAAGTTAGACACCACACTTGAGTTCAAATGGCTCTGAGCACTATGGGACTTAACTACTGTGGTCATCAGTCCCCTAGAACTTAGAACTACTTAAACCTAACTAACCTAAGGACATCACACACATCCATGCCCGAGGCAGGATTCGAACCTGCGACCGTAGCAGTCCCGCGGTTCCGGACTGAGCGCCTTAACCGCGAGACCACCGCGGCCGGCTACACCACACTTGGACAAACACGTGAAGATTTAACTACTGAGTTACATAACATCGAATCGAAATGTCAAAAAGTCTGTAATGACGTAAAAACAGAAATTTGTGAGCATTTCCAACCTATTTTTTCGCGTCATGAAAATGCATTACAGAATCACGAAGCAGCCATAAAAGAACTGCAAACTATTGTTCATGAACATCATGAGACCTTGCAAGCTAAAATTGACTCAGTTGCATCTACCGATTCGGTTACGCAACTTGCAAAAACTCAGGAAAACTTAATGGGACACAGTAGATACCCTGAAAATACTGCTGGCGGCTCACCTCTAACTGCGCAACGCTACGCGCTCTTCACATCCAGCTGCCGCTGCCCAACACTACAATGGCAGACAACAATGCAAACTAGCCACAGACTGCACACAGTACAGCCAGTGATTTTCATACAGAGCGCTAAGAAAACCTAAACAGCCTACTTACAAAGGCAACAAGTGAAAGTGACTGGTCAGGTGGTGGGGAGGGGGGGTGGTGGGGGGAGCGAGATGTGGGACAAGTAGTACTTGTGGCTACGTTCATTATTCTAGGGGGGGGGGGGCATCATGCATCCTTACAGTCAACCCCGCTAACAGACTGACCTAACAGGCTGACCTGATATATCCCGAGCAATACACACAAAAATAAATAATCCAATTACATCAATATACGAGTACATAAATAAAATGTTTCACATAGAAATCTTCAAATATCCGACATGATTCCACAAAATTATAGCCTTTGAACAAATTCCGATTTTACTCCATGGAAAGTGCTATGGATATTCGGTACACAGCCGATTCCACAAAAATAAAAATATTAAAACATACAATTTTTTTGAATTACTTGCGTCCTTACTTTATCTACACGGTCCAGTCGCACTAAAGTGACCACCCCCTATATTCGACGTCGACGTCCAATGATTTAAATTGATTTGATCTGTCAATGACAAAAACCGCTACAGCAGTAAAAATTATTTCTAAAAATAGAAAAGCAACACGGTTTCAAAATCTGTGTGCCATCTTCAGGATAAAAATCGCTGGACGGAAGTTAAAGATGACCCTCGTTCACGACGCCCTTCGACGTCTATCAACGACGCTCATGTCAGGAACGTCAACGAAATTATGTGTGCCAATCGAAGACAGACTGTCCGGGAGACTGCAGAAGAACGTGAAATTTCAGATGGATCATGTCATGAAGTCCTGACAAAGAACCTTGTAATACATCTCGTTGTCGCCAAGTTCGTTCCATGGCTCATGAGTAAAGACCAGAAAGATCTTCGTCTCGCATCTGTGAAGAGCTTTTGGATCGTGCATATGAGAACGAGATGTTCCCTAAGAGAATAGTAACTGTTGATGAGACGTGGGTATCTCATTATGATGTTGAGACCAAGGCTCATCTTCACAATGTCTCGGAAAAGGTTCTTCAATAAAAAAGCTCGTCAGCTCAGGTCAAATGTCAAAGCCATGCTGATAGTTTTCTTTGAAGAATTAGTTCATAATGAATTCGTGCCACAGGAAGAAACTCTTCGTCGGTGGTACTATAGGGACGTTTTGCGACGCGTGCGAGAAAATGTAAGAAGGAAAAGGCTTGAAATATGGCGAGGCAAGTCACGGCTCTTGCGTCACGATAACGCACCCGCACATTCATCCCTGTTGGTGTGTAACCATTGCACAAAAAAACGAAATCACTGTGACAAAATAAAAGAAAAATTGCAGACGGCGGCGGTACGCGCTATTCAGCAAGAGGCGTACCAAGACTGCTTCCAGAAGAGGAAACGGCGTGGCGTTGGGAGTGGTGTATCAATTGTGCAGGAGAGTATTTCGAAGGAGACCATCCACAATAATTGAAAGCTAAGCGTAGAAAGATTTTGTGGACGCAGTTCCGGAATTTTTTGAACAGAGCTCATACAACTGTTATTCAAGCAACATCGAGGATATTCAGCCTAGCTGGCAGTCGTGTGATCATTGCCACAACATGTTTCGGGGCCGGCCGGTGTGACCGAGCAGTTCTGGGCGCTACAGTCTGGAACCACGCGACCGCCACGGTTGCACGTTCGAATCCTGCCTCGGGCATGGATGTGTGTGATGTCCATAGGTTAGTTAGGTTTAAGTAGTTCTAAGTTCTAGGGGACTGATGACCTTAGCCGTTAAGTCCCATAATGCTCCTCGCCATTAAAATTACTACACCACGAAGATGACGTGCTACAGACGCGAACTCTAACCGACAGGTAGAAGATGCTGTGATATGCAAATGATTAGCTTTTCAGAGCATTCACACAAGGTTGGCGCCGGTGGAGACACCTACAACGTGCTGACATGAGGAAAGTTTCCAACCGATTTCTCATACACAAACCAAGACTAAGTTATCTGTGCACCGTTCGATCTTTCGACCAACTTTGTTGTATGGGAGCAATAGCTGGGTGGATTCAGGTTACCTTATCAACAAGGTTGAGGTTACGGATATGAAAGTAGCTAGGATGATTGCAGGTACTAGTAGATGGGAACAATGGCAGGAGGGTGTCCACAATGAGGAAATCAAAGAAAAACTGGGAATGAACTCTATAGATGTAGCAGTCAGGGCGAACAGGCTTAGATGGTGGGGTCATGTTACACGCATGGGAGAAGCAAGGTTACCCAAGAGACTCATGGATTCAGCAGTAGAGGGTAGGAGGAGTCGGGGCAGACCGAGGAGAAGGTACCTGGATTCGGTTAAGAATGATTTTGAAGTAATAGGTTTAACATCAGAAGAGGCACCAATGTTAGCACTGAATAGGGGATCATGGAGGAACTGTATAAGGGGGGCTATGCTCCAGACTGAACGCTGAAAGGCATAATCAGTCTTAAATGATGATGATGATGATGATGATGATGATGATGAAACAGCAGTTGACCGGCGTTGCCTGGTGAAACGTTGTTGTGATGCCTCGTGTAAGGAAGAGAAATACGTACCATCACGTTTCCGACTTTGATAAGGGTCGGATTGTAGCCTATCGCGATTGCGGTTTATCGTATCGCGACATTGCTGCTCGCGTTGGTCGAGATCCAATGACTGTCAGCAGAATATGGAGTCGATGGGTTCAGGAGGGTAATACGGAACGCCGTGCTAGATCCCAACGGCCTCGTATCACTAGCACTCGAGATGGCAGGCATCTTATCCGCATGACTGTAACGGATCGTGCAGCCACGTCTCGATCCCTGAATCAACAGATGGGGAAGTTTGCAAGACAACAACCATCTGCACGAACAGTTCGACGACGTTTGCAGCACCATAGACTATCAGCTCGGAGACCATGGCTGCGGTTACCCTTGACGTTGCATCACAGACATGAGCGCCTGCGATGGTGTACTCAACGACGAACCTGTGTGCACGGATGGCAAAACGTCATGTTTTCGGATGAATCCAGGTTCTGTTTACAGCATCATGATGGTCGCATCCGTGTTTGGCGACATAGCCTATGAACGCACATTGGAAGTGTGTATTCGTCATCGCCATACCGGCGTACCACCCGGCGTGATGGTATGGGGTGCCATTGGTTACACGTCTCGTTCACCTCTTGTTCGTATTGACGGCACTTTGAACAGTGGACGTTACATTTCAGATGTGTTACGACCCGTGGCTCTGCCTCTCATTCGATCCCTGCGAAACACTACATTTCAGCAGGATAATGCACTACCGCATGTTGCAGGTCCTGTACGGGCCTTTCTGGATACAGAAAAGGTTTGACTGCTGCCCTGGCCAGCACATTCTCCAGATCTCTCACCAACTGAAAACGTCTGGTCAATGGTGGCCGAGCAACTGGCTTGTCACAAACGCAAGTCACTACTGTTGATGAACTGTGGTATCGTGTTGAAGCTGCATGGGCAGCTGTACCTGTACACGCCATCCAAGCTCTGTTTGACTCAATGCCCAGGCGTATCGAGGCCGTTATTACGGCCAGAGGTGGTTGGTCTGGGTACTGATTTCTCAGGATCTATGCACCCAAATTGCGTGAAAATGTAATCACATGTCAGTTCTAGTATAATATATCTGTCCAATGAATACCCGTCTATCATCTGCATTTCTTCTTGGTGCAGCAACTTTAATGGCCAATAGTGTATTTGAACCATGTATTTCGCATTTTCAAATGCTTAAAAAAATTGTATGCCTTTTTTAAGCACTTGAAAATGGGATAATGTGGACCCAAAACATGTTGTGGTAATAAACACAAGAGTGGGCTGAATGTCCTCAATATTGCTACTTTTACAACCGAAGTTGGTATACCTGTCAAGTGATTAGGGATGACAGAATGGGAAGTTTTAAACAAGATTATGTATTTCACTGTCGTATCGTAACAGTCATAGAGAAAGAGAACCCAGGCGATCACGCTGATCTATTCTGCACCGAGTGAAATGAAACTGTTGCCTTTGTGTGGCAGCATGTCCTAGAAACACCGAGCAAGAAGAACAAAGACCAGTCTTCTGGTGAGTGACCGAGTCAGCAAAACATAAACAGCTCATAAGTGCTGACGACAGTCACGCGGGCCAGCCAGATATCTACTCGGGGGGGGGGGGGGGGGGGCGAAAAAGTGTGAGCGATAAGCTAACGAGGTCGGGCACACAGCCAGCCAGCTTCGCTCCTGGCCGCTACGCCCTCCCCCGTGGACTACGGGCAAGAACATCTGCGCTGTGGGTCTCCCAGGGGCTTTCATAAACGTTCCAGGAACGGCTCGCTTCACAGACTACGAGTTCTCGGCTACTTACAAAGGGGCATTTTCCGTTTATCAGGAGCTTATCTGCTCCCTGCTACGGACGGCATTCAGCATTTATACATTGTAAGAACCCCCCACACATTCTATGAACCCCCTCCACACCAGCCAGATAATAGAGGTAAAGGTCACTTCCTAGAGTTACTGTAGACAGTGATCAGCTCTCTCCTACGTAGTCTGAAACTGAGCTGACTGTAGCATTAGATAGGATCAGAGTATACGGGTTTATTCACAATTATCTCCACATTACGGAATATGGCTGCACATAACCTTCAACAGATACAAAAAAAAGACACACGTTAGTGGATAGAGCATCTCTACGAATTGCGATTAGTAACGAACATCGTGGAATAATTGCAGATTGCAACAATAGGGGCACTTAATAATTTTTTCATAATGCGGGGCCACAGTCATAATATTCACTCCTGGAAATTGAAATAAGAACACCGTGAATTCATTGTCCCAGGAAGGGGAAACTTTATTGACACATTCCTGGGGTCAGATACATCACATGATCACACTGACAGAACCACAGGCACATAGACACAGGCAACAGAGCATGCACAATGTCGGCACTAGTACAGTGTATATCCACCTTTCGCAGCAATGCAGGCTGCTATTCTCCCATGGAGACGATCGTAGAGATGCTGGATGTAGTCCTGTGGAACGGCTTGCCATGCCATTTCCACCTGGCGCCTCAGTTGGACCAGCGTTCGTGCTGGACGTGCAGACCGCGTGAGACGACGCTTCATCCAGTCCCAAACATGCTCAATGGGGGACAGATCCGGAGATCTTGCTGGCCAGGGTAGTTGACTTACACCTTCTAGAGCACGTTGGGTGGCACGGGATACATGCGGACGTGCATATGTCCTGTTGGAACAGCAAGTTCCCTTGCCGGTCTAGGAATGGTAGAACGATGGGTTCGATGACGGTTTGGATGTACCGTGCACTGTTCAGTGTCCCCTCGACGATCACCAGTGGTGTACGGCCAGTGTAGGAGATCGCTCCCCACACCATGATGCCGGGTGTTGGCCGTGTGTGCCTCGGTCGTATGCAGTCCTGATTGTGGCGCTCACCTGCACGGCGCCAAACACGCATACGACCATCATTGGCACCAAGGCAGAAGCGACTCTCATCGCTGAAGACGACACGTCTCCATTCGTCCCTCCATTCACGCCTGTCGCGACACCACTGGAGGCGGGCTGCACGATGTTGGGGCGTGAGCGGAAGACGGCCTAACGGTGTGCGGGACCGTAGCCCAGCTTCATGGAGACGGTTGCGAATGGTCCTCGCCGATACCCCAGGAGCAACAGTGACCCTAATTTGCTGGCAAGTGGCGGTGCGGTCCCCTACGGCACTGCGTAGGATCCTACGGTGTTGGCGTGCATCCGTGCGTCGCTGCGGTCCGGTCCCAGGTCGACGGGCACGTGCACCTTTCGCCGACCACTGGCGACAACATCGATGTACTGTGGAGACCTCACGCCCCAAGTGTTGAGCAATTCGGCGGTACGTCCACCCGGCCTCCCGCATGCCCACTATACGCCCTCGCTCAAAGTCCGTCAACTACACATACGGTTCACGTCCACGCTGTCGCAGCATGCTACCAGTGTTAAAGACTGCGATGGAGCTCCGTATGACACGGCAAACTGGCCGACACTGACGGCGGCGGTGCACAAATGCTGCGCAGCTAGCGCCATTCGACGGCCAACACCGCGGTTCCTGGTGTGTCCGCTGTGCCGTGCTTGTACAGCCCTCTCGCAGTGTCCGGAGCAAGTATGGTGGCTCTGACACACCGGTGTCAATGTGTTCTTTTTTCCATTTCCAGGAGTGTAGTTCGCTCACCTTTCCTCTTAACCGTCTCCTGTTCTTCGAGCCAGCCGCTGTTCTAGGAACCGCGCTGCTGCTACGGTCGCAGGTTCGAATCCTGCCTCGGGTATGGATGTGTGTGATGTCCTTAGGTTAGTTAGATTTAAGTAGTTGTAAGACTAGGGGACTGATGACCTCAGATGTTAAGTCCCATAGTTGTTAGAGCCATTTGAACCATTTGAACCTGTCCTTCGAGGTTCCAATTCCCTCGTAAGCACTTCTGTTCTTAGAGGGTTCGGGCTTTCTGGAACGTTATAGGGCTTCAGGGTGCTGTCTACTCAGTAACGTTACTTTACAATGATCGAACGATCGTTCTAACTGTAAGTATCCTCAGTCTGTCTGTGTGCTGAGTTCATCTTACTTATACGTGCTCCCACACTTCATTTTTCTGTCAGATAAGTTTCTGTCAATACTCTTAGGAATTGAAATATCTCTACCACTGGGTTTTCCTTCCGCCTAATGTAATCCATCTAGCAGCCTCTTGATGTCCGTCATGCATAACTTCTTATCGATAAATCCGTGTAAACCTGTCCTAATCGTTAGTCTCTAGAAATGTGCAGTGCGACTAATCGCCTCTTCTGATGTTACTGGTAGTAACACACTATCCTTTACATTTTATGATCATCTCATCAAGGACACATACGTTTCCCTGTCTGAGTTCAATGTTGATCTCGAATGATTAAAACGGCCAGTTTCAGTCAACAGGTAATCTGGAGAGGAAAGCACGTTAACAGAGTGTTATGCAAATAAAATTCGTCCTGGTAGTTGTTACGAGAAATGATTTTATGAATTTCAATAGATCCTGATGAACGTTACGAGAATAGGTCTATTGTGTACGATTTTCGGTAACATGGCTCCTCTTACAATCTGTTTAGAATTGCGGTGATGTTGTCTCACCAATTCACAAGACTGTAAATCTACTACACGACTATTATTAGTATTAGCGATTACCTGTATAAAGTTTGAGGATGGACACCAGATAGCAGAGAACTGTTTGTACCAGAAAATTACTATACACCCACTTTTATAACCTGCTTAATAATCGCTATGAAGCGTTTGTCAGGATATCCCTATTGTTTCGTACATCAAGGATTCTTCCCGTCCTTTCACAGATGAGGGGGAGGGGGGAGGTGGAAGGAATGTGTGCATCTACGCCTCCGTGCAAGCTATTGTTTGACAATTTTTTTCTGGACGACACGTAGCAGACATAGGGCCGAAGGATACTCTTAGTTTATTGCCCTAAAAGATGGTTCCTGCGATGTATACGGCGTGTTCCTTCAAGTACCTCCACTTAAGATTTTTCAAAATATCTCTTGTGTTCTCTTGCCTGCCAAACAAAACTGTGATTAGTTGCACCTGTTTTCTTTATTCATTCACGCTGTGTCCTGCTATTCCGAGCTGATATGGGTCCCATACACTTAAACAATACTTAAGTATGGGCTGTACAAGTCTTTTCCAGGTGGCGGTATCGATTTGAAGTACACGAAATTAATCACAAACAGCACTTACACTCATAGAAGACTTAAAAATGATTTCCTGTGCGAATTCTGACTAGTTCGCACACTTAGGAATATTTAACAATCAATTTCTCGCATGTACTTCTCTCTCGTGATCTGTTTTTATTGATGAGTGTATATATCTTGTCTTGCACAGTACTGAATGAACCGCATTTTTATGTTTTGAACAAGTGGTTCTCTGAAACTTGTAAATATTGGAAATGTGAATAGGCGGGAAGAAATTTCAAACCAAGCCTCAGAAAACATCTTAATCTCACCGGCGTAAGCCTATCTTCATTTAGCTTGCACGTTAAAGAACAAAAATACACAGCAAGTACCATAACACAATGGCTGTATGTCCTACACACTGCGACAAAAAGGCAGCCTGCTAAATGGTTTGGAAGATACAGAAATTTTCACGTATTTGACGAAAAACCCTAACATTATTTTGAACGAACACATCGACTTAAAAAATAAAAAAGAATTCGTAGTTCATACAATTTAAAAATGAAATCATATAGTCTACGAAATAAACAACGTAACCAATATCTTTAGACGTGAAGCACATTGCCATTGACAAGCACATAATATCCAAAATTAATATGCGGTTGATAACTATCATTTAATTAGACGACTATTATTCATAAACATTTTCAGAATTTGCTAAGAAAAAAATGGTTGAAATGGCTCGGAGCACTATGGGACTCAACTTCTGAGGTCATTAGTCCCCTAGAACTTAGAACTAGTTAAACCTAACTAACCTAAGGACATCACAAACATCCATGCCCGAGGCAGGATTCGAACCTGCGACCGTAGCGGTCTTCTGGTTCCAGACTGCAGCGCCCTTAACCGCACGGCCACTTCGGCCGGCAATTTGCTAAGAAACAAATACAGAAGACAACTGAAATTATATGAAAAAGTACAGTCACACTAAGTAATACGAAACACTGTACATTAGAGATAATTGTATTCTGAAAAACATTTTGTCTTCTGTAATGCAGATGCCATTGTTCACGTGTAGATGAACTTTTTTTGATGTTTACAGTAATTTACCGGCTCTTTATTGCCGCGTGGGATTAGTCGAGGGCTCTAAGGCGCTGCAGTCTTGTATTGTGCGGCTGGTACCGGCGGAGGTTCGAGTCCTCCCTCGGGCATGGGTGTGTGTGTGTTTGTCCTTAGGATAATTTAGGTTAAGTAGTCTGTAATCTTAGGGACTAATGACCTTAGCAGTTAAGTCCCGTAAGATTTCACAGACATTTGAACATTTTTTGGCTCTTTATTCTCACATGTGGTGAACATCGAACCATTCCAATGCTTTTCCCCCCTAAGCAGCAGACCATTCAGAGGGAGTTAATCAACACTTTTTTCTGAATATATCATTTATCGTTCGCTCTGTTTTCTCGGACACTTTTTGGCTTGACTCTGTGCTTCCATCATCAACAAAGAACACTATTTCTGCTTGATCAGAGTAGGATGGAAGATAATACTGTGTAGCAAGAACAGGAGCGGTGCCACTATTGAACCCTGTGGAACGCGAGTAGTATTATTTATCCACTTAGAAGATTCGGCACGAATACTTGTGTGTTTCGTTAATGCAAGCTCATTCATCTGGAACTGATTTCGTTTTAGAGTTCTGATAACTGAGTTGGTGAGCAACATGAAGTAATCAACGTCGGCAAATTTCGGAACGGTCTCTTGGCGCACGTCGAAAGACACAAAACCGTTAAAGCGAGCGCAGAGCGGCCACGCACAGAGGACCGACTCGACCGCTTTGGGAGGCAGGGTGTTAGCGCCTGTGCTGACAAATCGTCGGCGATCGCAGGCGCCGACTCCCATCCGCCCACACCGACCACAAAGCAGAGCCTTTAATGGCCCGCCCGGACCACAATGCACCGCGCCCATGGGGCCAAGCACAATGCGTTTTGTCCCGCGGCAGCTTGTCCATGACGGAGCCACTGCCGCGCCTCTATGTCACCGCTAGCGGTATCACGATACAAGGATCCAGTTGTCCCTCTGCTTGAAAGGAAACGGAACTGATAGTAAAGGTACGAGGGCAGTTCAATAAGTAATGCAACACATTTTTTTCTGAAACAGGGGTTGTTTTATTCAGCATTGAAATACACCAGGTTATTCCCCAATCTTTTAGCTACACAGCACTATTTTTCAACATAATCTCCACTCAATGCTACGGCCTTAAACCACCTTGAAATGAGGGCCTGTATGCCTGCACGGTACCATTCCACTGGTCGATGTCGGAGCCAACGTCGTACTGCATCAATAACTTCTTCATCATCCGCATAGTGCCTCCCACGGATTGCGTCCTTCATTGGGCCAAACATATGGAAATCCGACGGTGCGAGATCGGGCCTGTAGGGTGCATGAGGAAGAACAGTCCACTGAAGTTTTGTGAGCTCCTCTCGGGTGCGAAGACTTGTGTGAGGTCTTGCGTCGTCATGAAGAAGGACAAGTTCGTTCTGATTTTTGTGCCTACGAACACGCTGAAGTCGTTTCTTCAATTTCTGAAGAGTAGCACAATACACTTCAGAGTTGATCGTTTGACCATGGGGAAGGACGTCGAACAGAATAACCCCCTCAGCGTCCCAGAAGACTGTAACCGTGACTTTACCGGCTGAGGGTATGGCTTTAAACTTTTTCTTGGTAGGGGAGTGGGTGTGGCGCCACTCCATTGATTGCCGTTTTGTTTCAGGTTCGAAGTGATGAACCTATGTTTCATCGCCTGTAACAATCTTTGACAAGAAATTGTCACCCTCAGCCACATGACGAGCAAGCAATTCCGCACAGATGGTTCTCCTTTGCTCTTTATGGTGTTCGGTTAGACAACGAGGGACCCAGCGGGAACAAACCTTTGAATATCCCAACTGGTTAACAATTGTGACAGCACTACCAACAGAGATGTCAAGTTGAGCACTGAGTTGTTTGATGGTGATCCGTCGATCATCTCGAACGAGTGTGTTCGCACGCTCCGCCATTGCAGGAGTCACAGCTGTGTACGGCCGGCCCGCACGCGGGAGATCAGACAGTCTTGCTTGACCTTGCGGCGATGATGACACACGCTTTGCCCAACGACTCACCGTGCTTTTGTCCACTGCCAGATCACCGTAGACATTCTGCAAGCGCCTATGAATATCTGAGATGCCCTGGTTTTCCGCCAAAAGAAACTCGATCACTGCCCGTTGTTTGCAACGCACATCCGTTACAGACGCCATTTTAACAGCTCCATACAGCGCTGCCACCTGTCGGAAGTCAATGAAACTATACGAGATGAAGCGGGAATGTTTGAAAATATTCCACAAGAAATTTCCGGTTTTTTCAACCAAAATTGGCCGAGAAAAAAAAATGTGTTGCATTACTTATTGAACTGCCCTCGTATATTGTGTATTTTAGTGAAAGACCCGTTTAAAACTGTGACTCTGAACAAAGGATACACGCTATAGACAGAGTATTGGTACATCAACAATAGATCGTCTCCAGCTTTATACCAACGTCTTCTGCGCAAGCGTCATATTTAGTATGACAAAGAACAAACTGATATTTCATTCGGTGCCAGATAAAATTAGACACTCCTTGTTTACAGAATGTTTCAGCTTCTCGGATACCTTAATTAGTACGGTACTTAACAGTAGCAAAGAACATCCAAATAAATTACAGTTGTTGTAATGCAACGAAATAAGCAGACCAAAAATTGCAGCTACTGTTGGATTGCTGGTGTTGTCAGCAAGTGGATACATAGCTACAGTCGACACGAAGCCTACCGACTTGGTCCTAGGCCCACCGATCACAACTAGAACAGCCAAGCTATATGTGTGTGAAATGGATCCCACATTATTGCAATTGTAAACGATTACCTTCACAAGAAATTACATAAGGTTTTTCGATAGAACTTTGGGGTGTTATCCTGAATTGTGACTGGAACTGTCACGAAAACTCTAGTGCGATTTCGTATATTTTCTTAACTAAAAATAGATCCCTCAATATTGCAATTATCTCATAAACTATTACCTGCACAAAAAAAAAATCACATCAGAGTTTTCTGTAGAACTCTTCGGGAGCTATTCGGAATTGTGATCACAATTTTATTTTCGCAAATTGGCAAATCATTTTTTTTACAACATTGAAATTTTCCCGATTACTAGAGGTTTCTTCGCGAAATTCTGCAGAACTATTCAAATTTAGTACGTGGAACTCTAGAACTGTAGCGTATCTACCAGTAACTCTGAAAAAATGTATATTTCTCCAAAGTCAGGTGGCAGCTAATTACAAATGTGATCATAATTTTTTTCTTTGCGAAATTCTACGGAACAATCCATAATTTTTACAGAGAACTCTCAAACTAGAGCACGTCTATCAAGAACTCTGATATATATATATATATATATATATATATATATATATATATATATATATATATATATATATATATATATATATGTATATATATCGAAAGTCGGATGCCAGCTTCACATGATTGTGGAAATAGGTCCATCATTATTGCAATAATCTCATAAACTCTTACCTGTGAAAAAAATGTAATCAGGGTTTTCTTAGGCCTCTTGAAGAGTTAGTCGTAATTGTGATTATTACTTTTTCGAAAATTTGGCAATTAATTTTTTTACAACATTAAAATTTTCCCAAGTATTATCGTTTCCTCCGCGAACTTCTGCAGTAGTATTTAAATTTTGTGAAGAGAACTCTGGAACTATGGCAAATCTACGAAAACCTCTGAAAATGATGTACATTTCTCGAAAAGTCGCGTACCAGCTTCACATAACTCTGCAAAACGTCTCAGTTGTTGACAGTAGAGGTCAGCCATGACGGTTACACTTCGGCAAAGCAATTTTGTACACCACACCGTCGCTGTTCCACGAGATGCGTGACAACTTCTGTGAATGAGTGCAGGTCTTTGTTTGTACGGGTATTTGCTACTTCGTTTGGGGTCAACCATTCCTTTCTTTTCCCTTCTGTTAGCACAACGGCACAATTTGTCGTCACCAGTAACGATACAAGGTAGGAATAATAGGTGTTGTTCACGAGCCAGTTGATGGCGTGGAAGCAGATATGCACATATGGCCACCCGCTGATTCGACCATCACGTTTGGCAGTTCTCTAGTAACGTGACTTTGATCACTGTGGATAAATGCGTTTGTAAGTAGGCTGTTTATGTTTTCTTATTGGCAACGTTACGTAGCGCTCTGTATATATTTTCTTATTGGCAACGTTACGTAGCGCTCTGTATGAAAATCACTGGCTGAGCTGTGTGGCCGGCCGCGGTGGTCTAGCGGTTCTGGCGCTGCAGTCCGGAACCGCGGGACTGCTACGGTCGCAGGTTCGAATCCTGCCTCAGGCATGGGTGTGTGTGATGTCCTTAGGTTCGTTTGGTTTAAATAGTTCTAAGTTCTAGGGGACTTATGACCTAAGATGTTGAGTCCCATAGTGCTCAGAGCCATTTGAACCATTTTTGTGCTGTGTGTAGTCTGTGGCCAGTTTGCATTCTTGTCTGCCATTGTAGTGTTGGCCAGCTGGATGTGAACAGCGCGTAGCGTTGCGCAGTTGGAGGTGAGCCGCCAGCAGTGATGGATGTGGGAAATGAGATGGCGGATTTTTGAGTACAGAATGGATATTATGAACTGCTATGTATATTATGCTTTTTCAACACTATTAAGGTAAATACATTGTTTGTTCTCTATTAAAATCTTTCATTTGCTAACTATGCCTATCAGTAGTTAGTGCCTTCCGCAGTTTGAATATTTTATTTAGCTGGCAGTAGTGGCGCTCGCTGTATTGCAGTAGTTCGAGTAACGGAGATTTTTTGAGAGGTAAGTGATTTGTGAAAGGTAAAGATTAATGTTAGTCAGGGCCATTCTTTTGCAGGATTTTTGAAAGTCAGATTGCGTTGCGCTAAAAATATTGTGTGTCAGTTTAAGCACAGTCGTGTACAATTGTTCTAAGGGGACGTTTCACGTTTAAAAGAACTTTATCGAACCCCTAAGGTCATCCTGAACGTGGAGAGTCGTTAATATCAATATGTTCCTCCTCAAAACGAGAAAAATCTTACCGTGCTTTGTCCAGTGGTATTATCCTCATACACAGCGCTAACGCTGCTGGCTGCCTCCAAGGCCGTCCCCCTCTATCGAACTGAAACAGAAGAATATATCGGATATGTTCCGATTTCTCAACTTTGCACTCCATATTCTAGCATCCACAGCTCCACTCACTACCTCCAGATGACAAAATGACAATAGCGACTGTGAACTACAAATAAAAAAAAAAGACAATCGATAAATAAACCTGCAGCAGCCAGAAAACCAATATGCAAAACAAAAACGCTACGCACTTATCCAGCAACCTAGAGGTTGGTGAGATAAATTTAAGGTCCCCCCCGTCGGAGGGTCGAGTCCTCCCTCGGACATGTGTGTGTGTGTTGTCAGCGTTAAGTTAGTTTAGGTTAGATTAAGTAGTGCGTAAGCTTAGGGGCCGTTGACCTCAGCATTTTGGTCCCATTAAGACCTTATCACAAATTTCCAAATTTCTATAAATTTAAGTATTAGAAAGTGCTTTTTAAAAGTGTTTGTCTGAAGCCTATCCTGTGCGGGAGTGACAGGTGAACGATAAACAGTTCACACGAGAAAAGAGTAGGAACTTCCGAAATATGGTGCTCCCGAAAAATCTTAAAGATTAGATGGGCATATGGGATTACTAATAAGGATATATGCAGAATAGAAGTGTGGAAAAAAGAAATCCATAGAACGACTTGAATAAAAGAGGAGATTGGTTGATAGGAATCGTTCTTATGCATCAAAGGATTCGTCACTTCGGTAATGTAAAGAATTTGTCGGGGGGGGGGGGGAGGAGATGTGGGGGGAGGGGGGATTGTAGAGGGAGACCAAGGCACGAATACAGTAAGATGGTACAAATAGTGCAGGCTGCAGCAGTTAAACAGAGATGAAGAGTCTCGCACAGAATAAATTAGCTTGGAGAGCTGCATCAAACCAGTCTCATGACAGAAGATCACGACGACAACGTCTTTTACGCGAGCGTCGTGTGTACTACGATAGGCATGAAACTGATACTGCATTTCGTGCTACATAATGTTTGACGATCCATACGTGATCTTCTAGGCAATATGTCAAATGCAGTGTTTATGTTCTTATGTTTGCGAAAACCGGACTCGTACTAGTCATAGCAGTAGAAATAGCGTAAATACACTCCTGGAAATTGAAATAAGAACACCGTGAATTCATTGTCCCAGGAAGGGGAAACTTTATTGACACATTCCTGGGGTCAGATACATCACATGATCACACTGACAAAACCACAGGCACATAGACACAGGCAACACAGCATGCACAATGTCGGCACTAGTACAGTGTATATCCACCTTTCGCAGCAATGCAGGCTGCTATTCTCCCATGGAGACGATCGTAGAGATGCTGGATGTAGTCCTGTGGAACGGCTTGCCATGCCATTTCCACCTGGCGCCTCACTTGGACCAGCGTTCGTGCTGGACGTGCAGACCGCGTGAGACGACGCTTCATCCAGTCCCAAACATGCTCAATGGGGGACAGATCCGGAGATCTTGCTGGCCAGGGTAGTTGACTTACACATTCTAGAGCACGTTGGGTGGCACGGGATACATGCGGACGTGCATTGTCCTGTTGGAACAGCAAGTTCCCTTGCCGGTCTAGGAATGGTAGAACCATGGGTTCGATGACGGTTTGGATGTACCGTGCACTATTCAGTGTCCCCTCGACGATCACCAGTGGTGTACGGCCAGTGTAGGAGATTGCTCCCCAC
This sequence comes from Schistocerca cancellata, assembly GCF_023864275.1. Taxonomy (NCBI): domain Eukaryota; kingdom Metazoa; phylum Arthropoda; class Insecta; order Orthoptera; family Acrididae; genus Schistocerca; species Schistocerca cancellata. The sequence goes on from NC_064626.1 coordinate 1,244,462,563, forward strand.
ACCATGATGCCGGGCGTTGGCCCTGTGTGCCTCGGTCGTATGCAGTCCTGATTGTGGCGCTCACCTGCACGGCGCCAAACACGCATACGACCATCATTGGCACCAAGGCAGAAGCGACTCTCATCGCTGAAGACGACACGTCTCCATTCGTCCCTCCATTCACGCCTGTCGCGACACCACTGGAGGCGGGCTGCACGATGTTGGGGCGTGAGCGGAAGACGGCCTAACGGTGTGCGGGACCGTAGCCCAGCTTCATGGAGACGGTTGCGAATGGTCCTCGCCGATACCCCAGGAGCAACAGTGTCCCTAATTTGCTGGGAAGTGGCGGTGCGGTCCCCTACGGCACTGCGTAGGATCCTACGGTCTTGGCGTGCATCCGTGCGTCGCTGCGGTCCGGTCCCAGGTCGACGGGCACGTGCACCTTCTGCCGACCACAGGCGACAACATCGATGTACTGTGGAGACCTCACGCCCCACGTGTTGAGCAATTCGGCGGTACGTCCACCCGGCCTCCCGCATGCCCACTATACGCCCTCGCTCAAAGTCCGTCAACTGCACATACGGTTCACGTCCACGCTGTCGCGGCATGCTACCAGTGTTAAAGACTGCGATGGAGCTCCGTATGCCACGGCAAACTGGCTGACACTGACGGCGGCGGTGCACAAATGCTGCGCAGCTAGCGCCATTCGACGGCCAACACCGCGGTTCCTGGTGTGTCCGCTGTGCCGTGCGTGTGATCATTGCTTGTACAGCCCTCTCGCAGTGTCCGGAGCAAGTATGGTGGGTCTGAGACACCGGTGTCAATGTGTTCTTTTTTCCATTTCCAGGAGTGTATTAAGTTAACTGAACATGAACACTATATGCCTTGGCTTCAGATACAGCCAGTAAGGCGCTAACCGGCCATAGCGAGAAGGTGGATAACATTAAGGCAAGCTGACAGACTGAGGTCACAAGACTTTACACAAGCGCGCTCCGTGTCCACTTACGAGCAAGATGACGCACTGTCAAGGCAACAGACGCCTTCACAGATGGGTCGGAGTTCGGATCACTGCCCGATTATACAGGTGTAGATTTTTCCGTGATTTTCCTGGAGCAGTTCAGGTGAACGGCGAGCTGATTTCTTCAACAAGATCACACCCGATGTTCGGTCAGCATTCCTGTACGACCCCAGCAAAGCTCCCCCACTAAGCAACTTGGCGCCGACAACATTTTAACCTGTAACTTCCAGGTTTTTTGTCTTTTGGGGGCACAAACAATGAAAAATGTTTTGTTCCTATTCACTTCCTATCGAACTACCACAAATGGTTTCCTCGATACAGCGTTCAGGTTTCCAGATTAAATACGGATATGAGCCTTTTGAATAAATAGTGTCTCCACGGTATTTTCGAAAGGAGAACGCGATCTCCGAATAACAGAATCTTGGGCCATAGAGCCGTTTCAACAGAGAACGTACTGGAGGCAGTAGGGCAGTCAGTACAGCCGTATATGAATTACGCAACAGACCGGATGCTATCCGTTCGTGGTCAGTCAAATCACGCGCCACCGGCTATTGGTCGCCCATAGATTTCGTCTTACAAGGACAATATGCTTTGACGATACTTACTACCTGCAATATTTCTTCTAACCGGAAGCCGCCTCCTCCTTTTCCCCTCTACGCTCTTCGACATTCCTAGATTATCTGTGACAATAGAACTCGTTTTCGAGAGAAGACATTATATATGTAAAAGAAATAATCAGTCTTGTTCGTAAAAATATGTTTAAATTAATTTTATTTACATACTAACCGGGCTCAGTCCTGATGACCATCATGAGACTGCTCCATGTTTCGTTAGGTGGTGTGCACAGACGCTGAGCAGAGCATGGACATTTTTAAGTGAAGAAACATATTCGTCGCTTGTTTTGTCTTGCCACCACCTAAGAAGACATGGGATGATCTTGTGATATTATTCAAGATTGAAACCAGTTACCATTAAAATAAAATAATTTAAAAATTATTTTTGCGATCAAGACTGATTATTTCTTTCAAATTTCAGTATATAGCTATGTGTTTCCAATAATTTTATCAAAGATCATAAGGTTATTGATCTATATCTTTGTTTCTTCTGGCACGATCAGGGTTTTACATCTGAGCAAAGAGCTTTAGCGATTTTGTTTGCAATCAACAATGCAGAAGTCAGTTAGTTACGTCTAAAAATAACAACAAACACAATAATAGCAATTAGTTATGACATACGTGGCCTTTGCAGATGACCTATGAATTTTCTCTGATTCGTTATACACTGCTGCAGGTTGGTTGGCTTGTTGTTTTGGGGGCGGGGGGGGGGGGGGGGAGGAGACGAAACAGCGAGGTCATGGGTCCCATTGGATTATGGAAGAATAGGGAAGGAATTCGGCCGTGCCCTTTCGGAGGAACCATCCCGGCATTTGCCTGAAACGATTTAGGGAAATCACAGGAACCTAAATCAGGATGGTCAGACGCGAGTTTGAACAGTCGAATGCGAGTCCAGTGTGCCAACCACTGCGCCAGCTCTCTCGGTGCTGCTGCAGAACATATAAGTGAACTGAAGACAGAATTGGCGAATGCAGAATCCCAGGTTTTCTTCCAGAAAATTGATTTTATTATAGACATCAAGCCACCATCCAGAATACTGAAGGTAGTGGAGGGCGAAATTAAACGGAGGGAGAAGTTTAAATACGTAGGTGAGTGACTGTGGCAAAACAACTCTGCATCACGGATCAAAAGATGGTAACAGCATATCGAGCGTATCAAGTAACCAAAACTGTTTACAGCAAGAAGCCAATATCAATAAATTATGCCAAGGTACCATGTTACTGCATAATAACAAGACCGGAGGGCCTTTATCTCGCAGAATGCCTTGTTATAAACTGGAAAGCTATGATCGATAAATAAGAAAACCAGTCCATCGAAGCCAAAAAGGATCTGCAAGAAGTGGGGAAAATACTAGACAATATTCATAAACACATTCCGCCCTGGAAGAAATCCTAAGAGAACCTTAGTATCCAAGAAGATGCAAAACTAAAAATGTAAAACGTGGAAGAAAGAGCATAAGAAATGAATGCAGGAATTCAGGGGAGATGGCCGATACAAAAACAAGGAGAAGAAGAAGTAATTGCAGGAATGAATACGGTTATTACATTAATTTCTCATTTTTATATCTTTCTGATAACATAAAGTTGCTATCGAACGGTTGTAATCAGACACTAACAAAACCACGCGACAACAGTTCAGGAAGAATTAAACATAGGAGCTTACTGTACTTGGAAGGGTGTGCTTTGTCAGCTTATGGGACCGTAGGAACCGAGGCACACCGAGTAAAATTATCGGCCTAGGGAGATACCGCAAGAATACCGAGTCTGATCCAGCCTGGATTAATAACCAAGCCCGACGGTTCTCAAATTGTTGAGGCCGAACGTGAGTATACGATACTTCAGTACGAATCACTCCTCGTAAGAATAACTAACTTATACAGAACAAATGAACTGTCATCTGCGAGAAAATACTTTCTAACTAACCCAACCTACCACTCCCGTCGTCAGACATCGTAACTCAGCAGAGTAAAAACATCAAGAGCCAGACTACAAAAAAGTTTTAATTTAATTTCGTTCATCATATTAAATGATTCAGAAAAGCCTGCAACTGTCATTCATGTTTTAAATAATGAAAACTGCGCCAGTTACTTTTTTTTAATGCTTAGCACAGCGCGTTTCGAGAATTTATTCTCATTTTCAAACGCATTTGGGCATCTGCTTATACGAATATATTTGGCGATGTTTGTGTCTGTGATTTTCTGCCTCTTGTGTCTTTTTGAAGTTAGAATGCAGTCGGAAAATCGAAAAAATGGATCTGAGTATTTTTAAATGCTAATGTTAGGTATTGTGCCTCCTCCATTATACAGAATATCACATACACGCAGTTCCTCACTTACGCTGTTTGTTTACAAAACGTGTTGCAAAGATATTACGACGCTCTGGCTTCAGAAAGAGTTTGTGCAGAGTCAGAGTTGTTACAGTGATATTGGATTACATTACGTACATTTATAAGGTTGTAAATAATGAACCGAATTTTTACGACTATTGACTACTAAATTATGGATTACTTTTTTTTGCCAATGATGAAATGTACATGTTCATGAAAATTGTTACAGTTATCATACGCAACAGAAACATTTGAAGAAATTAATTGATTCACTATCTAGTTTGTCACTGACCATTTTTTTTCCTGCTTGCTTTTTGTGGTGCACAAAAATTTCGACCTCCTTCATTAAATCCATTGTATGAGATTTTTGGAAGCAATGGAGTTTCTTAAGATCTTCTACTATGGTTTCAAATGGGTGTCCAGTGTTTTTTCTCTGTGTTGCTACTGCTGATTTTGTAAACTGGTTATGTGTGTAACAGTTGATACGTTCATAGTCTCTAATTTGAAAACTGCAGCCAGTTTGTTCTATGTAGTAACTTGAGCAAGGTTCACATGTTTTTGTCTGTTCTTGAGTCAGAGAATTTGTCTCTTTTATTGTTCATGGGGATTTTCTTTGCTCTGTGTATCATCGTTTTATATGCAGCTTCCTTGTGTACATCTGGATGACATAATGTGACAGGGGTTATGTTGCTGGAGGTTGTCTTTTTTCTCTACAGCATGAAATTGTGCCTGTTGTTTTTGTTTTCTATGCACGGATCTAGAAAATTGATGCTACAACATGTAAAACTTTCTTAAGCTACTACATAGCACAAACTGGCATTATTAAACAAATTTATGATGTTGCTGGTGTTATTGGTGTCATGTTTGAATAAAATTAAGGTATCATCTACATATCTTTTCTAGTGTACTATGTTTTAAGCAGGATTCCTGGCGGTGGGATATTTTCTGTTGTAGGTAGTTTATGAAAATGTCTGAATTGTGCCAGGTACGGATGAGCCCATGGTTAGCCCATTTGGTTGTTAATAAATGTTATCACTGAATGCAAAGTTGTTATAATTGAGGATAATTTCTTGTGACTCTATAAATTCAATAATCTGAGCTACTTTGCATACAGTCAAATGGATGGCTAGCATACGTTATGTGAGTCACATTTCGCAAAAAATAGCAAACCTAAAAAATGGTTCAACTGGCTCTGAGCAGACCCTCTAGAACTTAGCACTACTTAAACCTAACTAACCTAATGACATCACACACATCTATGCCCGAGGCAGGATTCGAACCTGCGACAGTTGCGGTGGCGGGGTTCCAGACTGTAGCGCCTAGAACCGCTCGGCCCCTCCGGCCGTCTAGCAAACCTAATTAGGTCACATAAAGTAAGCTTTTAGGCACACTAGCACTCGTTGCTTCTTGTGAAAGTGAAATCTTTTATAGTCAAACTATCGGTTTGTTGGTGCTACAGATCATATGCCTCGTGACTTTTTAATATTTCACGTTTGATGCGCAACTTTTTTGGTCGGCATACATTCGTGTTCTTTATGTTGCTTTTTAACTACTTGACAGTAGTATGTTAAAAAATTAGCGAAGGTAAGTTTATAATCTGCTTATTACTGTGTACTTATTATTATTAATCTGCTGTTAATTGTCATCGAATCCTCGTAATCATTAAATTGTTATTCTATGTCCATTTTTTGTAGGACTCTATGGTCCAGAGTTTGTTTGACGATTGCTTTCTGATGTAAGCTTAATTCTACGATCTTCTGAGGAGTTGCGCGGGACTAGCCGAGCGATCTAAGGCGCTGCAGTCATCGACAGTGCGGTTGGTCCCGGCGGAGGTTCGAGTCCTCCCTCGGGCATGGGTGTGTGTGTTTGTCCTTAGGATACTTTAGGTTAAGTAGTGTGTAAGCTTAGGGACTGATGACCTTAGCAGTTAAGTCCCATAAGATTTCACACACGTTTTTCTTCTGAGGACGGCAAATCAATGTACCGAAACTAGTCAAGAGGTTAACTGAATTAAAAAAAAATTGTGCAGCTGACGACTGATTATTTCTGTTCCTAAAAAAAAAAAACAAAAAAAATCACAAACTGTCGTCCGAAGTTTCTATGTTCGGCGACGAGGCAGGGTGCATCGTGACAGCACAGGTAGTGTCTCACTGATTTGAAAAGATCGGCCGTCTTCGGCCGATGTCGGTCTTCAGCGGACTCAGCCGATGTCGGTTCCACTGTGGCCGCAGCCTAAAAAAGAGCGCAAAACCGTTTCTGAAATAACTACAGGGCGTCAGCGCGTTCCTTACGAAACGAACGCATCGCGCCAGTCCAGTACCTCTCTACTTGCTACCCACTTTGGCAGTAGTCAGCGCCAGTTCCACTTTGGCAGTAGTCAGCGCCAGTTCCACTTTGGCAGGAGTCAGCTCCACAAACGCCCGTCACAATTGGCGACCCATTTCTCCGACCGCTCCGTCAGCTTTCTGCCGGGCCGGCCACTGACCGCAAAGTCTTCCGTGCTCAGCACGTGGCGCGCGCACCACCACCAGGAAGGGCGTGTCCCCGGATTGTGGGAGTGCTTAGCGGGCAGTTGACAAACCGCTCCGTGAGTCAGGGATCGCGCAGCTGCGCTTCCCCACCGCCTTTTACGTAACTTCGCCGCCAGTTCCCAGTCGCCACTGCCTTATTAAGGGGCTCCGGAACGCCCTATACTTGCAATGTTAAAATAACGCTTATAAATTACATCTTTCCTCACAAAGTATTTGAGGGAGGAAGTTGAACTTTTTACAGATTATTTATTGGAATATGGGCTACAACTTAACACAGGGATTTTACAAAATTTTAGTTCAGTTATTAAAGATGATTTTTTTTTCGATTGTAATGAAAATTCACATTTTTTTGCAATTTTTTATTTATATATTCAAAAATATACAGTTTTGTGGAAAAAGGCTGTGTTAAATTATGCAGAAGGTACTGTGTAACATTTACTGAAAGTTTGAAACAAATTTGTTTGGAAGATCCTTAGAAAACATGTAATTAGTATGAGAAAATAAAAGTTTTGGGAATCGAGCGACAAAGATTGGATTAACTTTTTAGTGCATTCCAGGTCCATAGGATGGATTATCTTCATCCTCTGCAAACTCCTCCTCCAGCTTCCTCTTGTTCCTCCTCCTGTTTACTCTTGCTTGTATTTCTAGACTCTTTACAGCCCTGTCTGCAGCCCGAAGGCGTTCCTTGTCTAAAGCAAGCATCGCTCGTACCATGTTAGAATGTTATTATTTACAGTAATAACACATACCTTTCGCTTTCCAACATTTCTCCTTTTCTTAAAAGCCTTCAGAGGATTTCTAATAACTTTACTTTTACTCATTATTATACTTCAACAAAACAGAGACTCAAGAAACAGAATTAATTACGAATATTTTCGAGATAACGACAGAGTAAATAAACATGAAACAATCAACAATCACACCAGCGATATATATTGAACCATCACAGGTTAGCCACAACACATAGTTTATCTCACATCACTAAAATGTACCTGATGAACACGGACGTTAATAATAACACCATTTGACAGCAGTTTAACAGCGCCACAGTGGGTCACGCCCATGTAGAACACATTTCGAAAAAAAAATTTAAAAATAGTTGTAGTCTTCGGAATTGAATAAATTATGTATCTATTAAAAGGTAATAGTCTGCAGATTCAGAGAACGCAAAAAAGTAAAAATTGAACTTTTCATGATTTTGAGCCTTTCCGGAGCCCCTTATAAGCAGGTGGCCCGACTGTGTTTCTGCCATTGTTGACGCGTCTCTTCGCACATGTGAGCGCTGTATGTAGGTCACAACGTCTGGCGCGATTTAGCAACAGCCCCGCCGCGACGGCGACTAATAACTGCCGGAGAGGGGAAGGGTCAGAAGTGTAGTCTGGACCAGACGAGATAACACCAAGCCGCTCTGTCGTACCAGCTGCTACCCACAGCTTCTTCGTATTTGTTGGTCGATGAGTTCTCTCTAGTATGTCACACTAATTAGTCATCATTTGCTTTGAAATGACGAATCCATAACACAACTGGTAGTGTTTATAACAAGAGCTTGTCATAGACTGGTAAAGCTATTCTCAATACATTGTGCGTGATAACTACAACTCCTTCTCACAAGGGAAGCTCCCCATCGCACCCCCCTCAGGTTTAGTTATAAGCTGGCACAGTGGATAGGCCTTGAAAAACTGAACACAGATCAATCAAGAAAACAGGAAGAAGTTGTGTGGAACTATGAAAAAATAAACAAAACATACAAACTGAGTAGTCTATGTGCAAGATAGGCAACTTTAAGAATAGCGTGAGATCAGGAGCGCCGTGGTCCCGTGGTTAGCGGGAGCAGCTGTGGAAAGAGAGGTCCTTGGTTCAAGTCCTCCTCGAGTGAAAAGTTTACTTTCTTTATTTTCGCAGTTATTGTCTGTCCGTTCGTTCACTGACATCTCTATTCACTGTAATAAGTTTATTGTCTGTGTTTTGCGATCGCACCGCAAAACCTTGCGATTAGTAGACGAAAGGACGTGTCTCTCCAATGGGAACCGAAAACATTTGATCGCAAGGTCATAGGTCAACCGATTCCTCAACAGGAAAACACGTCTGATATCTTCTATACGACACTGGTGACGGAATGTGCGTCACATGACAGGAATATGTTGTCGACCCACCTAACATGTACACTTGGCGAATGGGTAAAAAGATTCTTCTACCTTGCCCGATTTAGGTTTTCTTGTGGGTGTGATAGTCACTCCCAAAAAAGTGATGAAAACATAAGAGTTTGTCACATAAACTGCAACAAATGAATGCAACAGTTTCACAGTCGCACAGTTTTCCCTGTGCTCTGTCAAAACATACATTTTCAACGTTTTCAAATTTTTCCGTGTGTAGACCGTCAAATCCTGCATATGTCCAAGCAAATCTGAACATGTCCTGGAATTTTGGAGAGCGAAGTTGATTATGTGTGTGTGTGCCTGAACTTTGATAATTGTCTGAAAATAAAAAATTAAAATTTTCACTCGAAGGAAGATTCGAACCAAGGACCTCTCGTTTTGCAGCTGCTCACGCCAACCACGGGACCACGGCGCTTCTGAGCTGACACGTAGCTTGATGTTGCCTATCTTGCACATGGACTACTCAGTTTGTATATTTTGCTTATTTTTTCATAGTTCCATACAACTTCTTCCTGTTTTCTCAATTGATCTGTGTTCAGTTTTTCAAGGTCTATCCACTGTGCCAAATTATAACTAAATCTGAAGGGGGTGCGATGGGGAGGTTCCCTTGTCAGAACCGAAAGATAATTATCCACATTGAGAGCTGACACTTGTTCCAAAACATGCTTCCTCTACACCACACCTCTGTCTAGAGTCACCTGCTGCATGTACCTCCTGCACCCTCATTTAAAATCGACCAAATTAAAATTTGGGCATAATTAGGTGCACTGTTTGTAAATACCTTGAAAGCTGGACTCCTTACTTCTGAAATGGCAGCAGTTGGAAGACATCAGGCTGCCAACGATTTGTGTGTGACCAGTGCCCCTAATAATAATAATAATAATAATAATCTGCAACAGTGTAGCAGTCTCTACATACAATAGTTACTGTTGTGGTGCGCTGTCAGTCAGTTCGTTTATTGTTCTGAAGTCAATAACGAGGTGGTTTTTTGGTCTATTTCGGAAACTCTTAGAAGACATTTTGATGTGATTTTGAAGCATATGTGATGTATATGTCTCAATTCTCCTCTGACAGATGCATGGTGCAAGGAACAAAGTATGTTTACAGTGGGCGGACTGTGTGAGAAAGGGTTTATAGATTCGTTTTATACAAGCTGTCACCTCCACTACACTGCATTAGACATAAAATGCTAGAATTCGGAAAAAAAATGTTTGTAGTCCGTGAAGTGAGTATTATTGTCCTACGAAATTGTGGTAATAATAATGATCTTTTAATAATAATTTAGTTCCAGGAGCGAAACACAGTTGAATCCTTCTTCTTTACTCCCCAGAAAATTACATTTTATTCCTATGTTTGGTACCACTGCGCTAGGCAACGCCAGTTGTAGTAATACTCGAAACTGAGGAAAAAGGTGACAAGAAAATAACAAAGTGAATGCCTTTACGATTAAAAGACGAAATGGCTGAGAGCCTGGAAGATTAGTGATCCACTACTACACTACTGGCCATTAAAATTGCTACACCACGAAGATGACGTGCTACTGACACGAAATTTAACCGACAGGAAGAAGATGCTGTGATATGCAAATGATTAGCTTTTCAGAGCATTCACACAAGACTGGCATCTGTGGGGACACCTACAACGTGCTGACGTGAGGAAATTTTCCAACCGATTTCTCATACACAAACAGCAGTCGACTGGCGTCGCCTGGTGAAACGTTGTTGTGATGCCTCGTGTAATGAGGAGAAATGCGTACCATTACGTTTCCGACTTTGGAAAAGGTCGGATAGTAGCCTATCGCGATTGCGGTTTATCGTATCGCAATATTGCTGCTCGCGTTGGTCGAGATCCAATGACTGTTACCAGAATATGGAATCGGTGGGTTCAAGAGGGTAATACGGAACGCCGTGCTGGATCCCAGCGGCCTCGTATCACTAGCAGTCGAAATGACAGGCATCTTATCCACGTGGCTGTAACGGGTCGTGCAACCACGTCTCGATCCCTGAGTCAACAGATGGGGATGTTTGCAAGACAACAACCATCTGCACGAACAGTTCGACGACGTTTGCAAAAGCACGGACTATCAGTTCGGAGACCATGGCTGCGCTTACCCTTGACGCTGCATCACAGACATGAGCGCTTGCGATGGTGTACTCAACAACGAACCTGGGTGCACGAATGGCAGAATGTCATTTTTTCGGATGAATCCAGGTTCTGTTTACAGCGTCACGATGATCACATCGGTGTTTGACAACATCGCGGTGAACGCACACTGCAAGCGTGTATTCGTCATCGCCATACTGGCGTATCACCCGGCGTGATGGTATGGGGTGCCATTGGTTACACGTCTCGGTCACCTCTTGTTCGCATTGACGGCACTTTGAACAGTGGACATTACATTTCAGATGTGTTACGACCCGTGGCTCTACCCTTCATTCGATCCCTGCGAAACCCTACATTTCAGCAGGATAATGCACGACCGCATGTTGCAGGTCCTGTACGGGCCTTTCTGGATACAGAAGAGGTTCGACTGCTGCCCTGGCCACCACATTCTCCAGATCTCTCACCAATTGAAAACGTCTGGTCAATAGTGGCCGAGCAACTGGCTCGTCACAATACGCCAGTCACTACTCTTGATGAACTGTGGTATCGTGTTGAAGCAGCTGTACCTGTACACGCCATCCAAAGTCTGTTTGACCCAATGCCAGTTTATCACTGCATTTCTTGTTGGTGCAGCAATTTTAATGGCCACTAGTGTAATTCACAAAACACCTGTTGTCGCTGTCACTTACCCGAAACAATCACCAGTTAGTGTAAGAAGAAAGAGAAAATATTCTAGGGTTTGGGTTCCTTTGTCCTTTCTAATTCTATAGGAACAGGCCAAGCTGTGTTCCTGTGTCGAATTATTCGGCTCGCAGTGTTCAGTAGCAATTCAAGAACGACATACATATAGATGTAGGTCCTGCTATTGGTGAGGAGTCTTATCATGCCAAAAATTATTCTCTGCTTGTGAATCGCATGTGTTTTTATCTAATATTCTCGGAAAAGCAATGTGGATAGTAGAACGACGTGACAACGAATCCGGTAAGTTCAAGCGACCCTATCCAAGAAGTTATCGTCATGCGAGCTCTCGGCCTGGCACGGAACAGAGGCACGTTCTGAGGGCAGCTGGTTATCGACGGCGGCTCCAAACAGGAAGATACCGCACGCTGCACGATTTCCTCCTTCTCCACCTCCACCCTGACCCCTACGCCCAAGTCCCTTACACACACACACACACACACACACACACACACAACATACGAACCACACTCGAGCCCAACAGGAGAATTAATTCTTTCGAGACGTGCAGAGAGGCACGTAGACATGCGTCGACTCCAGACAGACAATGGACTGCGCTTCCGAACAAAGTGAACAGCACTAGTGTTCGAATACTGGGCGTTTTTAAGGATCAGAAAGTTGCAGCTGACAAGTTATTCAGTGCGAAACTTCGCAGAAACACTTACCTGACAATACTCTTCTAGTATCATCACCCTCATCATCGTCGTCGTCATCATCATCACATTCCTGCTATATTAGCCCGTCCTTCACGTCTTTGTTTCCTGCGACCCATCGCTTCCTTCCTAACCCTAGCAATATGAACGCGTAATTACCAGGGGATTGGGGGGAGGGGGGGGGAGTGGCGTTACTTTATCCGCACCCTAACACAACAATAAATTCGTTAATTGCTGTTAACTTATTCTAACAACGTACTTCTTAAAGAGGTACTGATGTGTAAGAGAGCTCAAACATGAAAATATCATTTAGCACAGCCTTAGCAAAACCAAAGTACTTTCAATAATATGTCCGACCAAGGGGGCAGAAAGGCACTTTATGACGTCCACAAAAAATTTTAATAATACAAATTTCGGCCATTATTGTTGACGTTTACTCGCAAAATACATTTTGAAGACATATTAAAGTGTAAATATGGCCCTGCGTTCGAATATATAGAATATGACATTCATTGTGAAGATATTTTTTTTCAAAATTTTAAACTATGAAGTACCCGACTAGATTACCATATTTTGAAAAGGTGGGCATAAGGAATTCCCCGCCCCCCCCCCCTCCCCACCCATTTGGTACTGCGAGAATTAATGTTGCTGTACGTGCTACCGTCCATCACATCATCCAGGTTTTTGAAATCTCTTCCTCACTTGGTTACTCTTCCTTTCCATGTTGCCCACTAAAACTGTTTTCAGAAGACCCTCATTCTTTCTTAACGTTTGTCCAATCCATTTTCGTTTCTTTCTTTTTATTTATATCCAGCAGTTGTCTTTGTTCTCTAACTCTTTTTCACTCTGTCCATCCACGTCATTCTTTCCTTCCACCGTCATCTCCACATCTCAAAAGCATCCAGCCTTCCTCTCTCTTTCTTCCTCAGTGTGCGCGTTTTACTTCCACACAGGAGGACACTTCATACAAAAAAAAATATTAGCCTTTTCCTAAAATATTTGTCCATACTGCTGCAGTTTCTTATAAAATGCCTCTTCCCCACTTCCATTCTGGTTTTAATTTCTGTGCTGCTTTTCGCTTCTAACTTGCTTCCAAAGTATTTAAAACTTCCCACGCGTTCAAATACTTCTCCATTCCGTGTTATCCTTACCCTTTTAGTTCCTTCTAGTGCCATTAATTTTGTTTTATTTGTGCTGATTTGCCATTCCACAAATACTTTAGCTTCAGTGGTATCCAATACATCCTGTAACTCTTTCTCATCTGTTGCTAGTAGGACAACGTCTTCTGCAGACATCATACACTATATTCTTCTTCCTCCAATTTTAACACCCTCGCCATGTAATGAACAGCGGTCAGTCATATTTTGGAAGTATGGATTGAAAAGGGCAGGAAACAGACAGCAACCTTGTCTTACCCATTTTCCGACTTCTATCTAGTTGGTACTTTCTGTCTCACTTTAACTGATATTTTTTGATTTAAATATAATGAGTTGATAAGTCTTTTGATTTTGCAGTTCATTTTCTTTCCCTTCACTGTAGTTGGAAGCTTATTCAAAGTCACATTATGAAATGCCTTTTCCAGGTCTACAAAGAACATATCTAGGTCTCTTCCCTTTCCAACAAAACTCTCTCTGAAATTCGCTGTAATCCTATTTTATATCTTGTGCATTTATTCCGTCTGAAACCAAATTACTCTTCAGCCAGATTCTCCTCCATCACCTTTTCCAGTCTATTGTTAACGCTTCGTAACACAACTTTGACTGCATATGAAATGAAACTAATTTTCCTCAGCTCACTGCATTTCTTGGTTCCTTGTTTCTTTGCTATTGGAACTGTTACTGCTGTCAGAAAGTCCTCTGGCCATTAACCACTGTCATCAATTTCTTCTGGAATTGGATCTCTACCTACTACTTTCTCATTGTTCAATGCAGCAGTTGCACTCTTCACTTCTTCCACTGTGATTGTTCGTCCTTTTCCATTATCATTTGCATTGATCCATTGAAGTTTCAGAGTTACTGATTTGTAATCTGTGTCGCAAAACTACTATAATAGTTCTCCCATTACTGGTGGACGTCCTCGCGATCTTTGTTCACTAAATTTTCGTCTTTGATGAGAATATCCATGGTAGCACTTCCTGGTCTGTTTGGGTCCCATGTTGTCGTCTTTAGGTCTGTTCTACATTAAATGATATGTTCCCTGCCTCTCTATTTCTTCAACTGCGTCGCTTTCCTCTATGCTCCTAGTTCATTTGTCACAAAGAAAGCCCGTATGCTAAAGTGTGATTCGTTGGACTCAAAATATATCTTTTGGCTGCTAGCATCATTCCTCTGCTATGTTTCTTTTCCTTTTTTGACAGTGAACAGGGTGCTTCGTGATCGCCATCTGTTACTGATTGTAGACACTTGTCAACAGAAATTCGTGCATGATGACTTGAGATTTTTATAGATAACAAGCAAACTGAACGGCATCGGAATCCATTTCACCCAGTAAAAAGTAATCAATAGTTATATGACCTAATTCCATTATAATTTTAACAAAATAATGTTAGTAAATAAATAATACACATACCATAATAACACAAATTTGCCAAAGTCAGCAAATACAAATTACTGATTACGATTACACTTACATTGTATAAACTAAAATAAATTATTTCACATTGATATACTACTATATAGAAGTAAGAATCCATAACATTAACATATCTCCATGTGTTTGAAGTATGTCAAGAATATCTCTCACAACTAATATCTTTGTTTTGAATTGCAAGAGTCTCAAAATGCTGTAACATTAAAAAGTGTGTAACGACAAGCATATGGAGTTCGCAATTGCAACATACAGAAAATACAGTGTGATTCAAAAGTCATGTCCCACTGATGATTCGGGTTATGCAAGGAGTGACTAAGCGAACAAAAAGTCTACTAAAATGGGTTTTAAAACAACTTTAGATCTGTGAGCACTACTTCACCTTCGATATTGTGAAACAAATCTCTTCTACTGCGCTCTCTTTGCTTCCCAAATTCTGAAAGTTGTAGTGTGGACCAAAACGAGAAAAAAAGTCCAGTGAACATGGACTCCAACGTGCATACCTTAAGAGCGATGAGCACTGGTTCATCTTCTCTGCTACACAGCACATCTCTTGTTCTGAACAAGTCCTCGTAGCTCTTAAGTTATGTGTTTGAGAGCCGATGTTTACTAGACAGTATACCTTGTCTCCGTCTATACTACCTCCTCCCAAAAAATGGAAAGCAAAGAACTTGCAGTGGAAGACTTCGTTTCACAGTATTAAAGACGAATAAGTGGTCATAGCGCTTTATTTATTTATTTTAATGTGCGCTATGCATTTTTGCTTCGAATGGCCGTTTATGTCATATACCGAATACGACTTTGCCCTGTCGGCCTTAACTACTGAATCATCAAAGCAGATTTTTACATATGGGCCACAATTTTTGAACCACCTTGTGCATTAGGCCATATATGCAGTAAGTAACGCTTCCATGTACATATAGAAAATTGTATAAATCCTTCCAATGCTTTAAATAACGCTAACTTTTCTCTATCTGTGCCAAACGAGACATTAGCTTCCTGTAACAGCGTTGTCTACACGCAGGTAGTAGAAATTAGGGCTCGTACAGAACCGAGCGAGATGGCGCAGTGGTTAGCACACTGGACTCGCATTCGGGAGGACGACGGTTCAATCCCGCGTCCGGCCATCCTGATTTAGGTTTCCCGTGATTTCCCTAAATCGCTCCAGACAAATGCCGGAATGGTTCCTTTGAAAGGGCACGGCCGACTTCATTCCCCGTCCTTCCCTAGTCTCATGAGACCGATGACCTCACAGTTTGGTCTCTTCACCCAAACAGCCCAGCCCAGCACGGATCGTACAGACATATAGACAGTCGTTTTACCCGCCCCTCTATTTGCTACTACAACAGGAAAGGAAATGAGCAGTGGCTACAAGGTATCCTTCACAAACACGGTTGTTCGCGGAGTATGAATGTAGACATGAAACCTCCCCTTAGAAAAATTTATGAATTACTGTGCTGGTAAACCCCTTACGTTATTTTATTTTCAAACAGCTGAGCAAAACTGAACGTACTCAGACATTTCTCTCTTTATTTATTCTGATCATCCATAACTGACACACAATATTTTTAGCGCAACGCAATCTGACTTACAATAATCCCTGCAAAAGAATGGCCCTGACTAACAATAACCTATACCTTTCATGAATCACTTACCTCACAAAAATCTTCGTTACTCGAACTACTGAAATACAGCGAGCGCCATATTCTGCCAGCTAAATAAAAGATTCTAACTACGGAAGGCACTAACTACTGATAGGCATAGTCAGCAAATGAAAGATTTTGATAGAGAACAAACAATGTATTTACCTTAATAATGTTCAAAAGTCGTAATATATATATCAGTTCATGACATCCAGCCTTACAAATTTCCTTTTTCTGGCGGACACACGTCCAGGACGTCCGCTCTCAAAATTCTGCCATCTCTCTCCCTAAATCCACCACTGCTGGCGGCTCACCTCCAACTGCCCAACGCTACGTGCTGTTCACATCCAGCTACCCAACACTACAATAGCAAATATTCCAACAGTGCAAACCAGCCACAGACTGCACACAGTACAGCCAGTGGTTTTCATATAGCGCGCTACGTGGCGTTACCAACATAAAAACCTAAACAGCCTACTTACATAGCCCCCATACTGCCCACAAAAATTTTACAAATTGTTTTGGGCAGTGGCCAATAATGATTTGATAAAATTTTTCATAATTACAATAACAAAGATATCAAATGCACACACTTATTGATGCAATGTTGGTCAAAAGCAAAAATTGTTCTCATAAAGACAGTCCTGATCATTCATCACAAGGACATGCACACGGAAGTAGTGCATTTCGATGCAGTCTTGAAGAAGTAGTGTTGTCCTTCCAACGGAAAGACAGTGCTGTCTCTTCACATGCAGTCAGGTAATGGGCCACAACAGAACAAACCCCCAACAGAGTCAGTCGAAGTTTTGAAGAATATTGGTAGGTAGGTCATCACAGAGCAGATCCACTGTAGTCCTGGTAGAGAGTATGGTACTGGTGGGCCATCAAAGGTCCAGACCGACTGTAGTCCTTGTAGAGATAATGATGTTGGTGGGCCATCAAAGGAGCATACCCACTTTAGTGCTTGTAGAGTTTGCTAGCAACCATCCGTTGCGACTGCGCCGGTGCACAGTCACCATCGAAGAGTCTTGCGGACAATATATGAAGTCCATGAACCACCACTTGCGCATTCACAAAAATTTTTTTTGAAATGTCCTTATAACCAGCAATGCTGTTAACCAGTCCCTTGCTGAGTTATTAACACACGTGTGAAATATTGTGACAATTATGGCGTGTGAAAAACGTAATACTAGGCTCCAAAGTAAACTGAGAAATGACAGTGAAGACGAGAGTAGTGTGTTTGCGCCACCGTGTAATGAATTAACTAATGTTCAACATTCTAATTTGGTAATTGTGCATAGGGAAATGGAGCGGGTGGCAAATAATAGTGTAGACAGTGAAACAATTAGTAAACAGGGAAGTATTATCGATCGATCGGTCGGTAACAGCTCGCCACAGGGATCCGAAATGACAGGACACAATCTTGCAAATACTGTAGATTCATATTTTGCGTCCTCACCGTTTTCTCAAATAAGTCAAGACACATTTTCTGCTTTTCAAAATGCGAATATTGCCGGTTCAAACGCACTGCCGAATGGCACTGAGTAACATGTTTCAGACACCAGTGCATTGTTATTACAATTAATGCGACAAATGGGACAAAAGCTTCAAACGTTAGACACAATGGAACAAAATCTTCAAAAGTTAGACACAATGGAACAACACCAGCCACAGACTGCACACAGCACAACCAGTGATTTTCATATAGAGCGCTACGTGGCGTTATCAACATAAAAACCTAAACAGCCTACTTACAGACATGGAAACGAGTTTAGTGTCTATATCATTACATCAGTACAACTTAATGCTATTTTTAAGACTTTTCCGTAATTTACTATTCGGCCTTCTTGTCCAGCTTAGTCACTGGATTTTAAAAATTACCAGGTGTGCAGGCTAGACTAACAGCATTCCCTCGCTGTTAAGCCGTCGGCACACGGACCGTGCATCCGAACGTTGAGCGTTGAGCGTGCCGAGTTTCTGACGTCACAGCGTGGAATAGCACGCTCGGGAGTCTTTCCGAACGTGCAGAGCAATATCTGGGAAGCCAGATATTCTGAGCGTGCGTCTCAGCGTTGACCAATGAGATGGCACAACGCCGCCTACGTCACAAGCACGCTGTCTCCCTTCAGTACAGAGTTGTGAGGCGCCATATTGGCATTCATTTCAAGCCTATATTTATATATGCCGTTCCGAGCACCAGAAAATTGAGAATCACTAGAAAACCCGTTGTTAACTGTGTGATTCGTTCCAATAAAATAATGAAGAACATCATATTCGTGGCAAAAGAATTATTGTAACTTGCGTATAATGAGAGTAGGCTATTTGAAGGGAGCTACATACTCAAGACCCACCCAAAACGCACTGTTCTCGGTACAGTTTCTTATAGTTAAATTTCAGTTAGCAACATATCAACGATTAAGGTTTTTAGAAAACGGTAAGATACTATGATTAGATACGAAAGGTGTCGTGTTGGTTTAGCGTAATGAATAGAGCCCCTGTCCCATTGTGAGTTCTATTGTTGGGGCGGTGGTTCGCTTCCTGACACAACCAATTTTTTTTCCTAACATTCACGTTTTTATTAGGTTCTGATACTTTATTATTAGTTTAATATAAGTATAGACTATAATATTTGATGTTATGTAAATACAGTTTCACCTTTTTTTGAGGGGTGACTTTGTTCTGTTGGCTTAATCTAAAGGACAGCTTGCGCTACTTGTATGAAGATATTTTGCTCCTTCTTCTTTTACGCCTCGTAATTCACATGTTGCAAAGATTCTGCTACTGGGTAGGAACAGTGATCAAGTAAGACTGACCTTGGGGTTTTACTAAAATGTGGTAATGATGAAATAATGTTTATCTTATGCGGAGAAGTATTCCATATTTGTAACGCACTGTTTGTAATGGAACTTTTATAAGCCTGTGTCCTTATTGTTTGGACATGGTACTTTCCTTTTCGTGGACGATGGAAGAAATGTGCGTTTTAACAGAGCTAACGTGGGAATTTTTCGCTCGTCCGTTGAGTAAACAGTGTAATTTACGAACTAGAAACATCCCTCAACTGCCGCTGGAGTGCGTTGCGGTCGCGTATACCACGTTGGGGCCCACGTACCGTATGCACAAGTCGCATCGTTCCTGAGCGTTCAGCAGCACGTTGAACTTGGCACGCTCAACGTTAACGTTCGACAGCACGGTCCGTGTGCCGACGGCTTTAGATGTGCCTCGGCAGGGAAGCCCCGTAAGCTTCCAGAGGACGGCAGGTGTGCGTGAGGCAGGTGCTGCCTTGGCTATCTTCACCCCTCCCTCAGCCTTTGTCTGCAGCAGCAACGGCTGTGTCACCCGCGTCCCGCGCGCGAACAATAACTGTCTTATGTCTGTTCTAGTTGTAGGCCTTCACCTAGAATAGTGTGGCGGTAGCAGCCTAGGGCGTGGTCACAGAACAGCGCGACACTGTTTCTGCTTACAGTAGAGTGCACAATGATTTCGTTCACTTCGGTTAAGTCAACAGCTATTCGGCAACGAGGTTCGAACGTCGACTCTCGCCCTACCATCTTATCGGTCGATCCATTTTATCGGCCGGGGGAGCAGGGGATGTGAATATTGACTGGTCTGGTGCAGCCCGCCACAGCTAGCGTTACCAGGTCCACAAACACAAAATCCGGGATCGGAGTTGCATTTAGCCGAACAGCCTATTTTATCAAACAGAACATCCCATCGACGTTGGCATTACGACCGGGAATTGTAAGGTAATATTCTGCCAGTTTGAATAATTCCGAATAAAGTTCTTCTCTACGCTTTGATTTGAAAGAAGCTGTACATTTTTCATGTCCTAAAAAAATTATTTAACGGCAGAGCCGTTCTTCCTTTAACGTATGAAAACTTATCACTGGTCAAAGAATGTACTGTCTTTGAACTATACATTTTTTTCTAGACAAGAAATATGTAGTTTCTGCTGCACACCGGCCGGCGTGGCCGAGCGGTTCTAGGCGCTACAGTCTGGAACCGCGCGACCGCTACGGTCGCAGGTTTGAATCCTGCCTTGGGCATGATTGTGTGTGGTGACCTTAGGTTAGTTAGGTTTAAGTAGCTCTAAGTTCTAGTGGACTGATGACCTCAGAAGTTAAGTCCCATAGTGCTCAGAGCCATTTGAACCATTTTTCTGCTGCAGGTTCCCTACACGTCCAGGATTTTAAATAGTCTCTGGCTATTAAGCCTATATAAATATTATTCGTGTTTGCTCTAAACTCTTCCAGCTCATTTTAATATGTCTCTAATAATAGTCTCAAAATTCCGAGAATTTCGACTGGACAAAAGTTTTGATCCGGTATGTTAGTTATCCACAAATTGTGAACTTCGGTCAGAAATTACTTCAATGCGTGTCTCATTGCAAAGATAGGAGCGACGCGCAAGCGAGGCGGGCTGGGGCGGTTTGGCATCGGCTGCATGACTTTGCCTCGCTTGCTCAGTACGTAGCGTGGTGAAAGGTCTCTGTTGGATTCCTTTCATGTTAATTTCTTAAATCTGTTGTCATTTACGGCATAAATTCCTCGTCCAAATTTACTGTGACGTTTCTGACTATCTGGGAGGAGACTGAGTAGTAGAACGTGTTACTTTTACACATTAACAAGAACGATCTGTCACACTACTACACTTTAAAACACAGTTTATATGTAATTCATGTCACACAGTCTCATATGGAACCTACATCCGCTTTCTTTTATATACTGTATATGATAAGATACTGTCATCCCCCTTCCCTTCTGTGTGAGAGGATGAATGAGCAAATATATTTCTAGTTGCATGCTTGAGGGTAGCAGACAAGCCTGTCTGCTAGAGAACAGTAGGACCAACGTCGGAACAGGTAGCTACGGTTTCTAAAAGCAAAGAGGTTTCTATCCTTAGTATGGTCCTGTCCGTCTCTTGTCATGTTGGTATAGGAAGCTGCCCCTCTGGCCACTTCCGTTTGTATTTGTGAGCCACCCTCAGGAAGGGACCAAGTCAGTCTGTCCGCGGCGAGCGTCTGAAGTGGTAAGATCTCCGGCTAAGCGCGTGTCTGCAAGCCCGTAGGACAATGGATTTCTTAAGTTCAGCCTAATTGAAAATTTAATCACCTTTATTTCAAGTTTAGCTCTAAAATATCTAATGTTATATTAAATTGCAGCGCAGTGTAATTCGAGTGTGAAGTTCGGAATATATTCTGGTAGTTGCTTAGTCACTACTTTGTGAGTAAAGTGGAACCACGTGTTGATCAGTAACTCTAACTAAGTTCATCAGTCTTAAATGCGAATGTGCGTGAGATTATAATGTCTCGTCTTGACAATATTTTTCAATATAGCAACTTTTATTTATGTTCAACCCACATGGGGTGTACTTTGTGAGACCAGTACCACGTGGTTATACAATTGTTTGGTTGGCTGTGAGCACTCTGGGACTTAACATCTGTGGTCATCAGTCCCCTAGAACTTAGAACTACTTAAACCTAACTAACCTAAGGACATCACACAACACCCAGCCATCACGAGGCAGAGAAAATCCCTGACCCCGCCGGGAATCGAACCCGGGAACCCGGGCGCGGAAAGCGAGAACGCTACCGCACGACCACGAGCCGTGGGCAATTGTTTGACCCATCAGGTTAATAGTAAGACGATAGTAACCAGTTCGAGGTTTTTCTTTTGTAAATTGCTTTTCGATCTAATTTATTTTAATTATCAAAATTATTGTGGAGTTACACTCCTTGTGTAAACCAAGTTGACCACGTGAAGCATGTGGTGTAATCATCAAAGTAGCCCTCAGCTATTCTTTTTGGGAAGATTTCACAGAGAGTTAGTATGAAATTAGTATACCAGTATGTGGTAATTACATGACGGACAGGATTGTGCTACGAACGTAACTTCTTTGGGCGAAAATTGAATCGGTTGGTTGCGGTTAATTTCCTCTTGCATATGTTTCAACGTTATTCGTGTGTTATTTTATGAATGCAGTGTTGTATGCAGTCTCCCAATCTTGGCTCCATATTTGATGTGTTCTGTAAGATTACAAACTCACATTTTCCACAATCCTAAATAAGGCACGAACTTAGTTATAACTCAAGTTAAATATGCTGAAATTTCAATGATCAATGTTAAAATAAATTTCCAAATATAAACTGATTTATTTCTTTTTACTTAAATTCTCTTTTATATATACCACCGGTGGTCGTATGACTATTAAAAGATTATAATTAATGTTAGTCTGGTTTGGAATTTGGTAAGCTAGACTGGATACCTGGTGAAACAGTTGCTCAGTAATGCAAGGTTAACTTCCCCAGACAGCTCACAGCTTTTAACCCGCTTTTATTGTCTATCAGCACCGTTTCGGAAGAAATTAAAGCAACAACGTTACACATGGCGACCCTGTTCTGTGATTCCGCTAGATTCTGGAATCTCTGAAACGTTAGATTGCGAGCGTTGTATAATCTTAATTTTTTTCCCTACAGCGCTCAAACAACTTCTGCGTCTTTTCTGAGCAGACTTTCAAAAGATTCACGGCAATGTTGAGCAGCGTTGTGTTGTTTGTCTTGTTTTTTTTTCTATATTTGTTTGTTTTATATGTATGTTTTTTTTTCTCGCTTGTTAAGTGCACTGACTTCGATGAAAGATATAAATTTGTTTTGCGTGTGAAAAAGTGCGTACTAGGTTAGGTGCCTTTCGTGTGACTGTTGTAATTTTTTGGGAATGCGTTTATTCTGATTAGTGGGTTGCGTACCGGGTATAAATAGAACTAATGCAGACACGTAACCAAGCTAAAAGTAGGCGGTCCAACAACTTAAGCAACATGGACCAAGGGGGTAATTTGATTTCGAATATTAACGCGTCAGACGGTTCCGAAAATGCATTGGGGAATACTTCAGAGGAAATGCAAAACAGGACGAACGGGCTCACATCAGAGCCAGAAATTAATTTGCCTCCAACTAACCAAATTGATTTGGCAGAACTCATGAAAGCCTTATCACAACAAAATGAAAACACATAGAAATCGGAAAGATCGTTCCGAGAACAAAAAGAATCATCCGAAAAATCGATCCGTGAACTAGGCGAACAAATGACGCAGAAATCTGAAAAATCGATCCACGAGCTAGGTGAACAAATGACGCAGAAATCTGAAAAATCGATCCGTGAGCTAGGTGAACAAATAGACGAAAAACTAATCCAGCAGACAAATAAAGTCGATGCAGAGAGTGTCCGATGATATCTCACAAAGAATAAACAATCTGGCAAGTGAAATAAAAAGTAATATTATGAAAGAATTAGGCCATGCATTTGAACAAATCGATGATCGTCTGCAAGCCTTAGAACAGGGCAAGCGGAGTCGCGATGTGGAATCGAAAGAGAGCGAAGAACAGCTACTTAGGAATTTCCAAGTGCTGAGAGAAGAATGCCAAAGGGAACGCCAGCAGGTACTCTCGAGGGTCCAGGAGGCGGAAACGCATTGTCCCACGTCTGTTAGCAACACAGTAGCAAACAACAGTCAAGCGATTCACACACTCGAATAGCAAGTAGAACAATTGAAGCCAACTCGCCAATAGCACTAAAAATAGCCATACGAACAGTGCAGAGCGGGACTCCGGCCACGAGGGAGATTTTGACGACAGGGAAGAATGTATTTTGAGGGGTAGACATGAGAAAAATAGAAACATTCAAGGGCCTCGCCGGGAGGAAATGCGGGGATTTGATTTCAAACATTTCCTTACGGTGAGAAAGTTCGAGATATTTCGAAATTCGCAAAAAGGAATACATCCACGAGCATGGCTCGAGCAATTTCAGTTTTGTCTTCCCCCCGACTGGGCAAGTTCACATAAGATAGAATATATGTGTGGCTATTTGGAAGGTCAACTGGCGATTCGCATGAGGTCGGCAGCGCGTCACTGCAACTCCACTCGGGTGTTTCGACAAGCCT
Organism: Schistocerca cancellata; assembly: GCF_023864275.1. Classification (NCBI taxonomy): domain Eukaryota; kingdom Metazoa; phylum Arthropoda; class Insecta; order Orthoptera; family Acrididae; genus Schistocerca; species Schistocerca cancellata. Next base: position 1,244,486,841 of record NC_064626.1, read on the forward strand.
TTCTGTCCACCTATTGGTCGGAAGTGGCACAAGATAGGGTCAAGCATGGCATAATTATGCTGCCAAATTTGAACCAGTCTGGTTTCGGCAGCCCAGCACGCCTATTCGACCACATGCTGCAGGCAAATCAATTTTTATACGATCCATATGGGCCTGCGGAACTAATTAGGATATGCATCACCAAATTGCCGATGCACTTGCGCCACGTCATTCTTGCGGGACGATGCAAAGAGGACGTGGAAACGTTTAAGACACTTCTCCAAGAGTTGGAATACAATACAGGAGAATGCCCGCGTAATCAGGCACAAAGTTATTACGGGGCACAGCAGTGCGATCGCAGTCGTAGCCGTAGTACTAATCAACGGCGTGACTGGTCGTCTCGTCGCGAACGGAACAATAATTGGGACCGGCCATATAGAAACTGGGGTAACAGTCGCGAACACAGGTGGAACAACGGAAATGATCGAGGACGTGGACAAGATCGTGAACGCTACAGGTACGGCAACCAGAATCGATACTACGATGAATACGGTGGGAATAGGACTGCAGGCGGAGCACCTCATGATGTTGAAATTCGGCCGGCTAACCCTAGACATAATCCAGCAAATGGAAATGAACAAAACCGGCAATGACAAACGATCAGCGCAGAAGGCGCCCAATCAGAACAAATGAGCGACATGGCAAATGAGTAGAAAGGACAGTGAGGAGTAGAGAGGATGGTGAAGAGAAACAATTGATTAGTTTACATTTGTGATAAATGCATTTTGAATAATATGTTGAAAAAATAGTGATAAAGAGGTTTCTGTGTGATTGAATGAAGTGATGTTTGTTGTTTTTTTTCCCTTGTGCAATTAGGATTTAGGTTGGTTCAAATGTGAAGATAAGGTTTCTTTGTGAACAAGTGAAATGCTGCTTATGGTTTTTTTGTGTAAATTGAAAACAGTCGCTCCTGAGAGAAGCAAGATCTGTGTTGAATTAATGCAAAACTCAGGGGAATATCCTATCTGTGCTTATTATGGGTCTGGCAAACCCAGGTCCCGAGCTGTTAGTAGCCTTGTTTCCGATTTTCTGCTTTCAGTGCTACTATCTATCTATTACTATTCTATATCTGTCAGTATAAATGAGGATCTCTTACTATAGTATGCGTGCTGTATGAATATTTTAAGATAGGAGAACTCTGAGAAAGGAATGAGTAAGTCTGGAATACTGAAAACAGGATGCGATAATACGATTGTTTAACCATTGGCTTCCCAATATACGCTAATATGTTAATATTGATGATATATGTCTTTTTCGTTCTTTATAGCTGAGTACGTAAAGTGCTGTCTGTGGATTTCGTAAGTAGATTGATTCCCTTCAAGGTGAAAGAAGAGTTGTGGTTTGTGTAATTTACGTGGCCTGAAGTAGCATTATGGCAGTCAAATGACGATCAGTTTTCCAGTAAATGGAGAATGGAACGGAAATATGGATCCTTTTTGTAGTCTTGATTGATGTTGAGCCAAAGCCTAAAAAATTATTCTGCGTTAATACTCGTCCTAGAAAAGCGACGTTTATGTGTTTTGCTGATGCTGTGAGCATTACAGCTTACTGTTTTCGCTAGTGCGAGATGCACTGCAGCCTATATGATTTGTACTGAGGAAATTTCCCTCTTGAAGGTAGAGGAAGATTAAATAATTTTGATTATGGGACCGAAGGAAAGCTTGGTTTAAGGTAATAAGGATGAAGCAAAACATTTGTCATTTAAACTACAGGAGGATTCGGATCTTCAGTGTCTGTTGTAAGTTCAATATGTCAAGATGAAACTGTTTTACAGAAAAGAGGAGACCACTATTTTGCCATTCATGAGAAATTAATCCAGAATAACCACCACAGGCGAAATAACTAATTTGGAAGCGAAAGGTAACTTAAAGAAGGAACGAAATGGGTAAGAAAATGTAGTATAACCTGTATAATGAAAATATTTTTACCCTTCTCAGAGTCATCTGTGTGATTAATTCTTGTGATAATGTAATTTTAGATGAAATTGTCTTACTGTTTTATGTGTGAATATATGAGTATGATAAATGTATAATTGCGAGTCTCTTACCAGGTGTGTCAACTGGTATAAATGTTTTGGCGTGTAAATAACCATTGTTCTTTTTACTGTGTATGTTTAGGGAAAGTTTCTCCATATTTATCATGTGACAAGACATATGCGGCGAGCGTCAGGAAGAGGACGAATTAGAACAATGTTGTAGTGGTGTAAACACTGTGTTGAAGTAGCATTGAAGTAGCTTGTTGGATTAACTAGTAGTGGATTGAAGTAGAATTTTGAGTAATACATGTTTATAGGTAGTTAGTTTGTAGTATAGACAACAGGTGTGCATGTGTGTGTGTAAATAACATGTGAAGCCTATGCTGTCCTGGCCTATACTTGCACAAGGCATAATCCTATTCACTTTAGTGAATTAATAATTAGCATTTGATTTATTAAAACGTAAGTGAACCACATTAGTGATGTGGATTTAGGTATTATATTGTCAGTTCATTTAATTTTTATTTTTATACTGTCAAGTCATTTCACTTTTACTTTTTATATTGTCAAATCATTTAACTTTTTATTTTTATATTGTCGATTCATCTAACTTTTTTATTTAAAAAAATGAAAGACAATACTAAGTGGTATTATGTATGACATTTCGTAATCACGTAACTATGATGAACAATTTCTATGAATGCAGTTGAGAATGTGAAAGTAAACCGGCTAAACTCTTACGAGACAGTGGGAGCAACGAGGAGGAGGACTAGTTGTAAACTAGAGCCCAGCAGGACACACTGTCAACTGCGCCACTTCGGGAGCGCGGTCGACCACAAAAGAAGGGTACGCGGCAAACACTTTCCCTTGCACCCGGAGCTAATGGCCAGCCACACCAGTGCGACCCTCCATGGAGGCGATGACCTGAGATGGCCGAGAGGTCCACCACGCGGAAATCCATCTGCTGGCAATGCACCACACGCACGCGACCGTGACGAGACGGCCGCGGTGAAACGACAAAAGACAGGGGATAAAGGGACGTGGAGCCTTTGACAGGTACTGTCCAGAGAAACTTGCAGGCGTCAACGACACCTATCGACATTTCCTGACGGATGCCCACTGTCAGGCGACAGTAAATCATAGTTCGATGTTCTCTGGTCGCTAAGGGTGGCACAAAGAAGAGCCATTAAGTGTCATCCTTGCCCAGGAATATCAAACTGCCGAGCCAATTGAGGATAACTCAAGTATGTAACAACACAAGGGGCGTGGAGCCTTTTGACACATACTGTCCAGAGAAACCGGCAGACTTCAACGACGCCTATCAACATTTCCTGGCGGATGCCCACTGTCAAGCGACAGTAAATCATAGTTCGATGTTCGCTGGTAGCTAAGGGTGGCACAAAGAAGAGCCATTAAGTGTCATCCTTGCCCAGGAATATCAACCTGGCGTGTCAAACGAGGATACTGCACGAATTTGACAACACAAACATGGAACCAAATCGAGATGTACGTGATACGGGCCACCAAGAGAAACTTCATGAGAGGGCAGAGACGGCGGGATTGCACGCAACAGATGGACAAAAATCCCTACTGACAGCTGTGGCGACGAACACTCCCCCCCCCCTCCCTTTATATTGTGCCACGGAACAGTGGAACTACTGAGTGTGTCAGGGAACAGTGATTATACGGTTCTTAGTTCAATGCATATACGTGTGTTTCTGTCACAGAAACTTTGACTCGTGTGTTTTGCATGGGTTCGATTTATTGGTGTTTATTAGACTGACTCTTGTATTTTGCAGGTGTTCTATTTATTGTTTTTTTTAGACTTTGACTCTTGTATTTTGCAGGTGTTTTTATTTATTGGTGTTTTTTTTAGATGTTGACTATTGTACTTTCAGAGCTGTTTTATTGATCAATGTTTGTTCTTGTGTGATGTATTAGATTTGTGATATTTTGTTTCGTAAATTCATTCCTGTGGCATTGCTTCGTTTATCAATCAGATAGCTATTCATTCTCATTGGACTGTGATCGATTAGCCTTTGCATGGGGCATATTTATAGTGAAAACCCCATAAGGGTAACAATCACATAATTATTGTAGTTTCAGTACAATGACACATTGATCATTGTTTGCTAACTAACTGAAATATAGTAGATTGATTAAATTAGTGCCACAAAGTTATTTTAATTCTACAAATTATTAGTTTTATAAGATATAGAATTGTTTTGCGATAACCACTTTGTAAAACATGTTTTTTCTCTTATCTTTTATTTTGCCTTTGCGGATTGTGCATTGCAATGTTCTGCTTTATAATACTGATATTATTTTCGTGTTCTTTTAATTGCTGTGGCACCTTTGCTATTTTCATAAATTTTACTTGTTAATAAACAGTCATAAATTTTCCTGTGATCAGTTGGCTCTCGCAATGAGCAAATACTGGTGAACTCCATAATGGTAACAACCAGAAATTGTTTTCATATTAATGACACAGGAACCATTGTTTTTACTTGCTGACCGAATTAGGTCTACACTATCTTTTAAATAGGTGTCACAGATTGTTTCTTTTCTCTTTGAAATTGGTAGATTCTAAAAATGTGTTGAAATTATTGTGTTTTAGCAAGTAGCTGGTGACCTTTTGCCTTTTCTCTACATTTTTTGTTTAAGTTGGGTGTGAGAAGCCTGCTTGGGAATGTCCTAGCATGGCCAGAAAATTCCCTGCACAGTCTTTTCCCGGAGCGTTGGGGTAATGAAAGGTCTCTGTTGGATTCCTTTCATGTTAATTTCTTAAATCTGTTGTCATTTACGGCATAAATTTCTCGTCTAAATTTACTGTGGCGTTTCTGACTATCTGGGAGGAGACTGAGTAGTGGAACGTGTTACTTTTACACATAAACAAGAACGATCTATCACATTACTACACTTTAAAACACAGTTTATATGTAATTCATGTCACACAGTCTCATACGGAACCTACATCCGCTTTCTTTTATATACTGTATATGATAAGACATTACAGTGGTTATTAGGCTCGTTCCGCTTACGAAGAAAAATATAGGGCACAGACATGAGAATAGCACTGGTCCATATATCTATCTACCCATATCATATTATCCCGCGTCCGGCCATCCTGATTTAGGTTTTCTGTGATTTCCCTATATCGCTCCAGGCAAATGCCGGGATGGTTCCTTTGAAAGGGCACGGCCGACTTCCTTCCCCGTCCTTCCCTAATTCAATGAGACCGATGACCTCGCTGCCTCGTCTCCTCCCCCCCCCCCCCCGCCCCCCAAACAAACCAACCCCAACCCATATCATATTATCTCCTAGTTCTTCCGTGTATTTACTCGTGCTTATGTAATTAGCTTACAGTGGGCCTCAGTTATGGGTTATGTACTAAAAAGGGTTGTATAGATGTGGCCAAACAAGACTGTAAAAACCCGGACATACTATTATATATACTTCAATGGAAAAATTTGTTGGCTGTAGGGAAGGTAAAGGCGTCAGAAACGCAGTTCTGACGTTACACGTGATAATGGAAGCGTGACCGAAGAAATGTCAGGAGACGCCCAAAGCATTTGTCGACGTCGAAAAGACGTTCGGCAACGTAAAATGAAGCAAAATGTTCGAAATTCTAGGAAAAACGGGAGTAAACTATAGGGAAAGACGGATGATATACAGTATGGGCAATAACCAAGAGGGAACAATAATACTGAAAGACCAAGAACGAAGTCCTAAGAATAAAAAACGGATGTAAGACAGTGATGCAATGATGGAAATAAAAGAAAGGTTGCAGAATGGGATTAAAGTTCATGATGCAAATATACCAATGGTAAGATGACCTGATGACATAGAGATCTTCAGTGGATGCGAAGAAGAACTGCAAGGCCTGTTGTATGGAATGAAGAGTAATGAGTACAGAATATGGAGTAAGGGTAAATCGAAGAGAGACGAAAGTATCAGAAATGATATTAGCGAGAAAGGTAAAATCAAATCAAGTGAACAACAGGCAGATTCTACCTTGGAAGGAAAATAACACATGGTGGACGAAGAAAGGAGGACATAAAAAGCATGCCAGTAGAGGCGAAGAAGTCTGCTAGTATCAAACGTCACTTTCAGTCCGAGGAAGAAAGTTTCTGAGAATGTACGTCTGGAGTGCAGCACTGCTTGGAAGTGAATCATACACTGTGGGAAAACCATAAAGATAAGAATGGTTTGAGGTATGGCGCTGCAGAAGGATGTTGAGAATTAGGCGGACTGATAAGAAATGAAAAGTTTCTCAGTACCCAGTATGTCGTTTTCGATCAGAAGATTGGGTCAGGAATGGATTTAACGTCTATGAAAGTGAGGGAAATGTGGTAGGATCCTTACTGTTCACTATACATGTAAGAACCCAAGTAAACTATGTTTTTGACTATTTTAGGCTGTTTACAGACACTAACACACAAGGAAGTCTCAATCATCATCATCATCATCATCATCATTTAAGACTGATTATGCCTTTCAGCTTTCAGTCTGGAGCATAGCCCCCCTTATACAGTTCCTCCATGATACCCTATTCAGTGCTAACATTGGTGCCTCTTCTGATGTTAAACCTATTACTTCAAAATCATTCTTCACCGAATCCAGGTACCTTCTCCTCGGTCTGCCCCGACTCCTCCTACCCTCTACTGCTGAATCCATGAGTCTCTTGGGTAACCTTGCTTCTCCCATGCGTGTAACATGACCCCACCATCTAAGCCTGTTCGCCCTGACTGCTACATCTATAGAGTTCAGTCCCAATTTTTCTTTGATTTCCTCATAGTGGACACCCTCCTGCCATTGTTCCCATCTACTAGTACCTGCAATCATCCTAGCTACTTTCATATCCGTAACCTCAACCTTGTTGATAAGGTAACCTGAATCCACCCAGCTTTCGCTCCCATACAACAAAGTTGGTCGAAAGATTGAACGGTGCACAGATAACTTAGTCTTGGTACTGACTTCCTTCTTGCAGAAGAGAGTAGACCGTAGCTGAGCGCTCACTGCATTAGCTTTGCTACACCTCGCTTCCAGTTCTTTCACTATGTTGCCATCCTGTGAGAATATGCATCCTAAGTACTTGAAACCGTCCACCCGTTCTAACTGTCTTCCTCCTATTTGGCACTCAATCCGTTTATATTTCTTTCCCACTGACATTACTTTCGTTTTGTAGATGCTAATCTTCATACCATAGTCCTTACATTTCTGATCTAGCTCTGAAATATTACTTTGCAAACTTTCAATCGTGACTCATATTGGAACCTGAATCCTTGAAGGGTGATAGAGTTTTTTGAGCAATTCATGAGCAGTTCTATGACATTATGTGCTAACTACTAAAACCCATGGCGAAATACACAGATCTTCTGTTAATATTCTCTGTATCTATATGGGAACAAAAAGTGAAACACTAAAGAGATACTGACAGAGAATTAGTCTCAAATTATTGGCGACAGGTATATGCGAGAAATCATTTAATAATGTTTATGTTCGCCCATAGTTCTACCGTATTACTTTGCAATGCGTATTGGCGTTCTTTCCCGAGTAATTTCAAGCGATGAAGTTACTTTCTGTTGTTAACTGAAAGTCTCAATGTTAGGAAAAAAAATTCGCAATGCAAGACGATGTTCAGTACATAGAACAAAGACAGGGACGTATGTGATACAATTTGCATAGCTAGGCGAGGAGACATAACGTTGTTTGACTACAGGGTTAGCGTCCAGACGCCCAAAACAGTACCTCGGAGTACTTGTTTGGGAACAGTTTAAGGTGGAACTATCACATAGTCGTGGATGTGGTGCAGGCTGCGCCAAATGAAGTGGAATAACTGTACAGAGGTAGTCGCTTACAGAACTCTGACTCAACGAATACTCGAGTTTTGTTGCTTTATTCGTCGATTCGGAACAAAGGCAAAATTTGAGTAGTGAAAGATACAGAGAATATTATCAGAAGATCTGTGCATTTCGCCATGGGTTTTGGTAGTTAGCACATAATGTCATAGAACTGCTCATGAATTGCTCAAAAAACTCTTATCACCGTTCAAGGATTCACGTTCCAATATGAGTCACGAAACAAGAGTTTCTATATGGGAACAAAGAGTGAAACACTAAAAAGATACTGACAGAGAATTCGTCTCGAATTATTGGCGACAGGTATATGCGAGAAATCATTTAATAATGTTTATGTTCGCCCATAGTTCTACCGTATTACTTTGCAATGCGTATTGGCGTTCTTTCCCCAGCAATTTCAAGCGATGAAGTTACTTTCTCTTGTTAACTGAAAGTTCCGTCGGTTCTTCGTAGAACAACATTATAATAAATGAAAAGCATCCGTTTGCTTTTGTTCTAGCAAACTGGTGCTTTCCATGTATTATTTTTTCTTGATTCAACTCTCAGTTCACATTTAATTCCTCCATCCATAACAAAGAAAGTGTTTACTAACAGAAAAAAACCTGCAGGTGGATAAGGACCTGTTATAATACTAAGTAGTTTCTACTATTTTGTGTCACCTGTCACCTGTAAACCCTGTTCAGACGAATTACCTTCTTGTCTCAGTCGATTACTCCTGGCAAGCGATTCTACTGCAGCGATGCTGGCACTTTATTCCTCTTCGGAGACTTACTTTGTTGCAAAATTTTCGCATGTTCTGAGTGCTGTCTGCGGAGAAGGAGTAGCAGGATTACTGGTAGAGTTTATAAATGACCAGAACAAAATTAACGTTGTGTCTTCTTGACAAAGTAGATATGAAATAATTACAGCGAGCAGCAACTACAGCCAGCTAAATAAAAGGATTCTAACTACTATAGACTCTAACTATCCACTCGCTATCTGCTACTCCGTCCAACCACAGAATCTCTTGCCGAGGGCACAGAGTGCTGTCAGCGATATTAACACAGTCTACAGTGCTGCCAACATACAAACAGATTACTTACAAAATACACTATATTTAGATAGATGCTGATAGGATAGATTCACACCTAAAACATCATATCCAAATTAACAGTTTTCTGGATCTACAAAATTTAGGTAAAAATCTTATGCTCTCTGCACATTTAATGCGTTTCAGCCTTTTCCACTATTATACAAATATTGCACATTGTGCCTGTCTTAGCAAAGTCCAGCCAGGCACAGCTTAGGGTGGGAACATAAATTTCGTAAAGTATACTGGAGCTGTCGTGTTCGCTATGCAAAAATTAAAAAGTAAAAAACTAAGAACAGAAAAAGACAATATTTAGAATACGATCCATAGGCCTTTTTAATTACGTTTTTGTTGTGTCTTGTTTTCCTGGTGAGTGCCAAATAACATCAGAAACTATTTGTCTATTTCTACAGAGCTAACTTTTTCACTTGAAATCATTTTGTTAAAATTTTTTTTCATGTATTTACTTTTTCTTTTCTGTGCAGCTTTCTTTCCTTTGTACAAATATTAAAAATGTAAATTATTTTACACTTTTAGATATTTGGTCTCTTTTGTCGAAAAAGACTCGTTGAAAAGATAAATACAGTATTCTTCACAAATTATACAACTTCTTACGAATAATAAGTTAAGAATACATAAAACGACAAAATCCATCGATATTGATGGTGGCGACAACTAGTTATTACTTCGCATATTACCACATGACGTCGCACTCCGCTGTCTCAGTGCATGCGCGGTCTTCAGCATACTGACTTTCAGAACTGTATTCTCGGCGCAATCGATTGATCGTTGATGTCACTGAACCATTTACAATGTGTTTGGCGGCTGACTTAACGCTCGAAAGTGACGTTCACAATCCAAGAGTTATCCATTTCAACAGAAAAGGTCGCTTGTGTACAAAAGGACTGCGACTATTCAGCAAGTATTAACGCCACGAATGTGTAACAAAAAAGCCTTGGAATCTTGCACATAGGTAAAGTAAGGAAAGCAGTCATCAATCGTACGACTGTTTTCAACAACAAAATACTTTGCTAGGCATGGTCTTGTTGTATCTGGTATGCCGTTTTCTTCTTCCGACCTTGCAGCTGACTAATCAGACCAATTATCGTTGGATCTACAAGTTTAACTACATCTACATCTACTTGATTACCTTGCAATTCACAATTAAGTGCCTGGCAGAGTGTTCAACGAACCACTTTCAAGCTTCTTCTCTACCGTTCCACTCTCGAACAGCGCAAGGGAAAAACTAGCACTTAAATGTTCCCGTGCGAGCCCTGATTCATCCTATTTTATTATGATGATCACTTCTCCCTATGCATGTGGGTGCCAACAAACTGTTTTCACACTTTGAGGAGAAAGTTGGTGATCGAAATTTCATGAGAAGGTCCTGCCGCACCCCAATTCGCGTATTATATCCGTGGCACTTCACACCTATCTGATGTGCCTCCCACACCGCACAGTAGTACTCCAGCAGAGGATGGACAAGCACAATGTAAGCAGTCTCTTTAGTAGATTTGTTATATTTTTTAAGTGTTCTGCCAATGAAGAGCAGGTTTGCTTTCCCCATAACAGTATCTAGTGATCACTCCAATTTAATTTATTAATAACGGTAATCCTTAAGTATTTAATTGAGTTTATAGCCTTTAGATCTCTGTGAGTTATTGTGTAACTGAAATTTAACTTTTTTTTTCAGTGTTCACGTGGATGACTTCACACATTAAGTTATTTAGAGTCAATTCCCACTTTTTTAGCCATATAGGTATCCTTCTAAATTATTTTTCAATTGCATTTGATCACCTGATGACTTAACATGACGGTAAATGACAGCGTCATTCGCAAAGAATCTAAGAGGGCTGCTCAGATTGTCTCCTAAATCGCTTATGTGGATCAGGAACAACGCTTCCATGAGGAACGCCAAATATTACTTCTGTTTTACTCGATAATTTTCCGTCAGTTTTTACAAATGGTGAGCCAGTGAGCTATCTGACAGCAAATCACAAATCCAGTCACACAAATGAGACAATATTCCCTAGGCATGCAATTTAATTCCGGATACATGTCCACATAACATATTTTCTTTATTTGTGTGTGAGGAATGTTTCCTGAAAGTTTGGCCGTACCTTTTTGTAACACCCTGTATAGATGTATTTTGGGTTTATTTTTGGTAGGTTTAGGTGTTACGGTATTCAGTCTCAGGATGATTTGTTGGTAAAATGTCAAGTACATTTTCGCCACCACGGTACAGCTCGGTATTTTTCACGTTAACAAACACAGCGAGAGGCGAAAGCAACGACAAAAAAATCTAGAACTCACTAGTGATCGAACCTGCGACCTTCGAGATTATAATGTGGGGTTTTGCCACTGAGTCATGTTGTCTATTCCTTTCCTTTCCATTAACATTAGTAGTTCTGTGTGGAAGTCACTTCTTGCATTCTGTCGATGAAAACATCACTCAGTTTACATATATCAATCCAATCAATATGTGAAGAGATCAGTTAACACATACTTAAACTAATAAACAACAGGACATCATTGCAGAATTAGTAAAAACCCTTGCCCCCAAGTCACTACCGGAACTTACGTAAATAATTTCTACCATCTGGCCAATAGAAAAACTTCCTGACGACTGGACATGTGCACTTACCAATCCATTGCACAAGAAAGGAGATAGGACGAATGTCAACAACTGCAAAGGAATCTCCCTGCTACAAGTCACCTACAATATTTTCTCAGCATGCCTACTCCAGAGAACACAAGAAGAGTTGGAACACGAAACTGGTGAATACCAGGCAGGCTTTCACCCCGATCGTTCATGCAGAGAACAAATCCTCACTCTGAAAACAATTCTAAAGTACAAGGCCGTCAGGAATGCGCCAGTCATTTGCACCTTCATAGATTTCTAGAAAGCATATGAGTCTGTTGACCGACAATCCTTGTTCAGCGTCATAGAAGAAGAGAGACTCGACCCAACAACACTACGATTAATCAGACAGACTTTAGCTGACACAACATCGGAAGTTAAATTCATGGGTGAAATCTCTGATCCCAAAACTGGTGTGCGCCAAGGCGACGGATTATTTCCACCATCATTCATCCTAGTCTTGGACAAAGTAAGGAGGGAATGGGAAAAAGAACTGAAAACTCAAGGACACTGGAAACCAACACGACTAGGAAGATGCCGGGACAAAACAGAAATATCAGACCTGGCTTTCGCACACGACCTGACCGTACTATTAGACAACGGAGCAACAGCAACCAAACAAATAGAGGTATTAAAAGAATGCGCGGAAAAAGTTGGTTTGCAAATCTCTTTCGAGAAGTCTGAATTTTTCTGCTCAAAATTAAACATAATAAAATTAGACTCAAAATACGCAAAATAAACAGAGTTGCACACTTCAAGTATCTAGGTGAAATCCATGAACCTACAGGAGGAGAAAACATCGTACAGAAGACTCGACTATAAAAAATGAATAGAGCGTTCAGCAAGACACAGCACGTATGTAATAAAAATGCATTTCCATTCACACAAAAGTCCTACAACACAGTAATCAAGCGCGAAATACTGTATGCAAGTGACATGGAAAGCATACTGATGAAATAAAGGAAAAGCATGAGGAAAATTCTCGGTCCAAAGCTGACAAAACAGGGATACTGATTACACTCGAGGAAAACTACAGAGAAGATGTCAAACATAGCAGCAGATGCCAGAAAAAGAAGGTCGAAGTTCTGTGGCCACATAATCAGGCTATCACCAAAACAACTTACCAAGAGAATTCTAACACACATACAAGTAGACCAATAGTCAAATCAACAGTATCCTGGATCACATAAGTCAAACTAGGCCTGGAAACAGCAAAAATTCATCCTAAAGAACTTGAAGACAGAAATGTATACAGGGACAAGATACACAAGGGGAATGTGAGGTCAGAGAATGAAGTCCCAAAGTGACCAGGGACAGAGTGGACTGAAGACAGACGCCTCATGGATAAAAAATGAGAGAATCGTGGAAAATCAGAAATAACGCTCAAATGAAGCAGAATGCTTTGCGTGATCCTACAGGTTTTCGACGCAAATAATATATACACTACAGAAGGAATGACCAGCCTCCTGACCGAACACACTGAGCTATTGTGCAGGCATCGACCGAGAAAATCAGAAAAACTGATGATTTAAGTAATGATTGCTACACCAGTTTTTGATTTTTGATGCTTAGCGCAACGCGTTTCGAGGATTTATTCCCATTTTCAAGTGCATTTGTTCGTTTGTTCATATGAATATGTTTGGTGATCTTTGTATATGTGATTTTCTGCCTCTCTCGCATCTTTTTGAAGTTACATTGCAACCGGAAAGTCGGACAAAATTAATCATTGAGTGTTTTCAAACGGTAATATTTGAAATAGTACTTTCGTCTGACTACGTTCAGATATTGTGCCTCCTCCAGTATACAGAATATGACACACACGCAAAACATCACTTGAACTGTTTTTTGTGCTAAGCATAAAAAAATAAATAAGTGCAGCAGTTTTCATTCTCAATGATTCATTTTGTCCGGTTTTCCGATTGCAGTTGTAATATCTCTTTATATTCGATGAATTATTCTGATACAATTCTACCCTTGAATGACGTTTACTAATTTTCTATCTTCATACTCGCAGAATCCATGCGAAAAGTAGTTCATACAATAGCTATGCCATGAGCGCATAAGTATTCTTTGTAGCTCTCTGGTGGTTGTTAGAAAAAAAAGAAGGGGAGCTTCCGAGATTGTCTTCGTGCCGATTAGCCTGTGCTTGGTTTGGAAGAACTGTAATCTGATTATTGAGATTTATCACAGAAGATAACTGATACGAACTGTACGATTAAAAAGGAAATATATATATATATTGCTCCTTCATAAAAAGGTGTGTATGTGACATTTGGGAATTAATGATATTTATCGATATATTGCGTAGTTGTTAATCAGAAGGGACTTCCGAAAGACTGGATACGAACCTGCATTTAATAATCCAAGAGCTCCATTACTTCTTCGGAAGGTTAAACTTCATCAAAGCCAAATATCCGCTTGATCTGAGGTTTCCCGACTGATTATACAACGCTCCCAAAATTACGAGGCATTTTATTTGTACAGATTAGCAGACTGCCGCAAAGCACGAGCCTGCAGAGAAGAAGAATCATCGCCTGATTTCATTCTAACAAGTAAAATTTCAGAATCATTTTGGAGTGACTGAGCTATGACTGTGTTTCTTATCATGAATGATTGATTGCTCGAACGAATTGAGAGCTACAGAATTACGTAGATAGGAAAAAAAATTACACAGTGTAACTTTAAAAAGACACACGAGAGACAGAAAATCAGATATACGGACATCACCGAACATATTCATGTAAACAAATGAACAAATGCACTTCAAAATGAGAATAAATTCTCGAAACGCGTTGTGCTAAGCGTAAAAGAATAAGTAACTTGTGCAGTTTTCATTACTTAAATCATGAGTGACACAGTTGCGGGCGTTCCTGAATCACCTAATATGACGAACGTAATTAAGTCATTAACAAAGCACCTGTACGTATTACTAATGGGCAGGTGATGTGTGCACTACGAGTGAAAGAAAGCACAACCTGTCTGTAGATACTGTTGCTTCTCCGCATTCTGGCGACGAAGCAACATGCGGAAGCGGGTCCCACCCAAGTGGGTTACTGGGCCCCCAGAACAATGGGCTGCGCATTTCACGGGAGACGGGGCGGTTCTGGAGACGACCCGACCCGCTTGCCGCTGACGTTTCGGCGACAGCCGCCAGGCGCGAGAGGTTGACGTGCGGCATCCAAACTACCTCTCCCCATATCTAGGTCAGTGGCCGTTACGCAATACAATTACAGACTTAGCTACTAGCTGTCAATATCATTCAACGCCAGGAATGTGGAACTCTCGTACTCTCAAACACCTGTCTTCACACTGAATGAGGTGTTGCCGTTAGTGGTGGAGAAAAATGATGGATAGGAGCTGTCACGAAACATAAATCGCTATGGAACTGCTTACTTCTCGACGTTCTTTTTCTGCCCATGTAATAGAATTTTTCCTGGCATGTTTAGTTGTGTACTAGTAAACCACCGATCCTTAAATAATCGAAGTCTCCTGTATTAAACAGCATCAAAAGTCTCATTACTTCGCAAATGAATTAATGCGTTATATGTTTGACGTTAAGTATTTAAACGAGCGAAAGTTTAGGAAAGGTTTGAAATTACGTTTAAAGTTTTTTGGAAGTCGGTTTGTTCCCTTTTTATCAAAAACTCTGGGTAATTTGAGTTGCATTTTAAGCCAAAGTAAGTTTTTCACGGATCTCAATGTTTATGACATCATATCTCCTAAATTATGTTTCGTACAATGACATAATTTGGCAAGTACATTCAGTGGCATATCTCGATACTGCCTGGAAAGTTTTCTTGCGAGTATAGTTAGCACTAAAGAAGTAATAAATTAAAAAGTCATGTCTGGTGCTGAATTTTTTCTAAAAGAGTAGCGTAAATATAGAAAACGACAAACTTTTTCCCTTCCACAATTTTATGAGGAGTATCAGCGAGAAGAAAAGTTCGTGAAGCTTTGAAATTTAGTTTACAGCTCGTCGGAATTCAGTAAGTGCTCTGATTCTCAAATACTGGATGAATTTAGTCAGGGTAATATGCGGTTGGTGAGTTACTATGCCTCGAGACGTGTACACAGTTTCTGAACTTAATACGTGTCCTATGGTGTTAAGCCTTTGACATAAGATCTCAATCAGTAGTTAGTGAAAGCATTTTAAATATTTAAATTCTGTCAATAATAATATGAAATATTGAAAATCATATTCCTGTTGCCTCTGGAAGCCGTTCAATAGGGAATTTGTAACTACCTTTGAGAACCTGCACCCATGAACCCTGAACCGTGAAACAGGTTAGTCGGTTAATAATATAGATATTATTTCTGTAATTAATACTAATATTTTCTGCGTTACGTGAAATATAAGTTTGTATGTGTGTAAGTATTGTACACGTTTATTTTCCGTATACAGGTGCTGTGCCCAAAGAAATTAATATTTGTATTAAATCGGAAGAATATAGACAGTTGGAGCAAAGAGAAAAAAAATTAATGTGTGTTCGTACGACATCATTGACGTTGAGTCCCCTTCCACGATTCTTTGGCCGTGTAATGCATGTCTTTCTATTTTACGCCACTTCGGTGACTTGCGTGTCTTTGTGACGAAGTGACAAGGAAAATAGACACAGTCTCTGAGCAAAGAAAAAAGCTTTTGAGACAGCCGGGAATCGAACTGGGGATACTGCAATTTAGAGGCAGAAACCTTAAACAATAGACCCCGAAGCGGAAGGGAGAATTGAAAAAAAGAGGGTTGCCATGAGATTTTTACGGATGTAGAATACATCAAATTGATTTAAACGAACCTAGGACTATCAGTGAAAAAGTTGCATGAAGGAGAAGAACGTGTGATTGAAAGTGAATTGTTTTAAGTTCTGGAAGCGATGTATGAGAACGAGCGAGGTGATGCGTGAGCTATAACGGTTAACGGTGGGGAATGTTTATTTATTAAATAATACTTTTACGAGGCCGTGGCAGCCCTATCTGGTTTATGTGTCTTTTCTGTTCAGCAAGTGAGGGCGTGCCTGCAGTTGTATGCCGGGCGTTGCTGTCAAATATGACTGAAAATCAGCGACTGAGTAAACTGAACATAATAGTCCGACCTGGATATTCCTTCAAAAAGGTTACTGATCCGCATTTTTCTTTTTTTTTTTTTGTCTTCTTAGGAATCCTGTTTGATTCAAGAAAAATTGGTCACCTAAGAGCGTCAATGATTAGTTGGCATGTATCAAGGAAGGCACTACACCATCTTAGCAAATTACATATTCATGTAGGACAGACATTTTGGCACCACGCCGCGCGAATCTTTACTGGCGATCCTCGGAATCTTTCCAGTTGACATTATTGCAAGATTTTGTGCAGCTTCTTACTTGCTTCGTAAAAGGGAACAGAATGAACTAACCTTAGACCAAAATATAACAACTAAGGTCCAACTATTGAGATGGAAAGAAGAGGCTGCCTTTCAGAACCCCTAGCCCCTTGACATGTTAACCCCAGTCAGACCATAGTACATTATCTAACGGAACACGGCCTGTATCCAGTTTACCTGTATAGGCTCAACAGGAAAGACAATGACATCTGTCATTGCGGTCGTACAGGAACACCCGACCACATTATCTTTAACTGTGACGCTTATATCGGAATTAGGGTAAGAATAGAGACTAATCAACAACTACGAGAAGTTTGTAAGTAGGCTGTTTATGTTTTCTTATTGGCAACGTTACGTAGCGCTCTGTATGAAAATCACTGGCTGTACTGTGTGCAGTCTGTGGCTAGTTTGCATTGTTGTCTGCCATTGTAGTGTAGGGCAGCTGGATGTTAACAGCGCGTAGCGTGGCGCAGTTGGAGGTGAGCCGCCAGCAGTGGTGGATGTGAGGAGAGAGATGGAGTTTTGAAATTTGTAATACTGGATATCATGAACTGCTATATACATTATGACTTTTGAACACTATTGAGGTAAATACATTGTTTGTTCTCTATAAAAATCTTTCATTTGCTAACTATGCCTATCAGTAGTTAGTGCCTTCCGTAGTTTGAATCTTTTATTTAGCTGGCAGTAGTGGCGCTCGCTGTATTGCAGTAGTTCGAGTAACGAAGATTTTTGGTGAGGTAAGTGATTTGTGAAACGTATAGGTTAATGTTAGTCAGGGCCATTCTTTTGTAGGGATTTTTGAAAGTCAGATTGCGTTGCGCTAAAAATATTGTGTGTCAGTTTAAGCACAGTCATGTATAGTTGTTCTAGGGGGACGTTTCAAGTTTTGAGAATTAAAGCATGATGGAGAATAACAGCGAATGTCGTTAACAGCATTTCCTGCCACGGAAAAGCGAATATACCAGAGTAAGGCATACAGAAAATCCCTTCTGTCCCGACAGCAGCGCCATAGCAGTGTCAGCGAGTACATCTAGTGTTGTGGAAGCTGTGAGTGCGTGTATTGCGTTAGAGAACGCGCGTGTTCATCCGAGGTCTCAGCACCACACGAGGCAGCAACCGGTGTACCGCGTCAGCCCCACGTCGGCATCCGCTTCGGCGATGGAGACGACATGATGCGCGTCGGTGGGTCGCGTAACACATAAGGTGTAATACAGTGTCGTAAACAGTCCCGATGCTTTTCGGACTGTTTTGAAACAGAGTGGTTGTTACGGCACAGATAGAACGGTAACGTGCTCTGTTGCCATTGAGGAGCACATACCTACACTACTGGCCATTAGAACTGGTTCACCACGAAGATGCGTGCTACAGACGAGAAATTTAACCGACAGGAAGAAGATGCTGTGATATGCAAATGATTAGCTTTTAAGAGCATTAACAGAAGGTTGGCGCCGGTGGTGACACCTACAACGTGCTGACAAGAGGAAAGTTTCCAACCGATTTCTCACACACAAACAGCAGTTGACCGGCGTTGCCTGGCGAAACGTTGTTGTGTTGCCTCGTGTAAGGAGGAGAAATGCGCACCATTACGTTTCCGACTTTGATAAAGGTCGCATTGTAGCTTGTCGCGATTGCGGTTTATCGTATCGCGACATTGCTGCTCGCGTTGGTCGAGATCCAATGACTGTTGGCAGAATATAGAATCGGTGGGTTCAGGAAGGTAATACGAAACTCCGTGCTGGATCCCAACGGCCTCGTATCACTAGCAGTCGAGATGACAAGCATCTTATCCGCATGGCTGTAACGGATTGTGCAGCCACATCTCGATCCCTGAGTCAACACATGGGGACGTTTGCAAGACAACAACCATCTGCACGAATAGTTCGACGACGTCTGCAGCAGCATGGACTGTCAGCTCAGAGACCATGGCTGCGGTTACCCTTGACGCTGCATCACAGACAGGAGCGCCTGCGATGGTGTACTCAACGACGAACCTGGGTGCACGAATGGCAAAACGTCATTTTTTCGGAGGAATCCAGGTTCTGTTTACAGCGTCATGATGGTCGCATCCGTGTTTGGCGACATCGAAGTGAACGCACATTGGAAGCGTGTATTCGTCGTCGCCATACTGGCGTATCACCCGGCGAGATGGAATGGGGTGCCATTGGTTACACGTCTCGGTAACTTCTTGTTCGCATTGACGGCACTTTGAACAGTGGACGTTACATTTCAGATGTGTTACGACCCGTGGCTCTACCCTTCATTCGATCCCTGCGAAACCCTACATCTCAGCAGGATAATGCACGACCTGTATGCAGGTCCTGTACGGGCCTTTCTGGATACAGAAAATGTTCGACTGCTGTCCTGGCTAGCACATTCTCCAGATCTTTCACCAATTGAAAACGTCTGGTCAATGGTGGCCGAGCAACTGGCTCGTCACAATACGCCAGCCACTACTCTTGATGAACTGTGGTATCGTGTTGAAGTTGCATGGGCAACTGTACCTGTACACGCCATCCACGCTCTGTTTGCTTCAATGCCCAGGCGTATCAAGGCCGTTATTACGGCCAGAGGTGGTTGTTCTGGGTACTGATTTCTCAGGATCTATGCATCCAAATCGCGTAAAAATGTAATCACACGTCAGATCTAGTATAATATATTTGCCCAATGAATACCCGTTTATCACCTGCATTTCTTCTTGGTGTAGCAATTTTAATGGCCAGTAGTGTATTAGTACGTAAATGCACTCATATTTCTGAAGTGATAGTACTGACTTTCTTTCTCACTGTCCATAGTCCTCTTATTTTGAACCTAGGGTAAAATGTCTGATACTATTAAATACTCTCGATACAGTATTCTTTCTACTTTTAAATTCCATTTTCTCTACTTTCAGTCAACACACATTCATATGAAATGAATTCGCTGTTGCAAATATAGACAACCAAAAGCTGTATAATGGAATGAGGACTGGAACCCATATTTTCCGCTTACGGCTTTTGCCGCCATCTTGTTCCCAATACGTTATTTGAGAGTTCGAGTTGCTGCGGTGCTCCATAAAAAAACATAGCAGGAAGTGAATTGAATGATTACATATCCCCATTCGTTGTAGGTGGCATCCTGCATACTTCGGTTCGTTGGAAGGACACTGGGAAAATGCTATTAAAAATGGTTCAAATGGCTCTGAGCACTATGGGACTTAACATCTCAGGTCATCAGTCCCCTAGAACTTAGAACTAGTTAAACCTAACTAGGGACATCACACACATCCATGCCCGAGGCTGGATTTGAACCTGCGACCGTAGCGGTCGCGCGGTTCCAGACGGAAGCGCCTAGAACCGCTCGGCCACTGCGGCCGGCGCTGCAAGAAGTTAAATCGGACGAGCACGGGGGTCACATTCCGAGAGATGAGACTACCCAACGAGAGGCTATTCACTGCAGTCATAGACAGTCTTGCTATGTAGCTGTAGTCCGATCTTGTCTGAAAAGCGGAAGATCATTTATCTTTGAAAAAAGTAAGTTACGGTGAGAGAAAGTTATGAATCATTTCAACTACCGTTCAGAACTAAAAACTGCAGCATTACGACAACTACATCTACATATATACTCCGCAAGCCACTTTACGGCGTGTGGTGGAGGGTTCATTGCGTACCGTTTTCATTTCCCCCTTTTCTATTTCAATCGCGTGGGGAGAATGATTGCTGGTAAAACTCGAAATGTAATAGCAGTTGCGAATATGGGCAATCATCAGCTGTATAATAGAATGACGACAGTGAAAAACAGTGCCAGACCGGGATTCGAACCCGGATTTCCCGCTTATCGCGAACGGTCGCCTTTCATTAGGCTATCCGAGCGTGACTGACGGCCGGACCCAGACTTCCGTATGTCGTGAACTATGCGTCTACAACGTGCAGTCGTACAACCATTATGTGTATTCCTATACAGGGGAGACATTTTTAAGTGGAAGTCATTTGCCAAGGGTAGTATTTAAATATTTCCTAGCAATAATACAGCATATTTTCGATAATTTGAAGACTACTAATCTCAAATCTAGAAACGGCACCCGATAACAGGTCACTTTCTCCTACACTGGTCACTTCTTGAGCATGAAGAGGCTTGAGCTAAACTAGGCTTCGCCTCTTATTTGTTTACTTCAAAATCAGAGAGGTGGAAGTGGCTTCGTCGCTCAACCATACGTTATTCACTTGGGTGCCATTTCACTCGAGAATTATGAGCATAATCGCACAACAGTTACCTGGGTTAAGAGATTGGACAGTCTCAAGTTTATGAAGGTGAAAACTAAGGTTTCCGTGCCGGCCGGAGTGACCGAGCGGTTCTAGACGCTACAGTCTAGAGCCACACTACCGCTGCGGTCGCAGGTTCGAATCCTGTCTCGGGCATGGCTATTTGTGATGTCCTTAGGTTAGTTAGGTTTAAGTAGTTCTACGTTCTAGGGGACTGATGACCTCAGAAGTTAAGTCCCATAGTGCTCAGAGCCATTTTTAAGATTTCCGTGGAGAATCCTTCCAGTTGATGAGTTCAAGGCGTGTTGCGTGACTGATCGGCATGGCGTTCTAATCGTTGCCTGTACAAAAGATGCGAGGTTTTCAGCGGTCTGAAAAGTATTAAGCTTGCTCCCCATTTTGTCGATGACGATCTAGTTTTTCTCGAGGTCGCTTACGCTTTGTTTGAAGAAACAGGCTTGTGACCTGGTATATTAAAATGAAGTCGATAGACAAAGTTTCTCACCATTTACGCAACACTAGCAACCTGCCCCAGCTTCGCCACGGGCAGCACTATCATCTATAGCGGGACAATTTGTCTCATGTAGCAGTAACCTACACACACTGTACAAACCCCGGCCACGGTTTCTGCTTGCGTCTTCAGATAATCTCAGGAACTACCGTAGCGAATGTGATACGCTGTTCACCAACAGACTGACTGATTGACGAGGGCGGCTAGAGTGTACAGTTTGTTATTGCTGCGGTAGGCAAGTAGAAGACAGTCTCAAATGTAAATAACCGATCTTGAAGAAACTAATGTCGAGTTTGGATTGAGAATTCCCAACTCTGTCTGAAGCGCTAAATGTCGTTGGGACAGCATCGAAATCTGGCAAACAAACGTCTGACAAGGTCAAAAGATATTTGAGAGTTGTTTTCTTTCCCAGTGAGGAAGAAAAATCTGTATTATTGTGATCAGTGTGAAAGAACCGTTTAGAGCATCATACTTAAGGGGCTCCGGAAAGGCTCAAAACCATGAAAAGTTCAATTTTTACTTTTTTGCGTTTTCTGAATCTGCAGACTATTACCTTTTAATAGATATATAATTTATTCAATTCCGAAGACTACAACTATTTTTAATTTTTTTTTGAAATGTGTTCTACATGGGCGTAACCCACTGTGGCGCTGTTAAACTGCTGTCAAATGGTGTTATTATTAACGTCCGTGTTCATCAGGTACATTTTAGTGATGTGAGATAAAGTATGTGTTGTGGCTAACCTGTGATGGTTCAATATATATCGCTGGTGTGATTGTCGATTGTTTCATGTTTATTTACTCTGTCGTTATCTCGAAAATATTCGTAATTAATTCTGTTTCTTGAGTCTCTGTTTTGTTGAAGTATAATAATGAGTAAAAGTAAAGTTGCTGTTGCGACTTTAAATGATGGCAACATTGTAAGGTGCAAGGTATTTAGAAATATGGGAATGAAGATAGGTTCTAACATGGTACGAGCGATGCTTGCTTTAGGCAAGGAACGCCTTCGGGCTGCAGACAGGGCTGTAAAGAGTCTAGAAATACAAGCAAGAATAAACAGGAGGAGGAACAAGAGGAAGCTGGGGGAGGAGTTTGCAGAGGATGAAGATAATCCATCCTATGGACCTGGAATGCACTAAAAAGTTAATCCAATCTTTGTCGCTCGATTCCAAAAACTTTTATTTTCTCATACTAATTACATGTTTTCTAAGGATCTTCCAAACGTATTTGTTTCAAACTTTCAGTAAATGTTACACAGTACCTTCTGCATAATTTAACACAGCCTTTTCCCAAGAAACTGTATATTTTTGAATATATAAATAAAAAATTGCAAAAAAATGTTGTGAATTTTCATTACAATTGAAAAAAAATCATCTTTAATAACTGAACTAAAATTTTGTAAAATCCCTGTGTTAAGTTGTAGCCCATATTCCAATAAATAATCTGTAAAAAGTTCAACTTCCTACCTCAAATACTTTGTTAGGAAAGATGTAATTTATAAGCGTTATTTTAACATTGCAAGTATAGGGCGTTCCGGAGCCCCTTTTAAGGACAAGGAACTTGTTCATCAGGTGACTCCAAAGGGCTCGACTGGACAAGTGCAGCGCTGGGACGTGTACGAGTCTCGATGTCGGAAGACTTTTGTGAGAGGATTTTCAGATTTAGTTTTGTTGAATGAGTATGATGTCAATGTTCACTTGAGAAGCAGTGTAATCAAGCTGCAGACTGTAGTACATCATCAATTCTCTTCCTTAAGTCTTACCAATGCACTGAAATACGCCTGATAGAAAACGGGATATTTAGAGTAGCACCCGCAAAAATTTGAAATCCTGCTGAATTTAGTTTTTTATTGAATAAAAATAATTGTTAAGATATTGCAATTATGTGTGTTGAAGATACGGCAGCAGCAGGCTCTGTACAGCTTGTTCTCCAAATATGGATGCTTTATTACATGTAGATTTATGTGGCATGAGACCTTCTTCAATTTATGTTCTAACAAAAGTTTTCATTTTTCAGAATTAATTAAAGGTGTTGGCTGTTTTGCAAAATTTCAAATATTACTGATTTTACAGTTTCCGAGATCGATAATTACATATCAACTTTCATATGAAAAAAGTTTTTATGTGTCATCGCTCTAAACCTAATATCCCAAGTTACCTTTCAGAAGAAGAAACTAGAAAAGTTTTGAAATAAAATTACCAACACTTCCCCGCCTTTTGGAAGACGGCCAAGGTCCTGATGTTCAGGAAGCCGGGGAAAGAACACAGCCTCCCACAAAATTACCGACCCATCAGCCTTCTGAGCACGCTCAGTAAGATTGTTCAGAAGGTGATTCTCAAACGCATCACTAGGCACTGCATAACAAATGACATCCTGAGACCGGAGCAATTCGGCTTCAGGAAGCACCACTCCACGACACGACAACTCCTACGGATCGTTGAACATATAACACATGGCTTCAACATAAACAAAGCTACAGGGGCGGTGTTCCTGGACATCGAAAAGGCTTTCGACCGTCTATGGCACAACGGCCTCATCCGCAAACTCAGCGACGCGGGATTCCCCGACGGGCTGCTGCGTCTCATACACTCATACCTCACAGACAGGAGTTTCAACACTGACGTTCAGGGAAAACAATCAACACGACACGGTATACACGCGGGAGTACCCCAGGGAAGCATCCTAGGGCCCCTACTGTTTAACCTCTACATAAACGATCTCCCAACCACACACAACACAATGATGGCAATCTACGCGGATGACACAGCCATCCTTGCGCAAGATTGGAAACCATCAAACATTACGTCACGCCTACAGACTGCACTCAGAGTGGCCGAGCCTTGGTTGGAGAAATGGCGTGTTAGAGTAAACGTCGACAAGTGCGAAGCCGTTCTGTTCACTAAAAGACCGAAGCAACTGCGCAAACACCGCTACTGCAGACCAATAACTCTACATGCACGTCCAATACGTTTCCGCGAGAAAGTCAAATACCTCGGTGTCTGGCTGGACCGGAAATTACTCTGGGGGGACCACATACAACACATGACCAACCGAGCTAGCGCGAGGCTCAAACAGCTCAACAGGCGTAGCACACTGAACAGAAGGGTGTCGAGGTCCATGTACATGACACTTATCCGACCCCTGATGACGTACGCAGCTCCCGTCTGGGGATACGCTGCGCCTACACGCCTGCGCCGTCTGCAGCTCATACAAAACAAAGTACTCAAAATCATAAGCAATGCTCCACGATACACACGCATCGCGGACCTACACCGGGAATACCGACTTGAGACTCTCACGGAGGTAATCCACAAACTCACCACAAGACTATACAGAAACTCCAGACATTCGCAGAACCCGTTTATTCTGAATCTGGGGAACTACGACCACAACCATAGATGGAAACATAAAAGACCAAAAGACATACTTGCAAGGACATAACATCTATGGCCAAGCATACGCAAACATAACGGCACAGGCGAGCCCCTGTTAATCAGACGCATTTACTGGATATCCAGCTGTAATACACTGCCGAATAACTGGCACCACACAGGGAAGCCGTACCGTACACTGCATGCAAACAAGCTCCACACATCCCCCACACAGTGAGATGATCTATGGCCGATCTCCCACTACTGTATAAAGATCTTGATTGTTCCAGGAAAGTAGCAGCTGCAGCAACTGGGACACATCGCCATCGCTTGTCACGGTAATGATGCATGATACCTATACTAACAAATCCAACCTTGCATGAGCTATCGCAGCTAGTAAGCCACTACTGCTCTTACTACCCATCCCACTGTCGCAGAGGTTTTTTTCCCACGGCGCGAGCCATGGCACTTTTTTCCCTCTGCTCTTCAAATCGCTACCCTCACTCGCGTTTCGTCCACTATCTATCACCTGATGGATCGTGTTAATGCGTAGCCTTACCCAGACGCACGGACAACATCACAGCCCAGCATCCTGTGATCCACTTACTAGATAACTAACATGTTTACGGAGGTGACAGTAGAACTTTTGGTTTGGTCACCACGTTGGTGCGGGCGTGGAGGGGCCCCATCTTTTTTGTCAGAATGACAAAATTTGTACAGCAACTGGTCCTTCGTTGGGAGAAAGGTATTGTTCGCCAGTTTAAATAAGTTGACAGATAAATATGTAGACATAAAGACTAAAACTGTAGAACGATAATAAAAGTTTATTTTACTTCGAAAGCTTGAAGAGTATTCACGTACAAAAATTCGGAGGCATTAGTTTTGAGCGAGGGCAGTTCAATAAGTAATGCAACACATTACAGGTGGCAGCTCTGTACGGAGCAGTTAAAATGGCGTCTGTAACGGATGTGCGTTGCAAACAACGGGCAGTGATCGAGTTTCTTTTGGCGGAAAACCAGGGCATCTCAGATATGCATAGGCGCTTGCAGAATGTCTACGGTGATCTGGCAGTGGACAAAAGCACGGTGAGTCGTTGGGCAAAGCGTGTGTCATCATCGCCGCAAGGTCAAGCAAGACTGTCTGCTCTCCCGCGTGCGGGCCGGCCGTGCACAGCTGTGACTCCTGCAATGGCGGAGCGTGCGAACACACTCGTTCGAGATGATCGACGGATCACCATCAAACAACTCAGTGCTCAACTTGACATCTCTGTTGGTAGTGCTGTCACAATTGTTCACCAGTTGGGATATTCAAAGGTTTGTTCCCGCTGGGTCCCTCGTTGTCTAACCGAACACCATAAAGAGCAAAGGAGAACCATCTGTGCGGAATTGCTTGCTCGTCATGTGGCTGAGGGTGACAATTTCTTGTCAAAGATTGTTACAGGCGATGAAACATGGGTTCATCACTTCGAACCTGAAACAAAACGGCAATCAAAGGAGTGGCGCCACACCCACTCCCCTACCAAGAAAAAGTTTAAAGCCATACCCTCAGCCGGTAAAGTCATGGTTACAGTCTTCTGGGACGCTGAAGGGGTTATTCTGTTCGATGTCCTTCCCCATGGTCAAACGATCAACTCTGAAGTGTATTGTGCTACTCTTCAGAAATTGAAGAAACGACTTCAGCGTGTTCGTAGGCACAAAAATCTGAACGAACTTCTCCTTCTTCATGACAACGCAAGCCCTCACACAAGTCTTCGAACCCGAGAGGAGCTCACAAAACTTCAGTGGACTGTTCTTCCTCGTGCACCCTACAGCCCCGATCTCGCACCGTCGGATTTCCATATGTTTGGCCCAATGAAGGACGCAATCCGTGGGAGGCACTACGCGGATGATGAAGAAGTTATTGATGCAGTACGACGTTGGCTCCGACATCGACCAGTGGAATGGTACCGTGCAGGCATACAGGCCCTCATTTCAAGGTGGCGTAAGGCCGTAGCATTGAATGGAGATTACGTTGAAAAATAGTATTGTGTAGCTAAAAGATTGGGGAATAACCTGGTGTATGTCAATGCTGAATAAAACAACCCCTGTTTCAGAAAAAAAATGTGTTGCATTACTTATTGAACTGCCCTCGTATTTTCCACATACAGATTGAAAGGTCACTATTGCGCGAGCTGCTACTACGACGTACGTTATCGGCATACATACATGTATCGGCAACCGCAGCTGACTATGTATAAACACCTCACGTCGATGGCGCAGACCATTTGCGTGACTCATTGCGATCCGAGTACTGCGAACGTGTTTGTGCTTGCGCCAGGTCAATTTATGGAACTCGTTAGTCTTGCAGCGTGTCAGCGAGCCCCGCTGCGAGGCATATAAGGAAGGATCGTTGACAAATGGCTGCCTTGGTACTCAACCTGGCGACAACATATCTGTAACTTGTGGTGTTCCGCAGACATCTACGGCCACAGTCCAGGGAGAACTCGTTTTCTCCAAAGGCTCCATCTGCGACTTTCTTTTAAGACATCTGTTCGTAAGCACATCGCCAAAAAGTTAGTCACTCCTCTCCACTATTGATAATGCCTGCAGTTCGGCAAGGAAGAGAGTTTATTCAGCTACGCTATATCTACAGGGTGTTTCAAAAATGACCGGTATATTTGAAACGGCAATAAAAACTAAACGAGCAGCGATAGAAATACACCGTTTGTTGCAATATGCTTGGGACAACAGTACATTTTCAGGCGGACAAACATTCGAAATTACAGTAGTTACAATTTTCAACAACAGATGGCGCTGCAAGTGATGTGAAAGACATAGAAGACAACGCAGTCTGTGGGTGCGACATTCTGTACGTCGTCTTTCTGCTGTAAGCGTGTGCTGTTCACAACGTGCAAGTGTGCTGTGAACAACATGGTTTATTCCTTAGAACAGAGGATTTTTTTGGTGTTGGAATTCCACCGCCTAGAACACAGTGTTGTTGCAACAAGACGAAGTTTTCAACGGAGGTTTAATGTAACCAAAGGACCGAAAAGCGATACAATAAAGGATCTGTTTGAAAAATTTCAATGGACTGGGAACGTGACGGATGAACGTGCTGGAAAGGTAGGGCGACCGCGTACGGCAACCACAGAGGGCAACGCGCAGCTAGTGCAGCAGGTGATCCAACAGCGGCCTCGGGTTTCCGTTCGCCGTGTTGCAGCTGCGGTCCAAATGACGCCAACGTCCACGTATCGTCTCATGCGCCAGAATTTACACCTCTATCCATACAAAATTCAAATGCGGCAACCCCTCAGCGCCGCTACCATTGCTGCACGAGAGACATTCGCTAACGATATAGTGCACAGGATTGATGACGGCGATATGCATGTGGGCAGCATTTGGTTTACTGACGAAGCTTATTTTTACCTGGACGGCTTCGTCAATAAACAGAACTGGCGCATATGGGGAACCGAGAAGCCCCATGTTGCAGTCCCATCGTCCCTGTTCCTCAAAAGGTACTGGTCTGGGCAGCCATTTCTTCCAAAGGAATCATTGGCCCATTTTTCAGATCCGAAACGATTACTGCATCACGCTATCTGGACATTCTTCGTGAATTTGTGGCGGTACAAACTGCCTTAGACGACACTGCGAACACCTCGTGGTTTATGCAAGATGGTGCCCGGCCACATCGCACGGCCGACGTCTTTAATTTCCTGAATGAATATTTCGATGATCGTGTGATTGCTTTGGGCTATCCGAAACATACAGGAGGCGGCGTGGATTGGCCTCCCTATTCGCCAGACATGAACCCCTGTGACTTCTTTCTGTGGAGACACTTGAAAGACCAGGTGTACCGCCAGAATCCAGAAACAATTGAACAGCTGAAGCAGTACATCTCATCTGCATGTGAAGCCATTCCGCCAGACACGTTGTCAAAGGTTTCGGGTAATTTCATTCAGAGACTACGCCATATTATTGCTACGCATGGTGGATATGTGGAAAATATCGTACTATAGAGTTTCCCAGACCGAAGTGCCATCTGTTGTTGAAAATTGTAACTACTGTAATTTCGAAAGTTTGTCTGCCTGAAAATGTACTGTTGTCCCAAGCATATTGCAACAAACGGTGTATTTCTATCGCTGCTCGTTTAGTTTTTATTGCCGTTTCAAATGTACCGGTCATTTTTGAAACACCCTGTAACAGAAACTGCGCACTGGTGATTAGATACTGGAGACCTATACAGCTGCGGGGATGTTCTACATCGACATTCATACTCCGAAAGCCGCCAAACGGTGCGTGGAGGAGGGTACCTTGTACCAATGCTAGCCATTCCCTTTCCTTCTCCACTCGCAAATGGAGCACGAGAAAAATGACTGTCTGTCCTCTTCTTTATGAATCATTATTTCTCTTATCTTTCCGTCCTTACGTTGGCGGCAGTAGAATCGTTCTGCAGTGAACCACAAATTCCGATTCTCTAAATTTTCTCAACAGTGTTCCGCGAAAAGTTCGTCATTTTCCTCCATTGATTACCGTTTAAGCTCACGGAACATCTCCGTAATACTCGCGTCATGAACGAACCTGCCGGTAACAAATCTAGTAGCACATCTCTTAATTGCTTCGATGTCTGCCATTAATCTGATCTAGTGGGGATGCAAAATATTCGAACAATACTCAAGAATGTCTCCTTGATGGATGAGTTACACTTTCCCAGAATTCTCCCTTTGAACCGAACTCGTTCACTCATCTTCCCTTCTACCGACCTCACGTGCTCTTTTCAGTCCATATCGCTTTGCAACGTTACGCACAGATATTTAATCGACGTGACAGTGTTAAGCAGTGCATCACTAATACTGTAACCGAACATTATATGATTGTTTTTCCTTCTCATCTACATTAACTTACATTTTTCTAAATTTAGAGCAAACTTCCATTCATCACATCAACTACACTCCTGGAAATGGAAAAAAGAACACATTGACACCGGTGTGTCAGACCCACCATACTTGCTCCGGACACTGCGAGAGGGCTGTACAAGCAATGATCATACGCACGGCACAGCGGACACACCAGGAACCGCGGTGTTGGCCGTCGAATGGCGCTAGCTGCGCAGCATTTGTGCACCGCCGCCGTCAGTGTCAGCCAGTTTGCCGTGGCATACGGAGCTCCATCGCAGTCTTTAACACTGGTAGCATGCCGCGACAGCGTGGACGTGAACCGTATGTGCAGTTGACGGACTTTGAGCGAGGGCGTATAGTGGGCATGCGGGAGGCCGGGTGGACGTACCGCCGAATTGCTCAACACGTGGGGCGTGAGGTCTCCACAGTACATCGATGTTGTCGCCAGTGGTCGGCGGAAGGTGCACGTGCCCGTCGACCTGGGGACGGACCGCAGCGACGCACGTATGCACGCCAAGACCGTAGGATCCTACGCAGTGCCGTAGGGGACCGCACCGCCACTTCCCAGCAAATTAGGGACATTGTTGCTCCTGGGGTATCGGCGAGGACCATTCGCAACCGTCTCCATGAAGCTGGGCTACGGTCCCGCACACCGTTAGGCCGTCTTCCGCTCACGCCCCAACATCGTGCAGCCCGCCTCCAGTGGTGTCGCGACAGGCGTGAATGGAGGGACGAATGGAGACGTGTCGTCTTCAGCGATGAGAGTCGCTTCTGCCTTGGTGCCAATGATGGTCGTATGCGTGTGTGATCATGTGATGCATCTGACCCCAGGAATGTGTCAATAAAGTTTCCCCTTCCTGGGACAATGAATTCACGGTGTTCTTATTTCAATTTCCAGGAGTGTATAAATTGTCCTAAACTCATTCAACGACATCTTCCCGCACACCGCAACATCATCAGCAAACAGCCACAGGTTGCTGCTCACACTGTCTGCATGCAGACAATAAAAGCGGTCCTATCGCACTTCCCTGGGTACTCCTAACTAGTTCTATCTCTGATGAACACTCACCGTCGAGAACACCATATTAGGTTCGAAGAAGATTTTAGCCTCTGAGATGTAACAATCCACATGCTTCTTTCTGTGTCTGCATTGGGGCACCATGTCACGCGCAAACCGGTAATCCAGGAATACCTTTATATCCCTGATTCTTTTAAGACTAGAACCTTCATGCATGAAACAGCTTCAGATTTCTGATTAGTTTACAAATGACTTAATATGTTACATATGTGGCGTAAAACATGTAAGCGGGAAAACGGGAAGAAAAGGTTTGCAATTACGTTTAACGTTTCTTTGGATGTCGTTAAGCGCTCTCATTATCATCAAACACTAGATGAGTATAGTCTGCCTAACTTGGATTTCGTTTTAAGCCAGAACAATTTTTTCGGGCATCGCAAAAAAAAGGTTCAAATGGCTCTGAGCACTATGGGACTTAACATCTATGGTCATCAGTCCCCTAGAACTTAGAACTGCTTAAACCTAACTAACCTAAGGACATCACACAACACCCAGCCATCACGAGGCAGAGAAAATCCCTGACCCCGCCGGGAATCGAACCCGGGAACCCGGGCGTGGGAAGCGAGAACGCTACCGCACGACCACGAGATGCGGGCGCGGGCATCGCAATTGTTTATAACTTCATATCTCCTGAACTATGTCACACAAGATATAATTTGTAGGAACACTCATTAAAATGTACGGCTACCGTCTGCAAAATGTGTTGGGAACAGAGTTAGTAGTAAATAAGTAATGAATGAAAAAGTCGTCTCTGATGCTAAAGTTTTCTGCAGGAACAGCGAAAATGTAGGAACCGAAGTTTTTACTCTCTTACTCTTCTTTTCAAATATTATATGAGTGTAACCTTGGTATTTGCGAACAATGGATATAGCTGTTCCGCTGCCTTAAGATATATACGAGGGTTGGAACTCAAATAGTGGCAACTATTTATTCACAACCGATTCAAAAGAGTTATATGTTTTCACCTGTTACTCTCCTTCGAAGTAGTCACCAGCGTTGTGTAGAACCCGTTACCAGCGATGTGGAACGCGTAGTATACCGTTAGCAGAGCCTGTTCTGTTGATGGTGCGAATGGAGCGGTCTACTGCCTGTCCAACCTCTGGAACAGTTCTGAAGCTAATGCCACGAAGTGGTTCCTTTATCTTCGGAATCAAATCAAAGTAATAAGGACGTACGTCCGGGGAGTATTGTGGATCGTAGAGTACTTCCCAGTCCCGTCGATCGAACAGAGCAGCCACAGCTTGTGCTTTATGCGTCCGCGCATAGTCGTGCAAACTGATGAGTGGGTTGCGCAGAAAGTGTCGCCGCTTCTTTCGCAAAGCTGGTCCCAGGTGATGCTCCAAAAACGAACAGTAATACTGTGCACTAGCGGCCTGCCATGGAGGAACGTAATGCGTTAGGATAACACCATCACACTCTTACACAAGAATCACCATGACTCTAGACCTCTCCATTCGCACCATCTTCAGAACAGGCTCTGCTAACGGTATACTACGCCTTCCACATCGTTGGAAACGGGTACTACACATCGCTGGTGACTACTTTGAAGGACAGTAACAGGTGCAAACATGTAACTTGAGATACTATTGGATTTCAGACATTTTGCACATGAGAAAAGGGCCGGCCGAAGTGGCCGCGCGGTTCTGGCGCTGCAGTCTGGAACCGCGAGACCGCTACGGTCGCAGGTTCGAATCCTGCCTCGTGCATGGATGTGTGTGATGTTCTTAGGTTAGTTAGGTTTAACTAGTTCTAAGTTCTAGGGGACTAATGACCTCAGCAGTTGAGTCCCATAGTGCTCAGAGCCAACCATGAGAAAAGGACAGCCATCGAGCTGTAGTTTGTAATGATACTAAGCATGACAACGCGAGAGTAAAGAAACGAAATCTGTTTATAACGTGCGCCTATACCAAGATGCGCGGCCAGCGTTTAAAAGGTACTTTTAAACAGTATGACTCGCTGGGCGCAGATATTTAAAATCATTGCCGCAGCGCTTGATAGCAAGAAGCTGCGAAACTGAAGAAAGAACAATTTATCATTTGTTAGGAAAATTCTAGAGTCTTTATAGTTAGTTATACTTCTGGTGGCCGATATGTTAACATGTACTTCATTACCTTTGATGTTTGGTCGCCGACTTGTTAAGACGTGTTGTGTAGCACCCCTACAAGTTATATTTCATTTAGTGTGAAAACCCACGTTATCACCAAGAAAAAAAAAAACGCTTTTGTAAACCTTGTGACGATAAAAAATACTTACGCGCATGCCAGGACATTTAATTTTTACAAAATATCACATATACAAAAGAAGCGATTGTTGGACTGCTCCATGTATGAGAAAAACTTAAAAATGTAAGTTTTGTATTCATTGTAAATTTGTTAATGTTTATAGTTTAACGCCTTTGTTCGTTGAGAATATATTGATGCTTCACTGTACAGAAAATCTATGCTTATTCTTTTCTTTAAATTAACCACAAATAATGTTTATGTTTAAATGAACTTTGTTACAGGTTCGCTCTTTATCGCGGTGTCTCTATTGTATTTAGGAGACCATTAATGTGTTCAATTTCCGATCTGACAACTTTTTTAAAAAATTTCACTGTTTTGCATTTATTTCCAATTCTTTTTTTTTTATTATTCAAATACACTCCTGGAAATTGAAATAAGAACACCGTGAATTCATTGTCCCAGGAAGGGGAAACTTTATTGACACATTCCTGGGGTCAGATACATCACATGATCACACTGACAGAACCACAGGCACATAGACACAGGCAACAGAGCATGCACAATGTCGGCACTAGTATAGTGTATATCCACCTTTCGCAGCAATGCAGGCTGCTATTCTCCCATGGAGACGATCGTAGAGATGCTGGATGTAGTCCTGTGGAACGGCTTGCCATGCCATTTCCACCTGGCGCCTCAGTTGGACCAGCGTTCGTGCTGGACGTGCAGACCGCGTGAGACGATGCTTCATCCAGTCCCAAAAATGCTCAATGGGGGACAGATCCGGAGATCTTGCTGGCCAGGGTAGTTGACTTACACCTTCTAGAGCACGTTGGGTGGCACGGGATACATGCGGACGTGCATTGTCCTGTTGGAACAGTAAGTTCCCTTGCCGGTCTAGGAATGGTAGAACGATGGGTTCGATGACGGTTTGGATGTACCGTGCACTATTCAGTGTCCCCTCGACGATCACCAGTGGTGTACGGCCAGTGTAGGAGATCGCTCCCCACACCATGATGCCGGGTGTTGGCCCTGTGTGCCTCGGTCGTATGCAGTCCTGATTGTGGCGCTCACCTGCACGGCGCCAAACACGCATACGACCATGATTGGCACCAAGACAGAAGCGACTCTCATCGCTGAAGACGACACGTCTCCATTCGTCCCTCCATTCACGCCTGTCGCGACACCACTGGAGGCGGGCTGCACGATGTTGGGGCGTGAGCGGAAGACGGCCTAACGGTGTGCGGGACCGTAGCCCAGCTTCATGGAGACGGTTGCGAATGGTCCTCGCCGATACCCCAGGAGCAACAGTGTCCCTAATTTGCTGGGAAGTGGCGGTGCGGTCCCCTACGGCACTGCGTAGGATCCTACGGTCTTGGCGTGCATCCGTTCGTCGCTGCGGTCCGGTCCCAGGTCGACGGGCACGTGCACCTTCCGCCGACCACTGGCGACAACATCGATGTACTGTGGAGACCTCACGCCCCACGTGTTGAGCAATTCGGCGGTACGTCCACCCGGCCTCCCGCGTGCCCACTATACGCCCTCGCTCAAAGTCCGTCAACTGCACATACGATTCACGTCCACGCTGTCGCGGCATGCTACCAGTGTTAAAGACTGCGATGGGGCTCCGTATGTCACGGCAAATTGGCTGACACTGACGGCGGCGGTGCACAAATGCTGCGCAGCTAGCGCCATTCGACGGCCAACACCGCGGTTCCTGGTGTGTCCGCTGTGCCGTGCGTGTGATCATTGCTTGTACAGCCCTCTCGCAGTGTCCGGAGCAAGTATGGTGGGTCTGACACACCGGTGTCAATGTGTTCTTTTTTCCATTTCCAGGAGTGTAGGTCCCTTAGGTAATTTCATTGAAGAGTGTGATTGCGTGAAAGCAATCCGGGTTAAGAGGTCATTTGAGAAACTATTTTCGCGCAATCAATCTGTACGTCTCCTGAACACAATCGAGAACCGACGCATCGGCGATCATTAATTAATTTTTCTCTCTTTCCAAGTCGTACCCAAAAACGGCCAAGGAGAACTGCCGTGAGTACGCAGTCTAGTGTTAAAGGTTGCATTCTTTATCTTGTCGGCAAACATTGCCATAAATTATCATCATCAATGTTATATTTGGTTAAATGTGAAAAGCAAAAAACCTTTTAACGCTAGATATGGCGCCCGAACAGGGACTTGACTAAAAAACTAATCTGTTCTTTTTATTTTCATGCTACCATCTGGAGAAAATTGGAAGCCAATACCAGTGATACAAAATAGGACGCATATGCAGAAAATCGCAGTAAGAATCCACAACAGCAATAAATAGCAGCGCGCAAGACAACTAATGTGAGTACGATTTTTCATTACGTTTGAAGCTTTGCGTACCGAGTATTCAGTCGGCTCGTGACATTCACTCTCTACGCTTTTTTCCTTTTCCTCAAGCAATTTAATTTCCAAATTTGTTTCCTTTTGCTATTAGATCCGCCTCTATCACATCATTTCGCTTACAATAGTTAGAAATAGTTAGCAAGAATTTCCATTGTTGTGCAGTTTAGTGAATCACAATGACCGCTATCTGTGCCAGTTTCAGTGCTCTACAAGTGTTTTTCATTTATTTTATTACTCCCGTTGCCATATTGGCATTTTCGTGTGTCAGAGTTTCAATTGTTTGTAACGCGCAAGTAATATCTGAGAAATCAGGACGCGAAATCCTTGGCGCACCTGACAAGTGAAAATCATAATTTTAAAAAAATTACCTTTTCTAGCTCGTGCAGTGTAACTACTTTAAATTTACTATGACTGATGAGCAACCAAGGCAACTTAGACTGCGCGAGGGTGTCAACAAATCTCCTAGTGAGGGAACAACATTCGACGAAGCGACACGTGAGCTGTCGGCGCCACAGACCGCGTCGCAGTCACGTGAATGCTCGCTATCAGATATACTAAAACTGTTTGCTGATATGAAAACCAGTTTTGAAGCAAACATGGGTAATCTTGGAACGCAAATCAGTCAGTTAGCAAATCAAAGTGACAGCAGGTTCAACAGTTTAGAATCAAGGATAGAGGACACTCAAGTGCGAATGAACAATATTAATTCTGTTATTACCGACATCCAAATACAAATCAAAAATTCGAATGACACCATGGAGGAAAAAATTAAAGCCATTACCACTGCTTACGCAAGCGAGCTAAACGCAAGCGTACACGCAAAAATTGATAGTGTTCTTTCGATGGTGGAATCCGCCGAGACCAATATTGGTAGCAAGTTCACAGATATGCAGGCCCAAATAGATGTGTGTAAATCAACTGCGAGTAACTCTTTGAAACATTACAGTGATGTTTCAAAGAGAGTAAGCCAATTGACAGAAGGTGTCAGCCACGTTGGCGAGCGAGTTGAAGACCTTGCTCAGCAAATATCCGATGTCAATATTGACAAAAAGATCGCAGATGTCAATACCGGTATAAGCAATACACTTAATAGGGAATTTGAAGAGTGAATGCAATCCAAAGACAGTACATTGTCAGCAAGGTACACGCTGAACTAAAGGGTACGGTTAAATCTTCTACAGCAGAAATCTTAACCGCTCCCGGTACTTCTGGTGACACTTTAACCAGTGAATTAGGTGAAATCAGACGAGCATTTAGCCACGATCTTCCGGAATGGAAACGTCAGCTAAGCAATGATATAGATCAACTGAAACGACAAGTTACGGAATTGCAAGGTGACAATCAAAGTGAGTATTCGCTACCGCCAGAACACGATAATCGTCAATATCCTGTGTGTCAGGTATAATTCTCACCAACAGTAAATAATACGCGTGACAAAACTTCCACGTCACGTAGTCATGCCGATCAACTAACACGCGTTGAACTAATGCGAGACGAGAGTGTGCAAAAACACAGAGTTTTTCAGCCTTTTATACCTGAAAAACGAAATATACATCCCATGGTATTTCTAAAATCATTCACAGGTGCTTTTCCAGAATCATGGAACGACAGGCAGCGAATACAGTTCATCTTAGGTTATGTACACGGTGAAGGGTCAATTTGGGGTACAGAAATAATAGACAAATGTCACACCTATGCAGATTTTGAAAAGCATTTTTTGAATAAATTCTGGAGTTTAGGTATAAAACAAAGACTCCGAAAGGAAGATTACAACGCCGAACCTTTCAACGCCAAAGGAGGAGGTTTGAGACGTTATTTTGAAAAATATTTACGTAAAATTCAGTATTGGGACACGCCCATTTCAACCAAAGTTGTAATCATGATCTTAAAGTCAAAACTTCCTGTGTCAATCCTCAAGAGAAAAACTAGTTAATGTGAGTGAAGAAGACCTAGAAGCCTTTCTTTCTGTTCTTGACAATTTGGATATGATCTATGAGGATGTGCGTGCGAGCGCGCGGAATAATTATAATAATGGACCGCCCGCTCCGCAGCAGCACATAAATTGCGTCAATGGAATGTCGTACCAACATAACACGGGACAACCAAACGCTCAGCCTTACGGCAATCATAACAGTTTCAACCGCCGTAATGGAAAACAATATAACAAATATCCACACCAGAAGAGATACAATCCGATTTATCAAAACACACAGCAACAATGCGGTAATTCACCGATTAATCACAACGGTAATTACCAGTACCAGAACAACAAGACGAATAATGGAAATCGTCACAAGGGAAAGAAATGGAACAATTACAACGGACCACAACAGTACAGTCAGCCGAGTCACTTCAATCCCTCTCATTTTTCACAGCCGAAAAATGTGACATTTTCTCACCAACCCAACCAACAGTTCAGGAACAATAGTCAGGACAATTCGTCGCATGCTTTTCCTGACACCGCCGGTCATAATAGCCAAGGAAGTCCGACCATTTTCTACACACAGGCGAACCAAGCACCAAACGCGATGTCAAATACACTCCTGGAAATTGAAATAAGAACACCGTGAATCCATTGTCCCAGGAAGGGGAAACTTTATTGACACATTCCTGGGGTCAGATACATCATATGATCACACTGACAGAACCACAGGCACATAGACACAGGCAACAGAGCATGCACAATGTCGGCACTAGTACAGTGTATATCCACCTTTCGCAGCAATGCAGGCTGCTATTCTCCCATGGAGACGATCGTAGAGATGCTGGCTGTAGTCCTGTGGAACGGCTTGCCATGCCATTTCCACCTGGCGCCTCAGTTGGACCAGCGTTCGTGCTGGACGTGCAGACCGCGTGAGACGACGCTTCATCCAGTCCCAAACATGCTCAATGGGGGACAGATCCGGAGATCTTGCTGGCCAGGGTAGTTGACTTACACCTTCTAGAGCACGTTGGGTGGCACGGGATACATGCGGACGTGCATTGTCCTGTTGGAACAGCAAGTTCCCTTGCCGGTCTAGGAATGGTAGAACGATGGGTTCGATGACGGTTTGGATGTACCGTGCACTATTCAGTGTCCCCTCGACGATCACCAGTGGTGTACGGCCAGTGTAGGAGATCGCTCCCCACACCATGATGCCGGGTGTTGGCCCTGTGTGCCTCGGTCGTATGCAGATCTGATTGTGGCGCTCACCTGCACGGCGCCAAACACGCATACGACCATCATTGGCACCAAGGCAGAAGCGACTCTCATCGCTGAAGACGACACGTCTCCATTCGTCCCTCCATTCACGCCTGTCGCGACACCACTGGAGGCGGGCTGCACGATGTTGGGGCGTGAGCGGAAGACGGCCTAACGGTGTGCGGGACCGTAGCCCAGCTTCATGGAGACGGTTGCGAATGGTCCTCGCCGATACCCAAGGAGCAACAGTGTCCCTAATTTGCTGGGAAGTGGCGGTGCGGTCCCCTACGGCACTGCGTAGGATCCTACGGTCTTGGCGTGCATCCGTGCGTCGCT
Organism: Schistocerca cancellata; assembly: GCF_023864275.1. Lineage (NCBI taxonomy): Eukaryota > Metazoa > Arthropoda > Insecta > Orthoptera > Acrididae > Schistocerca > Schistocerca cancellata. Next base: position 1,244,525,961 of record NC_064626.1, read on the forward strand.
GCGGTCCGGTCCCAGGTCGACGGGCACGTGCACCTTCCGCCGACCACTGGCGACAACATCGATGTACTGTGGAGACCTCACGCCCCACGTGTTGAGCAATTCGGCGGTACGTCCACCCGGCCTCCCGCATGCCCACTATACGCCCTCGCTCAAAGTCCGTCAACTGCACATACGGTTCACGTCCACGCTGTCGCGGCATGCTACCAGCGTTAAAGACTGCGATGGAGCTCCGTATGCCACGGCAAACTGGCTGACACTGACGGCGGCGGTGCACAAATGCTGCGCAGCTAGCGCCATTCGACGGCCAACACCGCGGTTCCTGGTGTGTCCGCTGTGCTTGTACAGCCCTCTCGCAGTGTCCGGAGCAAGTATGGTGGGTGTGACTCACCGGTGTCAATGTGTTCTTTTTTCCATTTCCAGGAGTGTAACACGCAATCAAGAGATGCACAAGTCGTATGGGGTACGAACGCAAATTTTCGACCTGGTACGTCGCAAAATACTAGTCAAGTAGAAATAACTGACATTTCAGCTCCATCCCAGTCGGAAAACCATTAGTAGCTTCTTTATGCCTCCACGGGGAAGCTGCGGACCGAAATTACAACAACCTGAAGTAACATTAGACGACAAGTTAAGACAAGCTCTCATATCTTTAACCACTCATGCCAACCTAAGAAAAAAGGCGCATGACAAACACATTATCAAAGTCTTATCGTATCGTATAAATGAACGCGTGCTATTAAAGACCCACTTCAAACCATCTTCGATTCATTATACGAATCGCAAGTGGCAGCACTTGTATGAAGGACCAGATATTATATTAAGAAAGCCGCACATTGGTTGCTATCTATTAGCTGACCCTGTATCTGGACGAATAAAAGGATTGTTTCATCACGCAGACTTGAAGAAATACCGAGTCAACCATTGAAAATATCTGTTAAGTTCAGCTGCTAAAATAAAATATACACACACTATAAGTTGTCATACAATGTGTGAAGTACTAACGTATGTAAGAGTAATGCACAGGACTAACACTCTGTCGACCTGCCACAAGATAAGTAATTTATATGGGCACCTGAAGTAAAACACATTTATTGTAGGAGAGTAAGATTTGCCTTAGATGTAAGTTAGTTTTAAGTTAATTGAGATATGAACGGCCACAGCCGAAAGAGCTGACAAATAAATATTGTAGTAGGGACGTACTAAGTGCCACCTGCTACCACTAGTTTTAAGTATAGCAAAGCTCTCTCCTCTTGAATGAAATAAATTAAAATGATCATTCAGACCAGAATGATTGCTCGTAGGTAAAAAAAAATTGATTAAGGTCGCTTACTCTAATGAGGTAAATGTTATGTGATGCATAAGGAGTGTGTGACAACAAATTTTATGAGACCATCTATGAAACGCAGCAGGCAAAAAGCAGCAGCTTAGCATATAAGAATCAAGTAAGTCAATAACGATCCAGATAGCAGGAAAGAAGTGCGCAACTCAATTATTTTATTATAATACGGAGAAAACCGTATAGGCTCATAACAATTTTACGGCACAGTGCAGCTGAAATACTTACGAAGATCATTTATAAATAAACTAATTTAGTACTAGAAATATCTATTTCAGGTCCTCGAAATACGACGATTTTTTTTTTGTAGAAAACAAATTTCACGATACATGGAACGGAAGATAGTTAACAGACACAGTTCACTGCTAATGCATGGTTTAAGTAATTTGAGACATGCATAGAAAACTGTTTAGAGAGCTGGATCAGACGACACTGAAACTACTGTATCGATTTAATTATACTATTTGTTATGAAAAACTAAGGTGATAATAATTTATGTTAAGCTCATCATATGATACGTCATTAACACTGTGTCTTCAAATCTCTTCACTCCATAAAAGTCTTTTGTGTTTTCCTCTAGCCAGTATCCTTACCATCCTACCTTATCCAGTAGAGAAGTGAATTTTGCGAGCTGGTTGCATGATTGATACATACTGGCTATACGAATGGATAGTCGTGACACATTGGTTGTCGATGGGCTATGCTTATTCTCCGCAAATTGCGAGTTCAATTAAGATTTGTTATGTGCAATTGCACGACAGGGAACACCAAGCTTCCCAATTTCCCAACGGTAGTTTGAACACGAACTGTTCATCACGTAAACGAAGCCACATTGACTATGTCTTCAAACTAACAACGTAATAGAGAGAAAATAAAAGAGCTGAACTTGCGGAAAGAGTAACTATTGCAAAAAGAAAAGAATAACAAGATTTCGAACAAAGTGTAAACCTAAAGTGCCTTGGAAGCACAAACTACGCACAAGAGACACGCTTTTCGTCAGGCCTTGTAGTCACAGAGACTAAATATTTCTTCGTAAATAATTTTTAGACATGATATGTATACTAAATGTTAACTGTACTTTGTAGTAAAAATGCAGTCAGTAATAAATGGACACGTATATGCTGCTGTGTGTGAACCGACTATAGACAAGTAATTAATGGACACGTATAAAAGTGGTGCGTGTGAACCTAACATGACGACCAAATAAATGTGAACACGAATTAATAATAACGTGTGAACTGGAAAGGTGATAACTCCAAGGACACGTGTAAAATACCGCGTGTGAAGTAATGTTATAAGAACTTGTACCACGATGTAGAAAGCCGAAGAGTGAAAGTGAATAAGTGTTGTACTTAACCACAAACGGTACTGTACGCCTTTCCACGGACACATTCTTCGAAACAGCTGCGGGAGTCGCCGCATCTGGCTGCTTCCGTAATCCAGAGTCGATGAAAAATTGTGTAAAAACTCACACCACGGCTAGTAGACACCAAACGCTCTGCTTCTCGCAGAATACTGCTGCTAGCGTTGTGGAACTGTCAAGTTATTATCACGTGATTGTGACCAACGGACGTAACACTGTGTACGCTGAGCGCTCAACAATCAATTTTTCTTTGCACAACGAGCGCGGATGCCAAATGTGTTTGAAATGCATTTAAAATAAAATATGATAAAGCAATGAATTAAGCACTCATGTATCTTGTGAAATCATAAAGACACTAATCGGAAGAGTCTTAAGCTCGATTTTGACAATTGCTACCGAATTTACTGACCAGGCCGAGTAATGACGAAAACGTGTCGAACCAAATAAAACCAGAAAAATAGATAAATATGAGAACTAAGCATTCCTAAGAGAATGAGACCTTATGTACATAAACAATTGTTATTCTTACCTAATCCAATTTTCTTTTAGACTAAGTTATTAGTAAGTAAGCATATTCTAATATAGATTATTTTCTGTATTTTTCATGTACGAAAACATAAATGGAAGCACGGACATGTGTCAAGTGAAATAGAGACCGCCACCATACGCCTCAACATGTTGCAGAACCAATCTTCCCGTTCCTGACCCACGACGTATTTCCAACGCAATATCACACCCCGACAACTACTCCAACTTCCACAGTGAAAGTGATGCCCTACTTTTCCTCCACTGTGAAAGTGTAATCAACTTCCCCACTCAAGTGCTGTGCTATCATTTATACCCGAAGTTCTACCACTCCCAGTGCAACTCAGACCTACCCAAGTATAGTGAAACATTTTTTTTGCAGGTCATGAAAGCCACAAATAAGTAAAGTGCTACATATTTACTGCAAGAAATCTTCGACGAAACAACGACAAAAATATTCCTGTGATATGTCATTGTAAAACAAGAATGTCAATTTTTTGTAACATATTTTTTTTTCCAGGCGTGCACACACCACCCAGACTTCCTGCGAAGTCAAGTAATTTATTTCATTGTTATTTTTTAATATTTATTATGCCATGTATAATTTATCTATGTATGTGTATCTTTATCTTAATTTCATTCTCTTTTACCGAGAAATGAACATTTCTTATCCTTGTACAATACATTAGAAAGAGCACAGTTGAATAGTCATGTAGTTACCCTATGGACAAATTACTATCAATTTCAGTCGTACGAATATACTTACCTGATACTCTGTATGATAACCACTTTGCCTGATGTAGTGTGTAAAATCTATTGTAAAGAATTTTTGCAAGTAATACTAACTTGTTTCACGAAAGCAATAATATCACGACTACGCGTGAGTCGCGATGATCCTGACGGAGTCATCGCTCCTCACGCGGGAAGCAATGTGATATTATTGGATTTCAGACATTTTGCACATGAGAAAAGGACAGCCATCGAGATGTAGTTTGTAATGATACTAAGCATGACAACACGAGAGTAAAGAAACGAAATCTGTTTATAACGTGCGCCTATACCAAGACGCGCGGCCAGCGTTTAAAAGGTACTTTTAAACACAATGACTCGCTGGCGCAGATATTTAAAATCATTGCCGCAGCGCTTGATAGCAAGAAGCTGCGAAACAGAACAATTTATCATTTGTTAGGAAAATTCTAGAGTCTTTATAGTTAGTTGTACTTCTGGTCGCCGATATGTTAACATGTACTTCATTACCTTTGATGTTTGGTCGCCGACTTGTTAAGACGTGTTGTGTAGCACCCCTACAAGTTATATTTCATTTAGTGTGAAAACCCACGTTATCACCAAGAAAAAAAAACGCTTTTGTAAACCTTGTGACGATAAAAAATACTTACGCGCATGCCAGGACATTTAATTTTTAAAAAATATCACACATAAAAAAGCAGCGATTGTTGGACTGCTCCATGTATGAGAAAAACATAAAAATGTATTCATTGTAAATTTGTTAATGTTTATAGTTTAACGCCTTTGCTCGTTGAGAATATATTGATGCTTCACTGTACAGAAAATCTATGCTTATTCTTTTCTTTAAATTAACCACAAATAATGTTTATGTTTAAATGAACTTTGTTACAGGTTCGCTCTTTATCGCGGTGTCTCTATTGTATTTAGGAGACCATTAATGTGTTCAATTTCCGATCTGACAACTTTTTTACAAAATTTCACTATTTTGCATTTATTTCCAATTTTTTTTTATTATTCAAATAGGTCCCTTTGGTAATTTCATTGACGAGTCTGATTGCGTGAAAGCAATCCGGGTTAAGAGGTCAATTGAGAAACTATTTTCGCGCAATCAATCTGTACGTCTCGTGAACACAATCGAGAACCGACGCATCGGCAATCATTAATTAATTTTTCTCTCTTTCCAAGTCGTACCCAAAAACGACCAAGGAGAACTGCCGTGAGTACGCAATCTAGTATTAAAGGTTGCATTCTATATCTTGTCGGCAAACATTGCCATAAATTATCATCATCAATGTTACATTTGGTTAAATGTGAATAGCAAAAAACCTTTTAACGCTAGAATCTCTTTTGCATCGGTTGTGAATAAATAGTTGCCACTACTTAAGTTCTAACCCTCGTACACACTTTCTAACTGTAATACTTGTCTTTCTGAATTAATTCTTTTACGTAAGATTGTACATCTCAATGGGTAAATTGTTGTTGTTGTGGTCTTCAGTCCTGAGACTGGTTTGATGCAGCTCTCCATGCTACTCTATCCTGAGCAAGCTTCTTCACCTCCCAGTACTTACTGCAACCTACATCCTTCTGAATCTGCTTAGTGTATTCATCTCTTGGTCTCCCCCCACGATTTTTACCCTCCACGCTGCCCTCCAGTACTAAATTGGTGATCCCTTGATAACTCAGAACATGTCCTATCAACCGATCCCTTCTTCTGCTCAAGTTGTGCCAAAAACTTCTCTTCTCCCCAATCCTATTCAATACTTCCTCATTAGTTATGTGATCTACCCATCTAATATTCAGCATTCTTCTGCAGCACAACATTTCGAAAGCTTCTACTCTCTTCTTGTCCAAACTATTTACCGTCCAGGTTTCACTTCCATACATGGCTACACTCCATACAAATACTTTCAGAAATGACTTCCTGACACGTAAATCTATACTCGATGTTAACAAATTTCTCTTCTTCAGAAACGCTTTCGTTGCCATTGTCAGTCTACATTTTATATCCTCTCTACTTCGACCATCATCAGTTATTTTGCTCCCCAAATAGCAAAACTCCTTTACTGCTTTAAGTGTCTCATTTCCTAATCTAATACCCTCAACATCACCCAACTTAATTCGACTACATTCCATTATCCTCTTTTTGCTTTTGTTGATGTTCATCTTATATCCTCCCTTCAAGACACCATCCATTCCGTGAAACTGCTCTTCCAAGTCCTTTGCTGCCTCTGACAGAATTACAATGTCATCGGTGAACGTCAAAGTTTTTATTTCTTCTCCATGGGTTTTAATACCTACTCCGAATTTTTCTTTTGTTTCCTTTACTGCTTGCTCAATATACAGATTGAATAACATCGGGGAGAGGCTACAACGCTGTCTCACTCCATTCCCAACCACTGCTTCCCTTTCATGTCCCTCGACTCTTAAAACTGCCATCTGGTTTCTGTACAAATTGTAAATAGCATTTCGCTCCCTATACTTTACTCCTGGGGCCTTGTTTCGACTCAGGTCTTTCAGTGCTCTGTCAAACTCTTCACGCAGTATCGTATCTCCCATTTCATCTTCATCTACATCCTCTTCCATTTCCATAATATTGTCCTCAAGTACATCGCCCTTGTATAGACCCTCTATATACTCCTTCCACCTTTCTGCTTTCCCTTCTTTGCTTAGAACTGGGTTTCCATCTGAGCTCTTGATGTTCATACAAGTGGTTCTCTTATCTACAAAGGTCTCTTTAATTTTCCTTTAGGCAGTATCTATCTTACCCCTAGTGAGATAAGCCTCTACATCCTTACATTTGTCCTATAGCCATCCCTGCTTAGCCATTTTAAACTTTCTGTCTATCTCATTTTTGAGACGTTTGTATTCCTTTTTGCCTGCTTCATTTACTGCATTTTTATATTTTCTCCTTTCATCAATTAAATTCAATATTTCTTCTGTTACCCAAGGATTTCTACCAGCCCTCGTCTTTTTACCTACTTGATCCTCTGCTGCCTTCACTACTTCATCCCTCAGAGCTACCCATTCTTCTTCTACTGTATTTCTTTCCCCCATTCCTATCAATTGTTCCCTTATGCTCTCCCTGGGACTCTGTACAATCTCTGGTTTAGTCAGTTTATCCAGTTCCCATCTCCTTAAATTCCCACCTTTTTGCAGTTTCTTCAGTTTTAATCTACAGGTCATAACAAATAGATTGTGGTCAGAGTCCACATCTGCCCCTGGAAATGTCTTACAATTTAAAACCTGGTTCCTAAATATCTGTCTTACCATTATATAATCTATCTGATACCTTTTAGTATCTCCAGGGTTCTTCCATGTATACAAACTTCTATCATGATTCTTAAACCAAGTGTTAGCTATGATTAAGTTGTGCTCTGTGCAAAATTCTACCAGCCGGCTTCCTCTTTCATTTCTTACCCCCAATCCATATTCACCTACTACGTTTCCTTCTCTCCCTTTTCCTACACTCGAATTCCAGTCACCCATGACTATTAAATTTTCGTCTCCCTTCACTATCTGAATAATTTCTTTTATTTCATCATACATTTCTTCAATTTCTTCGTCATCTGCAGAGCTAGTTGGCATATAAACTTGTACTACTGTAGTAGGTGTGGGCTTCGTATCTATCTTGGCCACAATAATGCGTTCACTATGCTGTTTGTAGTAGCTTACCCGCATTCCTATTTTCCTATTCATTATTAAACCTACTCCTGCATTACCCCTATTTGACTTTGTGTTTAAAACCCTGTAGTCACCTGACCAGAAGTCTTGTTCCTCCTGCCACCGAACTTCACTAATTCCCACTATACCTAACTTTAACCTATCCATTTCCCTTTTTAAATTTTCTAACCTACCTGCCCGATTGAGGGATCTGACATTCCACGCTCGTATCCGTAGAACGCCAGTTTTCTTTCTCCTGATAACGACATCCTCTTGAGTAGTCCCCGCCCGGAGATCCGAATGGGGGACTATTTTAGCTCCAGAATATTTTACCCAAGAGGACGCCTACAGGAAGGTTAAAGAGACCTTTTGAGAAAAGAGAACCACTTGCATGAATATCAAGACCTCAGATGGAAGTCCAGTTCTAAGCAAGAAGGAAAGCAGAAAGGTGGAAGGAGTATATAGAGGGTCTATACAAGGGCGATGTACTTGAGGACAATATTATGGAAATGGAAGAGGATGTAGATGAAGATGAAATGGGAGATAAGATACTGCGTGAAGAGTTTGACAGAGCACTGAAAGACCTGAGTCGAAACAAGGCCCCAGGAGTAGACAACATTCCATTAGAACTACTGGTAGCCTTGTGAGAGCCAGCCATCACAAAACTGTACCATCTGGTGAGCAAGATGTATGAGACAAGCGAAATACCCTCAGACTTCAAGAAGAATATAATAATTCCAACCCCAAAGAAAGCAGGTGTTGACAGATGCGAAAATTACCGAACTATCAGTTTAATAAGTCACAGCTGCAAAATACTAACGCGAATTCTTTAGAGACGAATGGAAAAACATGTAGAAGCCGACCTCGGGGAAGATCAGTCTGGATTCCGCAGAAATGTTGGAACACGTGAGGCAATACTGACCTAACGACTTACCATAGAAGAAAGATTAAGGAAAGGCAAACCTACGTTTCTAGCATTTGTAGACTTAGAGAAAGCTTTTGACAATGTTGACTGGAATACTCTCTTTCAAATTCTAAAGGTGGCAGGGGTAAAATACAGGGAGCGAAAGGCTATTTACAATTTGTACAGAAACCAGATGGCAGTTATAAGAGTCGAGGGATATGAAAGGGAAGCAGCGGTTGGGAAGGGAGTGAGACAGCGTCGTAGCGACTCCCCAATGTTATTCAATCTGTATATTGAGCAAGCAGTAAAGGAAACAAAAGAAAAGTTGGGAGTAGGTATTAAAATTCATGGAGAAGAAATGAAAACTTTGAGGTTCGCCGATGACATTGTAATTCTGTCAGAGACAGCAAAGGACTTGGAAGAGCAGTTGAACGGCATGGACAGTGTCTTGAAAGGAGGATATAAGGTGAACATCAACAAAAGCAAAACGAGGATAATGGAATGTAGTCGAATTAAGTCGGGTGATGCTGAGGGAATTAGATTAGGAAATGAGACACTTAAAGTAGTAAAGGAGTTTTGCTATTTGGGGAGCAAAATAACTGATGATGGTCGAAGTAGAGAGGATATAAAATGTCGACTGGCAATGGCAAGGAAAGCGTTTGTGAAGAACAGAAATTTGTTAACATCGAGTAGAGATTTAAGTTTCAGGAAGTCATTTCTGAAAGTATTTGTATGGAGTGTAGCCATGTATGGAAGTGAAACATGGACGATAAATAGTTTGGACAAGAAGAGAATAGAAGCTATCGAAATGTGGTGCTACAGAAGAATGCTGAAGATTAGATGGGTAGATCACATAACTAATGAGGAGGTATTGAATAGAATTGGGGAGAAGAGGAATTTGTGGCACAAGTTGACAAGAAGAAGGGACCGGTTGGTAGGACATGTTCTGAGACATCAGGGGATCACAAATTTAGCATTGCAGGGAATCGTGGAGGGTAAAAATCGTAGAGGGTGACGAAGAGATGAATACACTAAGCAGATTCAGAAGGATGTAGGTTGCAGTAAGTACTGGGAGATGAAGAAGCTTGCACAGGGTAGAGTAGCATGGAGAGCTGCATCAAACCAGTCGCAGGACTGAAGACAACAACAACAAAAACAACAACAACCGATCTGATAACCCATTTACGTGGGACTATTTTAACAACTTTTAAATAATTAATTTCAATCAAAATAATTAGAGTTTCCTTTGCTTTTAACTTTCATAAGTAGTTAGTTTCGCGGTAGCTGTCTCACGCTGCTCCATGCGAGGCAGAAATTTTGTTATCGAATTGTGGTTCCGAAGCTCAAATGCTATTTTGCCAGTTGAGCACCTGAGATGCAATACTGCGGTTGAGGGCTTGTCAAACGAGGAACGAATTTTTTGAACGAGGTGGTTTCTATCTTGGAAGATGGAGTGATCCCAGCATATATACCACGGACATATAGAAAAAGGGACATTTACACTATCCATATGTTACCGGTTAAGTGCTTCAATGGGCGACAAACGGGTGGGTTCTGGTGATCGCCAGAATCTTGCTGATATTCGTCCTGAAGAAGACGACTGCAAAATGGGTCGGAACGCGTCATTTCAGTTATTTTAGTCTTCTATTTTAGAGTTTCATATTGACGCAACATAACAGTCACAATGAGTTTATTCAAGAAGCTACGAAGTGAACTGAAGCTGAAATACGTTAAACAGTCAGCAGCCCAAAAATAATCACATCAATCAGATCACCGTGACGTTCTGATCAACAAACTGAAATATTTTCGTGTTATTTCGATAGTGAAGAGATTGTGGAACTTTTACCGTTCTGGGCATCGAACTGTGACTTGTTTCATTTAAGACTGTGTTTTAACTTCTGATCAATTAATACTGAGTGAAATAGTAAAGCAGTGGTGTGCTGTATACACAGTTAGTTTAGTAGCTGTCATCGGTGGAAGTGCTAAATCAGTGTCCATTAAACTTATCAACCTGGCAAGTTGTATCCCTCTCCTCTTGAAAACCGTTGAGAGCTTTATTTGTATTTTATTTTACCACAAAACAAGCCGGAGCAGCTGTGGAATTTCATTATTTATTAAACTAAAAAGGCATATGACCGGGTTCCTAGGAGGAAGTTATTGTCTGTTCTACAAGATTATGGAATAGGAGGCAAACGTTTGCATGCAATTAAAGGTCTTTACATGGATAGTCAGGCAGCAGTTAGAGTTGACGGTAAATTGAGTTCATGGTCAGAGTAGTTTCAGGGGTAAGACAAGGCTGCAACCTGTCTCCACTGTTGTTCATATTATTTATGGATCATATGTTGAAAACAATAGACTGGCTGGGTGAGATTAAGATATGTGAACACAAAATAAGCAGTCTTGCATATGCGGATGACTTAGTTGTGATGGCAGATTCGATTGAAAGTTTGCAAAGTAATATTTCAGAGCTAGATCAGAAATGTAAGGACTATGGTATGAAGATTAGCATCTCCAAAACGAAAGTAATGTCAGTGGGAAAGAAATATAAACGGATTGAGTGCCAAATAGAAGGAACAAAGTTAGAACAGGTGGACGGTTTCAAGTACTAGGATGCATATTCTCACAGGATGGCAACATAGTGAAAGAAGTGGAAGCGAGGTGTAGCAAAGCTAACGCAGTGAGCGCTCAGCTACGATCTACTCTCTTCTGCAAGAAGGAAGTCAGTACCAAGACTAAGTTATCTGTGCACCGTTCAATCTTTCGACCAACTTTGTTGTATGGGAGCGAAAGCTGGGTGGATTCAGGTTACCTTATCAACAAGGTTGAGGTTACGGATATCAAAGTAGCTAGGATGATTGCAGGTACTAGTAGATGGGAACAATGGAAGGAGGGTGTCCACAATGAGGAAATCAAAGAAAAACTGGGAATGAACTCTATAGATGTAGCAGTCAGGGCGAACAAGCTTAGATGGTGGAGTCATGTTACACGCATGGGAGAAGCAAGGTTACCCATGAGACTCATGGACTCAGCAGTAGAGGGTAGGAGGAGTCGGGGCAGACCGAGGAGAAGGTACCTGGATTCAGTTAAGAATGATTTTGAAGTAATAGGTTTAACATCAGAAGAGGCACCAATGTTAGCACTGAATAGGGGATCATGGAGGAACTGTATAAGGGGGGCTATGCCCCTGACTGAACGCTGAAAGGCATAATCAGTCTTAAATGATGATGATGAAGATGATGATGATGACTAATTAACGAGGTCGCAATAGCCATCTTGCAGCAGGTCAGCAATCACAGAGAACGACAGAGTGCTGGTTCCAGAGAACGTCGATCACAAGGTAGGCAATATCAATGCTTCAGCAGTCAATTGACGGGGGAGAAGCTAGAGCAGTAACGTGACTTGGTTCGCTGCCAGGTCACTTGGAGGGTAGCAAGTATATCGATCCATCTCTCTTTCTCACTACTGGTTGATTCTTAGTCTTTCATATTTGCTTTAGTTTAGGAGCTAACAGAAGATGATTTCACTCCATTGTGCTTATGATAACGACTTCTCGTGTGTTGCACTCTTGAATTACATTGTAAATTCTGTTTGAGTTGTATTGTGTGAAGTAAATGATTCCATATTTAGCTTGGTTTCACGTAAAACAGAAGCTGCTTTCCGGACAAGGTGTTGTGTATTTGTTACCGCTTACGAATCTGTGTGTGAACTGCTTAGTTTAAATAAAAATTAAGGATAGTGCTTTTATTCTAACCCATTTTCGTTTACATCCGTTTTCCGTACTTTCTCGCATTTAATGGAGAACTCCATGTTATCAGGTTTTTACAGTAACTGTATTCACCTTTGTTACGGATTGTATGTGTAATTCTGCTTTGAATGGTGTTGCTTATTGCCACTGAGTGCCATGCATTTTACAATGACTTGGAGAGTACAGTATGGGTGTAAAGTGCGACATATGAAACAGAACCAAATTTGGAATCATTTACCCCACCCAAGATTACGGACGAGAGCAAACATTAAGCAGAATAAGAGCAAAATATTTGCAACGCAATTCAGATAGCGCAGTCAGGAACATAATCTCCACTTGATGACAGCCACACGATTAAGTTTCACAAATAAATGCACTTTGCCACCAGACTACCATCCCAATTCCATAAAGTATAAATGAAAAATCTTATCATCTAGTATTTGTATTTCGGAAAGCAAGAATATAGATTATCGCATCATATTTATCCTAGTTCGAAGTTCAACCAGGCCACTAATAGCGTTACTGTCTGTTTTCTGTACCATAGCATGGGCGTTACGCATCTGGTATTTTGGTGTTCTGTGAGATGACTGTCAGCCGTCATCTTTGTTTTCGAGTCATACAAGATAGATTTACTTGTAGATTTCCTTCAAGTGTACCACATTCAAAGATCAGTATTAGCGTCCGTTAAGACAATAACTAGTGTCTTACTGTATTCCTTGATGTGCTAATTACGTACGAAGCACATACATTTCTCTTGCAGACATAATATTACCATATGACGATATAGAGAAGCGGTGTTTCACCGTTAGCATTTGATTTGCTCTGTACTCATTGGTTGACAGACAATTCAGAACAGTCACATAACAGAATCGAAGTACCTAAATGTGTGTTTAATTCCAAAACCGAATATTTGTTACTACGTAGTTAATTCGACAGTAGATCTTCGAGTATTTGTGTACTCATATCTGTTTATTTCAGTGCTTCGTTAAGAGTGACTGTGGGTGCACATGTATGTAGCATTGACTTTTTTTTCGTTAATTTCTTGCTGTTCTCATTTCCGATACATCTCATTACTTTTGTCTTTCTTCGATTCACTCTCTGTCATTATTTTGTAATCATTAGACTGTTCACTTCAGTCATATAAGCAAGGTCAGCTTAAGGACCAAGCGACACAAGCCGTTCTTTGGCGAAACTTAGAAGGGCATCGGAGTAGGCGCAACTGCAAGATTTCTACATAGAACTTAACATAGTGTTGTCGCACAAGGACCTGAATATAAAGAGAAAAGCGAAGCGACAGATAGTTTCATAGATACGGTCATTCAGATTACGAACATTCTGCATTAAACGGCATGTGACCGGTCTGTATGCCCTGGAGATAAATTTTGGTTGTCAAATTGATGTGGTGACCAAGTGTGTACTGAAAAATTGTGTGTGACAGTACATCGAAATCTAGTTACCAGCGCTCTATATACAGCGTATCAGGGGGTGAACTGATTTCATTTGTACTTGTCAATTGTAGTCGGAAAAGCACGCAATGATTTCCAAACACCACACTTTTGTAAAGCTATCGTAACTAGTAACAGTCATGACAGTTAGGTAACAGCCATAAGGTATAGACAAACAGAAGTTGTGGCGGATTTACTATCATCCTTTCTCATTTTTTGTGTCCTGTGTTGTTCGTATTTACCTACTACCGCCGATTTAGCGGAAAACCTCATACCTTATCTAATCAGTTTACTTGTTTTTTTACATGTTTCACAGCAACCCATCTACATCTACATACATACTTCGCAATCCACCATGCTTGGCGGAGGGTACCTCGTACCACAACTAGCATCTTCTCTCCCTGTTCCACTCCCAAACAGAATGAGGGAAAAATGACTGCCTAGATGCCTCTGTGCCAGCCCTTATCTCTCTTATCTTTGTGGTCTTTCCGCGAAATGTAAGTTGGCGGCAGTAAAATTGTACTGCAGTCAGCCTCAAATGCTGGTTCTCTAAATTTCCTCAGTAGCGATTCACGAAGATTCCTCTAGAGACTCCCACTCGAGTTCCTGAAGCATTTTCGTAACACTCGCGTGATGATCAAACCTACCAGTAACAAATATAGCAGCCCGCTCTGAATTGCTTCTATGTCCTCCCTCAATCCGACCTGATAGGGATCCCAAATGCTCGAGCAGTACTCAAGAATAGGTCGTATTAGTGTTTTATAAGCGGTCTCCTTTACAGATAAACCACATCTTCCCAAAATTCTACCAATGAACCGAAGACGACTATCCACCTTCCCCACAACTGCCATTGCATGCTTGTCCCTCTTCATATCGCTCTGCAATGTGACGCCCAAATATTTAATCGACGTGACTGTGTCAAGCGCTACACTACTAATGGAGTATTCAAACATTACAGGATTCTTTTTCCTATTCATCTGCATCAATTTACATTTATCTGTATTTAGAGTTAGCTGCCATTCTTTACACCAATCACAAATCCCAAACGCTTCGATTTTCTGCTTCTCCAGTTTTCCCACACGCTAATTCCATTGAAGTCGAAGTTAAATACTTGTTTTTAGGTACCACCTTTTCGTGTTTGCAAATTTCCATTCACTAATGGGTTATGGAAAAACTTACAGGTATTGTATTTTCGGAATACAAAGCATGTCATACTAGGGTATACTACAGATAAACTCTTCAAAAAACTTCATGCTTTGACATCTATTTTATATACACTCGAAAATAAAAAGAACGATGCACCACGAAGGAATTATCCGAATGGGATGAAAATCGGTAAATGTAGCGTACAAATCCAGACAATCAAGTCCTTTTAATTTCCGATAATCTGTATGGTTCATTCAAGAAAAGGATCTTCACAAATTAAGCAAGTCAACAACGCGTCGGTCCTCCTCTGGCCAATATAAGCTGTTATTCGGTTTAAAATTAATTGCCAGAGTAGTTTGATGCCTTTCTGAGGGATATGGTGCCAAAATCTGTCCTGTTGGAAGGGTTAGATCGTCAAAATCCCGAGCTGCTTAGAGGGCCCTGCCCATAGTGCTCGATATGTTCTCAACTGGCGACAGATCCGGCGACCTTGCTGGCCAAGGTACAGATTGGTGAGCACGAAGACAAGGGGTAGAAACTGTCGCCTTGTGCGGGTGGGCGTTATCTTGCTGAAATGTAAGCCTAGGGTGGGTTACCGTGAAGGGCAACTAAACGGGGCGTACAATGACGTCGACGTATCGCTGTGCTGTAAGGGTGTGGCGGGTAACAACCAAAGCGGTTCTGCTATGAAATGAAACGACACCACCAGACCATCACTTCTCGTTGTCAACTCGAAATGGCAGGCGGCAGTCGGGTCGGTATCCCGCTGCTGTCCGAGGCGTCCTGGAATAGCATTGACAGGAGAAGAATTGTCATCATTTACGAGTCCCGCTTCTAACTGAGCCCCGTTGACCAGCGATGACGTGTCTGGAGACGCCTCAGACGGACTGACTGTCGCCTGCCAATCAGTTCTGTCTGACTCGCCAACTGGACAGAATTCGGCACGACGTCCCTCAGGAGGGCCCCCCAACAACTCTTATCAACCACGGCCAAACCGAATAGCTGCTTGCATGATGGCCAGAGGTGGACGATTTTGTGAAGCTCTTTCTCTTAAATAAATCTTCGATTTTTTCAGAACTTGAAATCACTTGAAAATCAGACTTCAAGAAGAATACAATTCCAAAGAAAGCAGATGCTGATAGGTGTGAATATTATCGAACTATCAGTTCCGTAAGGCGTGGTTGCAAAATAGTAATAGGTATTGAAACGTCCCCTTAGAAAAATTTATACAAGACTGTGCTTAAACTGACACACAATATTTTTTAGCGCAACGCAATCTGACTTTCAGAAATCCCTACAAGGGAATGGCCCTGACTAACATTAACCTGTACCTTTCTCAAATCACTTACCTCACCAAAAATATTCGTTACTCGAACTACTGCAATACAGGGAGCGCCACTACTGCCAGCTAAATAAAAGATTCAAACTACAGAAGGCACTAACTGCTAGTAGGCATAGTTAGCAAATGAAAGATTTTAGTAGAGAACAAACAATGCATTTACCTTAAAAGTCATAATTGACATCCATTTTTACAAATTTCAAAACTCCGCCATTTCTCTCCCCACATCCACCACTGCTGGCGGCTCACCTCCAACTGCGCAACGCTACGCGCTGTTCACATCCAGCTGCCCAACACTACAATGGCTGACAACATTGCAAACTAGCCACAGACTGCACACAGCATAGCCAGTGATTTTCATATAGAGCGCTACGTAACGTTGCCAATAAGAAAACATAAACAGCCTACTTACATAAAGAAAACATAAACAGCCTACTTACATAAAGAAAACATAAATAGCCTACTTACATAGCCCCCATGCTCCCCACAAAAAATTTTACAAATTGTTTTGGGCAGTGGCCAATACAGATTTGAAAAAAAATTTTCATAATTGCAATAACAAAGATATCAAATGCACACACTTATTAATACAATGTTGGTCAAAAACTAAAATTTTCTCACAGTCCATAAAGATATTCCTGATCATTCATCATAATAGTAATTACAGTTTTTTTTTCACAAAGTCTCATTAGGAAAAGAAATTGCACACGGAAGTAGTGGATTTCCATGCAGTCTTGAAGAAATAGTGTTGTCCTTCCAACGGAAAGACAGTGCCGACTCTTGACATGCTGATAGGTAATGGGCCACAACAGAGCAAACCCACAGCAGAGTCAGTCGAAGTTGTGAAGAATATTGGTAGGTAGGTCATCACAGAGCAGACCCACTGTAGTCCTGGTACAGATTACGGTATTGGTGGGCCACCAGAGGTGCAGACCCACTGCAGTCCTTGTAGAAATAATGGTATTGGTGGGTCATCAAAGGTGTAGACCCACTATAGTTCTTGTAGAGATGGCCAGTAGCCATCTGCTGCGACTGTGCAGGTGCACAAACACCATCGAAGAGTCTTCCAGAGAAGATAGCAAGTCCATAAACCACCACTTGTCCACTCACGATGCAAACTAGCCACAGACTGCACACAGCACAGCCAGTGATTTTCATATAGAGCGCTACGTAACGTTTCCAATAAGAAAACATAAACAGCCTACTTACATAAAGAAAACATAAACAGCCTACTTACATAAAGAAAACATAAACAGCCTACTTACATAAAGAAAACATATACAGCCTACTTACAGTATTGTTTACAGAAGAATGAAAAAACTGGTAGAAGCCGACCTCAGAGAAGATCAGTTTGGATGCCGAAGCAATGTAGGAACACGCGAGACGTTACTGACCCATCGATTCTCTTAGCAGATAGGTTAAGAAAAGGCAAACATACGTTTACAGTATTTGTAGAATTAGAGATAGCTCTCTGAAATTCTGGAAGTAGCAGGGGTTAAAATACAGGGATAGAAAGCATATTTACAACTTGTACAAGAACCTGACTGCAGTTATTAGAGTTGAGGGGCATGAAAGGGAAGCAGTGGTTGAGAAGGGTGTGAGACAGGGCTGTAGCCAATTGCCGATGTTATTCAATCTGTACATGGAATAAGGAGTAAAGGAAACCAAAGAAAAGTTTGGAGTAGGAGTTAAAGTTCAGGGAGAAGAAATAAAAACTTTGAGGTTTGCCCACGATATTGTAATTTTGTCATAGTAGTAGTAGTAGTAGTAGTAGTAGTAGCTTTATTCATCTGTAGATCTCATTTTACAAGGATATAGGACATGTCAAATTATTTACAAGTTCAGACCAATTTAAAATAAGCTAATTGCTATACATATACGTTTACAGACTTTTAGTTAGAGACAATCATTAAATTTACTCCTGGTATACAATTCTCTTTTTACAAATAATGTAATGCCACACTGTTCACTCATATTTCACTATCAGTCACTGCACACACTATATACACATTGTTTCATTACACTTCACTCACTACACACACACACACACACACACACACACACACACACACACTGGTGATCTCTGGGCCATTTTCTCAATCGCAACTTCCCATATGCTATCCTGCAAAACTGAGTCAGCATCCCTCTATAATGAGTGATATGTTGAGCTCAAAAAGTGGAAGAGGTGTTTACTATTGTGCTATGCATTGCTTGGGCTTAAGTTTTTCTAGAAAAGGAAAAAAGAAGGAAAAACACATAGAGTGAGGGTGTTATGTGGAATGTTTTAAAATCATTATTATTATTTATTTGTATAACATTTTTTTTACCAAACCCCTACACTGTTTTATCAAGGTAATCCATCAATGTACACTACTAGCCATTAAAATTGCTACACCAAGAAGAAGTGCAGATGACAAACGGGTATTCATTGGACAAATATATTATACTAGAAATGACATGTGATTACATTTTCACGCAATTTGGGTGCATAGATCCTGAGAAATCAGTACGCAGAACAACCACCTCTGGCTTGGATGGCGTATACAGGTACAGCTGCCCATGCAGCTTCAACACGATACCGCAGTTCATCAAGAGTAGTGACTGGAGTATTGTGACGAGCTAGTTGCCCGGCCACCATTGACCAGACGTTTTCAGTTGGTGAGAGATCTGGAGAATGTGATGGCCAGGGCAGCAGTCGAACATTTTCTGTGTCCAGAAAGGCCCGTACAGGACCTGCAACATGCGGTCGTCGTTATCCTGTTGAAGTGTAGGGTTTCGCAGGGATCAAATGAAGGTTAGAGCCACATCTGAAATGTAACGTCCACTGTTCAAAGTGCCGTCAATGCGAACAAGAGGTGACCGAGACGTGTAACCAATGGCACCCTATACCAGCACGCCGGGTGATACGCCAGTATGGCGATGACGAATACACGCTTCCAATGTGCTGGAAACAGCACCTGAAGGGAATGGACAGTGTCTGGGAAGGAGGATATAAGATGAAAATCAACGAAAGGAGAACTAGCATAACTGAATGTACTTGAATTAAATCATGTGATGCTGAGGGAATTGGTTTACGAAACGAGATACTAAAAGTAGCAGATGAGTTGCGCTATTTGTGCAGCAAAATAACTGATGATGGCCGAAGTAGAGAGGGTATAAAATGCAGACCGTCAATCATAAGGAAAGAGTTTCTGAAGAAGAGAAATCTGCTGAGATCAGATATGATTTTAAGTGTTAGGGCGTTTTTTCTTCAGGTAATTGTGTGGAGTGTAGCCATGTATGGAAGTGGAACATTGGTGATAAACAGTTTACACAGGAATGGGAGGAAATGTGGTGCTACAGAAAAATGCTGAAGATTAGATGAGTGGTTCGCGTAACTAATGAGGAGGTACTAAGTGGAAATGAGGAGACGAGGAGACGAGAAATTTGTGGCAAAGGCTGACTAGAAGAAGGGATCGGTTGATAATACACGTTCTGAGACATCGAAGGATCTCAAATTTAGTACTGGAGGGAAAAGTGTGGTGTAAAAGTCGT
This sequence comes from Schistocerca cancellata, assembly GCF_023864275.1. NCBI lineage: Eukaryota > Metazoa > Arthropoda > Insecta > Orthoptera > Acrididae > Schistocerca > Schistocerca cancellata. The sequence continues at coordinate 1,244,545,705 of NC_064626.1, forward strand.
AGGAGACCAAGATATGAATACACTAAGCACACTCAGAAAGTTGTAGGTTGCAGCAGTTATTCATAGATGAAGAGGCTTGCACGGGATAGAGTAATATGGAGAATTGCAGCAAAACGTTCTTCGGACTCGAGACCACACCAATAATGCAGTGACCAATAAACTAATTAAGCTGTTTCCTTATCCATGAGGAGGTTTACAACGAAACCGAGACCTAAGAGCATCGGGATGTTGGAGCACAGGAGCCTCTTCTGCAGCGAGAATAATTCAGAACGCAGTCGATATCCTAAAGGAGGAAGAATACTCATCAAGAGTTCATCACGACGCTAAGGGAAAATAGGATGAAGTAGTTAACAGAGGCAGTTCAGAATTTGCAGTTTGTGGAAACTGTATAGCGAGTAAATTAAGAAATAGTGGAAGAACCAGCATCGAAATTTCACTAGCCTAGAGAGAAACTGATGTTCTTCTAAAATTAAAAATGGTATATCATAGAAGGATTGCGAATTCAAATGTGCACAGTGCCACACAACTTGAGGTAATAATACCTCCAGTCCGTTTCTCCGAATAATATCCTTTATCTCAAACAGCAATCACTCATTCTCTTCTCACTCTTCCTGTGCATCGCAGCGTTGTGGAACACCCGTGGAAAATTCAGAGACCACTTGTAGATAAATCATACAATTGTTAGATAAATTTAAATAACACACTTAAATGTACCTGATAAAGTTGTATTTTATAAAAATCATTATTAAAATAAAAGTACGTTATCAATAAAATTAGTACTATTCCTTACCTTTACAGAGCCTTTCAGCGATGTAATTATGGCATCACAGGTTTCTGGGCCGGTACTTGAGATCGCTTGTTTTCAAATTCTAAATGTATGCAGTGCTTTGCTTGTGTCAGTTATGTGAACTCATCTGTCAGTAAGCAGCCATGTTTAAAAGTGAATTAATTCAAAAATCGGCAAGCTCATTTGTCAGAAGTGAGTCCAACATCACAGACAAATTATACCGATGGAAAATGTACAGTAATCTTTTAAATCAAATGTAAGTAACAGGCACAAGGAATAGCAAACACAGTCGCTTACTTGTGACCCGTGATTCTGATGCCAAGATGGCCCATGACTAACTAGTATATCAATTAGCCTTCACCGAACGTTTGATAACTACGCATGCCACGAAGATGTGGAAGTGAAGAAACTGATTTAAAAAGGCTGGGCGAATATGTACAGGCTTAGCCAAGAATAGGAATGGACGTTAAATAGCAGAAATCACACACAATTCAGGCGTTTGACTGCTTCCTCTTTTCAGTGAGTTTATTTTTTCTCTCGTCGGAAGTAATGCCGTGGCTGATTTCCGTGCACGGCCGTTTTACTCTTTCCATCTGCATTTTTGAGTGAGCAGCGTGAAGAAATCGTTTGGTCGCGACTGACTCGTGAGATTTCCTGCTTTCCCCCTTGGCCTCAATGCATCTCTGCTGCATCATCGGCCGACACTTCTGTTTTCCTCGCACTAGGTCGACACCAAGACTAATTCCCTACAGTGATAAAAAGTCTTGCCTTCAGTGAGTGTAAAACACGTTACTCTTCAACCCTTACTCTGGCTAGCTCCTGTACGACTGTTAAATGTCTTTTGCACTTGCCGACTGCCGCTTGTCACTTGGTGTATACTTTCTTAATGCACCCTGCTTCAGGTGCAGTTCCACGTAGAATTTGTGATTTACAAGTGTAAGACGTGTATATTTCTATTGTCTATTGTTAAACCACAATTTATGAAAGATGTTTATATTTTATTAGTAGAATTAAGTAGGAATAATTAATATTTGTCGTGTTGGAAATAATTGTGGTAGCAGGGAATGTCTGCACCAAAGAGACACGGCACATTGATATAATTTTTAAAAAAGGGCGGGAGAGACCGCGTATGGATACATTTTAAGAAAAGAGCGGGAAAGACCGCGCATCTCTACATTTTGTAATGGTAGCAGGGATTGTCTGCACCACAAAGCATCGTTGGCGGGAGAGACCGCACTTCAGCGTTCGTAATAAGTCAGTAGTAAGCGAGATGTGAAGCGAGTAGGTAGCAGGTCTGAAGCGAGAGGTTGAAAGGAGCGGTGTGCCTGCCACCCGCTAGGTATGATTTACAACAGATTATAAACGGATGTACAGAGACATCAGCTAACTATTATCATAAGTGGAACTATTATTATTGAATTACTTTTTTGAGAAACTCAAGACAACTGAAGGTATGTTTGCGCAATGCTAGTTGTAAGATTATTGTAAAAAGTAAGTCCCATTTGAACGTTTGTAAAATCATTTAATTCAGAATATGATTAGTTTTTGCAGCAATATTGCATCACTGATTATAATCCATCCCAAAAACCATCATCGTAGAACTTTGCAAAATTTTATTGTTGTCAAGAAAAAGTTTAACTATGAATTACGTAACTTCAGTCAAATTAATTAAAGAATAACGTCAGCTTTGCTATTAAAGAATAACGTCAGCTTTGGTAATAAATACAGCCACTTATTAAGACAGCCCACCAGCAGCTAATAGAGTATAGTAAAACAGAGTAAGTATATTCATGTCGCAGTTCGATGTAGCAGTCACATGGCGATCCAGTAACAGTAAAAAAGGTAAGGAACACTTTTGGGTTATTGCAGGTAACGACTGAGGGCCACGACGACGACACATTCTGTGTTTCGTCGAAATAATCAGAAAATAACTTTTAATAAGCAGCATTCAAATTTGTATGCGAAGATTGAGAAAGAGAATTAATTTCAAAGGGAGGATTTCATTTGTTATTATTAGAAATCCTAAGGGAAGGTTTCATAGGTTATTGTAAAAGGGAAGGTTGCGTAACAAAAGAGATATAGAGGAGACGGGAAGGTTTCACAAGCACAAAAAAAGTGAAGACTGGTAACAAATAATAGATATTTTAGACATACGACCAGTAAACCCCTGTTTCTTTGGAGAATCGAACTTCCATGTGTAAAACAGTTCCAAATGCCTGATTACTTTACAAATGAGTTTGAATATTTGATATTCATCATGTAAGCGAGAAAATAGGAAAGGCTGGAAATAATGTTATAAGGTTGTGCGAAGTCATTAAGTGCTCTTATTATGAAACACTGGATGAATAAAGTCTAGGTATTTGTGCTCTGTTTTAAGAAAAAGCTAGTTCTTCACACGTTTTGGTATTTATGACGTCATGGGTCATGGTCTATGAGTCGTACAATGATATAATTTTCCAGGTTTATTCAGTGGTGTATGTGGATACCTTCTGCAAAGTGCATTGCAAATAGAGTTTGTAATAGAGAAGTAATAAATTATAATGCCGTGTTCGATACTGAAGTTTTACAGCAAGAACAGTGAAAACGTAGTAAATTTTTCTTTCTTCATTTTATGGAGGATTCCAAAGAGGAAACCTTTCGTAAGGGTTTGAAATTATGTTTAAAGTTTACTGGAACAAGCTAAGTGCTCTCATTTCCTAATACTGGATGAGTATAATTGGGGTAATTTATGTAAAATGAACTGCACTGCTTCAAGATTTATACATACGAGACATGTTTCACCATAACAGGCTCATTCTTTTTTGTTTTTTGAATGTTGGCTTCTCAGCGGTAGAGGAGAATCTCCTGACCAGAGAGAGCATCGCGGGAAAACGCTAGTACGCAAAGTGACGTTGTTGTGTCCAGCTGCGTGAAAGATTGTAACCTCCCCACAAAAATTAATAATATAATGAATATTATGGATAATGATTCTGAGCCAAGTATAACCTGAGAACAAAATTGGTTCCCATTTAATGTAAGCTCGAAACAGAAAAATTCCTAAAACTCGTAATAAAAAATAAATTCAGTAACCTGGTAGAATTTGGACGACAGCAGCGCTGCGTCATGGCCCTGTAAGATCATTCTGAATAAAAAAAGGAAAAATTCTTACTTCAATAAAGACGGCGAATATATCTGCTCTCATATAAAATTTTTCCGGGACAGCTCTGTGCAATGCTGGCCGATAGATTTGTCATTTTATGAAAGGAAGCAACTGATTTTTCTTTTGTAACAATAGGAATGATCATGGATTGAAGAAATTAGTAAATTCCTTAAATTGAAATGAATGTTTTTTTAGAAATTGCTTTATATCACGAAGATTATTATTAGGACATTTTTAAAAGATTTACATTGGACTTTACATAACATTACTAGATATGCGCGAGGCTGCTTTTTTACCTTATACAATAATACTCAGGCTCCGGCATCGCTGCACCGCGACCGGCCCAGCCAACAAGACACACCAGACCAGAGGAGACAGGCGACTGCCCGCTAGCAACAACTTACTGCTACTGCTACACAGTTCGTACTGCAGTCAACACTGCTCCTTGGTCTCAGATTCTCTTATAGCTTACATATCGCAGGCAGCACATACCTCTTACAAAATGTCGGAAATAAACCCCGCCAAGAGAGCTTCGTAGATGCTGAAGGAATAGAGCAGACCAAAATTTTTTTTGCGAATGAAAAATTTTAAAGAAAAGGTGTTATGAGGAGAACTACTGTGATTAAGCGGTGTAGGGATTTTAGTAGAGGCAGATAAAATGTTCATGAGGAACAGAGAAGTGGAAGGCCTTCCATTTTGACTGACGTGTTGGTGCAAAAAATCGAGGAAACTGTTCGTGAAGACCGCCGATTAACATTGGATGAACTTTCTGCGATGTTCCCGCAACTCTAGCTTAGTGACTGTCTCATACGCGACACTCACGGGAACGCTGGGATACGGGAAACTGTTCGCAAGATGTGTCCCAGTACAGCTGATGGAGCAGCAAAAGAAAAATCGGGTCAATAGCGCCCGTGAGTTTCTTGAGCGACCTGAATTGGAAGGTGAGGGTCTTCTGAGGTCTGTGTGGTGAATAGAGATGAAACTTGGGTGGCTTACTACACGCTAGGGACAAAAAGACAATCGTCACAGTGTTTTCTCACCAATTCCACATCTGCCAAAAAAATTCAAAACCACAATTTGGGGTAAAACGAAACGAAACGCCCTTGCACTCATTTGTTTGGGATGTTTCGAATCCCTTTCACCTCCCACCCTCACCCCCACCCATATTCCCCTGACATCGCGCCTTGAAATTACCGTATTTTCAACTCCATGAAGGCCCACATGAATGGAATTAAATTTTCAACCGATGAGCAGGTGCAGAAAAGATTCCGAAGTGGAGGAAAGAGATGACGGGTGAGTTGTTCGAGGAGGGCATAAAGAAGCTTGTGCCAGTGATTCACAACACGCATTGAACGGGATGGAGATTGTGTAGAAAATCAGTCAACAAGTGTATCACAAACATTCTGTAATTTATTTTTCAAGAACATTTTTTTCTGAAAAATATAAAAATCTAGTATACTAACTTTCTAAACATGCCTCCTAGTTTCTAACTGTTATGCTTGTAGACATACTGTGTTAAACCTATTACAAAAGATTGCAGCTAATAATGAGTAGTTTATGACAGCGTTTTACATTTTTATATTTAGTGAATAATTGTATACCGAGAAACATACACTCCTGGAAATGGAAAAAAGAACACATTGACACCGGTGTGTCAGACCCACCATACTTGCTCCGGACACTGCGAGAGGGCTGTACAAGCAATGATCCCACGCACGGCACAGCGGACACACCAGGAACCGCGGTGTTGGCCGTCGAATGGCGCTAGCTGCGCAGCATTTGTGCACCGCCGCCGTCAGTGTCAGCCAGTTTGCCGTGGCATACGGAGCTCCATCGCAGGCTTTAACACTGGTAGCATGCCGCGACAGCGTGGACGTGAACCGTATGTGCAGTTGACGGACTTTGAGCGAGGGCGTATAGTGGGCATGCGGGAGGCCGGGTGGACGTACCGCCGAATTGCTCAACACGTGGGGCGTGAGGTCTCCACAGTACATCGATGTTGTCGCCAGTGGTCGGCGGAAGGTGCACGTGCCCGTCGACCTGGGACCGGACCGCAGCGACGCACGGATGCACGCCAAGACCGTAGGATCCTACGCAGTGCCGTAGGGGACCGCACCGCCACTTCCCAGCAAATTAGGGACACTGTTGCTCCTGGGGTATCGGCGAGGACCATTCGCAACCGTCTCCATGAAGCTGGGCTACGGTCCCGCACACCGTTAGGCCGTCTTCCGCTCACGCCCCAACATCGTGCAGCCCGCCTCCAGTGGTGTCGCGACAGGCGTGAATGGAGGGACGAATGGAGACGTGTCGTCTTCAGCGATGAGAGTCGCTTCTGCCTTGGTGCCAATGATGGTCGTATGCGTGTTTGGCGCCGTGCAGGTGGGCGCCACAATCAGGACTGCATACGACCGAGGCACACGGGGCCAACACCCGGCATCATGGTGTGGGGAGCGATCTCCTACACTGGCCGTACACCACTGGTGATCGTCGAGGGGACACTGAATAGTGCACGGTACATCCAAACCGTCATCGAACCCATCGTTCTACCATTCCTAGACCGGCAAGGGAACTTGCTGTTCCAACAGGACAATGCACGTCCGCATGTATCCCGTGCCACCCAACGTGCTCTAGAAGGTGTAAGTCAACTACCCTGGCCAGCAAGATCTCCGGATCTGTCCCCCATTGAGCATGTTTGGGACTGGATGAAGCGTCGTCTCACGCGGTCTGCACGTCCAGCACGAACGCTGGTCCAACTGAGGCGCCAGGTGGAAATGGCATGGCAAGCCGTTCAACAGGACTACATCCAGCATCTCTACGATCGTCTCCATGGGAGAATAGCAGCCTGCATTGCTGCGAAAGGTGGATATACACTGTACTAGTGCCGACATTGTGCATGCTCTGTTGCCTGTGTCTATGTGCCTGTGGTTCTGTCAGTGTGATCATGTGATGTATCTGACCCCAGGAATGTGTCAATAAAGTTTCCCCTTCCTGGGACAATGAATTCACGGTGTTCTTATTTCAATTTCCAGGAGTGTATATACAGGGTATAACTAAATTCCATATACAGAGTTTGAGAACTTGTAGTGGGGACCAAGGCGGGTAAGTGTAGTATGGAAACTTATTGCTTTCCCGCTTCAAAGTACATGTTGCTCTCTAACTCTTGCTGCTTGTCGTCTGGAACCTCTTGCATATAAGACTCGCTTTGACGACCACAGAGATCAACACAGGTACAGTACCTCCTTACACAGGATCACCAATGGTTCGTCCTCCGACATCCGCCGAAGCCCCACCCGCGCTAATGGAACTTTCTAGAATGCCACGGGGTCTTGTACATCAAGGATTTCATGTGACTCCACAGGTGGTAGTCTAGCGGGTGAAAGCCGGGAGAACGTGCAGACCACGCTGTCGCGGCATGCTACCAGTGTTAAAGACTGCGATGGAGCTCCGTATGCCACGGCAAACTGGCTGACACTGACGGCGGCGGTGCACAAATGCTGCGCAGCTAGCGCCATTCGACGGCAAACACCGCGGTTCCTGGTGTGTCCGCTGTGCCGTGCGTGTGATCATTGCTTGTACAGACCTCTCGCAGTGTCCGGAGCAAGTATGGTGGGTCTGACACACCGGTGTCAATGTGTTCTTTTTTCCATTTCCAGGAGTGTAGATAGAGTGAACCAAAGTTTGCGCACTAGGATGCCATAGCGCATACGATTTGAGAACAGTGTGCTCATATGTATAACAATTGTCTTTATTCGGTAATGTTTAATATGGTAGCCAGCTAGTGCAGTATATGGAGTTTTGCTCTAGACAATTGGTCGAGAGTTCGATTCCCGTCCTTTTTTTAAATTTCTTTCTCATTCTGATCTGCCCAATAATGCTGTAGAATATACTGTTTCCTAAACGATACCTGTCCCACACCTACATCTTTTCGAAGTTGAAAATAACAATTAGTCGTCGGACACGTCAGAAATACTCAAATATGGTTCAAATGGCTCTGGCACTATGCGAATTAACGTCTGAGGTCATCACTCCCCTAGAACTTAGAACTACTTAAACCTAACTAACCTAAGGACATCACACACATCCATGCCCGAGGCAGGATTCGAACCTGCGGCCGTAGCAGTCGCGCGGTTCCGGACTTAAGCGCCTGGAACCGCTCGGCCACCAAGGCCGGCTCAGAAATACTCATGAAGAGTAATTATTAGTTAAAATTAAACATACATACACATTCATGAAGAATGGCCGATTGACTGAAAGTTGAAGATATATCTAGTTGTTGTTGAGGACGATTATAGTAAAAATAGCATCAGTGTTCGGTAATTACCAGTGTTGGTAATTTCCAGTGATGGTAATTACCAGTGACATGGGTTGCCAGTCCTACTGGCAATAAAATGTACTAAGGAGATCAAATGGACGTGAATGTGGAAAGCACGATTCTTGGTGGTAACAGTTTCAGGTACTGGTAGGAAAGCATGGCGGAAACTGGATTCGAATGTAGTTGATAAAGCTGTGTGAAACAATGTATTTTGACGATGTTACCTGCACAGTTGCAACGAAGCCACTTACTTCCGAGTTATAACAGTATTTATATTAAATAATTGTACGTGTTTCACTTAAGAACTACTGTATAACGATTAAGCAGACAGATACTGTACCATAGACTTTAGAACATAAAAAAACTACATCTGGACTTCCAATCGAATTCTCGAACTCCACTATTCTATCGGAAAACTCAACCCACTGTACTAACGATTGTTTTTATTGGGCAATACAGGTATCGAATTGAGAAACTTGTAGTCCACGTGGTTACCCTGTTGCCAAATTGCCCTCCTTTGACGTTTATTTTCTACTGGAAATGTGCAAGGGACGAAATTTTGTTGGAAACAGTTTTTAATGCAACTGTTCAAGGAACATCAGTAGTAAATACATTAAGAGGTATCACGTGATGAGCGAAATCACGGACAGACATATATGAAGCTGGGAAACACTGTTCAGAATGACGTCTAATCTGAACAGTGAATTGTTGACGTATTGGAAAACGTAATCGAACTAAAAAGGTTTAATGAAAATTTGACCAATAGATTGCGCTGTAAGCATCAGAATATGCACACAAACAGACGCGCAACACACGGCTGTCCCGTAGTTTGCGTCCGAGACGCCCAACTTGAGTGTCTCCACGAAGGATCGTGCGCTGTTAGTAAAGCTCTTTTACAAGAACGTTCACTATGCGCCAGTAGCTCTGCAGAAGTACCAGACGATAAAGCGTATAAAAAAGGCGTTGTTCCAGTGTCCGCTAAGAGTCCGGAGAAAACGGTTACAAAATTCGAAAAGGCCGGTTCTTCTGAAGTGCAATCCGGCAGAGGGAAAAAAGCAGTTGATCCGGAAAAAAAGCAGTTGATCAGGCAACTGTCGAAGACGTGGACACAGCATGTAGTTGTGGTGGAGCGGTGGTGTGCCAACATTCAGTACATGCGAAATTGCCCGAAAGTTAGACATTCATGCGAGCACAGTGCATAAAATGCTACGAAAACTCCTGCATTGCTATCCATACAATCAGCCATCTTCAGGAGTTCCTTTCTGCTTTCCTGGCAGCAACACAAATGTTCGTACCGGAATTTCTTGCTCCTGTCTCCTGTGCATGATATACAACAGGCTCTAGATACCGGCTCCCAGGTTGATGCCGTATTTCCCGACTTTCGAAAGGCGTTCGACATAGTTCCGCACTGTCGCTTGCTCCAAAAAGTGCGCGCTTACCGCCTATCCGATGACATATGCGGCTGGATAGATAGTTTTCTAACAGACAGGGAGCACTATGTCGTACTGAGCGGGGTGAATTCAACAGAAACAAGCGAAACTTCAGGTGTGCTCCAGGGCAGCGTAATAGGTCCTCTGCTTTTTACAATTTACATAAACGATCTGATTGAAACTTCCTGGCAGGTTAAAACTGTGTGCCCGACCGAGACTCGAACTCGGGACCTTTGCCTTTCGCGGGCAAGTGCTCTACCATCTGAGCTACCGAAGCACTACTCACGCCCGGTACTCACAGCTTTACTTCTGCCAGTATCTCGTCTCCTGCCTTCTAAACTTTACAGAAGCTCTCCTGCGAACCTCGCAGGAGAGCTTCTGTAAAGTTTGGAAGGTAGGAGACGAATACTGCTCGCAGATACTGTCAGAAGTAAAGCTGTGAGTACCGGGCGTGAGTCGTGCTTCGGTAGCTCAGATGGTAGAGCACTTGCCCGCGAAAGGCAAAGGTCCCGAGTTCGAGTTTCGGTCGGGCACACAGTTTTAATCTGCCAGGAAGTTTCATATCAGCGCACACTCCACTGCAGAGTGAAAATCTCATTCTGGAATGATCTGATTGATGGTATTGACAGTGGCATTAGACTGTTTGGCGATGATGCTCTAGACTACAGGAAAGTAGTATCACACGAAAGTTGAGAACAAATCAATGAGGATTTGCAGAAAATAAATGCGTGGTGTAATGACTGGCAATTATCTCTCAATATTAGTGAGTGGTTGGGAAGGGAGTAAGAGAGGGTTGTAGCCTCTCCCCGATGTTATTCAATCTGTATATTGAGCAAGCAGTAAACGAAACAAAAGAAAAATTCGGAGTAGGTATTACAATCCATGGAGAAGAAATAAAAACTTTGAGGTTCGCCGATGACATTGTAATTCTGTCAGAGAGAGCAAAGGACTTGGAAGAGCAGTTGAATGGAATGGACAGTGTCTTGGAAGGACGATATAAGGTGAACATCAACAAAAGCAAAACGAGGATAATGGAATGTAGTCAAATTAAGTCGGGTGATGCTGAGGGAATTAGATTAGGAAATGAGACACTTAAAGTAGTAAAGGAGTTTTGCTATTTGGGGAGCAAAGTACGACTTTGGCGCGAGTTGTGCTCTCCGCCACACATCGCTTGGTGGCTAGCGGAGTATATAGGTATATGTAGATGAGGAACACGAAGAAAAGAAGAAAAGACCAACAAAGACGTAAGGAGTACGCACTGTAGTGTAACGACGTAAGTTTTTTATAAATGATGATGATTATATATGACCATGTGCAGACTTTTTCACCTACGTCAGTTACAACTCACTTCAAAATGATTTATATTCTTTTTAAATTGTCATGGAATGGTTCTTGAACGAAACCGTAAAACATCAGTTGAGTCGTATGCAAAGAATTACGTCACTCGGGCCAATTGGTTTGCGTAAACTTTTTCAATTTTAGACGTCGTTTGCTTCTCCTCAGAAATTATATTGACACACGTTATCTTGATTTATTCGATATTAGAATCACACATTGAATAAACTTTTGAAATTCGAAGTTGCAATGAACGCTGTCAAAATTCAATGATCTTGTCAAATATATTATTAATCCATTCACATAATTCTTCATAAATAAATCCTCAGAACACGTATTTCAACTTTAATAACATCCACTAGTTTATTATCTTCCTACATACAGATGTGAACCTGAGCATTAACAAGATCGGACTAACATTTTCAATAAGATTAAACTCTCTATGACGTCATTGTTGTACAAAACATTACAAAAAATTCATTTTCAAGTTTTAGAAGCACGACGCAACAAATCGGTTTCAGAATCTTCTGTTGCTCTTTGGCTGTCGACCCGCGACGTATAGTGGCCAGCAATTTTCTCTCTGGTCCCGGCAGCGAAGATGCTGTCTCCGTTCGTTGCGCCGCCCTGTCCGTACATGAAACATAAAAAATAAATACAAAAACTTTAGACAATTCACAACCATTACAAACATTACAAAAAAACATAAACAAAACTAAATTAAACTTATATTCACCTGCAAACTGGGCTGACACTGGTGGATGGGTGACGCTTCAATTTCGCGTCCCACTACATCACGAGAAAAGACTTACGAAAAGAGGCATTTGATGTTGTGCAGAATGTGAAGCTCCTCTTTGTGCAACATCAAGTCTTAAAGCAGTTCACACAGAAAACGATCTGTAATTATGTGAAAAAAATTTTAGTCTTTTCTTCTATACATTCTATTCCATCCTAATCCAATTAAGTTTTGTTCCGTAAAATAAAATCAACAAAGGACTGTTTTAATGAGCGAGTAAGTCACTTGCCGGCCGGTGTGGCCGTGCGGTTCTAAGCGCTTCAGTCTGGAATCGCGCAGCCGCTACGGTCGCAGGTTCGAATCCTGCCTCGGGCATGGATGTGTGTGAGGTCCTTAGGTTAGTTAGGTTTAAGTAGTTCTAAGTTCTAGGGGACTGATGACCTCAGAAGTTAAGTCCCATAGTGCTCAGAGCGATTTGAACCTTTTTTTTTTTTTTTTTTTTTTTTTTTTTTTTTTTTTTTTTTTTTTTGAGTAAGTCACTTGGCGGGACTGCGCCAACCAGCACTAGGGGAAAATTACCCACTGCGGCAGAGGAGCGCGCATGAAAGCTGTCCACATACGGTGTTAAAGGAATTGATAGTGTTGTGCCCTGCGTGTAAGGAAACGTGTACCCGTGTATGTACGCGGTGGCCGCCCTTGTTGACGGTCGCAGTCGCGATGTTCTTGCGTGACTCTCCCTCCAGCGGGACTGGAATGTGTCGGCAAACTCTGCACTCCCGCAGCCGCAGTAAGCGTACCGAGCTGACCGCGCGCGGACTTCGGCGAAGTACACCGTGGCCCTCTGCACTCACTCCAAATTAAGCCGCCTTCCCGTGACAGCGGCCAACTGCAAGTGGGGCGCCGTCTCGCTGCGCTCTACTGCTGCGGTCGAACCCCGCCGGCTGCAATCACATCTTGGACAGTATTACTTGGCGGTCTCAACAATGGCTCTTATATTTCCAATTTCTCCTTAGACTATCATGTACGTACTAGATGATGCTAAGACCTATTACTGATCACTTCATTCCCACACACAGGGCACAGGGGACATTTCAGCTGAAATTTTCTAAAAAAAATGGTTCAAATGGCTCTGAGCACTATGGGACTCAACATCTTAGGTCATAAGTCCCCTAGAACTTAGAACTACTTAAACCTAACTAACCTAAGGACATCACAAACACCCATGCCCGAGGCAGGATTCGAACCTGCGACCGTAGCAGTCCCGCGGTTCCGGACTGCAGCGCCACAACCGATAGACCACCGCGGCCGGCGAAATTTTCTGATACGCAAGGTTTAGTGGTACACGTACAAATATTGTGACCATTAGTACCTGAAGGGGACCACACTCTGCTTGTCTAACCCATGTTAATTTAGGCAAATATTTGACCCATTTGTGAAAAAACTATTCGATGCAGGACCTTAATAATTTTACTGTATCTTACATGATGGTAACAGAGTCAACTGTACTAAAATCTACTTTGCCCATTTTGTAGTTCTAAGAAATACTTTTTAAATTTATTAACAAAAAATATTAAGTTTTTTCTGCAGAAAATATTTTTTTGAGATCTTCCTAATGCGGGAATATTAATGAATGTAGTACCGGAGGTGGCTTTTTATATTATGCAGAGTCTCTGAAAATTTCATTCATTTATCTATGATAGTTTCTGATATAATGGGACATATGTACTGAAAATTTTAGTTTGCGGGAAATTGACTTTAAAGAAAAAAACTTCTGAAATTTGTTACTTACAGTTAATTAAAACTGTCCTGCAGTATATGATGGCCCTTCTTTGGCCTCTAGCAGGTCTTCCCGCATCTTTTTCACCTTCCAGGATCTTTGACTTGCTTTCTTCGCAATATTAGATGCAGATCTGTCTGCATCGGCTATCCTCATTTTATCGCAATGTTGCAGCCCGGTGATCATATTTTCACCAGGATTAATTCCCAACTTTTTCAGTACCCAACACTTTCCAATATTACCACAGCTGAATGTAATAACAGCATCGTGAACTCCTAGTTTCTCTGTAAGCATGCCTACAAATACAGTTTTAGGAAGGCGGTTCCAAATTATGCTGTTGAAACATTCATTTGGGTTCTGTGTCTGCCCATGCAGGCATTTCCTTAGCAGGTCAGGATGAGCCAAGTCTCTGAAAATAGGTTTAATTGCTGTAATAACAGAGCAGGAAGAGAATTCTGGTGAGAATAAGATTCTCCAGTTACCTGAGACCTATTGTATTTGCACTACGAATTTTCTCCTGATGGGTACAATCCATGACATGGCTTGTCATCAGTAGAGAGTTGTTTTCAAATTTAGAGTTCCCTACAGTTTGTTGCATTCACTGACAGAACGTTAGTCTAGGATTAAAGTCCGTCTCACTAACAAGGGGAGGTGCCCAGCGTTGGGATCGACCTTCTGAAACAATCTATACAGCGATGTAGGTTAAAGTACAGGGACCCGCACCCTGCAGCCGTTCACCCTGATGGGCCTTCGTTTACAAGTAATCGGTGAAAAAAAATTCGGAATTTCATGCTATGTACTATAGTTCCAAAAATGGTAAAAATTCACAAACTGCTTCCGTAGCTTACTGGTTAAGATACTGACCTCACATGCAAGAAGCTGTCGTTTCGAATTTTGTCCAATACAACAATTTTTTAATTTTTAATTCCTTATCGAAATGAATTTGTTCGTTTTTATTCAGTTAACTGGTTTAAATGTAATTTTTTTCTGTTCCTTTGTCACGTCATATCAGTCATCGTATGAAATACATCATTTACTCTCATTTTTCTTCTATCAGGTTTTTTGCTGCTCGGCATACTTCGTCATGTGATTTTGATTACTGTTATGTATTAACTTCTATTTAATTGCTTCCATTTTCTCATCTTACATTTTCGCCCGTGTTGTTGAACTCGTTGTTTTTATTTCTCATTTTGCTTGAATTTCGATTTACTTATAACCCCTTAAATCATCTTTCACGTTGTTATGTCCATAGCGCAATTTACGTACATTTACGTATTAAATGTTTGTGTGACGATTGCTATCCAAAAAGATGTACATCTTAAAACGAAAAATACATTCTTGATACCAGTGCACAGTCAATATAAACAGCTTATTTCATATTTTGTATTTTAATCGACAGATCGACATTTTCAAATGCTTAAACACGATCACAAATAAAAATAAATTCACGTGCACAAAGAGAATGATAGAAAGAAAAAAGTAATAGCAGCTGAAGGAGTTAAAACGTTGACTAAAATGATGTGACGAAGGAATACAAATAAAAGAAATTGAGTTAAACCATTTAATTGGATAAAAGTAGTGACCAAAATAATTTCTATTTCTAAATCTATAGATTTTTTGGTCGATTACTGACAAATGACGGGCCACCTGGGTTAATGATTGCAGGGTGTGGTTCCTTGGACCCTAACGTACAGCATCGTACAGATTATTTAAAATAAGTCTATGCCACCTCTCCTCGTAGTCAGTGAACGCATTGGCGAAGGTACGGGTACATGGCACTACGGTGCATTGTTCTCCAAACACTACTGTGACTCATTCAAGAAATTCGTATGACAAGTGTCCTTGACGAGATTTCAGGAGCGTGTCCTCCTGTTCCAAGCACGACGTATTCAAGCACAGTCGTAATTTGTGCAGGCCTACCCACTCCTGCAGCAGGTGCAAAGCACCCAGTTTCTCAGAGGCGTTGATGCACCTTTCTAAACGTTCGACTCCCGGGGTGTCTTCGGGCAGGATATGATTCTTGGTACGGGCTTGCAGCCTCCAGCGCATTGCCGTTAGCCCTACCATGCATGAAATGCCTGTGAGCAGATCCCTCGTTACTGCAATGTTCCACGCTACCACCAAAGCTCATGCAACCCACATGACGCTCCACACATAACGGACATGAATGGCACTCTGACTGTACGCTGAACTGTTATACGATTCTGTTTACAACTCCACGTCTCGAATATGTAGACAAAGACCACACCACGGACCGGTATGCGATGTTTACGCAGAATCCCATCGGTAGTGGCTGGTAACCAATTAGTCCAAATTATCTCGCAAGCTGTTCGTTTGCAGACCTATGTTTACTGAGACTTTTTCACTTCTGGTATTATGTACTTTCAACTGTACGCGTTTAGGCCATTTCTTGTGATACATTCTGCGTAAAGAGATATTTCCTAACTATGCAGTGGCATGGTATTTATTGTTGGTGTTGCAACAGTTAATTTACTTGCCATATCGACGTCTTTAAGAACGTCAATTTTCAGACAGAAACAGACAGTGAGAATACATTTATATAAAAGCCCACTGTAACTGTAAGACAAAACGACAAGACAGTTTACTTCTTGAGATGTCTAGTTTTAGCTGAAGAGAGAAATTTTTTCACGGTCGTAACAGATTGTTCATTGTGTTTTAATTATTTTGTAAATATCTGATTACAAAAGGAACATTCAGCTTAGGCAAGAATTTATCTTTTCTTTGTTGTTCTATATTTCTTACTGTGTTATCTAGCATTACATACTTCCGTATATTTACTAATATTAACGTGAACATGACTTAATTTCCTGTTTCTTTGTCACGTTGACTTGCATGTAAACGGCACTGACTGCCAGGAAAAAAAATTTAGTGGCATGAGTGACCTGTTGCAAGTGTCTAGCTTTCACAAGATACTGCCGTAACAGTTATAAAATACTAGTACACTATTTACGGAAGTAGGCCTGCACGTGAATGGCACATTTTCAGCACATGCAATTTCATTTCCACGCTTTTCCTTACATTCATGACCTCTGCCATTTTCATTTCCACCCTCAACAATTTCATGCTTTTATTTTGTATAATCTTAAGATTCATTTTGACTCTGAACCTCTTAATAAAATTCTACACTTCAGCTTAATCTCTTCAACACTGCATACAGAAGTGAACAAAAGATATTTCGACAGTCTGTATAACAGTGAAAGCGTTACCTTCTCGACATTAATTTGAAAATGTGACCGGATAAGACTATTATTTATTTCTGAGACTCTTAACTTCCACTTGTTGAACGATTTCAAAAACATACAGGTCGATATTCTAGTCACGTTCCACGAAGGGTGTGACGTTGGCTGCCATGTCACCTAAAAGGAATACCAACATACTGTTTACAAATTCCCAAGATACTGCCGAAATCCCATTTCATTAACAGCTTTTGGTAACAATGTCACTGATGTATGATTTTCTGCCTTTTAACATAAATAAAACTAGTTTTTCTCAAACCGCATCCCGGAGTGTACTCTCGGAAACTCAACAGTGCATATACGTAAAGCAGAGAAATCATTTTGACACAAACAGCGTGTGAAGCTGCTACAGAAAATTATCTTCATTTTTATTTAATGAGAAGGAAATTTTCTTGCAGACGACGTCATATGTGTGACCAAGAGGACTGCATCAAATTTCATTTCACAATTGTTTTACAAAACAGTTACGTTTAAAAAAATGGTTCAAATGGCTCTGAGCACTATGGGACTTAACTTCTGTGGTCATCAGTCACCTATAACTTAGAACTACTTAAACCTAACTAACCTAAGGACATCACAAACATCCATGCCCGAGGCAGGATTCGAACCTGCGACCGTAGCAGTCGCGCGATTCCGGACTGATATGTTTAAAAAGCTAGCTGATGAAAGAACATATGAAGAGCGTAAGAATGGGATACAAGGGGACGCATCAGAAAAGAAGAAAAGCTAACAAAGGGGATAGCCTCTTTGAGTAGAAACGAAAACGTTTTAATAAGTTTCCTTTAATTTACGTCTGTTGTCAATCTTTTTGTTTAACAGATTACCGGTTTCGGTCTTTAATGACCATCATCAGATCTGTTTCATAAAAACAAAGTCCTAATGTACTGCAGCCTTAGTGGCATCGTCAAATGTTAAATGCGGAATCAGCACCAGCTGCATTTAAGATTTGACGATGCCACTATGGCTGCAGTACATTAGGACTTTGTTTTTATGAAACAGATCTGATGATGATCATTAAAGACCGAAACCGGTAATCTGTTAAACAAAAAGATTGTGACCACAGACGTAAATTAAACGAAACTTATTAGATATACGGGTCACTGTGTTTTTTCGCGACGATGTCGGAGCTTGGGAAAACGTTTTATGTCTTAGCTTCGATCACAGACACACTAAAATAAAAGAAAAAAAAAGAAAAGAAGGCAACGTTCCGGTTCGAGGCCCGGTCAAGCATATTTTTCTAAAGTGCCAGAAAGTTTCAGTGGCAGAAAGTTTTTTACTTTATCCCCTCTCCTTGTCGACAAACAGTGACGACGAAATAGCCACCAACAGGTTCCGAACCACCTTCCTCCTGGTAGGCTGAGAATTTGGTTTTTGGTTACACAGAAAGGGAAAGAGTCATCAGATGAACGGTCATAATTAGGTAATGCACCAGCATATAACATAATGTGTCTCTGCCCTTGGTAGAGTGGAACACAGCTGTCCCAGTTAGCTCAGGAAGCGTGTTTGTTTGTGCCTGCTGCCTGCTTCTATCGCTGGCACCGACTCCTATAGCTGGCACGTGTTTCCAGCGCCAAACACGCCACTGTCTCGCGCAGACAACATATCGTATCTGAGTTGCGATAGGTCAGGCCCGTCCTTCTTGCCAAAGCTTCGCCGATTATACTTGGACACCACATTCTTTTGTTGTGTTGACATCTGTGTATCCTTGGAGAACCGCAGACTGACTCTCGTTGACATATCTTTATGTTGCTGTTTGGCAGATAAACATAAACTAAAAGACAAAAATTGGACACACGACGGAGGAATCATCCAAACGGGATAGAAAATCGGTCAGTCTACAGACAAACAAATGATTACATTTCCAGCAAAACTGGATGATTTATTAAAGAGAAAGAGCTTCACAAATTGAGCAAGTTAATGACTCGTTGACCCACCTTTGACCGTTATACAAACAGTTATTCGGATTGGCATTGACTGACAGATTTATTGGATGTCCTGCTCAGGGGTATTGTGCCAAATTCTATCCAAATTAGATCGTTCAGATTCCGAGCTCATAATGCTCCAAACTTTCTCAATTGGGGAGAGATCCGGCGACCTTGCTGGCAAAGGTAGAGTTTTGCACGCACGAGGACAAGCAGTAGAAACTCTCTCCGTCTGCGGGCGGGCATTATTTTGCTGAAATGGAAGCCTCGGATGGCTTTGTAACGCCGGAAATGCATATCCTCCTATTTCCATTTATTGTACTATAAATTTGTTTTCCTTATTTTTGTTACCTGAATATATAACATTTCTGTGTCTTCGTATATTGTAATTGTTTTACTATTTGTATATATATATATTTATGCATTTATGTCGATGTATAATTGGTTTGTTTCGTAAATATTATTTGTATTTTTACGCTGGGTCTTGCCTGGGGAAAACTGCTATCGAGCGATTACATCGATAGGTCGTGTGAAGAATCAAAGTGTGTAGGATCTTTGGTAGTGTAACTCGGTCGCGTGGAGCGCGGGCAGAGAGCAGAGAGAGTCTGGCTGGAGTAGCGAGTGGAGCAGGTGTGTTGTGTGAAGCTCCCGCGAGTTGCCGCGCTTTCGGGGTTTGGCAGAATGTAATTACGCTCGGCTACCGATGATAGTTTCTGACATGGTGTCGCGGACGGGAAGCATTAGCTGGCACACATCAAGAGCCCATTTCGCCTGGTGACCATGTCGAGAAGAAGGCGCGCCAACATCTAGCTTCTGCAACAGCGACGGCCGACAATGAGTGACTGTCGCCACCTCCTCGATCGACGGCTTCAAACCTTCAATCAACCAACAAGGAAGACTGGAAGCACGTAAAGTTTTAGAACTGTATGGCAGACCTCAGCTTTTCAAACTGTACCATTTTCGTAACCATAATTACAGCAACTTAGCATGAACATTTGTTGCTCATTGTCCCGATTGCATCACCAAGCAGGGTCCCTTCCTTTTCCGGAATGAACCCGAGTGTCGTTGAAATTCAAACGCCTGCATTAAAATAATAATATAGCATTTCACTGCTTTAATTTCAAAGTTCAGTTAAAGTATTCATAGCTGGCTACAATATTCAGATTACACAAGCACAAATTAAGAGTGCGAGTTTTGTTACCGTATTTTAGCTTACCTGTGACTGCAGCTCAGCTTGGTACGTACTAAATTTTACTATTGTTAATTGTTCAGAATCATGTAATTCAAGTTCAAAGTTAAATCTCTTATTTATAAATTGCGTAGATTCAAGTAGCTTTTGAAATTATTGTTGAGGTAGTCCAAGACTAACCGTATTTTACTGAATTTCGATGTGCTTCAGAAAGAAAGCTCACTATTAACTTCAGTCACTAAATTAACTTTCGATTTTCCGGTTTTATTAATTCTTTTGCTAAATTAAGTCAGAGTGTAGCGGAATTTATTACTTCTGACAAACTTTCAGTTTTCACACTACACGTGTCAACCTTCAGTTGCCACGTTTCTAGTGCTAATTATATGTGTAATAATCTTTCTTTTTCAGTTACTATAGTAATTGTCCTTAGGACTGGCGACCGTAATTTCCCCCAAATCTCAAATATCTAATTACCGCTAGTTAATTGTTAACGTAACGGCCGCACATTTACTTTCTTTATTAACTTCACCCCTATTTCATAATTAATTTCCACCAGTTTCATTTGCATTTTTCCTTTCATTTAGATGTAACCCTTTCCTCCCTCTTTACCGACAGATTAACTTCGGTGACGATTGCTTTTCCCAAATTTCCATTAGGTACACGCGGTTTAATTTTTCACTGTCATTAAGGTCGACAAGTGAGGGGGAGGTTACAGCTTGCAATGAATGACAACAAAGAGAGGCGTAAAATATCGTTGGCGCACTGCAGTGAAGCACGCCGCGGATGGCAGATATGAAAATAAATGGCACCTCAGACCATCAGTCCTAGTTTTCGGGCCGCATGGTGGGCGACAATTAGGTTGGCACTCCACCAGCGTCCCGGTATCTCCAGACACGACTTCGCTAGTCACCGTGGCTCATTTCGAAACGGGACTCATCACTGAAGACAACTGTTCTCCAGCCAGTGAGGTTCCAGGCCGAAGACCTGTCTGGAGACGACCTGGACAACAGTGGGATACCAACTTGACTGTCCCCGCCGCACAGTCTGACAGTCAGGAGCCAGTTCTTTTCACAGCAGGACTCCTTTGGTTGCCATCCGAGGCACCCTTACAGCATCGCCGTACTTCGACGATATTCTATGCCCCGTTTTGTGGCCTTCATGGCAAGCCATCCTGGGCATACATTTCAACAAATGGCCAAGCGGTTCTAGGCGCTTCAGTCTGGAACCGCGCTACCGCTACGGTCGCAGGTTCGAATCCTGCGTCGGGCATGGATGTGTGTGATGTCCTTCGGTTAGTCAGGTTTAAGTAGTTCTACGTTTTAGGGGACTGATGACCTCAGAAGTTAAGTCCCATAGTGTCAGAGCCATTTGAACCAATCCTTCCAACCAGCTCGCAATTTGGACGATCTAACGCACAAATTGGACAGAATTTGGTACGATATTCTATCGAACAACTGTATCATCGAAACTTCCGGACAGATTGAAACTGTGCGCTGTATCGAGACTCGAACTCGGGACTCGTGCCTTTCGCAGGTAAATGATCCATCGACTAAGCTACCCAAGCGCGATTGACGACCCGTCCCCACACCTTTACTTCATTCGGTATCTCGTCTCCTACCTTCCCAAACTTTACAGAAATTTTCCTGCGAGACTTGCAGGACTAACACTCCTGAGAGAAAGGATATTGCGGAGACTTGGCTTAGCCACAGCCTGGGGGATGTTTCCAGAATGAAACTGGAATTGTATCGCTGCTAAGCCAAATGACTGCTTGCATGAGGGCCAGAGGGGGACCACCATATTATTAACTCGCTCAATTTTTGACACTCTTTCTCTTTGAAAAAATCATCAAGTTTTTCTAAAATTGTAATCATATGTTTGACTGTACATGGTCATCACATCTACCGATTTTCCTCCCCTTCATGGTGCGCGCTTTTTTTTTCTTAGAGTGCACTTGAAGAATAATAGAAAGTAAGGAAGTTTATGTTTGAACGTCCCGTCGAGATCTGGGTCACTAGCCGAGAGTTACCAGCCCATTAGAACAAGGACCAGTAAGAGAAAAGACGACAGCGTATTTCAAGGGACCATCGTGGCATTGACACGAGATTTAAATATACGAGCTGTAAGCCTAAGTCTGAATGTGTTGACAGAATATCAGCACCGCTTCTACGGCGTATAAATGTCACCACCAGCTTGATATCTCATTCTGTAGTTGTCATTAGCCATTCCAACGGCGAACAGAGACTCGTCCCAATTTCTTCCACCGATCTTTCTCGCGTTGCATCGTTGACCCTGAATCACCTGCACGAGTTCATCAATGGCTTTCTCGCTGCCAATGACAACGCAAGTCTTCAGCTAAACTCAACATCTTCTCTTCTTCCCTACTCCAATCCGACGTCCTTGTAGAGCAGTAGTTCCTAATCTGTGGATAATTACTCATTGGCAGGTAAAATGAAATTTTTTGAGCCATAAAAACAAGAGTGTTCAATAGTATTTCGCGCACGAAGCTAAATTATTTTTAAAATATTGTTAGCATTTTCACTGTTGCTTAAGACTTTAATACTGAGTACATACGTTACCAGTTACAACATTTTTTTTTTCGATTTGAAGTATTAGCATTAACGCATGACGCAGTTTGGTGGAGGTTAAAGCTTGTGAAACAAACGCACAAGTATCTTCTGCACATAGTCCACCCACAACACACCTACTTCGTACTCAGCACCATGCATCTGTGACAGCGAAAGTGAGGCACACAAGATATGTCTCAGACGTTTGGTCAATCGTCTCAGAAAATAAAGGAAACATGTGTTACAAGCAAAATACCTTTTCTGGCATTGAAAGTAATGACGAGTAACTGCAACGTACTGGGTGACAGTTATTGAACTACATGAAATAAAATCGCCATAATTTCTGAACGGTTTGCGTTGGGACGTTCAAACTGCACGGTTGGCCATGGAACATGATGGGAATTAGCATGCGCGGTATGGTTTGATTTGGCGACGATACCCACTTTCATTTGAATGGGTTCGTCAATAAGCAAAATTGACGCATTTGGGGGACTGAGAATCCGAATTTCGCGATCGAGAAGTTTCTTCACCTTCAACGGATGACTGTGTGGTGTGCAAAATCCAGTCACGGAATAATCGATGCGATGTACCTCGATGGCACGGTGACTACGGAACGGTACGTGAAGATTTTGCAAGATGACTTCATCCCCATTATCCAAAGTGACCCTGATTTCGACAAGATGTGGTTCATGCAAGACGGGAGCTCGACCCCGTCGAAGCAGGAGAGTGTTTGATGTCCTGGAGGAGCACTTTGGGGACCGCATTCAGGCTCTGGGGCTCCCAGAAGCCACTGGCATGGGCCTCGTTTGGCCGCCATATTGTCCGGATCTGAACACATGCGACTCCTCTTTGTGGGGCTTTGTTAAAGACAAGGTGTACAGTAATAGCCCCAAAACCAATGCTGAGATGAAAACAGCCGTTCAGGAGGTCATCGACAGCATCGATGTTCCGACATCTCAGCGGGTCATGCAGAATTTCGCTATTCCTCTGCGCCACATCAACGCCAGTGGTGGCAGGCATATCGAATATGTCGTAAACTAAATCCGAATATCTGTAGTGACGTTCACGTTTTGAATAAAGTGTGTGCACGCCGCAGTTTGTAACCAATTTACGTTTCTCTTCATGTAGCTCAATAATTCTTACCCTGTACTTTGTAACCTCCCTCTCACTTATCGAACTTAATGACCGTGAAAAATGAAACCGCGTGTACCTAATGGGAATTTTGGAAAAGCAATTGTCACCGAAGTTAACCTGTCGGTAAAGAGGGAGGAAAGGGTTACATCTAAATGAAAGGAAAAGTGCTAATGAAACTGGTGTAAATTAATTTTGAAAAGGGGTAAAGTTAATAAAGAAAATAAATGTGCAGCCGTTACGTTAACAATTAACTAGCGGTAATTAGGTATTTGAGATTTGGGGGAAATCACGGTCGCCAGTCCTAAGGACAATTACTATAGTAACTGAAAAAGAAAGGTTATTACACATATAATTAGCACTAGAAGCGTGGCAACTGAAGGTTGACACGTGCAGTGTGAAAACTGAAAGTTTGTCAGAAGTAATAAATTTCGCTACACCCTGACTTAATTTAGCAAAAGAATTAATAAAGCCAGAAAATCGAAAGTTAATTTAGTGACTGAAGTTAATACTGAGCTTTCTTCCTGAAGCACATCGAAATTCAGTAAAATACGGTTAGTCTTGGACTACCTCAACAATCATTTCAAAAGCTACTTGAACCTACGCAATTTAGAAATACGAGATTTAACTTTGAACTTGAATTAAATGATTCTGAACAATTAACAGTAGTAAAATTTAGTACGTACCAAGCTGAGCTGCAGTCACAGGTAAGCTAAAATACGGTAACAAAGCTCGCACTCTTAATTCGTACTTGTGTAATCTTAATATTGTAGCCAGATATGAATGCCATAACTGAACTTTGAAATTAAAGCAGTGAAAACGAGTTAGCTATATTACTTTAATGCTGGCGTTTGAATTTCAACGACACTCGGGTTCATTTCGGAAAAGGAAAGGACTCTGCTTGGTAATGCAATTGGGACAATGAGCAACAAACGTTCATGCTAAGTTGCTGTAATTATAGTGACGAAAATGGAACAGTTTGAAAAGCTGAGGTCTGCCATACAGTTCTAAAACTTTACGTGCGTCCAGTCTTCCTCGTCGGTTGATTGAAGGTTTGAAGCTGTCGATCGAGGAGGTGGCGACAGTCACTCATTGTCGGCCGTCGCTGTTGCAGAAGCTGGATGTTGACGCGCCTTCTTCTCGACACGGTCACCAGACGAAACGGGCTCTCGATGTGCGCTAGTTAATGTTTCCCGTCCGCGACACCATGTCAGAAACTATCATCGCAAGTCGATCGCAATTACATGCTGCCAAACCCCGAAAGCGCGGCAACTCGCGGGAGCTTCACACAACACACCTGCTCCACTCGCTACTACAGCCAGACTCCCTCTGCTCAGCCCGCGCTCCACGCGGCAGAGTTCACACTACCAAAGATTCTACACACTTTGAATCTTCACACGACCTATCGATGTAATCGTTCGATAGCAGTTTTCCCTAGGGAAGACCCAGCGTAAAATACAAATAATATTTACAAAACAACCAATTATACATCGACATAAATGTATAAATATATATATATATACAAATAGTAAAACAATTACAATATACAAAGAGACAGAAATGTCATTCTTGAGGTAACAAAGCAAGGAAAAAAATAATAGTACAATAGATGGAAATAGGAGGATATGAATTTCCGGCGTTACAACTTGTGGCAACGATTGTAAAGCTGCTGGAAACTAGTAACAAACGTTTCTTGTGGAATCGTGGTCACATGTTGTGGGATACTCACATCTTTGCAGGAGATGGGACGTGGCGCTAACAATACGATAATACGATCTGCACACTAAGCGACAGCCAGTGGCCTCGTGTTCATCACCCAATCCTCCTCACCACCACCACCACTGAAAGTTTGCTGACAAAATACAGGATTAAGACGACTTTGATCATCTTTCCGACAAAAAAGGCTTGATCCGCCACGAATTTCTACCCGACGCAGACGGTTTGCTGACAGATTCCATCAATTTTACAACCTAAGTCATAAATGTGTTGCAGCTGATCATCACTACATTGATGGCCAGTGATTTTGTTTCCTAACTCTTGCTTCCTTTATTTCCTGAGATCATTCACGAACTTTACAGATGCACATTGTATGTATCACATATGATTGAATGAGTCGTTAAGAACAATAGTAGCAGCTTGCAGTCTTCCAGTTTCTGCCATTTGATTGCGACGAGTCAAGTAAT
This sequence comes from Schistocerca cancellata, assembly GCF_023864275.1. Lineage (NCBI taxonomy): Eukaryota > Metazoa > Arthropoda > Insecta > Orthoptera > Acrididae > Schistocerca > Schistocerca cancellata. The sequence goes on from NC_064626.1 coordinate 1,244,571,464, forward strand.
CAAATAATTTACAAACAGTAATCGCAGCGCACCATTTTAACTTGATTGATTTTAAATTTGGGTACAAGGCGTGGGTGAAGCAAGTGTTGCTAGAGAGAGCAATTGTGCAGAGGAAGCATGTATTGTATCAAATGTCTATCTTCTATGAGAAAAGTTGGCATTATTTTCGGAGAAGGACTTGTGGGTAAAACTCATGACGCACTGAGAATTGCTTCATTATTCTATAAAAAGTTGTTGGAAATAACAGAGCCGATTGTTTCATTGACACATTAGTTCTTAGTTTTATAAAACACTTACAAAAACTAAATATCGTTTATAATTCACCGTATCAAAAATAAAAATGTTAAAGAAAATTCTTTTCCATTTCAGAGTTGATAATACACTCCTGGAAATGGAAAAAAGAACACATTGACACCGGTGTGTCAGACCCACCATACTTGCTCCGGACACTGCGAGAGCGCTGTACAAGCAATGATCACACGCACGGCACAGCGGACACACCAGGAACCGCGGTGTTGGCCGTCGAATGGCGCTAGCTGCGCAGCATTTGTGCACCGCCGCCGTCAGTGTCAGCCAGTTTGCCGTGGCATACGGAGCTCCATCGCAGTCTTTAACACTGGTAGCATGCCGCGACAGCGTGGACGTGAACCGTATGTGCAGTTGACGGACTTTGAGCGAGGGCGTATAGTGGGCATGCGGGAGGCCGGGTGGACGTACCGCCGAATTGCTCAACACGTGGGGCGTGAGGTCTCCACAGTACATCGATGTTGTCGCCAGTGGTCGGCGGAAGGTGCACGTGCCCGTCGACCTGGGACCGGACCGCAGCGACGCACGGATGCACACCAAGACCGTAGGATCCTACGCAGTGCCGTAGGGGACCGCACCGCCACTTCCCAGCAAATTAGGGACACTGTTGCTCCTGGGGTATCGGCGAGGACCATTCGCAACCGTCTCCATGAAGCTGGGCTACGGTCCCGCACACCGTTAGGCCGTCTTCCGCTCACGCCCCAACATCGTGCAGCCCGCCTCCAGTGGTGTCGCGACAGGCGTGAATGGAGGGACGAATGGAGACGTGTCGTCTTCAGCGATGAGAGTCGCTTCTGCCTTGGTGCCAATGATGGTCGTATGCGTGTTTGGCGCCGTGCAGGTGAGCGCCACAATCAGGACTGCATACGACCGAGGCACACAGGGCCAACAGCCGGCATCATGGTGTGGGGAGCGATCTCCTACACTGGCCGTACACCACTGGTGATCGTCGAGGGGACACTGAATAGTGCACGGTACATCCAAACCGTCATCGAACCCATCGTTCTACCATTCCTAGACCGGCAAGGGAACTCGCTGTTCCAACAGGACAATGCACGTCCGCATGTATCCCGTGCCACCCAACGTGCTCTAGAAGGTGTAAGTCAACTACCCTGGCCAGCAAGATCTCCGGATCTGTCCCCCATTGAGCATGTTTGGGACTGGATGAAGCGTCGTCTCACGCGGTCTGCACGTCCAGCACGAACGCTGGTCCAACTGAGGCGCCAGGTGGAAATGGCATGGCAAGCCGTTCCACAGGACTACATCCAGCATCTCTACGATCGTCTCCATGGGAGAATAGCAGCCTGCATTGCTGCGAAAGGTGGATATACACTGTACTAGTGCCGACATTGTGCATGCTCTGTAGCCTGTGTCTATGTGCCTGTGGTTCTGTCAGTGTGATCATGTGATGCATCTGACCCCAGGAATGTGTCAATAAAGTTTCCCCTTCCTGGGACAATGAATTCACGGTGTTCTTATTTCAATTTCCAGGAGTGTAGATCAGAGTGGAATTGCACATACCGCTCTGTTACGGAGAACAAATGTAGTCGGCGTTGTCTGAACCTATGAAAATACAAACAGGCGTGTGGAAACTGAGCATACGACTTCCATCGACTAAATGATTAGATGGCCATGGCCTGTCAGAGGGCAAACAAACACACGGCAGGAGATACGGAACAATGTTTACAGACAGGCGCCTCCTGCTGCTGCAGATGCGATCGATGTTAACGAGGGCGCAAACAAACGCTCGTAGGCAACATTCGCAAGTCCTTGATTCACTGCATGTGACCTAATATTTATTATGGAAGTAGCTTCACAAGTCGCACACAGATTGAGAAACAGTACTGTTTTACTTACACAGCCCTTATTTAATTATTTAAGCAAGTCATCGATTTTACTCTGTATATACACAAACAAAAACTGTTTCGTAAACACTGGGCTTCAAATTTTTGTATGTGACACTTCGTTCGAGTACTGAATGTAAGTTCAGAGAGGAGAGATGGGAACTTCGAGGTTTTCCTGTGACATTTTAATTCCGTCAGCGACGGCAAAAGAGCAGTTGAATGGTATGGATAGCGTCTTGGAAAAGAGATTGTAAGATGAGTGTCAACAAAAATAAAGTAAAGGTAAGGAATGCGGTAGAGTTTAATCAGGTGATTAGGGTAATAGATTACGAAACCAGGCACTACAGTCAAAGGTGAATTTTGTTTTTAGGCCAGCAAAATAGCTGATGATGGCTGAAGTTAATAGGTTATAAAATGCAAATTGGCTGTAGCAAGGAAAAAAAATTGTTAACATCGAATATTTATGCGTTAGGAAGTCTGTTCTGAAAGTACTTGCCTAGAGTATAGTTTTCTACGGAAGTGGAACGTCGATGATAAGTGTCCAGAAAAGAAGAGAATAGAAGATTTTGAAATGTGTTGCTACAGAAATATGCTGAAGATTAGATAGGTAGAACCTGTAACTAATGAGGAGGATCTGAATCGTATTGAGGAGGAGAGAAATTTCATGCACAATCAGACTAGAAGAAGGGATTGGTTGACTGGACGTGTTCCGAGGCATCAAGGAATCATCAATTTAGTGCTGGAATGAAGTGTGGGGGCTGAAAATTGGATAGAGATACAGAAGGATGTAAGTTGCAGTGGTTGGAGATGAAGAGATCAAACCAGTCTTCGGACTGAAGATCACAACAGAAACAACAAAAAGAACATTAAGTTAAAACTAGATCCCATCTCCCAGCTCTGACAAAGGCTTTTAGGAGGTTTCCCTGGATCGTAAAGTAAGTGCTAGAACAGGAAAAATGCTCGCAAATAATAATGTCTTATGGAAAAATTTTGTGGGATAACTCACCACTTAGAAAGAAAGTACTGATTACACAAAACCGAGCAGTGATAAAAATATCTTGCGTCCACCAGCGATCGTCATATAGGTACCTCATCAAATAGTCGGGCATTTTAACTGCACCATCACAGTACATGTACTCGCTAATGAAATTCGTCAAAAATAATTCATCAGATTTGTGAAGAGTAATGATATCTATACCTACAACACCACATGGAAAAAATTACGTTAATTAGCCATTATTAAAGATGTCAGTTGCTGAGAAAGGATTTTGATATGCTCAACAAAAAAATTTTTGTCATATGCCCAATACCATAAAATGTCTGACAGATAGCAAAGAAAGTTTTAAATGTAATCTAAAAACATTACTCATGGACAACTCCTTCCATTTCATGGAAGAAATTCTATTTAAAAACTGGTAGCCTAAAGAAATAAAAGGGGATCGTTTTTAAGGATAGTGGCATGAGTAGGGCTAAAAAATAATGTCTTCGTTAATGCTAAAACTAAACATGAATTACGTGTACCTGTAAACTGATTCGTTCCTCACCATTTTGATAAATGAATCGTTCAAATGACCTATGGAACATGTAACTAACATACAGTTTTCTCCATAGTGAACTGTTGAAAATTTTACGTGTTAGGTAAATTGCTAACGAAGGTCCGAGCATACGCTATACGTTCCCAGATACGTGAGCGACTCGAAGATTTCATAAGCGATAGAACCCAATACATTGTGGTGGATGGCGAGTGTTAATCAGAGCGAAGGGTAAAGTCAGGATTGTCCAAGCGAGGTGTGGTGTGATCGCTGCTGACATGCCACAAACAGCTTGTACGAAATTTGGCTACGCTGATGACTTAGCCATTGCAACGAGGCACACCGATTTTGATACAGTGGAAGAAACATTGCCATCCGATCTGTCTGCCCTGGCAGCATACTTCCGTAAATGGAGACTTAGGCCTAACGCCTTGAAGACAGAAGTAACTTGCTTCCACGTCAATAACAGAGAAGCCGACAGAGCTCTGGAAGTATACCCTGACGACACACGCCTCAACCACAACAAGGAGCCAAGGTACGTAGGGGTCACGTTAGACAGAACCCTGTCATTTAAACCACACCGTACAAAAGCAGCTGCCAAGGTGAGAACAAGAAACAACCTCATCCATAAACTCTGCGGAACCACCTGGGGATCGAGGGCAGCAACTCTGAGGACGTTTGCGCTAAGCCTGATATACTCTGCGGCCGAGTACTGTGCACCAGTATGGCTAAACAGTAGCCATGTGAACAAAATTGATGTCGAACTTAACAATACAATGCGCATTATTTCAGTAACCGTTAGGTCTATATGGTGTCACCGCCAGACACCACACTTGCTAGGTGGTAGCTTTTAAATCGGCCGCGGTCCGCTAGTATACGACGGACCCGCGTGTCGCCACTGTCAGTAATTGCAGACCGAGCGCCACCACACGGCAGGTCTAGAGAGACGTACTAGCACTCGCCCCAGTTGTACAGCCGACGTTGCTAGCCATGGTTCACTGAGAATTACGCTCTCATTTGCCGAGACGATAGTTAGCATAGCCTTCAGCTACATTTGCTACGACCTAGCAAGGCGCCATTACCAGTATAGATATTGAGATAGTACTTATGTAGCAACAAGAGCGATGTTTTACAAATGTGGATTAAAGTTAAGTATTCCAGAAGCTACGTACTTTTCTTTACAGCATTCATTACGTATCCTGTTTCAGACCTCACGCCAGCCTGCGTGAGTTTAAGCGCGTGCCTTTCGGCTTCCTCTCATTGTGTCTAGGCTGTCATGTCTAGACACAACAGTCTACACCTAACATATGGCTACCTGTCCTGAGTCATATACCACCCCTAAAAATACGACCAGAAGCAGCCTTGATCATGGAATACAACGAGATCGAAGCAAACCCTGAACTACCCCGGTACACATCGATATACCTGATCTATCAAGAGGCTTCGTTCAAGACATCCTCCTCTTGCTCTCGACAGCCTCACTGGGGCTGACATAAACTCTTGGAGAAGAGAATGGCTCCAATATGCCCCAACAACTTGCCACCTAATGCCTTGTATTACTGAGGCAGGTCCTGGGTTTGATCAGCTCCGCAAGATCTGGTCAACTCTGAACCGACTAAGAACTGGGAATGGAAGATGTGCTGACTCACTCTTCAAATGGGGACTGCTGTCTGCGCCAGCATGTGACTGCGGCGCGCCTAAGCAGACCATCCAACACATCAGAGTAGAATGCAGTGCCAGGGCGTTCAGTGGGGACTTTGAAGAATTCCTCATGGCATCCCAAAAATCCATTGAATATATACAAGGGCTAGATGTTTGTCTGTGAGTATATGTAATGTTATTTAATGCAGAATAGCGTGATGCAATACTGAAATGTACTTCAGTGCCATACGCTAAATAAATAAACAGTATTGGTGGTGTGCTGCTTGACACAGTCACTGCTGTTAAATATCTATGCATAGTGTTGCAAAGCAATGTGACAGGGAACGAATTTGTATGGATGGTAGTAGGGAAGGCTTATGGTCGAATTCGTTTTATTGGGAGAATTTTAAGAAACTGTGGTTCAGCTGCAAAGGGGGCCACGCGTAGAAGACTTTTGCGAGCCTCACCAGGTTGCATTAAGGGAAGAAATTGAAGCAATCTAGAGTTGTACTGCTAGATTTGTTAAACGGTAGGTTCGATCAACACGCAAGTATTACGGAGATGGTCCGCGAACTAAAATGGGAATGCAAAAAATCGTTCAAATGGCTCTGAGCACTATGGGACTTAACATCTGAGGTCATCAGTCCCCTAGAACTTAGGACTATTTAAACCTAACTAACCTAAGGACATCACAAACATCCATACCCGAGGCAGGATTCGAACCTGCGACCGTAGCAGTCACGCGGTTCCGGACTGAAGTGCCTAGAACCGTACGGCCACCGCGGCCAGCTAAATGGGAATCCACAGAGGAAAGATGACGTCATTTTCACGAAAAACTCTTGAGAAAACCGAGCGAGGTGGCGCAGTGGTTAGACACTGGACTCACATTCGGAAGGACGACGGTTCAATCCCGCGTCCGCCCATCCTGATTTAGGTTTTCCGTGATTTCCCTAAATCACTCCAGGCAAATGCCGGGATGGCTCCTCTGAAAGGGCACGGCCGACTTCCTTCCCCATCCTTCCCTAATCCGATGAGACCGATGACCACGCTGTCTGGTCTCCTCCCCAAACCAATCAACCATCTTGAGAAAATTTGCAGCTGACTGCAGAAAGATTCTACTGCCGCCAACGTGCATTTTGCCTAAGGGCTTGGAAGACAAGATAAGAGAAATCAGGGCTCTTATGGATGCATACAGACAGTCGCTTTTGCCTCTCTTAATTTACGAGTGAAATGATTAGTAGCGGTACACAGTGCCCTCCGCCAGGCGCTGTACAGTGACTTGCAGAGTATATGTGTATATGTCAACGTAGAACTTTTAGAAAGGACAACATTCCTCGCCTGGACAGTTATTGAATACATCTATTCATTATGATCACAATATCGGCCTATTGTATCTTTCTCAAGTAATAGCTCGCCATGCTGTAAAGTATATCGTCAGTCAACCATGTTTACATATTCCACAAGCAAGGTTTCTTGAACAGAACAACTGTGTAAGCTGTAAATATTTTAAGTTTAAAGCTGCAATCTTATCACAGAAATACGTGCATTTACACAGTTTACAATGTGAAAATGTTATGACAGTTGTCAAATGAATGCATCTCGTCCTCAGAAAAACACAACAATAGTAAATTTTAACTAGAAGTTTCTTTACAAAATTATTCTTACAACTACGTCATGATATTGCTCAGTACTACAATAAATCATCCAATTCTGGTTCAAAGTTCAGTACTATTTAGGATGACAATCACGTCTATGGAGGATGATTAGTTTTGTGACAAGTTGAGCAAACGATTACCCAAGGCATCAAGGGATCACAAATTTAGCATTGGAGGGTAGCGTGGAGGGTAAAAATGGTAGAGGGAAGCCAAGAGATGAATACACTAAGCAGATTCAGAAGGATGTAGGTTGCAGTAGGTACTGGGAGATGAAGAAGCTTGCACAGGATAGAGTAGCATGGAGAGCTGCATCAAACCAGTCTCAGGACTGAAGACCACAACAACAACAACTCGAGTTCACAGTGCACACAAGCGGTGAACCAACAAGTTTACGCCTCTGCTTGCGGTATTTACCTTGGCTGCAACGAGCTGTTGTCTGCATGGCTGCTCTCGTCCTCTGAAATTCCTATAAAAACTACTTAAGCCTTTGCTGATTTTTCCAGCACAGACTCTCCCTATGTTTCTTGTTATGTGAGAAAACATGTCCTCATTCCTAGTCTTGGAATATGGCGATATGCACGCGCATGGCTGGAGCAGCATGCATATTACAATGCACTGTCAGTCCTCGCAAGAACAATTAACTAACTGGCTGGTTCGTTTCTCCACAGTTGGAGCTCAACGACGCTACAGCTGATATCTAGCCGAATGTTAGCCGCAGCGAATGCAGTGTTCACACAAACTTCTCCTCTGCATCCTACAGAGTGTTATGCGCCCTGTTCTGCACTTGACACCAGTTCAGAGAAGAGGACTAGAAAATTCTGCTCTTGTCTTTGTCATAGCCGAACTGTCTCCCCACCTGGGTTCTTTCGTTCTGCATGTCACGACGTTTTTCAACCAAAAGGAAACACTCTGTCAATCGCAAGGGCTCTACCATTAAACTGCGTCTAAATATCGACACTTTACTTGTAAGTAGGCTGTTTATGTTTTCTTGTTGGCAACGTTACGTAGCGCTCTGTATGAAAATCACTGGCTGTGCTGTGTGCAGTCTGTGGCTAGTTTGCATTGTTGTCTGACTTTTGAAGATTTTGTTCCATTGTGTCTAACTTTTGAAGCTTTTGTCCCATTTGTTGCATTAATTGTAATAACAATGCACTGGTGTCTGAAACATGTTCCTCAGTGCTATTCGGCAATGCATTTGAACCGGCAATATTCGCAGTCTGAAAAGCAGAAAATGTGTCTTGATTTATTTGAGAAAAGGGTGAGGACGCAAAACCTGAATCTACAGTATTTGCAAGATTGTGTCCTGTCATTTCGGATTCCTGAGGCAAGCTGTTGCCGACCGATCGATCGATAATGCTTCCCTGTTCACTAATTGTTTCACTGCCTACACCATTATTTGACGCCCGCTCCATTTCCCTATGCACAGTTACCAAATTACTACTTTGAATATTTGTTAATTCATTACACAGTGGTGCTGATAAGCTACGCTCGTCGTCACTATTATTTCTCAGTTTACTTTGGAGCCTAGTGTTACGTTTTTCACACGCCATTATTGTCACAATATTTCACACGATAACACAGAAAAGCACAATTTGAAGTGCAAAAATAAGAGAACACATTAACATAGCACTGAAAATAATATCTCGTTAATTGCATGCGTAGCTGCGAAATACTCGATGCAAATCTACATGCATCCCACAACAACAATGAAAGACTGCAACTACAAAGGAGATTCTCTCTACAATTACGCGCTAGCAATAAACAAAATCTACACTAATTACACAAACTACAAGAAAAAATCAGAAGATTCCAGTGAGGTATCCTCGGCTAAGGGTCGACATATGAAACGTCCCCTTTGAAAAATTGTACAAGACTGTGCTTAAACTGACACACAATATTTTTAGCGCAACGCAATCTGACTTTCAAAATTCCCTACAAAAGAACGGCCCTGACTAACATTAATCTATACCTTTCACAAATCACTTACCTCACAAAAATCTTCATTACTCGAACTACTGCAATACAGCGAGCGCCACTACTGCCAGCTAAATAAAAGATACAAACTACGGAAGGCACTAACTACTGATAGGGATAGTTAGCAAATGAAAGATTTTAATAGAGAACAAACACTGTATTTACCTTAATAGTCATAATATAGCATGGGGGCTATGTAAGTACGCTGTTTATGTTTTCTTATTGGCAACGTTACGTAGCGCTCTGTATGAAAATCACTGGCTGTGCTGTGTGCAGTCTGTGGCTAGTTTGCATTGTTGTCTGCCATTGTAGTGTTGGGCAGCGGCAGCTGGATGTGAACAGCGCGTAGCGTTGCGCAGTTGGAGGTGAGCCGCCAGCAGTGGTGGATGTGGGGAGAGAGATGGCGGAGTTTCGAAGTTTGTAATACTGGATATCATATATTATGACTATTAAGGTAAATACAGTGTTTGTTCTCTATTAAAATCTTTCATTTGCTAACTATCCCTATCAGTAGTTAGTGCCTTCCGTAGTTTGAATCTTCTATTTAGCTGGCAGTAGTGGCGCTCGCTGTATTGCAGTAGTTCGAGTAATGAAGATTTTTGTGAGGTAAGTGATTTGTGAAAGGTATAGATTAATGTTAGTCAGGGCCATTCTTTTGTAGGGAATTTTGAAAGTCAGATTGCGTTGCGCTAAAAATATTGTGTGTCAGTTTAAGCACAGTCTTGTACAATTTTTCAAAGGGGACGTTTCATATGTCGACCCTTAGCCGAGGATACCTCACTGGAATCTTCTGATTTTTTCTTGTAGTTTGTGTAATTAGTGTAGATTTGGTTATTGCTAGCGCGTAATTGTAGAGAGAATCTCCTTTGTAGTTGCAGTCTTTCATTGTTGTTGTGGGATGCATGTAGATTTGCATCGAGTATTTCGCAGCTACGCATGCAATTAACGAGATATTATTTTCAGTGCTATGTTAATGTGTTCTCTTATTTTTGCACTTCAAATTGTGCTTTTCTGTGTTATCGTGTGAAATATTGTGACAATAATGGCGTGTGAAAAACGTAACACTAGGCTCCAAAGTAAACTGAGAAATAATAGTGACGACGAGCGTAGCTTATCAGCACCACTGTGTAATGAATTAACAAATATTCAAAGTAGTTTCATACTCCTTCCTAGTTCGTTTCAGCCAATAGGACGTTTTGTGCCCGCTCCAGATGCCTAAAAGTTACATGCGTACATCACATGTGTACCACTCGCTGATAACGCGATCAACTGCGTCAGTGGTTTTGTTCGTATCCATTTGGCATTCCTAAAATCAGTATTGTAAAACTTCCCTGTGTCCTATTTCTGGTGGCCCGTTACTTGCCTGCCTGGTCACTGACTCCCGCCGTGGAACACCCTCTAAGAGCTTTTCGTGGAGTCTGCCTTGGTGCGGCCTCTGCGTCTGCCCGTGCTGTCTTCCACACAAAACGTTTCCTTTCGCTGCTTCTTTCACCTTCTGCTCATTGATATGCACTGTATAGACGTGGTGTGTTAATACACTCGACTGAATGTCATCCCTTTTGCGTTCCATACTTATAGGCAAATGTGCTCATTACTGCCAAAGTAAGTTAGGTGTCATATTCACCTTCCCATTCATCATCATCATCATCTTGGACAGTTTCCAGCCACTGGCTGGGTCTGTCGGGAACACAAGCCTCTCCATCGTGTTCTGTCTTTCCACCATTCCCCCTCTTCCACCTTCGTCCAGTTCTCTCCTCTTTTCATCACACATTCCTTCACTCCCTTCACCCATCTATCCCTTGGTCTTCCTCTGGGCCTCTTCCCCTCCAGTTGCAGATCAAACATCCTCTTTGGAATTCTTCCCTCATCCATTCTCTTCATGTGTCCATACCACTGCAGTCTTGATTTTTCTATCCTGTCCTGTACTGGTTCCTCCTTTAGTCTTTCCCTCACATACACATTTCGCAATCTGTCTCGTCTTGTTACACCCAACCTGCTCCTTTGGAACTTCATTTCACTAGCCTGTATTCTACTTTTGTCGCTTTTGTGCATACCCATGTCTCACTTCCGTATGCCAATATGGGGACAAAGTAGGTTCGGTATATGATTCCCTTGGATTTCTGTGGCACCTCCTTGCTCCAAATAAGCCCCCTAATACATTTGTAGAACTGCCCTGCTTTTCTGCACCTTTCATTTATTTCCATTGCGTTTCCCCCCTTACTTTCAATCACGCTTCCCAGGTACTTGAAGTTCTCTACCACTTGTAGTTTTTCCCCTCCACAAGTTATATCCACATTTGGCCTATTCTTCTTCCTTGTTGTGACGATTATTTCACTTTTCTTTGCAGAGAAATGCATTCCATATTGTGCTGCCGTTGCCTCCCATACATCTAACTGCTCTTGCACCTCCTTCTCGCAATTTCCCCATAACATCAGGTCATCGGCAAAAAGCACTGCTTTCATTTTATGATCTCCAATTGCATCTGATACTTGCTGTAGGATTTCATCCATAACAATAATAAACAATAAAGGCGGAAGTGCACTTCCCTGTCGCAGCCCATTTTCCAGCTTGAACCATGCAGTACGTTCCCTCCCCACTTTCACACAACTCTCACTTCCCTCATACATTTTTCTGACTTTTCGTGTTATCTCTTCATCTATCCCTTTTGCGTTCAGCACATCCCAGAGCTTGTCCCTACAGATACTGTCATACGCCTTCTCAATATCCAAAAAGGCCATGATTAAGTCCTTCCCGTACTCATAGTGCCTCTCCTGCAGTTGCCTTACCGCAAATATGAGGTCCGTTGTTGATCTTCCCGGTCTGAAACCGTACTGCTCCTCTTGCAGTCTACTTTCAATACTGCTTCTTATTCTCTTCTCCAGGATCTTTTCATAGATTTTTCCACAGTGGCATAGCAGAGTGATTCCTCTGTAGTTCTCACATCTCCTTTTATCCCCTTTCTTGAAGATCGGGACTATAATTCCTTTCTTCCAATCCTCAGGAATTCTGTTCTCCTTCCACACCACCCTCAGCACTCTGTATAGCCACTGGGTTCCTACTTCTCCTGCTGCTCGTATCATATCCACTGTTACTTCGTCCCAACCTGGTGCCTTGCCCCCTTTCATCCTCTTTATGGCTTTTTCCACTTCATTCCAAGTTAGATCATCAATTTCCCCACTATTATAATCGTCTGCTGCCTTAGGCTCTCCATCGCTGTTAGTTACCCGCTTGGCGGCATTCAACAGATCTTCAAAGTACTCCTTCCAAATCTTTTTGAGCTCATGCATTTCCTCCACAACTCTTCCATTATTATCCATGATCCTTAGGCACTCGCTTCTGTCGTTCCTCTTATTTCTTAACATGGTGTAAAGTACTTTTTTGTTCCCTTCACTGTCCACTTCCCATTATGATATACAAAACTCTTATGTAAGGTGCGAAATTGATCTTAATTGATTCTGCCACTTTACACACATATGTAATAATAAAGGGGTCCTCATCATTCACACAGAACAATGTAGAACTTCATGTCATAATTAGTATATAATTCGCATCAGCTATGTATACAATTTCTAGTGCACATGCTCAGGTTTGAGATGAGCTGGAATGTAGACTCGCTCCAGATGCCACAGTTCAACATCACAACCTTCTCTGCTTTCAGATCTTGAAGAAGAATGGGCTATCAAAATGGTTCAAATGGCTCTGAGCACTATGGGACTTAACATCTGAGATCATCAGTCCCCTAGAACTTAGAACTTCTTAAACCTAACTAACCTAAGGACATCACACACATCCATGCCCGAGGCAGGATTCGAACCTGCGACCGTAACGGTCACGCGGTTCCAGACTGTAGCGCCTAGAACCGCACGGCCACACCGGCCGGCAATGGACTATCGTTGCTCCACAGACGCTTCACTGGAAGTGTCCCCAGCAGAGTTGAAGCTATCATAAAAGTGAAGAGTGGACAAACACCATCTCACTAATTAGTTTCCAGATACCTGCGACAAGATAGAGTATTATGAGTTGAAACATGCGGTCTATTTGTAAAATTATGACATTCAGCTTGGGTTTCGGAAACATCAATGAAGTGAAACGGAACTCACACTCTTTGCACAGAGTAAACCAGCTCGTTTCAGCGTTTCTAGACTTTCAAAAAGCTTATCATTCAACACAACACCATTACATTCTACAGAAAATATCTAATATAGTTTCCGTTTGTACTGAAATTTCCTGTATGACAGATCGCAGAACGTTATCGTGAATGGAGAGCCATCTGCAAACACTGAAGCAGTATGTTGTGTGGTGTGCACCAGGTGGGTTTAACACGACGTTTGCAGTTAACCTTATATTATACGTTAAATACGTTTCCGACCGTATTAGTTGCAACCTTAGGTTTTCTCGCAGATGAGCCAGTCATCGATGAGGAAATTTTATATGGTGAAATATGCAGTAGTATCCAGTTAGATCTCCGTAGATTATCATCCTGGATCACAAAGAGACACTTTATTGCCGAGAACTCCAGAATTGTACATTTAAAAAAACGTTAAAGCCTCGAATTCTTCCAGTAATACATTAATTAGTCACAATAACAGTCAGTCACTTCATTCAGCTATTTGGAAGTCAGACTGAAGATACGAAGTGAAACGAGCACATACGCTCAATTCTACGGTAAGAATATGGCGGCGTAAGATTCATTAGTAGGAAAGTGGAAAATGCGGTTTCTTTACATGAGAGATCACATAAAAAGAAACAATTACGTTGTATACTGCTCGTGTGGGACCAATATTGGGTTGATTTAAATTTATCCATGTTATATGGATGTTGTTTGGGGGTCTGCGACTGTTCAAAAATGGTTCAAACGGCTCTGAGCACTATGGGACTTAACTTCTGCGGTCATCAGTCCCCTAGAACTTAGAACTACTTAAACCTAACTAACCTAAGGACATCACACACGTCCATGCCCGAGGCAGGATTCGAACCTGTGACCGTAGCGGTCGCACGGTTCCAGACTTTAGCGCCTAGAACCGCTCGGCCACCACGGACGGCTCTGCGACTGTATTATAAGATTACGTGGAATAATTATGTACTGCTGCAGTCACTTTTTACTAATATTTTATTAGCACAATGCATTTCGGCAGCATGCTGCCATCATCAGGTGCATTTTACAGTTACTTGTATATCAGCTGATAGGTTATGTACATTAGCTGTGTGTGCCAGTGGGGTTAAGAATCGAAAAATATACCTGTGTGGAAGGATAAATCTGTTACAGAGTGTAGATTATGTGACTAGCATGATTAGGTACTACATATTAATACTTTTACTTACATTTTTGATGGATATTTCATTTTCTGGCACACAGAGCACAGTAACAGGTAAATCACAACTCACAAACGTCTGTTTGCAACTTTCCAAAGAGTTTTAAAATCTAAGATTAACCACTTACAATTTCAAAAACAGTTATATATACCTGCAATGAAGATGCAAACTTTTATCTGGATGTATTGGGAATATGTAGAATGTTACATGGATACTTAATGAAAACTATGCTGTCAATGAAATAAACATTTGATGTTGTATAATGCACCTGATGATGGCAGCATGCTGCCGAAATGTATTGTGCTGATAAAATATTAGTAAAAAGTGACTGCAGCAGTATATAATTATTCCACATGATATTGGGTTGGGCTAATGAGAGACATCAAGCCCACAGAAAGAAAAACTGTGTCAATGATCACAGGGCCGGTCGCTGTGGCTGATCGGTTCTAGGCGCTTCAGTCTGGAACCGCGCTGCTGCTACGGTCGCAGGTTCGAATCCTGCCTCGGGCATCGATGTGGGTGATGTTCTTAGGTTGGTTAGGTTTAAGTAATTCTAAGTCTAAGGGACTGATGACCTCAGATGTTAAGTTCCATAGTGCTTAGAGCCATCTGAACCATTTGAATGATCACAGGTTAGTTTGCCTATAGAGAATGTGTAACAGAAAACTTTAAAAATCTAGTATGAGATGCATATGAATCACGACTTCACAAATCTCACGAGGGCCTCTTCGGGAAACTTCAAAAATCGTCCTTCAGCCGCGAACAACAAATATTTGGAAATTTTTGGTAAGGACTATGAGACGAAACTGCTGTCATCTGTGCCTAGGCTTACGCACTACTTAATCTAACTTAAATTAACTTACACTAAGGACAACACACACACACACACACACACACACACACACACACACACACACATATGACCGATGGGGGCTGGAACCTCCGGCTGGGACAGCTGCGCGAACCGTGACAACACGCCTCAGATCGCACGGTTATCCCGCGCGGAAAACTACAAAAATATTCTTCAACCTCCTACCTACCGTCCACATGTGTAAAATTCTACATTTGTGGAGAAGACACCATGCCCCTCACATAGACCTGTTGACATATCGATCTCCTCACATTCTATTGCAAATACACTCCTGGAAATGGAAAAAAGAACACATTGACACCGGTGTGTCAGACCCACCATACTTGCTCCGGACACTGCGAGAGGGCTGTACAAGCAATGATCACACGCACGGCACAGCGGACACACCAGGAACCGCGGTGTTGGCCGTCGAATGGCGCTAGCTGCGCAGCATTTGTGCACCGCCGCCGTCAGTGTCAGCCAGTTTGCCGTGGCATACGGAGCTCCATCGCAGTCTTTAACACTGGTAGCATGCCGCGACAGCGTGGACGTGAACCGTATGTGCAGTTGACGGACTTTGAGCGAGGGCGTATAGTGGGCATGCGGGAGGCCGGGTGGACGTACCGCCGAATTGCTCAACACGTGGGGCGTGAGGTCTCCACGGTACATCGATGTTGTCGCCAGTGGTCGGCGGAAGGTGCACGTGCCCGTCGACCTGGGACCGGACCGCAGCGACGCACGGATGCACGCCAAGACCGTAGGATCCTACGCAGTGCCGTAGGGGACCGCACCGCCACTTCCCAGCAAATTAGGGACACTGTTGCTCCTGGGGTATCGGCGAGGACCATTCGCAACCGTCTCCATGAAGCTGGGCTACGGTCCCGCACACCGTTAGGCCGTCTTCCGCTCACGCCCCAACATCGTGCAGCCCGCCTCCAGTGGTGTCGCGACAGGTGTGAATGGAGGGACGAATGGAGACGTGTCGTCTTCAGCGATGAGAGTCGCTTCTGCCTTGGTGCCAATGATGGTCGTATGCGTGTTTGGCGCCGTGCAGGTGAGCGCCACAATCAGGACTGCATACGATCGAGGCACACAGGGCCAACACCCGGCATCATGGTGTGGGGAGCGATCTCCTACACTGGCCGTACACCACTGGTGATCGTCGAGGGGACACTGAATAGTGCACGGTACATCCAAACCGTCATCGAACCCATCGTTCTACCATTCCTAGACCGGCAAGGGAACTTGCTGTTCCAACAGGACAATGCACGTCCGCATGTATCCCGTGCCACCCAACGTGCTGTAGAAGGTGTAAGTCAACTACCCTGGCCAGCAAGATCTCCGGATCTGTCCCCCATTGAGCATGTTTGGGACTGGATGAAGCGTCGTCTCACGCGGTCTGCACGTCCAGCACGAACGCTGGTCCAACTGAGGCGCCAGGTGGAAATGGCATGGCAAGCCGTTCCACAGGACTACATCCAGCATCTCTACGATCGTCTGCATGGGAGAATAGCAGCCTGCATTGCTGCGAAAGGTGGATATACACTGTACTAGTGCCGACATTGTGCATGCTCTGTTGCCTGTGTCTATGTGCCTGTGGTTCTGTCAGTGTGATCATGTGATGTATCTGACCCCAGGAATGTGTCAATAAAGTTTCCCCTTCCTGGGACAATGTATTCACGGTGTTCTTATTTCAATTTCCAGGAGTGTACAACACCAGAATTGAGGTCCTCCGGAACTTCTGTGCGTAGCCTTCTTCACATGTGAGATCCGCAGGTCTAACGTGTAGAGGCCATGCAAATAAAGGAAGTCAATTACAGTCCACACGAAGGTGTAAATTACTCTTTCTTCCATGCTTCATCTGTGAATGGAACGGAAGAAACTCTACTGTGTGATACAGTAGAAAGCACAGAAAATACTCTTTGGTATGCTGTGCACAGTGATTCATGGAGTGGAGATGTTATTTTAGAAGAACTGTGAATGGGTAGCCTTACGCCATTTCACGAGCTACGTCTTATTTTGCCCACGTGGTCATACTACTTGCGCACATGTGGAAGTTACGAAATGACGGCGCGCTTCATTACGTATGCCAGCCGACAGTTATGTTTACGTCTTCTCCCGAGATTAACGCTGAATAATCAAGACGTAATAGAGAAAACAGTCGCGTAAGTGTTTTTTTAATCTCGACGAGAAGCAGAAGCTGTGACGCAGCAGTGTTCTTTCACATCCGCACTTCGCAATAACAAACGTGTAATCCCGCGTAAACAACGTGCTCAGGTCTTCATAGTGAGTGCGAGACTCAATCATGATGATTACGAGATGACAATATGAGGGCAAGTATGTTACGACACAAGTTAGACACTCTAGTGATACAGGACCGCAAAACACATTGCTGAGTTTTACTTCGAAATAATTATCATAGTTAATTGTATCGATTAGGCGTCGAAACTCTTATAGGCTGCTAATGTCACTTAGCTGATTACCACCGAACAATATTATTTGTAGTTTGGAAGGACAATGAAACGTTAACGTTTTTGTTAATAATACTGTACTTAACAATGCTATTAGTTTCCTAATGTGTCCGTCTACAGCCTCGACGTAATTTATGAATACTAAAACAATTTTTATGGCCACCGTAAGCTGTCAGAATCTGTTTCTGTACAGATGAGCATTTACTGCATTACATTACAGGCCACTTTCGACCTGTGAACATTATCAAGTGGAGTTGCGTAAGTGAAATGTATGTCGTCGTATATTAAAACCATAACGAAACTCTGTCTCGAAATCTGGCAGAAAACCCAAAGAAATTCTGGTCATATATAAAGCACACCAGTGGCAAGGCGCAATCAATACCTTCACTGCGCGATAGCAGCGGTGAAGTCACTGATGACAATGCCACTAAAGCAGAGTTATTAAACACGGTTTTCTGAAACTCCTTCACCAAAGAAGACGAAGTAAATATTCCTGAATTCCTGTCAAGAACAACTGCCAAGATGAGAAACATAGAAGTAGATATCCTCGGTGTAATGAAGCAGCTTAAATCACTTAATAAAGGCAAGGCTTCGGGTCCGGATTGCATACCAGTCAGGTTCCTCACAGTAAGATGATACAATAGCACCATATTTAGCAATTATATACAACCGCTCGCTCACAGAAAGATCCGTACCTAACGACTGGAAAATTGCTCAAGTCACACCAATAGCCAAAAATAGAAGTAGGAGTAATCCGCTGAAATACAGTCACACATCACCAACGTCGATTTGCAGTAGCGTTTTGGAACACGCTGTATTCGAACATTATGAAGTACCTTGAAGAAATCGATTTATTGACACATAGTCAGCACGGATTCAGAAAATATCGTTCTTGCGAAACACAACTAGCTCTTTAAACTCGTGAAGTAATGAGTGGTATCCACAGGGGATGTCAAATTAATCACATATTTTTAGATTCCCAGAAGGCTTTCGACTCCGTTCCTCACAAGCGTCTTCTAACCAAACTGCGTGTCCATCGAATATTACCTCAGTTGTGCTACTGGATTCGTGATTTCCTGTCATAAAGGTCACAGTTCGTAGTAATAGACGGAAAGTCATCGAGTGAAACAGAAGTAATATCCGGCGTTCCCCAAGAAAGTGTTACAGGGCTTCTATAGTTCCTGATCTATATTAACGATATAGGAGACAATCTTAATAGCCGTCTTAGATTGTTTGCAGATGATGCTGTTATTTCCCGTTTTGTAAAGTCATCAGATGACCAAAACGAATTGCAAAATGATTTAGATAGGATATCTGTAAGGTGTGAAAAGTGGCAATTGACCCTGAATAAAGAAAAGTGTGAAGTTATTCACATGGGTACTAAAAGAAATCCACTAAATTTTGATTAAGCGATAAGTTACACAAATCTGAAGGCTGTATATCGAACTAAATACTTATTGATTACAATTACAAATAACCTAAATTGGAAAGTTCACATAGATAATATTGTGGGTAGAGCAAACCAAAGACTGCGATTCATTGGCAGAACACTTAGAAGGTGCAACCGGTCTACTAAAGAGACTGCCTATACCACACTTGTTCGCCCTATTCTGGAGTATTGCTGTGCGGTGTGCGATCCGCATCAGATGGGACTGACGGATGACATCGAAAAAGTTCAAAGAAGAGCAGCTCGTTTTGTATTATCGCGAAATAGGGGAGATAGTGGCACAGACATGGCACGTGAACTGGAGTGGCAACCTTTAAAACAAATGCGTTTTTCGTTGCGACGGAATCTTGCATGAAATTTCAGTCACCAGCTTTGTCCTCCGATTGCGAAAACATTCTGTTGGCACCCACTTACAAAGGGAGACATGATCATCACGATAAAATCACGAGAAATCAGGGATCGCACAGTAAAATTTAAGTACTCGTTTTTCCCGCGCGCTGTTCGAGAGTGGAACGGTAGAGAGACAGCTAGAAGGTGGTTCACTGAACCCTCTGCCAGGCACTTTATTGTGAATAGCCGAGTAATCACGTAGATGTAGATGTATTTAGTGCTACCACGTACATACGAATTTCTGGACTGACAGGGATGTTGTTTAAGGGGCTCCGGAAAGGCTCAAAATCATGAAAAGTTCAATTTTTACTTTTTTGCGTTTACTGAATCTGCAGACTATTATCTTTTAATAGATATATAATTTATTCAATTCCGAAGACTACAACTATTTTTAAATTTTTTTTGAAATGTGTTCTACATGGGCGTGACCCACTGTGGCGCTGTTAAACTGCTGTCAAATGGTGTTATTATTAACGTCCGTGTTCATTAGGTACATTTTAGTGATGTGAGATAAAGTATGTGTTGTGGCTAACCTGTGATGGTTCAATATATATCGCTGGTGTGATTGTCGATTGTTTCATGTTTATTTACTCTGGCGTTATCTCGAAAATATTCGTAATTAATTCTGTTTCTCGAGTCTCTGTTTTGTTGATGTATAATAATGAGTAAAAGTAAAGTTGATGTTGCGACTTTCAATGATGGCAACATTGTAAGGTGCAAGGTATTTAGAAATATGGGAATGAAGATAGGTTCTAACATGGTACGAGCGATGCTTGCTTTAGACAAGGAACGCCTTCGGGCTGCAGACAGGGCTGTAAAGAGTCTAGAAATACAAGCAAGAGTAAACAGGAGGAGGAACAGGAGGAAGCTGGAGGAGGAGTTTGCAGAGGATGAAGGTAATCCATCCTATGGACCTGGAATGCACTAAAAAGTTAATCCAATCTTTGTCGCTCGATTCTCAAAACTTTTATTTTCTCATACTAATTACATGTTTTCTAAGGATCTTCCAAACATATTTGTTTCAAACTTTCAGTAAATGTTACACAGTACCTTCTGCATAATTTAACACAGCCTTTTTCCAAAAAACTGTATATTTTTGAATATATAAATAAAAAATTACAAAAAAACGTTGTGAATTTTCTTTACAATTGAAAAAAATCATCTTTAATAACTGAACTAAAATTTTGTAAAATCCCTGTTTTAAGTTTACAAAAAAACTTTGTGAATTTTCATTACAATTGAAAAAAATCATCTTTAATAACTGAACTAAAATTTTGTAAAATCCCTGTTTTAAGTTGTAGCCCATATTCCAATATATAATCTGTAAAAAGTTCAACTTCCTACCTCAAATACTTTGTGAGGAAAGATGTAATTTATAAGCGTTATTTTAACATTGCAAGTATAGGGCGTTCCGGAGCTCCTTAAGGTTCGGTGACAATTATATCACCTACGCTTTAAAAGGCGTTGCCGAAGTTACTTTCCTGCAGTCTGAACCCGGAAATGTCGCCGATTGAACCCCCAACGCTTCTCCTCCTCCTCTCTCCCTCCCCCCTTCCCGCACTCCTACGCCATAAAGCGAACGATGTGGTAGGCTTTCACACCGAGCAACGTAGCAGCCTTCCACAGCAATTACTCTTGCTGGTCGTCCTAGATATCTGACATGACAGTGAGAAGTCTAGCGGCTGGCGCGTGTAGTCCTTCGGCTCAGGGTGACAACTGTCTATGAACAAAGCAGCACTTCCTGTTCGCAGCGCAGCACTCGACGAAACAAGTCGGCCGTCGCGTGCCAGCGTTCCATTTGTCAGATTTCCTGACCTGGTGGGCCAAATAAGGAGCAGGTTGACACGTACTTTCCGCGCGGTTGAACCGAGGAAGAGCTTCAGAGCTCTGTCTTTGATGTTGTAACACTTCTTTTGTGCAAAGCATTGAAATTGTACTGTACATCATCATTACGTGCATGCAGGCACGTGTAAGAGATAATTGTGTAGGAACAGAAGACGGAAATAATTGAAATATTAAGGTATAACCTTAGTGAATGTAAGGTTTAACTATATACAGAGAGTGAATCAAAAAGGAAGTTACAATACGCATGTTTTTGGATAGGGTATGCCGTTAGCAAAACACATTTTTCTTTTAACCCAAACATGTTTCACTGCAGTTGCAGCATGTTCAGCGGGCTTTTAATTTTCATCTTTTTACCACATGTTGTGGTTTCTGTTGTGTTTGTCTGTGCTTGTGTTGGTTGTCCTTAGTTTTCTATGTGTTGTCTGTCCTGTAGGCTACTTTTACCCCTTGTTTTTTGAGTATGTTGCCCATTCTGTGGACTGCTTTGTTGTTGTAGGTGATAGTGAACTAATTGTTTGTCATTGTGGGTGTTTCCTGTTCAAGTGTGGTCATGATGAGGTGGCTTTTGTTTTTGTGTGTTGGGTATCCTTTTTAATTTTGTTTTAATTTTTTGGTTCAGTTTATCGATAGTGTTTGTGTCATATGCATTATCTACTGCTGTTTGTCTGATTGTTTGCAAGTCAATCTTGTAGTTGTTTTCAGTGAGTGGGGTTTTGTTCAGTCTGTGTCACATATATTGGAATCAGGCTAGTTCGTGTGTAATCGGGTGATTACAGTCTTTGTGAATGGCTGTACTGGTGGTGGTCACTTCCCTGAATATAGAGAATTGGTGTTGGTTGTTATCTCTGTATATTGTGAGGTCAAGGAAGTTAACCTTTTGTCGTGTTCTGTTTCTATGGAGAATTTTATTTTTGGTTGTACTTTGTTTATATTACCTTGGTGTTTCACTTACAAGGTGTATGATGTCATCTACATAAAGCAAACACGGAAAAAAGAGCTTCAACCCCAAGATGATTATTGTTGTTGTTGTGGTCTTCAGTCCTGAGACTGGTTTGATGCAGCTCTCCATGCCACTCTATCCTGCGCAAGCTTCTTCATCTCCCAGTACCTACTGCAACCTACATCCTTCTGAATCTGCTTAGTGTATTCATCTCTTGGTCTCCCTCTACGATTTTTACCCTCCACGCTGCCCTCCAATACTAAATTTGTGATCCCTTGATACCTCAGAACATGTTCTATCAACCGATCCCTTCTTCTGGTCAAGTTGTTCCACAAACTTCTCTTCTCCCCAATCCTATTCAATACTTCCTCATTATTTACGTGATCTACCCATCTAATCTTCAGTATTCTTCTGTAGCACCACATTTCGAAAGCTTCTATTCTCTTCTTGTCCAAACTATTTATCGTCCATGTTTCACTTCCATACATGGCTAAACTCCATACAAATACTTTCAGAAATGACTTCCTGACACTTACATCTATACTCGATGTTAACAAATTTCTCTTCTTCAGAAACGCTTTCCTTGCCATTGCCAGTCTACATTTTATATCCTCTCTACTTCGACCATCATCAGTTATTTTGCTCCCCAAATAGAAATACTCCTTTACTACTTTGTCTCGTTTCCTAATCTAATTCCCTCGGCATCACTCGACATAATTCGACTACATTCCATTATCCTCGTTTTGCTTTTGTTGATGTTCATCTTATATCGTCCTTTCAAGACACTGTCCATTCCGTTCAACTGCTCTTCCAATTCCTTTGCTGTCTCTGACAGAATTACAATGTCATCGACGAACCTCAAAATTTTATTTCTTCTCCATGGATTTTAATACCTACTCCGAATTTTTCTTTTGTATCCTTCACTGCTTGCTCAATATACAGATTGAATAACATCGGGGAGAGACTACATTTTTCATTTTTGAAAAAGAATTAAGAATCTGTTATATGACTATCTGGCTTTAGGAAAGGTAAAGATACCAGAGAGGCCGTTTTAACGTCGCACTTGATAATGATGGCAATACTTAATCAAGACACCTTCAAAGGATCTGTCGACCCGAAAAGGATTCGACAATGGAAAATGGTGCAACATGTTCGAAATTCTGAGAAAATAGGAGTAAGCTAAAGGGAAAGACGTGCAAGAACCAAGAAAGGACAATGCGAATGAAAGATTAAGACAGCCGCGCTGGATTAGCCGAGTGGTCTTAGGCGCTGCATTCATGGACTGTGCGGCTGGTCCCGGCGGAGGTTCGAGTCCTCCCTCGGGCATGGGTGTGTGTGTTTGTCCTTAGGATAATTTAGGTTAAGTAGTGTGTAACCTTAGGGACTGATGACCTTAACAGTTAAGTCCCATAAGATTTCACACGTATTTGAACATCTTGTAAGATGAAGACCAATGTGTTCGGACTGAAAAGTGTGTGATGCAGGGATGCAATCTTTCTCCATTACTGTTCAACCTTTATATCGAAGAAGCAATCATGGAAATAAATTTTCAGATTTGAGATTAAAATTCAGGGTGAAAGGATACCAGTGATAAAATTCGCTGATGTCACTACTGTACTCTTTGATGCTGAGGAATAATATCAGGGACTGTCGTAAGGAATGAACATCGTCGAGCACATAATATGGACTGAAAACTGAAGGAAGACGAAAGTAAAACAGGAGAAGCAACATTCGGGAGCACGAGGTAGATGAAGCGAAGGAATTTTGCTACTTTGGATTGAAAACAGCATGTGACAGTCGAAGGAAAGAAGACACAAGAGGCACACTACCACAGGAAGAGAGGGTACTCCTCAGTAAAAGATGTCTAATAGTATGGGACACAGATAATTTGAGCAATAAGTTTCTAAGAATACTGTTACAGTGATTGCCTACATTACGCTTGTCCGTCCTCTACTAGAGTACTGCTGTGCGGTATGGGCTCCTTAACAGACAGGACTGAAAAGTCCAAAGAAGGGCAGCTCGTTTTGTACTGTCGTGAAATAGGGGACAGAGTGTCACGGATATGATAAACGCGTTCGAAGTGGTAGTCATTAAAACAAAGGAGCTTTTCGTTGCGGTGAGATTTCATGAAATTTCTATCACCAACGCTCTCCTTTGAATTCGAAAATATTTTACTGTCGGCGCTCTTCGTAGGGAGAAATGATCATCGTAAGAAAATGAGAGAAATCAGAGCTGGTACGGAGAGATTTAAGTGTTCACTATTCCACGTGCTGTGGGAGAGTGGTACGATAGAGAAATTGTGTGAACGTGGTTCGATGAACTCTCTGCAAGGCACTTAAGTGTGAATTGCAGAATCGTGATGTAGGTGTAGATGTAGACTTAGAGCTCAGCGGTTAATGGAAGTGAATCGTTTGAGATGGAGTTTTAAATACTAGGTGAAGTGATAAGAGATGAAGAAGTTCGTCACAGAACTGGTGATGAACGAAATTTGTGGAAAATGCTGAGAATCACAAAGAGTGAAATGTTAGGACGCGTTATAAGACATGAGGGTGTAACATCCATAGAATAGAGGGTAGAAACTATAAGAAAATACTGACACTGCAAAATACTCGACAAGTAATTCAGAATGTTTGGTTTTTGGCGCAGGAGAGTATGACGTCAACCCACACTACTGGCAATGAAAATCTCATCGTAAACGTCACAGTTTACTTTTAGCATGTTAGGGGATAATGTAACAGTAACGTTCTGTACTAACTTTTGCGTTAAAGCGCGGTTAGCTGAATGTTTATAGCTGGTTGACCCAATATAACATTTTAATGACATATTTTACTTTATTCTACTTTTGACTATACTCCATCTCTGGCTCAATGAAACACACACTAAACATGTCTGGGCCCGTCACCATTTGTGCTGCTTGCACCACACCCCCAACACACAAAACAGTCCCTTCTAAAACTTCAATAATTACACCAACGTCACACACTGGCATTCTAAGATATTCGTAGATGCTAAATTTAGGTGTTCGTAACGAAGTAAAATTATTCTATACATTTCATAGGGAAAAATTTCGCACGACATGTGGCGCATAGATACACTCACGAGTACAGGAGAGTAGTCAATCAACCAAAAATTGAGTGTTTTAGAAAACTGCTCAAAGATATGAATTGGAAAGATGTTTATAGAGCTCATGACATGAATGAAAAATATAAAACATTCATGAACAACGTCAGTACCATGTTTGAAAACTGTTTTCCTCTAAAAGTTACTCAAATTAAACAGAAGCCTATAATAAAACAATGGATTACACAAGGAATAAAGATTTCCTGTAAGACAAAAAGGAAAATGTATCTGTTGACCAAGAATAGCTCCAATGCTGATGATTTAGCTAAATATAAGGAATACTGTAAACTATTAAAAAAAGTAATTCACACATCTAAGCAAATGCACTATCAGAAGAAGACAGCAATGTCAGGGAATAAAATAAAAACAATATGGGATATAGTGAAAGAGGAGACTGGTAGAACCAGAAAGGAACAGGAGCAAACAGCACTAAAGGTAGATGACACATTAGTTGGTTGGTTGGTTGGTTTGGGGAAGGAGACCAGACAGCGTGGTCATCGGTCTCATCGGATTAGGGAAGGATTGGGAAGGAAGTCGGCCGTGCCCTTTCAGAGGAACCATCCCGGCATTTGCCTGGAGTGATTTAGGGAAATCACGGAAAACCTTAATCAGGATGGCCGGACGCGGGATTGAACCGTCGTCCTCCCGAATGCGAGTCCAGTGACACATTAGTAACCGATGGGCATAGTGTGGCAAATCTATTTAACAAGTACTTTATATCCATTACTGATAGAATGGGATTGTCAGCATCAGTAAATAATGCCCTTGAATATCTGAAACTAGCCTTTACAAATAGCTTCAGATACATGAAAATGTCACTCACTTCACCAAAAGAAATAACTTCCATAAGAAAGTCTTGAAAAATAAAGCATTCTAGTGGCTATGATGAAATATCAACAAAGTTAATTAAGTTATTTTCTTGTGAGTTTAGTACAGTTCTAAGTTAAATGTGTAACCAGTCAATTATGACTGGGATGTTTCCTGACTGGCTAAAATATGCAGATGTTAAGCCTCTATTCAAGAAAGGGGATAAAGAGACACATCAAACTAAAGACTGATTTCACTTTTGCCAGCATTCTCAAAAATTTTAGAAAAAGTAATGTACAGGCAGCTTCTCAACCATCTGACCGCAAATAACATATTATCAAGAACACAGTTTGGATTTCTGAAGGGTTCTGATATAGAGAAGGCTATTTACACCTACAGTGAAAATCTACTTAATTCATTAAATAACAAGTTACAAGCAGCAGGTATTTTCTGTGATTTGTCAAAGGCATTCGATTGTGCGAACCACAATATCCTTTTAAGTAAGTTAGAATTCTATGGTACAGTTCTAAGTTAAATGTGTAACCAGTCAATTATGACTGGGATGTTTCCTGACTGGCTAAAATATGCAGATGTTAAGCCTCTATTCAAGAAAGGGGATAAAGAGACACATCAAACTAAAGTGTAGTTCTAGAAAGATCTGATAATGATATTTTCACGGATAATAATAAATGGTTTAAAGCCAACTCACTGACATTAAACGTCGAAAAGACTCACTAAATGCAATTCAGAACCTGTAAGAGGTTTCCACCCACTATATGCATAAAGCATGAAAAAGAGCAGATAGAAGAGGTTGATAGTCTTAAATTCCTGGGATTACAACTAGATAATAAATTCAGTTGGGAGGAGCATACCACAGAACTGCAGAAACGCCTTAACAAATCTGTCATACATCGCTAACAGGAAACAAAGGGTGTCAGTGCAAGGGACTGGTGAATTAAGTCACCAGTCATCATCAGAATGGGAAGAAATTACATGTGGTGTCCCACAAGGATGCATCTTAGGGCCATTGCTTTTTCTTGTGTACATTAATGATCTCTCATCAGTTACACTGCCAGAAACAGAGTTCGTTTTGTTTGCAGATGACACAAGTATTGCAATAAATAGTATGTCGAGTGTAGTTCTAGAAAGATCTGATAATGATATTTTCACGGATAATAATAAATGGTTTAAAGCCAACTCACTGACATTAAACGTCGAAAAGACTCACTAAATGCAATTCAGAACCTGTAAGAGGTTTCCACCCACTATATGCATAAAGCATGAAAAAGAGCAGATAGAAGAGGTTGATAGTCTTAAATTCCTGGGATTACAACTAGATAATAAATTCAGTTGGGAGGAGCATACCACAGAACTGCAGAAACGCCTTAACAAATCTGTATTTGCAATTCGAGTGTTAGCAGACATAGGCGACATAAAAATGAAAAAACTTACATACTTTGCCTACTTTCATTCCATAATGTCATATGGTATAATATTTTTGGGTAACTGTTCAAGTCCAAAAGCGTGTAATACGTATTATTTGTGGAGTAAATTCACGGACGTCCTGTAGAAACCTCTTCAAAGAACTGGGTATACTAACTACTGCCTCTTAGTATATTTACTCCTTAATGAAATTTGTCCTAAATAATATATCTCTTTTTCCAACAAACAACTCAGTTCATACATACAATACCAGGAACAAAAATGATCTGCACAAGGACTTAAAAGCACTTACTTTAGTTCAAAAAGGGGTCCACTACTCAGGAACACTCATCTTCAATAATTTGCCAGCAAACATAAAAAATTTAGTTACAAATAAAGATCAGTTTAAAAGGAGCCTGAAAGACTTGCTAGTGACCAACTCCTTCTACTCCATTGACGAATTTTTTAATAGAAACAAATGATTTATTGGTTATATTCATACAATTAGCTGTGTTATTTCAGCTAAAAAAAAAGACATGTTCCACATCCACGAGGTTCTCCTCAGCACGGATCTATGGAACGAAAAACTAATCTAATCTAATCTCGCATTTCTGTGTGGCTCATGAATACAGGGACATAGAGCGCAAGCTGACAATGCCGCATGGTGTTCGAATACATTGCCTGGGAGGTATAAGGTACAATATAACAAAGAAGAAACACGAGTTAATGCTAGTGGCACGTGTATATCTTCTTTGCTATGATGTTGGTAACACCTATTTCTATAGGTTTGATGTAAATGGTTTTTGAGATATGTTGTATTTGAGACTTATACACGTTTTACCATTTTCTTCCGCCCCCCCCCCCCCCAATCACCATCTCTCTCAATCTGCCCCCGTTCTACCCTCTCTCCAATCCCATGACACCTATTTCACCCTCTTCCCCCCCTCCCCCTCATACACATACACACCGCCATGGTTCCTTTTGCTATTGTTTCTATTTGCACTATTTACTGTTTTACGTATTTTGTTTTTACTACAGCAACTTTTTTTTGATGGCAACTTATTATTTTTTGTGACTATATTTCAGTGCACTGGTGTACGCTTGTGAGGAAGTATCATATGACAACAAGCATCTCGTGCATGTAATTAATTATAATGTGGGTGAAATTTTATACTTGATTGATGCCATTTGGCTATATTTTAATGTACCTCTGCCGTAACATGTAATCCAATAACTCTGGATAGGTTTTGGATTTCTTAAGGAGATAAGATAGTAAAACATGTTTTCACTGTAAACTTGCATAGGTTGTCCATATCTCTTTCTGAAGAAGACGTTTTTATAAACGTTGAAGCCACGGTCTTTACCGTTATAGTAAATCTTTCAATTTGCAAGTGACTGGCTGATTTCTGTTCAATAAGAAGATGATCAGTACTTATTAACTGAACGGAATATCTGTACAGAAAGAAGGAAACTTACGGTACTGATGTAAGAAGACCAAACAGCTACGGTAATTAGTCTCCTGTTCATCCTCCCCGGTCTCTCCCAGTGGATCCGTTCTGTCTGCGTATAGAGTAAGTTTTTGAGGGTATTTTCGTTCTGTCGTTGCAACTACAAAAAATGCGCGTTTTTTTTTTCACCAGACGGTTTTCACTTTACTGAGGTAAAGCATCATCGGTGGTATGTAATGTAGCTGTTTACATTTTGATTTGCTTTAAGATTGAACACCAGTTCATTAAGAATATATTGGCCTTTACTTACTGTGATTTCCGTTTGATTCCTCGCCTAAATCGGGAAATTCCCTCTGCTAGCCCATCGTTGGTGTTTTTCTTCTTTAGACACTGACTATCAAATTTTTTGTAACTGCAACGACAGAACGAAAATACCCTCAAGAATTGTAAAGCAACTACAGACGAAATGGCCACACAAGTGAAGAGAGTAAATTCTGTTGCAAGTATGAGGAACTGTTTTAAATGAAACTTCCTGGCAGATTAAAACTGTGTGCCGGAACGAGACTCGAACTCGAGACCTTTGCCTTTTGAGGGCAAGTGCTCTACCAACTAAGCTACCCAAGCACGACTCACGCCCCGTCCTCACAGCTTTACTTCTGCCAGTACCTCGTATCCTACCTTCCAAACTTTACAGAAGCTCTCCTGCGAAACTTGCAGAACTAGCACTCCTGAAAGAAAGGATATTGCGGAGACATGGCTTAGCCACAGCCTGGGGGATGTTTCCAGAATGAGATTTTCACTCTGCAGCGGAGTGTGTGCTGATATGAAACTTCGCAGGAGAGCTTCTGTAAAGTTTGGAAGGTAGGAGACGGGGTACTGGCAGAAGTAAAGCTGTGAGGACGGGGCGTGAGTCGTGCTTGGGTAGCTCAGTTGGTAGAGCACTTGCCCGCAAAAAGCAAAGGTCCCGAGTTCGAGTCTCGGTCCGGCACACAGTTTTAATCTGCGAGGAAGTTTCATATCAGCGCACACTACGCTGCAGAGTGAAAATCTCATTCTGTTTTAAATGTTTGCGTTGCGTGCATCTGTGGCTGAAGATGGGAACCAACCCAGTATTCTCCTATTGGGGCGTGGAAAAGCTCTTAAAACCACATGCAAGCTGGCGGGGGGCTTCGACCAGGAGCCGGAGCAGCTCCCCATTCCGGAAGCGGTCGCGTTAACACCCGCGGTCAGTTCCGTTTAACGTTTTGACAGCTACCAGATCATTGCATGCGGAGGAGTAGTTCGAGTTGGGGAAGCGAATCGGCCGTGTCTTTACCAGATGAACCACAGCGGAATCTATGGTAGGCGCGTTACAGAAACCACGGAAAACCTGAATCTGGAAGGTTGAACTCAGGTGGGCCGAATGCGACACTGAACCACTACGTCCCGTTCCCCGGTGCCTATTCAAAAACTGTTCAGAGACCTTCGTCCCTTTCTAGTGAACTGCCATAGCCATTGACACATAAGCTTTTTTCCTTCATCTTTCTTCGTTTGTGTTACTTTTACACACTATCTAACACTAAAAAATACAGCTGGTTAATAGTGAGCAGGTGAAGTCCGTTTACTTCCCGCCAACACGGAAGAAAGAAGACTGTCTTTATCGCGAATGTGAGCTGACTATCGGTTCCTCCTGCGAGATGTTGGGTCGGCGCATCTCGTGTTATCGCTGTGTAGTTCAAACGCGTGACGAGGCTGATGTAATCCCACCGCTGCAAGCGATCATCGGCATGTTGAGACTTATTGTTTACCGCCGAGGCAGAGCCAGCCGCGTCCGGCTGATGCGTCGCAAGGTCGCACGTCTGATGTGCGTGACTTCCTTGCGATGTTCTGTTATTAATGAAGTAGAGAACCTCCTCAATCGAGCCCACAATCATAACTGTATAAAAGAATTCGTGCATTACCGCTGGATCTGCAACGCCTAACGAGCATGTCGTTTGTTTTTGTACCGACGATCAGAAACTGTGCTTTAAACTACAGACGCAACTGGAAAGCTGTTGAAGCCTTTTACGGATGTCCCTACAGACACACAGAAACTAACACTTTTCAACTGTGTTGGAAATTCGAAATCATAATTTTAGTAGGAGAGAGTATTGTGACATGGAAATCATTTCAGACTTTCGCTCCTAACCAGCCGTGTCACAGAAGTTTAATATATATTTTTGATTCTATTTTTAAATGACGGCATTCAGTTTTCATGTGCTGCAGTCTATTTCTGAAATTACAAAACTCACTCCAGAAAATTAAAGTTTTTCCAAATGGAAAATCTTATTCAAAGGTACAACATGATCATGTACCTAGGAGCAAATATTATACCGAAATTCAAGAGCTGCTGTCGAGAAAGCCGGCCGATGTGGCCGAGCGGTTCTAGGCGCGACCGCTACTGTCGCAGGTTCGAATCCTGCCTCGGGCATGGATGTGTGTGATGTCATTAGGTTAGTTAGGTTTAAGTAGTTCTAAGTTCTAGGTGACTGATGACCTCAGAAGTTAAATCCCATAGTGCTCAGAACCATTTGAACCATTTTTGAGCGGTCGAAAAAATCTTGTCGCTACTGTATTTAATACTCTCTCCGTTACAATATTACTCTACTACCAGCCAATAATCGTCAAGTGAAATCAATATTAAGAAGAAGTATTATCAAAATCCAATTACAAGTTAAAAACATTTTTAATAGAAGCTATTCGAAACCAACACAAACGTCTGTGTTCAAGACAATTAAGGTTGTTAAGACGTTAACGAAACTCAGTTCATTTGCACAAATCCTGTGTTCCATGGTAAAAGATCTTTCGTTAAAGCTACACGTTCGACGAAGTATGGCTTAACTGCTCACACATCACGTAAATATTTATAGAAATATACAGAATTTTACTTACCATGAAATTTTGTAACTGTAGAATTAAAAATGTATTCTAAATGCCGTTAATATATTACATACCACTTAAATGCACTATAAGACAAAAAACACACACCACGAACGAATTACCCGAATCGGACGGAAACCAACAGATGTGATGTACATGTACAAACGAACAAATTGTTACAGTTACAGAAAAATTGGACGATTTATTCAAGAGAAAGAACTTTTTAATTTTAAATTAACAACAGCCTCAGTTGCAATGTTTACCTAGATTTAACTAGGTTTCAGTTGGGATAACCCAACCTTCTTCAGAATAAAAGGAACTACGATTTGTCCTTAATGGACAACGCGAAAAACTGTAAAACTACAATATAGTAATACATCGTTATATTGTTATAATTTATCTGTGATACAACCTCGGCCCCACTTCGCGACCGCAGTACAGCAGCAACCGATGTTGTACTGGAACTGGCTATAGCCTCGAGAGCGCATGCGCGATAGTGCCTCATTCGTGCTTGTTAACACTGGTACCAACATGTACTCCTAAACTTAAAATTCTATAAATAACCAGGTGCGTTATCCTGTAAGGAACAAAGATATACTGACTGTCTCAACATTTGTAATAATTTGTTGGACGTCAAAAGTGAAAGGAGCAATGCGTTTACTATTTTAAGCCAACCTAGCATATTCGGGTTAATCATCGAACTTGACCGCATGAGGATAACTACGGGTTTGAAATACCAGATAATCCCAGCTATTCACCAAACGGTAGTTTACGTTCAAGTATTCACCTGTACTCACACGACCAAATGTCTTGTTCTTCCTGCCACCGAACTTCAAGGTATTTAGTTGAATTTACGGCTTTTAAATTAGACTGATTTATCGCGTAACCGAAGTTCAACGAAATCATTTTAGCACTCATGTGGATGACCTTACAATTTTCGTTATTTAGTGTCAACAGACACTTTTCACACCTTCAGATATTTCTTCTAAATCGTTTTGCAGTTTGTTTTGATATGCTTATGGATAACATAAAAACTGCAGTTAAGAAAGTCGCTGAAGAAACCTTAGGAAAAAAGAAAAAGATAAAAAGGAAGAAAGAGTTAAAATTTGGAAGCCAAAATTAGATAAATTTATAAAACAAAAACACGACACTAATCGTAAATACCTCAATGATACATCAGAGAAAAATTATCAAATATACAAACACGAGAGAAATGCAGCATATCTTGCCGACCGGTGTGGCCGTGCGGTTCTAGGCGCTTCAGTCTGGAACCGCGTGACCGTTACGGTCGCAGGTTCGAATCCTGCCTCGGGCTTGGATGTGTGTGTGATGTCCTTAGGTTAGTTAGGTTTAATTAGTTCTAAGTTCTCGGCGACTGATGACCTCAGAAGTTAAGTCGCATAGTGCTCAGAGCCATTTGAACCATTTTGCAGCATATCGACCACTCATAGCTCGTCAAGAATCTTGGGCTAGGTTTATAAACGTCATAGAAGATGATATTCACAGAAGGAAAATGATAGGTAAAACAAAGAACCTGCTCAACCAAACAGAAAAAGAAGCTACTCAAACCAATGACAGCCAACAATCAAAATGCTTAGAACATTACATGAACTAGTGGGTTGAAGAAACATGATCCACACAGAATAAAGAAGATGAAATTGAAATAGGATATATAGATGATTTATGTATGGATGAACTTAGAGAAGCCCTCAGTTTCACAAAGAATGTAACAACTACTGGTACGGATGGCATAAACTCTGAACTGCTAAAATATGGAGACACCCTACTACATTTATTTAATATGTGGTGGGGAAATCGAGCTATTTCAGAAACGTGATTACAGGCAAAAGCAATATCATTGTTTAAAAAAGGAGACGGCAACAACTGCGAGAACTTTAGAAGAATCAGCTTACTGGACGCCACGTACAAAATTTATGCAAGAACAGTGAACAAGAATTTAAAGGTTATACCTGACGGTTCATCTGGTGAAGAACAAATGGGATTTTGCTGGGGCATAGAGACAATAGCGGCAGTGATTACAATTAAACAATTAATTGAAACACAGAGAGAGTATAAAGTTCCTGCGTCTCGCTAAACATACACTCCTGGAAATTGAAATAAGAACACCGTGAATTCATTGTCCCAGGAAGGGGAAACTTTATTGACACATTCCTAGGGTCAGATACATCACATGATCACACTGACAGAACCACAGGCACATAGACACAGGCAACAGAGCATGCACAATGTCGGCACTAGTACAGTGTATATCCACCTTTCGCAGCAATGCAGGCTCCCATGGAGACGATCGTAGAGATGCTGGATGTAGTCCTGTGGAACGGCTTGCCATGCCATTTCCACCTGGCGCCTCAGTTGGACCAGCGTTCGTGCTGGACGTGCAGACCGCGTGAGACGACGCTTCATCCAGTCCCAAACATGCTCAATGGGGGACAGATCCGGAGATCTTGCTGGCCAGGGTAGTTGACTTACACCTTCTAGAGCACGTTGGGTGGCACGGGATACATGCGGACGTGCATTGTCCTGTTGGAACAGCAAGTTCCCTTGCCGGTCTAGGAATGGTAGAACGATGGGTTCGATGACGGTTTGGATGTACCGTGCACTATTCAGTGTCCCCTCGACGATCACCAGTGGTGTACGGCCAGTGTAGGAGATCGCTCCCCGCACCATGATGCCGGGTGTTGGCCCTGTGTGCCTCGGTCGTATGCAGTCCCGATTGTGGCGCTCACCTGCACGGCGCCAAACACGCATACGACCATCATTGGCACCAAGGCAGAAGCGACGCTCATCGCTGAAGACGACACGTCTCCATTCGTCCTCCATTCACGCCTGTCGCGACACCACTGGAGGCGGGCTGCACGATGTTGGGGCGTGAGCGGAAGACGGCCTAACGGTGTGCGGGACCGTAGCCCAGCTTCATGGAGACGGTTGCGAATGGTCCTCGCCGATACCCCAGGAGCAACAGTGTCCCTAATTTGCTGGGAAGTGGCGGTGCGGTCCCCTACGGCACTGCGTAGGATCCTACGGTCTTGGCGTGCATCCGTGCGTCGCTGCGGTCCGGTCCCAGGTCGACGGGCACGTGCACCTTCCGCCGACCACTGGCGACAACATCAATGTACTGTGGAGACCTCACGCCCCACGTGTTGAGCAATTCGGCGGTACGTCCACCCGGCCTCCCGCATACCCACTATACGCCCTCGCTCAAAGTCCGTCAACTGTACATACGGTTCACGTCCACGCTGTCGCGGCATGCTACCAGTGTTAAAGACTGCGATGGAGCTCCGTATGCCACGGCAAACTGGCTGACACTGACGGCGGCGGTGCACAAATGCTGCGCAGCTAGCGCCATTCGACGGCCAACACCGCGGTTCCTGGTGTGTCCGCTGTGCCGTGCGTGTGATCATTGCTTGTACAGCCCTCTCGCAGTGTCCGGAGCAAGTATGCTGGGTCTGACACACCGGGGTCAATGTGTTCTTTTTTCCATTTCCAGGAGTGTAGTTTTCTAAGCAGGCACTGGAACGGATAACCATATCGTATTGTACAATCAAATTTGCAAAACTAAAACAAATTTAGAACATAATCGTAAATAACAACCATCAGAACACAAAGGCTTACATTTACATCGTAAATGGAACATAGAATCAAATTAATCGGTTCTTAATTGTGAAAAGAGGCACACTTGATATTTGTGGATTACAGCGCCAACTGCCAAGACTGGAAAACAACACTAGGAGTAAACCATACGTACTTTTTGGCATTGAATCCGAATATGCAATAAAAATCGTGGGTTCACATTCGAAAATACTAAGTGGACCCTACCCACGCTGTAGGAGTGGTTAGGAGGTGGCCAGTTGTAGCACAGACCGATGTAATTTTTATCAAAATTAACTTTTCATCTAGAACTTCTTTTCTGTACATTGCGTCGTTTTAGAGATCTTCTGTTGTCAAGTTAAAACATACTTCTTGTTTGCACTTTTATGCTTAAACTTACATCAGTTAAACTTTTTGTAACATCTTCCTATGTATTCATCTTTTGGATCCGCCGCTCTTGTCCTTTCTTTCTGCGTTTGCATCTAAGTTACAGGATGAGAGGGTTCCAACTTTTTCCAAACACACTGTTTTTTTCTTTGTACCCAAACATGTTTCAGCACCTCTGTCCCATCATCAGTGGATTTTTGTTTATTGAAATCGATAAAAAGTGAACATATTTTAGGTTCTACCCAATTTAACATAGTGAGGCCTAAAGAAAGTTTTTGTTCGGTTTGCTTCTTACCGTGATTTTGCACTGTATGGCTTTGCAGGACCAACTGTATGGTGTCCTGCACTGACACCATGCAGTGGTCGTGCAAAACCACACAGTGTAAAATGACGGTAAGAAGCAAATCGAGCAAAAACTTTCTTTAGGCCTCACTTTGTTAAATCAGTTACAGTCTAAAATATATCTAGGCTGTGGCTAAGCCATGTCTCCGCAATATCCTTTCTTCCAGGAGTGCTAGTTCTGCAGGTTCGCAGGAGAGCTTCTGTGAAGTTTGGAAGGTAGGAGACGAGGTACTGGCAGAAGTAAAGCTGTGAGGACGGGGCGTGAGTCGTGCTTGGGCAGCTCAGTTGGTAGCCGGCACGGTAGCTCAGCGAGTTCGGTCAGAGGGCTGCGTGCACTCTGCAATAAGAAAAAAAAGAAGAAACTGAGTCAAAGAGTCGACGATCAACTTCAATGGATGTCTTGAGACGTCCGCCCAGACCAAACGCAACCGAAATATATCGAACAAAAAGAAAAAAAAGAAGTTGGTAGTGCACCTGCCCGCGAAAGGCTGAGGTCCCGAGTTCGAGTCTCGGTCGGGCACACAGCTTTAATTTGCCAGGAAGTTTCAATCTAAAATATGTTCACGTTTTTACAGTTTTCAATTAACAAAAACCCACTGATGATGGCACAGAGGTGCTGAAACATGTTTGGGTAAAAAGAAAAGACAGTGCGTTTGCAAAAAGGCGGACCCCAGATCCTATAATTTTCCTTAAAGGCTGTACTGTATCGTTCCCTGTATTTTTGAACAACAATGTTTCTGTTTACGTAAACATCTGCCTTAAACTTCGCACAATGCCCGCAATGATTTATAGATTTCGGTGGAATGTATTGTTGTACTAACAAGGGAACCTCCCCATCGCACCCCCCTCAGATTTAGTTGTAAGTTGGCACAGTGGATAGGCCCTGAAAAACTGACCACAGATCAATCGAGAAAACAGGAAGAAGTTGTGTGGAACTATGAAAAAAATACTCAAAATATACAAACTGAGTAGTCCATGCGTAAATTACGCAACATCAAGGAGAGTCTGAGCTCCAGAGAGCCGTGGTCCCGTGGTTAGCGTGAGCATCTGTGGAACGAGAGGTCCTTGGTTCAAGTCTTCCCTCGAGTATAAAGTTTAATTTTTTATTTTCCGACAATTATCAAAGATCAGACAATCACACATAATTAACTTCGCTCTCCAAAATTCCAGGACGTGTTCAGATTTGCTTGGACATATACAGGATTTGACGGTCTACACACGGAAAAATATGAAAACGTTAAAAACATATGTTTTGACAGAGCACAGGGAAAACTGTGCGACTGTGAAACTGTTGCATTGATTTGTTGCAGTTTATGTGACAACCTCTTACGTTTTCATCACTTTTTTGGGAGTGATTATCACATCCACAAGAACACCTCGATCGGGCAAGGTAGAAGAATCTTTTTACTCATTCGCCAAGTGCACAAGTTAGGTGGGTCGACAACATATTCCTGTCATGAGACGCACATGCCGTCACCAGTGTCGTATAGAAAATACCAGACGGATTTTCCTGTGGAGAAATCGGTTGACGTATGACCTTGCGACAAATGTTTTCGGTTCCCATTGGAGAGGCACGTCCTTTCGTCTACTAATCGCACGGTTCTGCGGCGCGGTCGCAAAAAACAGACACTACACTTATTACAGTGAACAGAGACGTCAATGAACGAACGGACAGATCATAACTTTGCGAAAAGAAAAAAATTAAAATCTTCACTTGAGGGAAGACTTGAACCTCTCGTTCCGCAGTTGCTCACGCAAACCACGGGACCATGGAGCCCTTCACCTCATTTTCTTCTTGATGTTGCCTATCTTGCACATGGACTACTCAGTTTGTATATTTTGCTTATTTTTTTTCATAGTTCCACACAACTTCTTCCTGTTTTCTCGATTGATCTGTGTTCAGTTTTTCAGGGCCTATCCACTGTGCTAACTTATAACTAAATCTGAAGGGGGGGGGGGGTGTGATGGGGAGGTTCCCTGGTAAGAACGCTCTTTTTGTCGTGTTTTGATCTCATTCTGATGTCAACAACGAGAACAACAGCAACACTAGAAACAAAGAGCGAACGCAAATTTGCCGAGAACTTAAAGCAGGTGAGAGAGTGGCGCAAGATCTCCCGGCAGCACAGCACATCTTAAAAAATTTTAACGTGCCAAATGTTACTGTGCAACATGTCAATATTACTGCACATCCGGAAACGTTGTGCAACAATACTGACCGGTCTAGCTGCCGTTTTACGGCTTTACGAGCTGTCAGGTCTCCGTGTGTGTCTTTAGCGGCAGGTGTTTCGTCAGCCCGCAAGCGCCGGCTTCCAGCGTGGCAGAAGCCGCGTGCGATACGGCACGCAAGGCGGTCGCCCCCCGCCGTGGCGCGTGGCCTGTGGAACCACGTGGCCGACTCCCGGTTCGAGGAAGCGGCCGCTACGCAGCGCATTCCGTTCTCCGGGACAGGGCGCCGCAAGCTGACGCAACCGGATCCGGGCTTCACCGCGTCGTCTTTCCCGCTTCCGCTCCTCTACTGTCCCGCGCCGGCGCTGATCTCAAGCAACCGAGACGACGATATGGCGGTGGCGGTGACGCGGCACCCTCACTGTTGACGTAGCTTATCGTGCTGGTACCGGGAAGCTGCGAGGAAGCCGACAGGAGGCAAAGGAAGTAGCCGATACCTTTCAAAACACGTGCGACTAGGGAGAACGCTGGAAACCTGCATAAAGGGGCCTTCCTCGTACGCTCAATATTTGTTGCTCAATGCTGAGTATTGCGCAATAATATTAACAGTCCGAGAGCAGTACTGTTAGCTAGGGCAGTATACTGAAGGAGACTACGGAATTATAAAAATACTGCGCAGTAAGCGGCAGTTCCTGCCAATGTTGTTTTGTTGTTGTTAGAGATGGGCAAACTGAAACACGTAACTGTTTCGAAACAAATGAAACAGTACAACGTAATGTTTCGATACGCTGTTTCGAAACAGTGAAACAATTTGTGTTTTGTAATCTAATAAACCGACACATTTTATCATCTTGACTGTCTACTGTATAAGTATGTCCACACAAACACAAATGAGGTGCGAGAGCGCTAATCATGTCGCAGAAAGTATGAAACTATCACTTACGCGTCTTGGCAGTTTCGTATTTCCTTCAGCAAATGCACTGCTTTCGTGTCGTGTGACTTTCATACTTTTCAATTGGCTGAGGACAGCCATAGCTGAAGACAGAAGAACCACCACGAACGGAACTGGAGGTGGGAGCAACCTGCAGAAACAACGGATATGCTACTGGGATTCCCACATTCCGTTAGTATGGCCAATATACCCATCCTGCTAATTTCCATGCACAGAAAGGGAATCATTGAGGATAATAGGCACAGTCACTATAGACTCACAAATAACGCCAAATAATTCGAATAAATAACAAAATATAACAAAAACATTTTGTCTTTCAAGGTGTTTCGAACCGTTACTATACATTCACCATGCTTCCTAGTCCTTCCCGTTCACCATTACACTATCAGTGATATGTCAAACAGATGCTTGCAATTATACCTATATCAAATTTATGTATATGTCTAATAACTGTCACTCTACGCCTTTTTTATTAAAAATGTTGTAGGCTTACTTGCGTTTCTTAATATGATTACAGTACATGAACAGAGAAGAATATGTTATAAAAAAGTGTAGTTTAACTGAATGATTTTCACATATTTATTATTTTGAATGTGAATAGTATGCGTTTTTTTATTGTTCGGTTAGTGTTTATAAAGCAGATGTTACGCCATTTCGGAATAGGACAGTCAGCTAGAAACGAAGCTTTATTTTCGGACACCTTAAGCTTCATGCTATTGCTTGTCAAAAAGATTTCGACACTCTTGAAAGTGTTTCACGAAGTGGTATGTTATGTTTCAGTACCTGTGCCGAGCCCGAATCTCGTCCGACGCAGAGCGGAATGAAACATCACGCGTCCTACCTACCAGTCAAGTTGTGCCACAAATTCCTCTTCTCCCCGATTCTATTAGTACCTCCTCATTAGTTACCTGATCTACCCATCTAATCTTTAGCATTCTTCTCTAGCAACTGTAATATTAGTAATTTTCACCTCACAAACATTAATATACGCTCAATAGTAAACGCCTGATGGCCTAAAGTTATCGATCAATTGTGAAGTAAAAGAAATGAACCATCGCATAGCAGCGACAGAATCTATTATTCTTTACCTTTGCCGTTCTTGCGCGGTGCCTGTAAATCGCTATGTACATGTATCGATCAATGATGTAAAACAGAATTCTGCTGTTTCATGACAAATGAGGAATTGGGCGCCTCATCTTCTACTGTTTGTATTGTATGAAAGGCGTACGCGGACTTGCTGCGTTCCGCATCAGTATTTTATATTTTATGTGATAATAATCGGTAAATATGCTAAGTGTTATTTTTCCAATCAGAAAACATGTACTTTTTTGTAATTGATTACGAACAGACAGCATAAAGAGGACATATTGACTGTTATGTTTAAAGTATTTAACCACAATGGTCATCTATTGTAATTTAATATGAAAAGGTACGTAGCATAAAAAAAAGACATGTGTTAAAGATAAGTGTGCTTGTTTTAGTAAATTAACCTTGATGATTTCCATCTCCTCATTAACTTGAATGATAATTATTTTGTGTTAGTTCATTACCAGAAATTACGATCACGCTGATGGGCCGAACCCAGCATGAGGCAGCAGGAACATTATCGTTTTCCTATTATTTCTGAATCAATTTTTTTTTAAATTGTGTAGTGTTGCATTTCTTTTAAAGTCTATAAATCTTCTGGTCCCTTAGTGTTGTTCCGGGTTTGACTACATCGCGACTATAAAAATGCACAGAAATGATAATGTTTCTTCCGAACGATATCAAATAAATCAATCTGCCGCTCTCATTCACGTATTTAATGCTCAACGTATATTATTATAATAGTGTAATGAATCCCTGATTCTGTTGCCAAGTGGCCCACCAAAATATTCACTTTTTCGACATTAAAAAAAAATAACAATTCTTTTTCTTTTCTCTCCCCCTCCCCCCTTCTAAATTTAACATGTTCTATCTCACCCTCCCCTCCTTCCTAATTGCAGCTATTGTCCACATCATGAGCAAAGCCTTTTATGAAAAAATTTGAGAGGAACGAAGATTACAATAAACTTGCTAGTTTACGTAACTTTTCGTGTAGCGTTGGCCCCAGTTCTTCTTCTCTAGGAGTCTGATTCTTGAAGCTGAAATTCTCACATTTTAGGTCCTCATGGTTGAATTGATTTAACTGAATTTTGTTGTTACGTTAATATAGTTTGTCACATTTTAGTATATTATACAGTATTTTGAGTTTTCACATTAACAAAGCCGAAATTGCGTTGTTCGCCCAGAATACAAAAATATGTACGATCACATCAGAGGCACGCTTACTACTGCCTCACTCTGCAGTAATAACCGTATTCCAAAGGGTTTACAATTTATCTTGACACAAGAGTTTCTATTAATTTCAATTGTTATTTACGGCCTTGCCGCAGTGGATACACCGGTTCACGTCAGATCACCGAAGTAAAGCGCTGTTGGGCGTGGCCGGCACTTGGATGGGTGACCATCCGGGCCGCCATGTGCTGTTTCCATTTTTCGGGGTGCACTCAGCCTCGTGATGCCAACTGAGGAGCTACTCGACTGAATAGTAGCGGCTCTGGTCACAGAAAACCATCATAACGACCGGAGAGCGGTGTGCTGACCACATGCCCCTCCGAACTGCATCCTCAAATGAGGATGACACGGCGGTCGGATGGTCCCAATGGGCCACTTGTGCCGTGAAGACGGAGTGTACTCGCTTGTTATTTCATAAATGAATCCAGAAATAAACGTAGTAAACAGTACTTGATTGTGTAATTATTGAAATTTTAAGTGTGCAAAATAATTCGTAATTTCAATTTGTCCAAAATCGAAAAATAATACTGGTATCGACAACTACTGTTGAGGAAAAGTAATGCTAGAGGAGGATGACCCATCACAATGTCCACACAATCACTTTTAACATGCCACTAAAATCAAAGAAATAGAGAAATAAGAAAGGAAAATTCTCAGGAAAATTTTTGGCCCGATACAAGAGCAAGAAATCTGGAAGAAGAGACCAACATCAGAATTATATAAATACATAGACAAGATTACGGATACAATAAGGAAAAGAAGAACGCAGTTCTACGGACATATCCACAGGATGAATGAAAACAGAATTTCAAAGCGAATTCTTAAAGTCATCAACTCAGGCAGGGGAAAAAC
Source organism: Schistocerca cancellata (assembly GCF_023864275.1). Taxonomy (NCBI): domain Eukaryota; kingdom Metazoa; phylum Arthropoda; class Insecta; order Orthoptera; family Acrididae; genus Schistocerca; species Schistocerca cancellata. The sequence continues at coordinate 1,244,613,991 of NC_064626.1, forward strand.
AAAATGGATAAAAGAAGTTGAAGAGGACCTCAGACAAGCACACATAACAGTAAACGATGCAGAAAATAGAACTGAATTCAGGAACATCATCAAAAAACATAAATTTGACACCACAACACAGAAGAGACCAGGATGCAAATGGACAGCGGAGCGAAAGAAACAACACAGTGAACACATGAAGAAAATTTGGGCTCAGAAAAAACATAAACAATCATCATAAACGAATTCAAGTTCAAACGCTCTCTTAAATGGGAATAATCGAAAGTAATAATAATAATAATACTAATACTAATACAATTTGTATACATCAGTGAGTAAATCACTTTATCATAATTTCCAAGAATTTCAGTTTCAGCGAACTATGGCATCTGAAAAACATTGGTTAAAAATTCGAGACGTATGGGTGTCACAAAATCGATGTAGCAGTTATAATAGCAGAAACCTCACAATTTAGATAACATAAAAATTTACACAATATGAAATCAAACTGTCTTAAAACTCCTACTCATAAAATAGACGAGAGTAAAATCAAACTTTCACTTCAAAATTATTTATTACTTGCAGTATCCTTACCTTAATATTGTGGTTCTTGCAAAGTGATAGGTTGAGGAAAACATTACTAAAAAATGTGTTACTTATCTGGTTGAATCAGTGATACTGAAGAAGATTAGACATCGCTCAGAGGTCCTGCAGTGATTACTTCGGAATTTTTCATATTCTCATCTGACTGCAAGAATTTTGTTTAAGAAAAGTCTCGAATAACTCATTTCTCCATTTATTCACATAAAAAAGAAGAACACAAATCTGAAGACTCACATTACTGCTAATAATAATAACGCCACTACTAATGATTCCATGAAGTCACAGGTGCCGTCCTTCATACAGCATTTTGAGAACGTAAAGCATAGTGTATACTATCAGGAAAGACATTTTAGGTGACTTGCAATGAATAATAGCCTGTAAAACGTCATTTAAGTGCGACAGACTTACAGCAGAAAAGTTAAGCACATCTTTTGTGTGAGTTCAGTAAAAACAGTGTTTGACCATTATATATATAAAGAGTATATATATATATATATATATATATATATATATATATATATATATATATATATATATATATATATATATAAAGAGTATTTTTAACAGTTACTATTACAATATTCAAATTTTAATTACAATATATAATGTTTCATTTCCTACACTTGTATTAGTTCCATTCATTAATCGTAATTGATCTATATGAAACACACAACCTACTGTGTACTTAAAACTAGTAAATAATAAACACTTAATGAACAATAAGGGATGAACATAATTCTATAAACGTATTTTATGTCTTGTCTCAGATGTCATTAAACAATAACTAACAGAAGATGAAAGTGAAAACATCAGCAGTATGAAATTAATCATATATATACAACAATGCAATAGAAATCAAAATGTCTCATGTTCTTCAGTAATCAGAAGTATTATGTAATACAATAAGTGAATCTTGGTATGTCACATTACAGTGCGGAGTGACCATTATCAGTGTTTCACTACACATTAAGTTTGTGAACAGAGATCTGCAAAACATGACGAAGAGTGCGCAAATAAGAGCAATGCTATTTCTTTCAAACATTTCCCCCTAAGTTCCAGAAATCAGTCTTTCTGTAATATCTTTCTTACTGGAGTTTTTGACTCAGCCATACAGATTACAAAGACAGTCAAATGGAACTATTTTTATATGTCAAACAGAAGTGTCGTAAAACGTTGTGAAGCAGTTTGTCTTGCTGTATTAGGACGAACATATGCGAGCCTTCCGCATTACTGAATGTTATACTACTGTATGATTTATTATAATCATTTCCTACCCTTCGTTTGTTTTCTTTTCTTATCATTTTTGTTTCACTGGTTTGAACTCAGATGGCAGATTAAGCATGATTCTTCCCAGAAACTACTAAGGATGTTGGTTTATTAAAAAATAATGCAGGATTTAAGTGACATGGATTGTTGCTGAATTATGCAGAAGACTTTACCAGAACCCTAGTTAAAATGCACTGTGTCGTAATACGTGTTACCGAGGGAGGTGGCGCATGGTTAACACACTGGACACGCATTCGGGAGGACGACAGTTCAAGCCCGCCGCCAACCATCATGATTTAGGTTTACCATGATTTCCTTAAATCGCTTCAGGCAAATGCCAGGATGGTTCCTTTGAAAGGACACGGTCGACTTCCTTCCCCATCCTTCCCTAGTCTGACGGGACAGATACCCGCTCTATTGGGTGGTCCCCTCCCCCAATTCAACCAAAGACGTGTTAGAATACTTCGACATTTCGAAACTCTGGTTGGGGATATACATTCACTGACAGGATACGAAACATGTAAAAATCTTGTTTTAAGAAACATTGTAGGAGTTATGTCTTAATGAAGGGAGAACAACGGATATGAGATTTCTTATAACTAATGTGACCATTGCTGAATCAAGCTGAATAGCTAGCAAGCAAAAATGCTCTTCAATTGAAACTCAAAATTAACCTTCATCAAATGTAAATGCGGTGCTCTAAAAACATTGTAATCAAGCGCTTGTACGAAAATTTTTGAATGAAATTCCTCCGTGCTTTGCAAGCGAGCTAGGAACTGTCGTATCAGTCTTCGCCTGTTGCGTGGACAACCCGCACGGGAAATGTACGCTGGCTGTGTTTACTCACAACTCGACGGTGCGGCTTCTGTTTTGACTGGGTAGATCGTTAGATCACAACTATGATTCATCTACCATTAAGGCTTCTACGTGCCAGACTGAGCAGATGTTTACTGACATAGCTTTCGCTTGCGTGGATTACGCGGTGAAAGAATTTTCTTATTCTGTATTGCAAACTGTTATTCTTGCAGATTATCATTGGCTTCAGAAGAGGGTTTCTTTATCTGCGATATACCGTTTCACTTTTTTGTTCCGTTTACAATTTCTTATGCCTCTCTCTTTTTCTAACCACACTGATAGCCGAAGCATCTTCCCCACTTTCTAGCAGTGTTCGAATGCCATTCTAAAAGTAAATAACGTTTGTTTCTACAGACATTTTTATTTGTTCTAATGAAAGGAAATTCATTTCATGACTTATTTTGATACCTTAGCAGTTTTTAAACGTGGTCTCCAGGTGAAGATTTTTTTATAGCGCTCCACAATCCTATGCCTTCTACATACTGAGTTTGCACCAAGTTGCTGACCAGTTGCTAACGTCGTCTCCATTTCGTTGTCATTACCGCAGTACTTTCCGCCCAAAACCATGCTTCAGTTTATATTACTTGCCTTTCATTTTCCATAATATTAATTTTCCCTATGAATGTCAAGAAGCAACAATTAAAAACATCAGTCTGCAAAATAAAAAATGGGCAGTCTGCAAATTGGGTGAATTACTGCAGACATATCTCACAAGATACAAAACCCAATTTTCTCATTAACAAAGTACTACCATAGCTGAAGAAAGCGATAATTGAAAAGATAATTGGAGCTGACTGTGGACTGCAACCAAACTCTTTGTATTAATAATCAGGCACTAAACAACGTAACCGCCAAGATACATTCTATAATATGGCATTAAAACATATTAGACAACGTGTGTTCTGCACTAAATAAATACAGGCGAAATGCTAAAATCATCGTTTGACAAGTGACTGGTAGTAAATATTTGACTTTTCTGTTCGTCCTTATGCGAGCAACATATACATTATCTACTGCAGCACTGAATAGTCTTGGAACAATAGACTATACAACAGAATGATACTGGTTAGACATTACTAATGGCACATCACACCGCAAAATACATACTTCACGCAAAAAGAAATAATTTATCGAATTCCACAAACTGTCTTTACATACGATGGGTATAGAGAGAGCAGTCTATGCGAGGAGGGATAAACCGCGCCACATTTAATTTCCTAATGTTAATCGTTTGAGGCTGAAAAAAGTGCTCAGACTATCACTTGCAACCTACGTCCTCAATTATTTGCTTGACGTATTCCAATTTCTGTCTTCCTCTACAGTTTTTGCCCTCTACAGCTCCCTCTAGTACCATGGAAGTCATTCCCTCATGTCTTAGCAATCCTGTCCCTTCTCCTTATCAGTGTTTTCCACACATTCCTTTCCTCTCCGATTCTGCGTAGAACCTCCTCATTCCTTACCTTATCAGTCCACCTAATTTTCAACATTCGTCTATAGCACCACATCTCAAATGCTTCGATTCTCTTCTGTTCCGGTTTTCCCACAGTCCATGTTTCACTACCATACAATGCTGTACTCCAGACGTACATCCTCAGAAATTTCTTCCTCAAATTAAGGCCGGTATTTGATATTAGTAGACTTCTCTTCGCCAGAAATGCCTTTTTTGCCATAGCGAGTCTGCTTTTGATGTCCTCCTTGCTCCGTCTGTCATTGGTTATTTTACTGCCTAGGTAGCAGAATTCCTTAACTTCATTGACTTCGTGACCATCAATCCTGATGTTAAGTTCCTCGCTGTTCTCATTTCTACTACTTCTCACTACCTTCTTCTTTCTCCGATTTACTCTCCAACCATACTGTGTACTCATTAGACTGTTCATTCCGTTCAGCAGATCATTTAATTCTTCTTCACTTTCACTCAGGATAGCAATGTCATCAGCGAATCGTATCATTGATATCCTTTCACCTGGTATTTTAATTCCACTCCTGAACCTTTCTTTTATTTCCATCATTGTTTCCTCGATGTACAGATTGAAGAGTAGGGGCGAAAGGCTACAGCCTTGTCTTACACCCTTCTTAATACGAGCACTTCGTTCTTCATCGTCCACTCTTATTATTCCCTCTTGGTTGTTGTACATATTGTATATGACCCGTCTCTCCCTATAGCTTACCCCTACTTTTTTTCAGAATCTCGAACAGCTTGCACCATTTTATATTGTCGAACGCTTTTTCCAGGTCGACAAATCCTATGAAAGTGTCTTGGTTTTTCTTTAGCCTTGCTTCCATTATTAGCCGTAACGTCAGAATTGCCTCTCTCGTCCCTTTGTAACGCCGGAAATGCATATCCTCCTATTTCCATCTATTGTACTATAAATTTGTTTTCCTTATTTTTGTTACCTGAATATATAACATTTCTGTGTCTTCGTATATTGTAATTGTTTTACTATTTGTATATATGTATTTATGCATTTATGTCGATGTATAATTGGTTTGTTTCGTAAATATTATTTGTATTTTTACGCTGGGTCTTGCCTAGGGAAAACTGCTATCGAACGATTACATCGATAGGTCGTGTGAAGAATCAAAGTGTGTAGGATCTTTGGTAGTGTTAACTCTGTCGCGTGGAGCGCGGGCAGAGAGAGTGTCTGGCTGGAGTAGCGAGTGGAGCAAGTGTGTTGTGAGAAGCTCCCGCGGGTTGCCGCGCTTTCGGGGTTTGGCAGCATGTAATTGCGCTCGACTTGCGATGATAGTTTCTGACATGGTGTCGCGGACGGGAAACATTAGCTGGCGCACATCAAGAGCCCGTTTCGCCTGGTGACCGGGTCGAGAAGGAGGCGCACCAACATCCAGCTTCCGCAACAGCGACGGCCGACAATGAGTGACTGTCGCCACCTCCTCGATCGACAGCTTCAAACCTTCAATCAACCAACAAGGAAGACTGGAAGGACGTAAAGTTTTAGAACTGTATGGCAGACCTCAGCTTTTCAAACTGTACCATTTTCGTACTATAATTACAGCAACGTAGCATGAACATTTGTTGCTCATTGTCCCGATTGCATTACCAAGCAGGGTCCCTTCCTTTTCCGGAATGTCGTTGAAATTCAAACGCCAGCATTAAAGTAATGTTATAGCATTCCACTGCTTAAATTTCAAAGTTCAGTTAAAGTATTCATAGCTGGCTACAATATTTAGATTACACAAGCACAAATAAAGAGTGCGAGTTTTGTTACCATATTTTAGCTTACCTGTGACTGCAGCTCAGCTTGGTATGTACTAAATTTTACTATTGTGAATTGTTCAGAATCATTTAATTCAAGTTCAAAGTTAAATCTCTTATTTCTAAATTGCGTAGATTCAAGTAGATTTTGAAATGATTGTTGAGGTAGTCCAAGACTGACCGTATTTTACTGAATTTCGATGTGCTTCAGAAAGAAAGCTCACTATTAACTTCAGTCACTAAATTAACTTTCGATTTTCCGGTTTTAATTAATTCTCTTGCTAAATTAAGTCAGAGTGTAGCAAAATTTATTACTTCTGACAAACTTTCAGTTTTCACACTACACTTGTCAACCTTCAATTGCCACGCTTCTAGTGCTAATTATATGTGTAATAATCTTTCTTTTTCAGTTACTATAGTAATTGTCCTTAGGACTGGCGACCATAATTTCCCCCAAATCTCAAATATCTAATTACCGCTAGTTGATTGTTAACGTAACGGCCGCACATTTACTTTCTTTATTAACTTTTCCCCTATATCAAAATTAATTTCCACCAGTTTCATTAGCATTTTTCCTTTCATTTAGATGTAACCCTTTCCTCCCTTTTTTTACCGACAAATTAACCTCGGTGACGATTGCTTTTCCCAAATTTCCATTAGGTACACGCGGTTTAATTTTTTCACTGTCATTAAGGTCGATAAGTGAGGGGGAGGTTACACCTTTACTTTTCCTAAAGCCAAACTGATCGTCACCTAGCGCATTCTCAATTTTCTTTCCCATTCTTCTGTATATTATTCTTATAAGCAGCTTCGATGCATGAGCTGTTAAGCTGATTGTGCGATAATTCTCGCACTTGTCAGCTCTTGCCGTCTTCGGAATTGTGTGGATGATGCTTTTCCGAAAGTCAGATGGTATATCGCCAGACTCATATACTCTACACACCAACGTGAATAGTCGTTTTGTTGCCACTTCCCCCAATGATTTTAGAAATTCTGATGGAATGTTATCTATCCCTTCTGCCTTATTTGACCGTAAGTCCTCCAAAGCTTATTTAAATTCCGATTCTAATACTGGATCCCCTATCTCTTCTAAATCGACTCCTGTTTCTTCTTCTATCACATCAGACAAATCTTCACCCTCATAGAGGCTTTCAATGTATTCTTTCCACCTATCTGCTCTCTCCTCTGCATTTAACAGTGGAATTCCCGTTGCACTCTTAATGTTACCACCGTTGCTTTTAATGTCACCAAAGGTTGTTTTGACTTTCCTGTATGCTGAGTCTGTCCTTCCGACAAATCATATCTTTTTCGATGTCTTCACATTTTTCCTGCAGCCATTTCGTCTTAGCTTCCCTGCACTTCCTGTTTATTTCATTCCTCAGTGACTTGTATTTCTGTATTCCTGATTTTCCCGGAACGTGTTTTTACTTCCTCCTTTCATCAATCAACTGAAGTATTTCTTCTGTTACCCATGGTTTCTTCGCAGCTACCTTCTTTGTACCTATGTTTTCCTTCCCAACTTCTGTGATGGCCCTTTTTAGAGATGTCCATTCCTCTTCAACTGTACTGCCTACTGCGCTATTCCTTATTGCTGTATCTATAGCGTTAGAGAACTTCAAACGTATCTCGTCATTCCTTAGTACTTCCGTATCCCAATTCTTTGCGTATTGATTCTTCCTGACTAATGTCTTGAACTTCAGCCTACTCTTCATCACTACTATATTGTGATCTGAGTCTATATCTGCTCCTGGGTACGCCTTACAATCCAGTATCTGATTTCGGAATCTCTGTCTGACCATGATGTAATCTCATTGAAATCTTCCCGTATCTCCCGGCGTTTTCCAAGTATACCTCCTCCTCTTGTGATTCTTGAACAGGGTATTCGCTACTACTATCTGAAACTTGTTACAGAACTCAATTAGTCTTTCTTCTCTTTCATTCCCTGTCCCAAGCCCATATTCTCCTGTAACCTTTTCTTCTACTCCTTCCCCTACAACTGCATTCCAGTCGCCCATGACTATTAGATTTTCGTCCCCCTTTACATACTGCATTACCCTTTCAATATCCTCATACACTTTCTCTATCTGTTCATCTTCTGCTTGCGACGTCGACATGTATACCTGAACTATCGTTGTCGGTGTTGGTCTGCTGTCGATTCTGATTAGAACAACCCGGTCACTGAACTGTTCACAGTAACACACCCTCTGCCCTACCTTCCTATTCATAACGAATCCTACACCTGTTATACCATTTTCTGCTGCTGTTGATATTACCCGATACTCATCTGACCAGAAATCCTTGTCTTCCTTCCACTTCACTTCACTGACACCTTCTATATCTAGATGGAACCTTTGCATTTCCCTTTTCAGATTTTCTAGTTTCCCTACCACGTTCAAGCTTCTGACATTCCACGCCCCGACTCGTAGAACGTTATCCTTTCGTACATTATTCAATCTTTTTCTCATGGTAACCTCCCCCTTGGTAGTCCCATCCCGGAGATCCGAATGGGGGACTATTCCGGAATCTTTTGCCAATGGAGAGATCATCATGACACTTCTTCAATTACAGGCCACATGTCCTGTGGATACACGTTACGTGTCTTTAATGCAGTGGTTTCCATTGCCTTCTGCATCCTCATGTCGTTGATCATTGCTGATTCTTCCGCCTTTAGGGGCGATTTCCCACCCCTAGGACAAGAGAGTGCCCTGAACCTCTATCCGCTCCTCGCCCTCTTTGACAAGGCCGTTGGCAGAATGAGGCTGACTTCTTATGTCGGAAGTCTTCGGCCGCCAATGCTGATTATTTATCAAAATTTAGGCAGTGGCGGGGATCGAACCCGGGACCGAAAACGTTTTAATTATGAATCAAAGACGCTACCCCTAGACCACGGGTACCCCTAGAACTTACAACTACTTAAACCTAACTAACCTAAAGACATCACCCACATACATGCCCGAGGCAGGATTCGAACCCGTGACCGTAGCGGTCGCGCGGTTCCAGACTGTAGCGCCTAGAACCGCTCGGCCACCCCGGCCAGCTCAAGGGAAGTGTCCAGGCGTCTCGGAGTGAACCAAAGCGATGTTGTTCGGACATGGAGGAGACACAGACAGACAGGAACTGTCGATGACATGCGTCGCTCAGGCCGCCCAAGGGTTCCTACTGCATTGTATGACGCTACCTACGGATTATGGTTCGAATGAACCCTGACAGCAACGCAACATGTTGAATAATGCTTTTCGTGCAACCACAGGACGTCGCGTTACGACTCAAACTGTGCGCAACAAACTGCATGGTGCGCAACTTCACTCCCGATGCCCATGGCGAGATCCATCTTTGAAACCACGTCTTCACCCATAATTGTCGCATATGCCTTCAATTAGACAATCGTCGGAGATGTGTTTGGAGGCAACAGGTAAACCTGGACGCCTTTGACACACGGGTATTTGAGGTACCGGTGTATACAGCAATCTGGATCACCTCCTCTGAAAGTCTCGCTGTATGCTAGTATTATATACGATGTGTGGTTTTCATGGACAATAAAAATGGCGCAAATGATGTTTATGTTGATCTCTATTCCAATTTTCTGTACAGGTTCCGAAACTCTCGGAACCGAGGTGATCCAAAACTTCTTTTGATGTGTGTAGATTCATAATTCATTCAGTTATGAGATTGTAAGATCATAACCGGCGGAGAAGTTGTGTTACAGTTTCAAGCTTGTTGTTGTCACAATCTACCTCCTGGGTTTTGTACAGTTTCTGGTCACGTGATGAAAGCGTGCTGCGGCATGTATAGGCGTTGGGGATCGACAGATCTCTGCGACGTAAACGTAACAAGTAAAAATAAACAAAACAGTTTGTAGCTCATATTGCCCTAAAACATTATTATAATAAACCCATAAGGTTGACAGCATACTGTTCCATGCACTGTACGCGACAGATGTATTTAGGATACTGCTCGGCTTTGATATCACCACGCATTTTACAATGGACAATTACCACTATGTGGCTAAGGCTGAGGCTACTGTCTCACCCTTTGCCGTGTGCTTATAATTTTCCATTGTAAAATGTCCCAAGGTGCAGGGACTAACCCTCGGAAATGTTACTTTTATTTATTGCACCTACTGTACTGATGGCTCACAAGAGAAACTACCCATCGCACCTCCCTCAGATTTAGTGGTAGAAGGCCAAGTGGATAGCCTGTCAAAAACTGAACATATATCAAGCATGAAAACAGGAAGAAGATGTACTGAACTGTGAAAAAAGCAGCGAAATAAACTCCTGGAAATTGAAATAAGAACACCGTGAATTCATTGTCCCAGGAAGGGGAAACTTTATTGACACATTCCTGGGATCAGATACATCACATGATCACACTGACAGAACCACAGGCACATAGACACAGGCAACAGAGCATGCACAATGTCGGCACTAGTACAGTGTATATCCACCTTCGCAGCAATGCAGGCTGCTATTCTCCCATGGAGACGATCGTAGAGATGCTGGATGTAGTCCTGTGGAACGGCTTGCCATGCCATTTCCACCTGGCGCCTCAGTTGGACCAGCGTTCGTGCTGGACGTGCAGACCGCATGAGACGACGCTTCATCCAGTCCCAAACATGCTCAATGGGGGACAGATCCGGAGATCTCGCTGGCCAGGGTAGTTGACTTACACCTTCTAGAGCACGCTGGGTGGCACGGGATACTTGCGGACGTGCATTGTCCTGTTGGAACAGCAAGTTCCCTTGCCGGTCTAGGAATGGTAGAACGATGGGTTCGATGACGGTTTGGATGTACCGTGCACTATTCAGTGTCCCCTCGACGATCACCAGTGGTGTACGGCCAGTGTAGGAGATCGCTCCCCACACCATGATGCCGGGTGTTGGCCCTGTGTGCCTCGGTCGTATGCAGTCCTGATTGTGGCGCTCACCTGCACGGCGCCAAACACGCATACGACCATCATTGGCACCAAGGCAGAAGCGACTCTCATCGCTGAAGACGACACGTCTCCATTCGTCCCTCCATTCACGCCTGTCGCGACACCACTGGAGGCGGGCTGCACGATGTTGGGGCGTGAGCGGAAGACGGCCTAACGGTGTGCGGGACCGTAGCCCAGCTTCATGGAGACGGTTGCGAATGGTCCTCGCCGATACCCCAGGAGCAACAGTGTCCCTAATTTGCTGGGAAGTGGCGGTGCGGTCCCCTACGGCACTGCGTAGGATCCTACGGTCTTGGCGTGCATCCGTGCGTCGCTGCGGTCCGGTCCCAGGTCGACGGGCACGTGCACCTTCCGCCGACCACTGGCGACAACATCGATGAACTGTGGAGACCTCACGCCCCACGTGTTGAGCAATTCGGCGGTACGTCCACCCGGCCTCCCGCATGCCCACTATACGCCCTCGCTCAAAGTCCGTCAACTGCACATACGGTTCACGTCCACGCTGTCGCGGCATGCTACCAGTGTTAAAGACTGCGATGGAGCTCCGTATGCCACGGCAAACTGGCTGACACTGACGGCGGCGGTGCACAAATGCTGCGCAGCTAGCGCCATTCGACGGCCGACACCACGTTTTCCTGGTGTGTCCGCTGTGCCGTGCGTGTGATCATTGCTTGTACAGCCCTCTCGCAGTGTCCGGAGCAAGTATGGTGGGTCTGACACACCGGTGTCAATGTGTTCTTTTTTCCATTTCCAGGAGTGTATGTTGCCTGGTCGGACAAGTCTCGTTTCAAATTGTATCGAGTGGACGGGCGTGTACGGGTGTGGAGACAACCTCATGAATCATGGAACCTGAATGTCACTAGGAGACTGTTCAAGTTGGTAGAGGCTCTCTAATGGTGTGGGGCGTGTGCAGCCGAAATGATATCGGACCCCTGATACTTCTTGATACGACTTTGAGATGTGACACGTACGTAAGCATCGTGTCTGATCACCTGCATCCATTCATGCCCTTGTGCATTCCGACAGACTTGGGCAATTCCAGCAGGACAATGCGTCATCCCACACATCCAGAATTGCTACAGAATGGCTCCAGGAACACTCTTCTGAGACTAAACACTTCCACTGGCCACCAAACTCCCCAGACATGAACAATATTGAACATATCTGGGATTCCTTGCAACGTGCTGTACAGAAGAGACCTCCACCCCCTTTAACTCTCACGGATTTATGGACAGCCCTGTAGGATTCACGGTGTCAGTTCGCTCCAGCACTACTTCAGACATATGTGGAGTTCATGCCACGTCGTTTTGCGGCTTCTGCGTGCTCGCGGGGACCCTACATGACATTAGGCACGTGTATCAGTTTCTTTGGCTCTACAGTATATGTTGCGACAAGCTACGAAGGTTTAACGTGAAATCCGTTTACAATAATTAAAAATTAAAGTTCTGCCAATGCCTATCAAACTTCGTAGAGAATTTACATGACATCTGGATATAAAAGGAAATGTCCTGACACCGATTGAGTGACTCATCATGTTGTTGTTGTCGTCTTCAGTCCTGAGGCTGGTTTGATGCAGCTCTCCATGCTGCTCTATCCTGTGCAAGCTTCTTCATCTCCCAGTGCTTACTGCAACCTACATCCTTCTGAATCTGCTTAGTGTATTCATCTCTTGGTCTCCCTCGACGATTTTTTACCCTCCACGCTGCCCTCCAATGCTAAATTTGTGATCCCTTGACGCCTCAGAACATGTCCTACCAACCGATCCCTTCTTCTTGTCAAGTTGTGCCACAAACTCCTCTTCTCCCCAGTTCTATTCAATACCTCCTCATTAGTTATGTGATCTACCCATCTAAACTTCAGCATTCTTCTGTAGCATCACATTTCGAAATCTTCAATTCTCTTCTTGTCTAAACTATTTATCGTCCATGTTTCACTTCCATAGATGGCTACACTCCATACAAATACTTTCAGAAACGACTTCCCGACACTTAAATATATACTCGATGTAGACAAATTTCTCTTCTTCAGAAACGCTTTCCTAGCCATTGCCAGTCTACATTTTATATCCTCTCTACTTCGACCATCATCAGTTATTTTGCTCCCCAAATAGCAAAACTCCTTTACTACTTTAAGTGTCTCATTTCCTAATCTGATTCCCTCACTTAATTCGACTACATTCCATTATCCTCGTTTTGCTTTTGTTGATGTTCATCTTATATCCTCCTTTCAAGACACTGTCCATTCCGTTCAACTGCTCTCCTAGTCCTTTGCTGTCTCTGGCAGGATTACAATGTCATCGGCGAACGTCAAAGTTTTTATTTCTTCTCGACGCATTTCAATTCCTAGCCCTGCCCAAAACGTTGGCAGAAACTTGAGATTCGGAGACGGTGTTGATCTTATACTGTAGGCGTCTTTTAAGAAGGTATTTTTTTTTAATTCCACCTCTATGGGGCTGAAATATGGATGAAAAGCTTTTTGAAAATATGTCGCTATTAAGCCAACTATAAAGCTAGACCTAAAAAAATTGGTATTTGGTTTCTCGTTCATAAGAAATACCTGTTTCAGCAATTTTGGAAATTCAACTTCCTTGGGAGTGATACAGTGGATGAAATGAATGTATATCTTTGGCAGTACAGTCTGCTAAGGAACATAAATAGTGCTTGATCCTCCTCTGCACTGTTTCTACGTATATAACTACAGTTTATGTCTGAGTAATGTCAATAGACTAGCCTATCATAAATGAATATCAGTTGGCTGACTTCAGTTTCGGTAAAATATCATCAGTAATTATGTAACACGTAGCATCCTCCACAACATGAACCACTTTCTTTCATTGTGTATGTTATGCTATGTTAACCGGGGACCTAGAAACGACGGAGAGGCTCCGACCCCGCCGCAGCCGCAGTGGTCCACAGCCCCACGACGACTACCGCAGTCCACTTCACCCCTCCGCCGCCCCACACCGAACCCAGGGTTATTGTGCGGTTCGGCCCCCAGTGGACCACCCAGGGAACGTCTCATACCGGACGAGTGTAACCCCTATGTTTGCGTGGTAGAGTAATGATGGTGTACGCGTACGTGGCGAACTTGTTTGCACAGCAATCGCCGACAGTGTAGCTGAGGCGGAATAAGGGGAACCAGCCCGCATTTGTCGAGGTGGATGGAAAACCGCCTAAAAACCATCCACAGACTGGCCGGCTCACCGGACCTCGACACAAGTCCGCCGGGCGGATTCGTGCCGGGATTCGTCAGACCGCATGGCCAACCGGGCGGGCCTCAGTGTGTATAGTACATATAACCAATGTATAGAATTGCGGGCCGGCCGGTGTGGCCGTGCGGTTCTAGGCGCTTCAGTCTGGAACCGCGTGACCGCATCGGTCGCAGGTTCGAATCCTGGCCCGGGCATGGATGTGTGTGGTGTCCATAGGTTAGTTAGGTTTAAGTAGTTCGAAGCTCTAGGGGACTGATGACCACAGATGTTAAGTCCCATAGTGCTCACAGCCATTTGAACCATACAGGGTGTTACAAAAACGTACGGCCAAACTTTCAGGAAACATTCCTCACACATAAAGAAAGAAAATATGTTATGTCGACATTTGTCCAGGAACGCTTACTTTCCATGTTAGAGCTCATTTTATTACTTCTCTTCAAATCACATTAATCATGGAATGGAAACACACAGCAACAGAATGTACCAGCGTGACTTCAAACACTTTGTTACAGGAAATGTTCAAAATGTCCTCCGTTAGCGTGGATACATGCATCCACCCTCCATCGTATGGAATCCCTGATGCGCTGATGCAGCCCTGGAGAATGGCGTATTGTATCACAGCCGTCCACAATACGAGCACGAAGAGTCTCTACATTTGGTACCGCGGCTGCGTAGACAAGAGCTTTGAAATGCCCCCATAAATGAAAGTCAAGAGGGTTGAGGTCAGGAGAGCGTGGAGGCAATGGAATTGGTCCGCCTCTACCAATCCATCGGTCACCGAATCTGTTGTTGAGAAGCGTACGAACTTCGACTGACATGTGCAGGAGCTCCATCGCGCATGAACCACATGTTGTGTCGTACTTGTAGAGGCACATGTTCTAGCAGCACAGGTAGAGTATGCCGTATGAAATCATGGCGGTGAATCGAGGAAGTACAGTACATACTGACGAAACTAAAATGAGCTCTAACATGGAAATTAAGCGTTTCCGGATACATAACTTCTTTTCTTTATTTGTGTGTGACTAATGTTTCCTGAAAGTTTGGCCGTACCTTTTTGTAACACCCTGTATAGTATGGCAATTGGCAAGACTACAGAACGAGAACAAGCATTTCAATGACCGGACGAGCAGTTCATAAAGTTGTGAAAAAAAAATGACACTAGTGGGTTTAGCACTCGGCTCGCCCAGTTCACAATCCAATACCGTGACCACTTAACCCTGACACTCTACTCATTGCTGTACTTCTTCAACTTGGACCGTTCACAGTTTGCTTTTTCTTCATAGTTCAGTATACATTGGGGGGGAGGGGGGGAGGGTGCGATTTGGATATTAGGAACCTTATTTACTGCACCTACAGAGGAATCACCCTGCTATGCCACTGTGGAAAAATCTATGAAAAGATCCTGGAGAAGAGAATAAGAAGCAATATTGAAAGTAGACTGCAAGAGGAGCAGTACGGTTTCAGACCGGGAAGATCAACAACGGACCTCATATTTGCGGTAAGGCAACTGCAGGAGAGGCACTATGAGTACGGGAAGGACTTAATCATGGCCGTTTTGGATATTGAGAAGGCGTATGACAGTATCTGTAGGGGCAAGCTCTGGGATGCGCTGAACGCAAAAGGGATAGATGAAGAGATAACACGAAAAGTCAGAAAAATGTATGAGGGAAGTGAGAGTTGTGTGAAAGTGGGGAGGGAACGTACTGCATGGTTCAAGCTGGAAAATGGGCTGCGACAGGGAAGTGCACTTTCGCCTTTATTATTGGTGTAACAAGACGAGACAGATTGCGAAATGTGTATGTGAGGGAAAGACTAAAGGAGGAACCAGTACAGGACAGGATATAAAAATCAAGACTGCAGTGGTATGGACACATGAAGAGAATGGATGAGGGAAGAATTCCAAAGAGGATGTTTGATCTGCAACTGGAGGGGAAGAGCCCCAGAGGAAGACCAAGGGATAGATGGGTGAAGGGAGTGAAGGAATGTGTGACGAGAAGAGGAGAGAACTGGACGAAGGTGGAAGAGGGGGAATGGTGGAAAGACAGAACACGATGGAGAGGCTTGTGTTGCCGACAGACCCAGCCAACGGCTGGAAACTGTCCAAGATGATGATGATGATGATTTACTGCACCTACTGTACTGGCGGCTCCAAACAGTGAACAAAACAGCACAACGGGACGTTATGGACAGTTATCAAAAAAGACTCCAGCATATGCGTTGTCCATGTTGGTTTATCCAGCTAGTTATTTGACTTGCAGCCGTAACATCGAAGCTGCCAATTATGAAAGAACGAGAGACAACAAGAAGAGCATAACTGCAAAAGTATTTCTTTTTGGACGTGCTCCGGACAGCGAGGCCAGCGGTTGGCGGGGGCAAGTGATATTTGTGCGACGCGCTGCTGCAGCGAGCCGTCGGGGCGGCGTGTAATACGCGGGCCATTAAGGAGCGAGGACGCTCTGCTCGAATGAGAATAAAGGTCAGCCTTCAGGAAGCGGTCGAAATTTACGAGAGCGGCCTCGAGACGGAGGAGCTGGTGGCGGCGTGTGGGCGTCCGTCTGCAGTCGCGCTGCACTGCGCACCGCGGGCGAGCGGGCGGGGACGAGGTGTCGTTTCACGCCATTAGCGCCGCCGCCGCGCTGGCGCGTCGCCAGGCAGACAATCCGCCAAAGTGCGTCATCAGGCTCGCTTCTCACACGTCGCGCGCTTCACCTAGGTTCTCGAGACGGGTATTTCTAGATCTACGAGGGCAGTTCAATAAGTAATGCAACACATTTTTTTTCTCGGCCAATTTTGGTTGAAAAAACCGGAAATTTCTTGTGGAATATTTTCAAACATTCCCGCTTCGTCTCGTATAGTTTCATTGACTTCCGACAGGTGGCAGCGCTGTACGGAGCTGTTAAAATGGCGTCTGTAACGGATGTGCGTTGCAAACAACGGGCAGTGATCCAGTTTCTTTTGGCGGAAAACCAGGGCATCTCAGATATTCATAGGCGCTTGCAGAATGTCTACGGTGATCTGGCAGTGGACAAAAGCACGGTGAGTCGTTGGGCAAAGCGTGTGTCATCATCGCCGCAAGGTCAAGCAAGACTGTCTGATCTCCCGCGTGCGGGCCGGCCGTGCACAGCTGTGACTCCTGCAATGGCGGAGTGTGCGAACACACTCGTTCGAGATGATCGACGGATCACCATCAAACAACTCAGTGCTCAACTTGACATCTCTCTTGGTAGTGCTGTCACAGTTTTTCACCAGTTGGGATATTCAAAGGTTTGTTCCCGCTGGGTCCCTCGTTGTCTAACCGAACACCATAAAGAGCAAAGGAGAACCATCTGTGCGGACTTGCTTGCTCGTCATGTGGCTGAGGGTGACAATTTCTTGTCAAAGATTGTTACAGGCGATGAAACATGGGTTCATCACTTCGAACCTGAAACAAAACGGCAATCAATGGAGTCGCGCCACACCCACTCCCCTACCAAGAAAAAGTTTAAAGCCATACCCTCAGACGGTAAAGTCATGGATACTGTCTTCTGGGACGCTGAAGGGGTTATTCTGTTCGATGTCCTTCACCATGGTCAAACGATCAACTCTGAAGTGTATTGTGCTACTCTTCAGAAATTGAAGAAACGACTTCAGCGTGTTCGTAGGCACAAAAATCTGAACGAACTTCTCCTTCTTCATGACAACGCAAGCCCTCACACAAGCCTTCGAACCCGAGAGTAGTTCTCAAAACTTCAGTGGACTGTTCTTCCTCATGCACCCTACAGCCCCGATCTCGCACCGTCGGATTTCCATATGTTTGGCCCAATGAAGGACGCAATCCGTGGGAGGCACTAAGCGGATGATGAAGAAGTTATTGATGCAGTACGACGTTGGCTCGGACATCGACCAGTGGAATGGTACCGTGCAGGTATACAGGCCCTCATTTCAAGGTGGCGTAAGGCCGTAGCATTGAATGGAGATTACGTTGAAAAATAGTGTTGTGTAGCTAAAAGATTGGGGAATAACCTGGTCTATTTCAATGCTGAATAAAACAACCCCTGTTTCAGAAAAAAAATGTGTTGCATTACTTATTGAACTGCCCTGATCAGGTAGTCATAATAATGTCGTGTGGCTCAAAGGCCGGGTGCTAGTACACTACTGCCATTAAAATTGCTACACCAAGAAGAAATGCAGATGATACACGGGTATTCATTGGACGAATGTATTATACTGGAACTGACATGTCATTACATTTCCACGCCATTTGGGTGCATAAATCCTGAAAAATCAGTACCCAGAACCACCACCTCTGGCCGTAATATCGGCCCTGATACGACTGCCCATTGAGTCAGATAGAGCTTGGCTGGCGTGTAAAGGTACAGCTGTCCATGTAGCTTCAACGCGATACCACAGTTCATCAAGAGTAGTGACTGGCGTATTGTAACGAGCCAGTTGCTCGGCCACCATTGACCAGACGTTTTCAATTGGTGAGACATCTGGAGAATGTGCTGGCCAGGGCAGCAGTCGAACATTTTCTGTATCGAGAAAGGCCCGTACATGACCTGCAACATGCGATCGTGCAATATCCTGCTGAAATGTAGGGTTTCGTAGGGATCGAATGAAGGGTAGATCCACGGGTCGTAACGCATCTGAAATGTAACGTCCACTGTTCAAAGTTCTGTCAATGCGAACAACATGTGACCGAAACGTGTAACCAGTGGCACCCCATACCATCACGCCAGGTGACACGCCAGTATGGCGATGACGAATACATGCTTCCAATGTGCGTTCACCGCGATGTCGCCAAACACGGATGCGACCATCATGATGCTGTAAACAGAACCTGGATTCATCCGAAAAAATGACGTTTTGCCATTCGTGCACCCAGCTTTGTCGTTGAGTCCACCATCGCAGGCGCTCCTGTCTGTGATGCTCCGTCAAGGGTAACCGCAGCCATGGTGTCCGAGCTGATAGTTCGTGCTGCTTCAAACGTCGTCGAACTGTTCGTGCAGATGGTTGTTGTCTTGCAAACGTCCCCATCTGTTGACTCAGCCTTCGAGACGTGGCTGCACGATCCGTTACAACCATGCGGATAAGATGCCTGTGATCTCGAGTGCTAGTGATACGAGGCGTTGGGATCCAGCACGGCGTTCCGTGTTACCCTCCTGTCATATTCTGCTAACAGTCATTGGATCTCGACCAACGCGAGCAGCAATGTCGCGATACAATAAACCGCAATCGCGATAGGCTACAATGCGACCTTTATCAAAGTCGGAAACTTAGATGGTACGCATTTCTCCCCCCTACACGAGGCATCACAACAACGTTTCACCAGGCAACGCCGATCAATTGCTGTTTGTGTATAAGAAATCGATTGGAAACTTTCTACAAGTCAGCACGTTGTAGGTGTCGCCTCCGGCGACAACCTTGTGTGAATGCTCGGAAGAGCTAATCGTTTGCATATCACAGCATCTTCTTCCTGTTTGATTAAATCTCGCATCTGTAGCACGTCATCTTCGTGGTGTAGAAATTTTAACGGCCAGTAGTGTATTTGTGGATCTATGTTTTCGATCCTACTCTGCCTAACCAGTCATAATAATTTCGTGTGGCTCAAAGGCTGGGTGCTAGTATTTCAATTGGACGCCAGTTCAGCGACTTGCGTCTCCCTAATCCAGTGATTCCCAACCTGGGGGTAATTAACCCCTGCGGGGTAATGTGTAATTTTCTGAGGGGTAAAAACAATAGGACTGAATTGTGTTTCGGTCATGACACTAAATTATTTGTAAAATCGATATTATCACTATTTCGTTGGACTGCAATACTGATTACATAAGTTGCCAATAATTGCATTTTTTTCGAATACCAGCATTAATGTGTGACACAATGTGGGTTATATTATAACTTATGAAACGAAAGTATGAAAAACATCTTCTCCACACAGCCCACCCACTACAAATATACTCTTTAACTTGCATCCGTAACATCGAAGCTGCCAATTATGAAAGAACCAGAGAGAACAAGAAGAGCGTAACTGCAGTATTTCTTTTTGGAAGTGCTCCGGACAGCAAGCTTGCATTTATGACAGGAAAATTGAGACATATAGGTCACATATGTTGCGATATCTAAAGAAAATACCTTGTCCGAGTTGTAGCTAGTTCCCACAGTAGAACATAACTGGCTTCTTTATCTCCTTCGTAAAAATAAACGTACCAGCACAACACAACAGCAACGTAATGGCTAGTAAGCCGTAGCCAGACCTACACTGTTTTAATAATAATAATAATAATAGTCCAGAATGAGATTTTCACTCGGCAGCGGAGTGTGCGCTGATATGAAACGTCCTGGCAGATTAAAACTGTGTGCCGTACCGAGAGTCGAACTAGGGACCTTTGCCTTTCGCTGGCAAGTGCTCTACTATCTGAGCCACCCAACCACGTGCTTGGGTAACTCAGATGGTAGAGCACTTGCCCACTAAGGGCAAAGGTCCTGAGTTTGAGTCTCGGTCCGGCACACAGTTTTAATCTGCCAGGAAGTTCCAATAATAGTGGCTGTGGTGAGGCACAGAGCATGGATAAAGGTAAGTTAGGAGGTAATATCAATAATAGCGGGGAGGGGTGGATGGGGGGGGGGGCTTACCAGCTAATATCTGGTTGCATTCAGGCATAATGGTCTCAGAAAGGTTGGGAACCGTTCATCGAATTCTAGGTACCAATATTCCTATCATTTACTGTTAACTAACTTCGTGAAAGGGATTTGTTAACTATAAATGAGAAGCCTGGCCCAAGTGCATCTCAGTGTTTACAATCTAAGCCAAAAAAGGACGAAAAATGACGCACGACGAAGGAACTATCCGAATATGACGGAAATCCTTAGATGTGACGAACGTATACAGTCAAAAAAATGATTACAATTTCAGAAAAATTTGGGGATTTGTATAAAAGAAAGGACTTCACAAATTGAGCAAGTTGGTCATTATGAAAACACTTATTCGGCTTGGATGTGCTCCTGCAGGACACTGTGTGTGGGGAAGCAGCCTACTCATGCCATATGCTTTCCATTGTATGCCAGCCTAGTCCACTCTAACTAGCTATGACGTCACGAATGTTGCGCGATACCTTAAAAGTAAAGTAAATGATCTGAAAAGTCAATAGCATGTCAGGAGTGATGCTAAAATAATAATGTATTAAGTTTCAGTTTAGTAACTTTATCAGTTTTCGAAATTCGGACATTTTACGCAAAAATCATCAGCGCAACAGGAAGGAGCTAGAAACTTCAAAATTTATATTCGGATTTCTTTTTCATTGTAATTTAATGAAAACATGGATCTCACAAAGTAATATTTTGGTTGAAATTCATGATTTTCTGTTTTTGTGTCGTAAAAGTACGAAAGCAAGATAGATTAAGTAAGTGAGTAGATAAAGCTAGGATGTTTAGATTTAGGTAGAATGGAGATACACTATAATAACAAAAATGTGAGAAGTTTCCAAAAGGTAGCTATAAAACTATAGCTGTAGCGTCTCTCCTAAGGGCAAGTTCAGAGCTCATCTATTGCGTGCTGTGCTACTAAAATAACTCTCCAAAAGTAGTTAACCTAGCCACATCAGAATTTTATTACAAATACTTACCTGCATGCTGACTGCACAATTAAACTGAGAGCTTCATTGGCCTTTAGCGAATGAAGCAGTTAATTATTTAGTAACTTGAAGTGGTGTTCTGCTAGCCCCAGCGGCTGGTCAGGAAGGCAAATGTTGTTGGCTGCGCCTTCGGCAGTGCGCACCGTGGCTATATAAATAAGAGCGCTGTGAGCTAGAGTCAGGCCCCAGTTCTCTTATAGATTCGTATCATGGCGCACTCCATGTCGGAAGCCGAGTCGCATCTGTGGAGTTGCAAGGAACAGCCTTGGATGCCGTATTATGTAGCTCAGTATGCACGTCTCAATGAGTTCACATTGTGGTAAAGTGTTAATTGCGGAACAACTTCAGTGATTTATTCTCAGTTTGCTTATGTCGTATTTTCACGTCTCGCCGCAGGACAGACCTTCTACCATTACTAGCGTGGCATTTGATGAGTATTAACATCAAATTTTGGCGAGCATTCACTTTGGACATTTACATTGATAACGATTATTGTACAGTTTCGTTATCTTGGGATAATAGGATCCGCGCAATGGACTCGGCACAGCTTTGATAGTTCAAAAATGGTTCAAATGGCTCTGAGCACTATAGGACTTAACTGCTGTGGTCATCAGTCCCCGGGAACTTAGAACTACTTAAACCTAACTAACCTAAGGAGATCACACACATCCATGCCCGAGGCAGGATTCGAACATGCGACCATAGCAGTCGCGCGGTTCCAGACTGTAGTGCATAGAACCGCTCGGCCACTCCGGCCGGATTTGATAGTACAATAGCGGATAGTAGCATTGCTTGGGTAAACATTTGTCTGGAACTTTGCGCTTTATCGTTTTCAGAGCATAGTGAAAATTGTTATAGTAAACTGCATTTTCTATGAATCCCAGACATCATCCTAAATCCTCAGCGTAATGAACTTCAGTGATCAATAACTTTATTTCTCCATTGGAGTGGGTACGGTGAACTTTAATTACAGGCATCACGTTTTTGCTAATCACTTTCTGGTTGCCAACACTGCAGTTAGAGAGCCTGCGTTGAGAACGGCAACAATAGAAAAATTTCCCACCCGCCGCCCCACATGTGCCAAATTCTGCCCAATTGACGCGTTGGATTGTCAAAATCCCAACCTGCTTGCAGGACCCTGACCACAGTGCTCAAGACGTTCTGAATTGGGGAGTGTTCCGGCTACCTTGCTGGCCAAATGACAAGCAGTAGAAACTCTCACCGTGCGCAGACGGGCATTATCTTGCTGAAATATAAGCCCAGGATGTCTCGCCACGAAAGACAACAAAATGGGCAGTAGAATATCTCGACGTACCTCTGTGCTATAGGGGTGCCTTGGATGACAACTAAATGGGTCCTGCTACGAAAAAAGTGGCACCGCAGAACATCACTCCTGGTTGTAAGAACCTTCGACATCGCAGCGCGTCAGCAATGGTTGGTTAATACACTCCTGGAAATGGAAAAAAGAACACATTGACACCGGTGTGTCAGACCCACCATACTTGCTCCGGACACTGCGAGAGGGCTGTACAAGCAATGATCACACGCACGCCACAGCGGACACACCAGGAACCGCGATGTTGGCCGTCGAATGGCGCTAGCTGCGCAGCATTTGTGCACCGCCGCCGTCAGTGTCAGCCAGTTTGCTGTGGCATACGGAGCTCCATCGCAGTCTTTAACACTGGTAGCATGCCGCGACAGCGTGGACGTGAACCGTATGTGCAGTTGACGGACTTTGAGCGAGGGCGTATAGTGGGCATGCGGGAGGTCGGGTGGACGTACCGCCGAATTGCTCAACACGTGGGGCGTGAGGTCTCCACAGTACATCGATGTTGTCGCCAGTGGTCGGCGGAAGGTGCACGTGCCCGTCGACCTGGGACCGGACCGCAGCGACGCACGGATGCACGCCAAGACCGTAGGATCCTACGCATTGCCGTAGGGGACCGCACCGCCACTTCCCAGCAAATTAGGGACACTGTTGCTCCCGGGGTATCGGCGAGGAACGTTCGCAACCGTCTCCATGAAGCTGGGCTACGGTCCCGCACACCGTTAGGCCGTCTTCCGCTCACGCCCCAACATCGTGCAGCCCGCCTCCAGTGGTGTCGCGACAGGCGTGAATGGAGGGACGAATGGAGACGTGTCGTCTTCAGCGATGGGAGTCGCTTCTGCCTTGGTGCCAATGATGGTCGTATGCGTGTTTGGCGCCGTGCAGGTGAGCGCCACAATCAGGACTGCATATGACCGAGGCACACAGGGCCAACACCCGGCTTCATGGTGTGGGGAGCGATCTCCTACACTGGCCGTACACCACTGGTGATCGTCGAGGGGACACTGAATAGTGCACGGTAGATCCAAACCGTCATCGAACCCATCGTTCTACCATTCCTAGACCGGCAAGGGAACTTGCTGTTCCAACAGGACAATGCAAGCCGTTCCACAGGACTACATCCAGCATCTCTACGATCGTCTCCATGGGAGAATAGCAGCCTGCATTGCTGCGAAAGGTGTATATACGCTGTACTAGTGCCGACATTGTGCATGCTCTGTTGCCTGTGTCTATGTGCCTGTGGTTCTGTCAGTGTGATCATGTGAAGTATCTGACCCCAGGAATGTGTCAATAAAGTTTCCCCTTCCTGGGACAATGAATTCACGGTGTTCTTATTTCAATTTCCAGGAGTGTATTTACAGATATGTTACTACATTATAGTTTTCATTATTTTCTCGTTGTTGGGCGAGAAACAACTTCGTAGAGCGAGTTTACTGAGATTAAACTATTATTTGTTTCTAGTTACTTTTTGTGATGGTATTAGTACATATGTACTGTCCTGGAGTTATGCTTATATGGTCTGCGTGCTCAGGATGTCCTATTTTTGGCGTTTTAAGAACACGTTTCAACTCAACACCTCACTTCCCCTGTCCACTGCGTTCTGATTTGGTGTATTATGTAGTGTTGCCCACTGTCACTCTGTTTCATTCGTCCGTGTTGTGGTGCTTGTTTACGGTTTAACTTTCTTTGTCACATTCTATCGAATTGGCCCGTTAGATCGTCAAAATCGTGACTCTGTTGGAGAGCCCTGCCCATGACGTTCGAAAAGTTGTCAACTGAGAGGAGATTCAGCGACCTTGCTGGCAAAGGTAGGGTTTGGAAAGCACGAACACAAGTACTAGAAACTCTCGCCTTGTGCGGACGGGCATTATATTGGTGAAATGTAAGATCAGAGTGAAATGCCTCCAAGAAGGGCAACAAACTGGGGCGTACAATATCGTCGACTCACCGAAGGGTGCCGCGGTTGACAACGAAGTGGAATACTAAGAAGTGTCATGGCACGTCATACCATCAATGCGAGTTGTCGGGCCGTATGGTGGGCAAAAGTCACTTTGGAATCCCACAGCTGTCCAGGGCATCTCCAGACACGGATTAATCCTGGAATCCCATTGAGTGAGCTAGAATTATCTCCAGTGATGAGTTGGGCTTCGCATTGCGCCCCGACGACCAGTAAAGGAGTGTCTGGAGGCGCCCTAGACTGCGGCTGGGTACCAATCTGACTGCCATCCGCCGTAGGTCCCGACATCCAGGAGTATATTAAAAAAACTAAAAACCCGCCTCGATTGTGAAAAAAGCACCTAGTGTGTTCGCAATCGAGGCGGGTTTTTAGTTTTTTTAATATACACTCCTGGAAATTGAAATAAGAACACCGTGAATTCATTGTCCCAGGAAGGGGAAACTTTATTGACACATTCCTGGGGTCAGATACATCACATGATCACACTGACAGAACCACAGGCACATAGACACAGGCAACAGAGCATGTACAATGTCGGCACTAGTACAGTGTATATCCACCTTTCGCAGCAATGCAGGCTGCTATTCTCCCATGGAGACGATCGTAGAGATGCTGGATGTAGTCCTGTGGAACGGCTTGCCATGCCATTTCCACCTGGCGCCTCATTTGGACCAGCGTTCGTGCTGGACGTGCAGACCGCGTGAGACGACGTTTCATCCAGTCTCAAACATGCTCAATGGGGGACAGATCCGGAGATCTTGCTGGCCAGAGTAGTTGACTTACACCTTCTAGAGCACGTTGGGTGGCACGGGATACATGCGGACGTGCATTGTCCTGTTGGAACAGCAAGTTCCCTTGCCGGTCTAGGAATGGTAGAACGATGGGTTCGATGACGGTTTGGATCTACCGTGCACTATTCAGTGTCCCCTCGACGATCACCAGTGGTGTACGACCAGTGTAGGAGATCGCTCCCCACACCATGAAGCCGGGTGTTGGCCCTGTGTGCCTCGGTCATATGCAGTCCTGATTGTGGCGCTCATCTGCACGGCGCCAAACACGCATACGACCATCATTGGCACCAAGGCAGAAGCGACTCTCATCGCTGAAGACGACACGTCTCCAATCGTCCCTCCATTCACGCCTGTCGCGACACCACTGGAGGCGGGCTGCACGATGTTGGGGCGTGAGCGGAAGACGGCCTAACGGTGTGCGGGACCGTAGCCCAGCTTCATGGAGACGCTTGCGAATGGTCCTCGCCGATACCCCAGGAGCAACAGTGTCCCTAATTTGCTGGGAAGTGGCGGTGCGGTCCCCTACGGCACTGCGCAGGATCCTACGGTCTTGGCGTGCATCCGTGCGTCGCTGCGGTCCGGTCCCTGGTCGACGGGCACGTGCACCTTCCGCCGACCACTGGCGACAACATCGATGGACTGTGGAGACCTCACGCCCCACGTGTTGAGCAATTCGGCGGTACGTCCACCCGGCCTCCCGCATGCCCACTATACGCCCTCGCTCAAAGTCCGTCAACTGCACATACGGTTCACGTCCACGCTGTCGCGGCATGCTCCCAGTGTTAAAGACTGCGATGGAGCTCCGTATGCCACGGCAAACTGGCTGACACTGACGGCGGCGGTGCACAAATGCTGCGCAGCTAGCGCCATTCGACGGCAAACACCGCGGTTCCTGGTGTGTCCGCTGTGCCGTGCGTGTGATCATTGCTTGTACAGCCCTCTCGCAGTGTCCGGATCAAGTATGGTGGGTCTGACACACCGGTGTCAATGTGTTCTTTTTTCCATTTCCAGGAGTGTATTATACAACGCAATTATTGTACAGAAAACAAGCGTGTATTACAGCCCACTGAAGATAGTTCACAAATAAAAAGAAGCGTAACAAGTATGGTACATTACAAACGGCCATTCATTTATATAAATCCTCCCACGCTGTAGCCATGGTGCAGCAAACGTGAGATATTAGCAGCAGGAAAAAAAATCGTCTTGGGTGCAATGATACCAGAAGCTTTTTTAATTCGTTTCAACTTTTTCAATAATCTTCTGAAGATGCCGCAAAAATGCAGTCTAGGTTGCAGTGACAGCAGAAGCTTTGTAGACGCGTTTCGCATTTTGAATGCGTCATTAAAAGATGCCTCAAAAGGCGAAATGTGTCAATAAAACTTCTACTGTCATTACAACCGAATCTGTTCTTTCCTATCGAAAAGGCTATTCACTTAGCTGCGGCAGACGAACCACATCCCCAATAATAAATTCAGATGTTAGGAAATCTTTTCTGAAGGTGTAGGCTGTACAGTGAAGCCTTTTACAGTAGTCAACCGTGGATGACAAGAGATTCAGAGAAGAACAAAATGGTAGGTTTTGAAATGTGGCGAGACAGATGAATGCTGGAGATCAGAATAACTAATGAAGCGTTACTGTATCGAACTGAGGAAGAAAGAAATGATGGCTGTCCTTGCTTAAAACAATGGATCAGTTTATAGGTGACAAGTTTAGGTGTCAAATTGGTAATGGACGAAAGTCTAGGGGACAAAAATTGCAAACTGACACAAAAGCTGGACTGCAGTAAGGAGGTATGAGTAAATGTAAATTGCAGCAGATAGACTAATTTGGAGGACAGCTCAAAATAACTACCATGTTTTACGGACTATAAGACAGTGCAGACTACAAGATGCACCCTAATTTTCAAGAATTTTTTTAAATAAAATTTCTACCACTTTTATTATTGGATTGCAAAGCCTGACTAAACAGAAATTCTTAGTATATGAAACCGAACTGATCTTTAAAATTGCTGAAAATCGTCATCTGAACTTCCTTCTTCTTCTTCTTCTTCTTCTTCGTCCTCTTCATTGCTCTCTTCATGTATAAGATGGTTTTCACTGCCATCGACAGCGTTACTTACGCTGCACGTCTTCAAAGATCTACCAGTAATATCTTCCCTCATTCTAGACCACGACTGTTTAATCCACTGACACACTTCTTTGATTGTAGGTCGTTTTAAAGCTCCCTTCAGCGTGAATTCGTGTTGGGTTTCATCCATCATCCATTTGTTCCCTTCTTCTCTTGTACACACTTCTAAAATGGTCATCAAGAGGCTTCGACTGTGAAATAAGTCTTCTTAGAATAACAGCAAGCACTGTATTTCCCTGTCTCGATTTTTATTTCACAGAATTTTTCAGATGACTACTAAATTGATCTAGCACAAGAACAGAACTCTTCGCCAATAAAGAACCTTTCCTTCTCTCCCACACTCTGTTAATCCATAATTTCATACCAGCCTCGTCTATCCAACCCTTGCCATGTGCGCGAATAAGAACACCCGGTTTTTTTCAGAAGGTTTTGGCATTGATTTGGGCTTGAAAATGATCATTGGAGTAAGTATTATACTGTCGTCACAACGTGAAGGGAGAACGGTGTAGAGCATTTTTATCATGTCCACTTGTTTCCATAGTTACTGTTTTAGCACCTTTCATGGAAATAGTTATCGGCCCTCAAACGACAGAGGAGTTTCGTCCATTTTCGCTATTTGGCATAATTCCTCACTAGGAGTTTTTGATGTTGAATAATAAAGCGATGGAAAGACAATTTTTCTCTTCATTCTCCTGTGTTATTTCCTGCGATATTTTGGTTTTGGATCGTATGCTAATTCTACGACGCTTCATAAACCAGTAGTACCAACCGACTCCACCCTTAAAATCCACTGTAGCCATAACTTACGAGGGTGTATTTGAATCACTTTTGTATTAATTCTAGTGTCGTTTTGATGATGTTTTTGAATCCATTTCACTACCTTATTTCCTAGTTTTGGCCATTCAGCATTCAGTCCTCTATTTGCACATTTAGCCTTCCTCTTTTTTTTCAGTTCTTCTTTGCTGGAGCGGCAATCGCGAATGGTTCTTTTTTCTTGGTGGCGAGCTGATACTCGTATATCGCTCAGCTTCTCTGTTTCCATATTCTTCTGCTTATGCTGTAACTTTCAATTCATAGCCCGCATCATATGAATGTTGTTGTTGTTGTGGTCTTCAGTCCTGAGACTGGTTTGATGCAGCTCTCCGTGTTACTCTATCCTGTGCAAGCTTCTTCATCTCCCAGCACCTACTGCAATCTACATCCTTCTGAATCTGCTTAGTGTATTCATCTCTTGGTATCCCCCTATGATTTTTACCCTCCACGCTGCCCTCCAATACTAAATTGGTGATCCCTTGATGCCTCAGAACATGTCCTACCAACCGATCCCATCTTCTGGTCAAGTTGTGCCACAAACTTTTCTTCCCCCCAACCCTGTTCAATACTTCCTCATTAGTAATGTGATCTACCCATCTAATCTTCAGCATTCTTCTGTAGCACCACATTTCGAAACCTTCTATTCTCTTCTTGTCCAAACTATTTACCGTCCATGTTTCACTTCCATACATGGCTACACTCCATACAAATACTTTCAGAAATGACTTCCTGACACTTACATCTATACTCGATGTTAAAAAATGTCTCTTCTTCAGAAACGCTTTCCTTGCCATTGCCAGTCTACATTTTATATCCTCTCTACTTCGTCCATCATCAGTTATTTTGCTCCCCAAATAGCAGAACTCCTTTACTACTTTAAGTGTCTCATTTCCTAATCTAATACGCTCAGCATCAACCGACTTAATTCGACTACATTCCATTATCCTCGTTTTGCTTTTGTTGATGTTCATGTTATATCCTCCCTTCAAGACACCATCCATTCCGTTCAACTGCTCTTCCAAGTCCTTTGCTGTCTCTGACAGAATTACAATGTCATCGGCGAACCTCAAAGTTTTTATTTCTTCTCCTTGGATTTCAATTCCTACACCGAATTTTTCTTTTGTTTCCTTTACTGCTTGCTCAATATAGAGACTGAATAACATCGGGGAGAGGCTACAACCCTGTCTTACTCCCTTCCCAACCACTGCTTCCCTTTCATGTCCCTCAACTCTTATAACTGCCGTCTGGTTTCTGTACAAATTGTAAATAGCCTTTCGCTCCCTGTATTTTACCCCTGCCACCTTTATAATTTGAAATACCTTTTATTTATTTTCCATTACGAAACTAGGTACTAACAACAATATTGTACTGTAACCAATAACACAAATCTCTTTCAACTCAATTTCACTGGCACCGTGGACTGCAAAGGCGCGTCATAAGGTAGGCGGTGTTCTGAGTTTGTGATTGCTGAGCGGGAGGCAGACTGTGTGAGCAAACTTGTGAATTCCCACAACCCATGTTCGTCACATCAGCGCACTGCTGCTGCCACTTGAGTCGCATGTTGCCAGACAGGTGTCCGGTGGCGTCGAACATAAAGCCATTTTTCAGACTTCCGGGAATTTTAAATCAAACACTGGACATTTTTGTATTATTTTGAGTAAAAGACGCATTGAGTTTTGGAGGCAATTTTTCGAAGAAACAAAGAGTGTCTTACAATCCGTAAAATACGATACTACAGTAATTCACCACTCGACAACACAACAACTCCTCCGCGTAGTCGAACATATAACACACGGCTACAACATGAACAAAGCCACAGGGGCCGTGTTCCTAGACATCGAAAAGGCTTTCGATCGTCTCTGGCACAAAGGACTCATACGCAAACTAAGCGAAGCTGGTTTCCCGGACGGACTCGTACGTCTTATACACTCATATCTCACGAACAGATGTTTCAACACTAACGTGCAGGATAAACAATCAACACAACACGTTATCCAAGCTGGAGTACCCCAAGGAAGCATCCTAGGGCCCATCTTGTTTAACCTGTACATTAATGACTCCCCAGCGACACGAAACAAGACGTTAGCCGTCTACGCGGATGACACAGCCATCCTCGCGCAAGACTGGAAACCGTCGAACATCAACTCACGAATACAGACAGCACTCAGAACAGCTGAGCCTTGGCTGGAGCGATGGCGTATTAAAGTAAACGTCGACAAGTGCGAAGCAGTTCTGTTCACGCGCAGACCGAAACTACTGCGCAAACACCAACACTGTAAACCGATAACACTACATACACGCCCAATACGTTTCCGAGAGAAAGTCAGATACCTTGGTGTCTGGCTGGACCGGAAACTTACATGGGGGGACCACATCGAATACGTTGCCAACCGAGCGCACGCGAGGCTCAAACAGCTCTACCCAATGCTCAACAGGGAAAGCACACTGAATAGGAGGGTGTCGAGGTCCTTATACATGACATTGATTAGACCTCTGATGACGTACGCAGCTCCCGTCTGGGGATATGCAGCTCCCACACGACTGCGCCGCCTGCAGATCATACAGAACAAGGTGCTACGAATCATTAGCAATGCTCCACGCTACACACGCACCGTGGATCTTCACCATGAATACCGCCTTGATACCCTCAAGGAAGTATTCAAGAAACACGCCACACGACTATACAGGAACTCGAGACACTCGAACAATCCTTTCATCCTCACTCTGCGAAACTACGATCACAACCACAGGTGGAAACACAAGCGACCAAAGACACTGCTAGCTAGGGCATAACCACCTATGGTAAACTAACATACGCAAACAGCGGCAAACGTCAGTAAGCCCCTGCATACCAGCAACACTGACTGGCAACTACCAGCTGCTATTAGAGCCGACCAACAGGCCACAGCAGGGACACCGACGAGCTCGCCCACAGACGCACGAACAATCTGCCAACACTCCCCCACACTGTGCCTCCGGTATATGACCTATCGGACACAAGACCGATAACAAACCTAACTGTTGCAGGTTGCAGGACGCTGAACGAGGACTCTGTACCAGCACCCAGCGCCAGCCGCCGAGCAGCACAAACGCACAACGTCAAGGTATCGACATGCATGATACCCACTACTAACAAAGCCTATCCTTGCACAACCTATCGCAGGCAGCAAGACAACCGCTACTGCTCTTGCCGCCCGACCTAACTTTCGCAGAGGTTTTTTTCCCTTGGCTCTTGCCTTGGCACTTTTTTTCCTCTGCCCTTCAAACCGCTACCCTTCGTCAGATTTCGACCAATCTATCTCCAGATGAGCGCGTATTAATGGTTAATCCTAACCAGACGTACGCAAACATCGCAGTACCCACATCCTGCGACACCTCACTTTAGTGAATACTGACCCTTATGCAGAGATGGCAGTAGACCTGTTGTGTTGGCCATCATGCCGGTGTGGGCGTGGAGGGGCTCCACCTCTATTTAAAAAAAACTACAGTAATAACATTTTACAACTCATAATAATGGGCAAGGAAAGGAGATCGAAAAATCTGGGCGTTGTATCACTCTTTATCTCCGAACTTGTTTATGTAAATTGGGACTATATCACACAGTGTGTGGTTGTGTGCGGATGCTTGTGCCCATATGCCGCAAAATACTGCACACAGTTCTATAACGTTTTTCTGTATTTAACCATTTGAGTTATCAGACTGCAGACCTCGAGTAAGAGAGTGCGTCTGAAGAAAACAGATCTCTCCTTCATTAAAATTCGACCTTAAGCGCTGGAGCAGCACCACTTCCTTAATTCGTGCATAAATTTATAAGGCCTTCGAAGCGGGTTATTGAACCGTGCAAGGGCGACCGCAGGCGAAAACAAGTTCTGCAGATTCACGGAATAAGGTTACCTAGCGGACCCGATGCCCTCATTCGTCACCTTTAAAACAAACAATGGCCGCGACTGCGACGGAAATTTTTTCGGCGTGTTGCCACTGTTCCTACATATTTCGCTCGTGACCTCTACTCTGTTCCGCTGGCTTCTACGAAAAATAAATAAGAAAATACTTTAAAATTTGCCGCGTTAGTAAATTCAGACATACGTGTTTCGTTTTATTACGAAGCAAACTGGTTGCTGGCCACAAATCTTAAACGTGATATTTTTGTATTTACTGACTTTTCCGTCGGTGCTTAGCAGAACATAATAATAATATTAAAAATGAAAACGCATCCTAATGTTCTACAGAATTACATTTATTTTGTGACGAACCGGCTTTCGGCTTCTCAGCCCATTTTCAGATGACAGCCAATGTTACAAACACAGATAAGTATGAAGTGCCACTTCACACATATTATTTGTACAGAAAATGCAAGACTGACAGCTTTTACATAAGAAAAATATTATAATAATTACAGTAACTAAAAAGCGGGTAGACAAAGTTTTATGTGGAGATACATATAAAAACGATGAGAAATAAAGTGAATTTACATTTTTAATCTGGTATTTTTAAAGAAAACTTCATTTAACTAGGGAGAAAAAGGAAACTGTGTCTTACCGTTTAATACTTCGCTGGCATTCTGTGTCATGTGTTTGTTGATTTCCATTATTCTGGTAGGGTCATTTTTCTGCTGTCTTTGACACAATGTAAAAGATTACATTCTGCATTGTATGGATGCTTCCCTGCTAAAATATGATCAGCATAGGTTGAACCGATCTTCATTAATCACCAGCTTCTCTCATGTTCACGTAGCATAATTGCCACAGCTCTGCTTGACTGATCAATATACAATTTTTATAGTGTTTTCAAGTGATTTTGTGTATGCCACTCTGTTATAAGGTGCATTGTTTCTTTAATACCGAGTAAAAATTTTCATATGTTATGGTATTATAAAATGCAGGTCTGTAGTTGCAAGACTTCAAAATTTTCGCAAGGTTGCTTGAAATGTTCTCAAGATACGGAATTTTACACCAGGTTTTGAAACTATCGATTGACTGGTGTTGGCAAGTGTACAGAAGTGATAAAACTTCCTGGAAGATTAAAACTGTGTGCCGGACCGGGACTCGAACTCGAGACGTTTGCCTTTCACGGGCAAGAGCTCTACCATCTGAGCTACCTAAGCACGACTCAGCCCCGTCTCATTCTGGTACAGATGTGATGTAATTTTATTCATTTTTTTCGTAGAATATTATCGACAAACATATCAACACATATTTTGTTACATATACCAGATCCAAACTATAAATTATTTTTATTTCTCATCATTTGTTATATGCATCTCCACATAAAAACTTAGTTTACCCCTTTTTTAGTTAATGTAATATTTTTCTTATGTATCCTATGTAAACACTTTGTCACTTCTGTATTTTCTGAGTAAATAATATCTGTGTAAGTCGCACATCATGTTTATCTGTGTTTGCGACATTCAGTTGTCACCTGAATATGGCCTGATAAGCCGAAAGCCGATTCGCGACAAAATAAATACAATTTTTCAGAACATTAGGAAGCGTTTTCCTAATATTATTGTTTGATGAATGTATTTAACGTGTGACGAAATTACATGACAGCACACTGAAACGAGGTAAGGTCATTGGACAGAGAAACTTCGAACTCCATCTGCTTTCAATGATAGAAGGTTGTTATATATGCAAAGATATGATCTGAATATATTTATTTGTGTTAAATTGTCCAAGTGATATGTGCTGTAAATGAGGAAGAAATATCAGAATGACAGTGTGTAATATTATACACAACTTATAAGCTCATATTTGTAGATTTGGTCAATTTCTATAAAATTTTATAATTATCTTTGACAAAGGTGAAGGCATTCAACGTGGTTGACACTTTTAATGTTCGGTAGAGCCCGGAAATGCACGAGTAAAACCATTTTGCCTAGCAAACACCGGATTTATAGCTGTACGACGCGAAAAGTGATGGACGTATTAAATACGACAGCCATGTAAAAGGTGGAGAATAAAAACCAGCTATTGATCAATTTTTATCAAAGAGCAACGTATCGATATTTCTATGGCTGTTCAGAATTATTATGTGACCTGAGTATTAGAACAACAGTGTACTAACATTACTAGCACAATAATATTCAACAGTTTGAGCAAGGTAAATCAATTTTTTAAAAAAATAATAGAATACATAGTCTGATGACGATTTTAAAAAAGTATCGTTCAGTGCTCATCCTAATATGTTAAACATGAATGTAGTATATCCGAGAGCTATTCGGAAAGTAAGGAACGATCGATCGCAAAATGAAAACCACAGTGAAAATCACAAATGTTTTATTTGTAACAGTTAGCTACACTTTCTGGCTACTTCTCTACATAGTCACCGCCCCTACTCGCACTTCTGTCGTACCATTGTTATCAGCTTCCCAGTACCCTCGACATAAAAGGCAGCCTATTGTGCTCTCTGACAATTTTCTGCGCTGAGCTGCATCTGGCTGTCCGTGTCAAAATATTGTCTTCATAGCTAGCGGTTCTTACGAGAGAGACGAAAACCAGAGGGAGCCAAGTTCGGGCTGTATGGTGGGCGATCAAATGCTTCCCATCGAAAACGTCGCAGAAGCGTCCTCTTTGCCCCCTGCAGTGTGCGGACGAAAATTGTCATGTTGCATGAAAGCAAGCGAAATCTCTCGACGGGAACCCATATTTGGCGTGAGACACTTTTCTAGGTATCTTTACATACTGTGTGCTCATAACTGAGAAGAGCGGCGTGACGCTATCTATGGGCATACTAGAAACGCAGCCCAATACGTCCGTGCAAAGCATCGGATTTTCACTGGTGGTTTCCATTTCACAACTGATTGTTCCTTACTCTCCGAATAGCCCTCGTACTTCTATTCCGAGTCTCTCCACTTATATATAATTTGCTATGTAACAAAGAATAATTATAAATTTATGAGGAAACATCCACACAGTATCGTGCAGAACAATTTCTCAAGCTGTTCATCTGGATTGTGCTGCTACACGGCTGCAAAAGCTTAACATTGTTGAGGAAACACAAGTGTGGTTTTTGAGACGCCTAATAAAGATAAGCTGGACAGGAAAAAAAGACAATGACGATATTCTAGAAGAAATAGATGGATAAAGAAACACCATGAACCATGGACCATGCCATTGGTGGGGAGGCTCGCGTGCCTCAGCGACACACATAGCCGTACCGTAGATGCAACCACAACGGAGGGGTACCTGTTGAGAGGCCAGACAAACGTGTGGTTCCTGAAGAGGGGCAGCAGCCTTTACAGTAGTTGCAGGTGGATGATAAACTGATCTGGCCTTGTAACAATAACCAAAACGGCCTTGCTGTGCTGGTACTGCGAAAGGCTGAAAGCAAGGGGACTACGCCCGTAATTTTTCCCGAGGGCATGCAGCTTTACTGTATGGTTAAATGATGATGGCGTCCTCTTGGGTAAAATATTCCGGAGGTAAAATAGTCCCCCATTCGGATCTCCGGGCGTGGACTACTCAAGAGGACGTCGTTATTAGGAGAAAGAAAACTGGCGTTCTACGGATCGTAGCGTGGGATTTCAGATCCATTAATCGGGCAGGTTGGTTAGAAAATTTAAAAAGGGAAATGGATAGGTTAAAGTTAGATAGAGTGGGAATTAGTGAAGTTCGGTGGCAGGAGGAACAAGACTTTTGGTCAGGTGAATACAGGGTTATAAATACAAAATCGAATAGGGGTAATGGAGGAGTAGGTTTAGGAGCTAATAATGAATAAAAAAATAGAAGAGCGGTTAAGCTTCTACAAACAGCACAGTGAACGCATTATTGTAGCCAAGATAGACACGAAGCCAACGCCAACTACAGTAGTACAAGTTTATATGCCAAGTAAATCTGCAGATGATGAAGAAAATGATGAAATGTATGAAGAGATAAAAGAAATTATTCAGGTAGTGAAGGGAGACGAAAATTTAATAGTCATGGGTGACTGGAATCGGAGAGTAGCAAAAGGGAGAGAAGGAAACATAGTAGGTGAATATGGATTGGGGGTAAGAAATGAAAGAGGAAGCCGTCTGGTAGAATTTTGCACGGAGCATAACTTAATCATAGCTAACACTTGGTTCAAGAATCATTAAAGAAGGTTGTATACATGGAAGAATCCTGGAGATACTAGAAGGTATCAGATAGATTATATAATGGTATTGTAAAACATTTCCAGGGGGAGATGTGGACTCTGACCACAATTTATTGGTTATGAACTGTAGATTAAGACTGAAGAAACTGCAAAAAAGTGGGAATTTAAGGAGATGAGACCTGGATAAACTGGCTAAACCAGAGGTTGTACAGAATTTCAGGGAGAGCATAAGGGAGCAATTGACAGGAAAGGGGGAATGAAATACAGTAGAAGAAGAATGGGTAGCTCTGAGGGATTAAGTAGTGAAGGCAGCAGAGGATCAATTAAGTAAAAAGACGAGGGCTAGTAGAAATCCTTGGGTAACAGAAGAAATATTGACTGTAACTGATTAAAGGAGAAAATATAAAAATGCAGTAAATGAAGCAGGCAATAAGGAATACAAACGTCTCAAAAATGAGATCGACAGGAAGTGCAAAATGGCCAAGCAGGCATGGCTAGAGGGCAAATGTAAGGATGTAGAGGCTTATCTCACTAGGGATAAGATAGATACTGCCTACAGTAAAATTAAAGAGACGTTTGGAGAA
Organism: Schistocerca cancellata; assembly: GCF_023864275.1. Taxonomy (NCBI): domain Eukaryota; kingdom Metazoa; phylum Arthropoda; class Insecta; order Orthoptera; family Acrididae; genus Schistocerca; species Schistocerca cancellata. Next base: position 1,244,651,336 of record NC_064626.1, read on the forward strand.
AAGAGAGCCACTTGTATGACTATCAAGAGCTCAGATGGAAACCCAGTTCTAAGCAAAGAAGGGAAAGCAGAAAGGTGGAAGGAGTATATAGAGGGTATATACAAGGGTGATGTACTTGAGGACAATATTATGGAAATGGAAGAGGATGTAGATGAAGATGAAATGGGAGATACGATACTGCGTGAAGAGTTTGACAGATCACTGAAAGACCTGAGTTGAAACAAGGCCCCGGGAGTAGACAACATTCCATTAGAACTACTGACGGCCTTGGGAGAGCCAGTCCTGACAAAACTCTACCATCTGGTGAGCAAGATGTATGAGACAGGCGAAATACCCTCAGACTTAAAGAAGAATATAATAATTCCAACCCCAAAGAAAGCAGGTTTTGACAGATGCGAAAATTACCGAACTATCAGTTTAATAAGTCACAGCTGCAAAATACTAACGCGAATTCTTTACAGACGAATGGAAAAACATGTAGAAGCCGACCTCGGGGAAGATCAGTCTGGATTCCGCAGAAATGTTGGAACTCGTGAGGCAATTCTGACCTAACGACTTACCATAGAAGAAAGATTAAGGAAGGGAAACCTACGTTTCTAGCATTTGTAGACTTAGAGAAAGCTTTTGACAATGTTGACTGGAATACTCTCTTTCAAATTCTAAAGGTGGCAGGGGTAAAATACAGGGAGCGAAAGGCTATTTACAATTTGTTCAGAAACCAGATGGCAGTTATAAGAGTCGAGGGGCATGAAAGGGAAGCAGTGGTTGGGAAGGGAGTGAGACAGGATTGTAGCCTCTTCCCGATGTTATTCAATCTGTATATTTAGCAAGCAGTGGAGGAAACAAAAGAAAAATTTGGAGTAGGAATTGAAATCCATGGAGAAGAAATAAAAACATTGGGGTTCGCCGATGACATTGTAATTCTGTCAGAGACAGTAAAAAACTTGGAAGAGCAGTTGAACGGAATGGACAGTGTCTTCAAAGGAGGATATAAGAGGAACATCAACAATAGCAAAACGAGGATAATGGAATGTAGTCGAATTAAGTCGGGTGATGCTAAGGGAATTAGATTAGGTAATGAGACACTTACAGTAGTAAAGGAGTTTTGCTGTTTGGGGAGCAAAATAACTGATGATGGTCGAAGTAGAGATGGTATAAAATGTAGACTGGCAATGGCAAGGAAAGCGTTTCTGAAGAAGAGAAATTTGTTAACATCGAGTATAGATTTAAGTGGCAGGAAGTTTTTCTGAAAGTATTTGTATGGAGTGTAGCCATGTATGGAAGTGAAACATGGGCGATAAATAGTTTGGACAAGAAGAGAATAGAAACTTTCGAAATGTGGTGCTACAGAAGAATGCTGAAGATCAGATGGGTAGATCACATAACTAATGAAGAGGTATTGAATAGAATTGGGGAGAAGAGGAGTTTGTGGCACAACTTGACAAGAAGAAGGGACCGGTTGGTAGGACATGTTCTGAGGCATCAAGGGATCACAAATTTAGCATTGGAGGGCAGCGTGGAGGGTAAAAATCGTAGAGGGAGACCAAGAGATGAATACACTAAGCAGATTCACAAGGATGTAGGTTGCAGTAGGTACTGGGAGATGAAGGAGCTTACACAGGATAGATTAGCATGGAGAGCTGCATCAAACCAGTCTCAGGACTGAAGACTACAACAACAACAACATCATTTTGGAAAACTGTCAGTGATCAATCAGGTCACTTATCCAGTTCAGATGTTCTACTTACATTACCTACACTTCAAAGACTGCTACAATGATGTTATGACGCAGTGATATTGTGCTCCTTATTTATGGATGACTTCTGGAATTTTCGAAGCTGAGCGCGCTTTTTTTCCGGAGCGGGCACTGTCTTCCTTTTTCTATTCGCCAATCTTAGTTTGCAGAGAGTCGTTGCTTGGGCTCCGTACGGAGCGGTGACATGGAGCTGTGTCATATAATGAATTTGCTAAAGAGTATAATTAAGAACTGAAAGTGTCACGTCTTATTCTAGTGAAAAACTGATTTATGAAGCTGTTTATTCGCGGAAAGGTGCTCGGGGTTATTTATGAAATTTGTTCACGAAACAACATTCTGGTTGTTGATTATTAACTTAGTTACCGGAATGGGTAATTTCCAAGAATGATTGCTTCTCAAAGTCGCGGGGTCCAAACGATACATATCGAACGTGCGATCCTAAATCGGTCACGCGAATCTGGTGGAGGGCGCTATGAGTATGTTTACAGAGGTCACAACAGCAACGACAAAAGAAGAGCGTTACAAAGATACTTGTAATCACAAAGGAGACGACTTACCTTACTCGTTGTCGGTGTTGTCGTCATGTGAAAGTCCATGTGATGTGTACGCTGCGGGAACAATTCCCTTTTTGACATTAATTTGCGGTGGTGTGTCACTTAGAGCAAATACGGGACCGACCGAAAACAGATAAAAATGACATTCACAAATAATTGATCATAACGCCCGCCACCAGCGTCGCGTGTTCGATTTAGGATCGCACGTTCGATATGTATCGTTTGGACCCTGCGACTTCGAGTAGCAATCATTCTTGGAAATTACCCCGGAATGTATTACTATCTAAAGGCACGAAAAGGCTTCCGTGATCAGTGATTACCTGTTGAATTAATATCCAAAGGCAACGTAGCAGTGGTTACTTCGGCATGAGTGTGAAATAAGTTCTACTGTTAAGTTTAAGCATTGTTAGGGAAGTTTGTTACGAGCTAAAGGAATAAATAAAGCAAAGTAATAGTGTTAATCTGTACTGTTAGTCTTTCAAAGTGACATTTTCAATTTCATAAGTAAGAAATTAACATTTGCGGAGTATAAAAGACAAGAGTTGTTACTAGACACACGCTCAAGCTATTTAGAAACGAACCGTGTTCTGAGAGTAAAGCTACCAAACTCGAACGCGATATCAGCAAAAAATACGTTAGCAAACTACAGTAACAAGGGAGTTTGTTTCTCAAAACTTGTCGCCGTAACAGACACAGATATTTTACATTTTATCAGCGTAACAAAGAGACACGTATCACTGTCTTTACAACACAAGCGTTGAATTCTGTTTTGGCTCTTTCCTGTTGCGGAAAGTGAACATTAAGTTATTCGGTAAAATCAGGCCTTAGAGCAGCACGTGAAGCCATTAGGTAGATGGAGGTGCTTTTGATAAAAGCAAAGGACTTGGCTAGCGTTAATTTACACGAAAGTATTTCATTTGCTTCCACGCAAATTTATGTGCAGTGATTTTGTTTGACTTTTTTCCGCATTTAATTTCAACGGTATTCCTGTTTTGTTGTTGTAGTTATTACCGGCAGGAATTGCTATTAAGCATTTGGACGGGGTGTATGAACTGTTAGCATGGTACATATTCCAGGCCAGTGGTGGATTCTAGGAATATCTTTGATTGTAGTCGATAGCTACAGGGCTTTGATTACTGACCTGGGGTAGCGAAAAGTTTAATTCTGTCTCGCAGGTCAAAGCGAAGATGGCGACCATTATTACTATTGATCTGATAATGGGTAATTGCCAAGAATGACTGGCTATCGAAGTTGCGGGGTCCAAACGATACATATGGAGTATGCCATCCTAAATCGATCATGCGACTCTGGTGGCGGGCGTTATGATCAATTATTTGTGATCCTCATTTTTATTTGTTTTCTGTCGTTCCCTTAGTTGCTCTAACCGCAGATTATTTGTGAGTTGGTAGGGAAACGCAGACGATTTATGTAGGTAGTGAGTGGGATGTCTGGTGTTCCTGACCTTTCTTCGGAGGATTCTGTCACATGGAAAAATCTAATTCCATGCTTATCCAGCGTAGAAAATTGCTTGACGGTTTGTCGCAGATATGGAGTACTACCGGACGAGGAAACGAGAGACTGTGCAGACTGTGGTGGTGCGAAGTGTGTGAAACTTCGTAAGAAGATTTTCAATGCTGAAGTACCGTTACAAGTTCATTACTGACAGTGCGGAAAACGAACGAGTATCAGGAAGAATAAATGGTTCGACTCTTCCAAATTATCTGTCCAGACCAGCGTAACTTTTCTATCTTGCACGATTCCAGACTACACCCTGCAAGCAACAGCATCGGAAACTGACTTATCTGCTAATACCATGTGCGACTATTTCGGATTTTGCCAAGAAGTGTGTTATGTTGTAGTGAGAAACGACAGTGTAGCGATTGGTGGACCGAGGAATGTTGTTGAAGTGGACGAATCTCACATTGCAAGATGGAAGAACCAGAGAGGACGACCTTCAACGAGTACAATCGATCACATTTGGGTATTCGGTGGAATAGAACGAGAGTCCCGGAAGTGTCTCGTTGTCAGAGTATTGTCCAAAGACAAACTCACTTTAGTGCATCCATCCAGGCTATGGCAAAAAGGGAATTGTTCCTCGTAGCGTACACATCACGTGGACTTTCACATGATGACAACACCGACGATGAGTAAGGTAAGTCAACTTCTTTGTAATTACAAGTATTTTTGTAATGCTCTTCTTTGGTCACTGCTGTAGTGACCACCGTAAACACACTCAGAATGCCCACCACCAGAGTCGCATGATCGATTTGGGATCGCACGTTCGATATGTATCGTTTGGACCCCGCGACTTCGATAGGCAATCACTCTTGGTAATTACCTGATAATGCAGCAGTGCAGAGGACTAATCCGGATACGCCAATAGACGTTTCCCATTAAATTAGTTGGGCACTACGTTGCACATAGTCAGGACCGTAGGGGAATGAAAATACACCAAGAGGAGCGCTTGAGCATAAATGGTGATCGTAAACAAGGCTGCAGGTTGCGCTGTTGTTTGACCAAGAACAGCACATGTGCAATGCCTTCAACACTGTACAAGCGTCAGAACACTGTTCTGCACAGTTGTGAGCTGTGTGAATTAGTGCTTACATGGTGACTGCTTCCTTAAACAACGCAGCCGAAGTGTGTAGGGCGTCAAGAGGCACCGTATCGAAGATTTATACCGCATCCAAGGAAAGCGGAAAAAACATCATCCGCTACGTCACAGTGCGGACAAAAGTTTGTGTTGAGCTTTCGTGATAGACGGGCACTGAAGAGGATTGTGACAGAAAATAATACGACGATGGCTGCAAAAGTGACTGCAGATCCGAATGTCGCACTCACGAACCCAGTCAGCAGCAAAGCAACACGAAGAGAGCTCCAGAATCAGGGAATTATAGGGAGAGCTACACTCCTGGAAATGGAAAAAAGAACACACTGACACCGGTGTGTCAGACCCACCATACTTGCTCCGGACACTGCGAGAGGGCTGTACAAGCAATGATCACACGCACGCCACAGCGGACACACCAGGAACCGCGGTGTTGGCCGTCGAATGGCGCTAGCTGCGCAGCATTTGTGCACCGCCGCCGTCAGTGTCAGCCAGTTTGCCGTGGCATACGGAGCTCCATCGCAGTCTTTTAACACTGGTAGCATGCCGCGACAGCGTGGACGTGAACCGTATGTGCAGTTGACGGACTTTGAGCGAGGGCGTATAGTGGGCATGCGGGAGGCCGGGTGGACGTACCGCCGAATTGCTCAACACGGGGGCGTGAGGTCTCCACAGTACATCGATGTTGTCGCCAGTGGTCGGCGGAAGGTGCACGTGCCCGTCGACCAGGGACCGGACCGCAGTGACGCACGGATGCACGCCAAGACCGTAGGATCCTACGCAGTGCCGTAGGGGACCGCACCGCCACTTCCCAGCAAATTAGGGACACTGTTGCTCCTGGGGTATCGGCGAGGACCATTCGCAACCGTCTCCATGAAGCTGGGCTACGGTCCCGCACACCGTTAGGCCGTCTTCCGCTCACGCCCCAACATCGTGCAGCCCGCCTCCAGTGGTGTCGCGACAGGCGTGAATGGAGGGACGAATGGAGACGTGTCGTCTTGAGCGATGAGAGTCGCTTCTGCCTTGGTGCCAATGATGGTCGTATGCGTGTTTGGCGGCGTGCAGGTGAGCGCCACAATCAGGACTGCATACGACCGAGGCACACAGGGCCAACACCCGGCATCATGGTGTGGGGAGCGATCTCCTACACTGGCCGTACACTACTGGTGATCGTCGAGGGGACACTGAATAGTGCACGGTACATCCAAACCGTCATCGAATCCATCGTTCTACCATTCCTAGACCGGCAAGGGAACTTGCTGTTCCAACAGGACAATGCACGTCCGCATGTATCCCGTGCCACCCAACGTGCTCTAGAAGGTGTAAGTCAACTACCCTGGCCAGCAAGATCTCCGGATCTGTCCCCCATGGAGCATGTTTGGGACTGGATGAAGCGTCGTCTCACGCGGTCTGCACGTCCAGCACGAACGCTGGTCCAACTGAGGCGCCAGGTGAAAATGGCATGGCAAGCCGTTCCACAGGACTACATCCAGCATCTCTACGATCGTCTCCATGGGAGAATAGCAGCCTGGATTGCTGCGAAAGGTGGATATACACCGTACTAGTGCCGACATTGTGCATGCTCTGTTGCCTGTGTCTATGTGCCTGTGGTTCTGTCAGTGTGATCATGTGATGTATCTGACCCCAGGAATGTGTCAATAAAGTTTCCCCTTCCTGGGACAATGAATTCACGGTGTTCTTATTTCAATTTCCAGGAGTGTAGATTGCCAAAACCACAGTATCCAGTGATGCAAAATTCCGTAACAGGAAACGTTGTGCCCTAGCCATAAAATCTAAACTATACAGCAATGCAAGAAAGTAATTTGATCGCACGAGTCTTGTCAGACTGTGTTTTCAACTTCCGGCTGTGGCGGCGTGGTTCTTTCCGTCCCTTTGCGACGGACCTGCACCTACCTGTGAACATTGTCTCAGCAGATCATTAGTAGGAAAGCCGAGTGAAACCTATTGTACTTCGACGTGAACCAGGCAGCAATTAAAGTCACTAATCTACGTTTCGAGAGAAACACGAAATGAAAGGTTGGAAATTTTGTCCTCAATTAATATACTCTGAAACTTAGGTGAACAAGTATCACTGCCAAGCCCGTGCTAGTCTTAACACAGTCACTCAAAATCCCTTTCACTCACGTTAGCAAGTTTATGGTGTTGCGTTTCCTGAAAACGTAATAGCTACAAAAATACTTATTGTTTTCGACTGAGAATGCTCGCCAAACATTAAGTCTGTCGGTACCAAATGCAGTCACAGTTTTTAGCCACCGACTTGCTCGATACGCCACGTGGAATATATGTCTTTTCTCGTCACAAAATTCACTGAAAAATTCCGAAATTTCTACACACACATCGGAATAATTATGCCGTCACTTTCCAACACTTTTGATGTATGAAACACTGCTAGATCCGGCAACTTTTCATTTCCATCGGAAGTCGGAACTACTATTGCTCACGTCTGATCTGTTTCATGGCTAGGCTTCGACTCTTCTCTAGAATATCCTCCGTCTTCTCTACCAGTAGAGAAAGGCGCGCGAAGAATATTGCTTTACCATTGGTCAATTTACTCAACAGCCAATAGCAAAACAACACTTTCCCGCGTCAGTCCGGGCTTTTAATCCATAACCAATCGCAAAATAGTAAACCTAACGACTGCACTTTTTACCGACGTAATTATCTAATATGCTGAAGTTTTGTTTATGCATAAAGTTATTTACTATTGTTATTTATACCTGAATTAACTTTCCCTTTACCATAAACTTACTTTACAAATCTATTCTATAAAACTCCCCTTTGTTCATATCCATACTTCTTCGAAATATTCCTGCACTAAATCCCACTACATAATTCGTTAAACAGTTATCTTCATATTAATCTTAAACCACACTCACGCATCATTCATACTGCTAAAACATATTTATAACATTTTACACACAAAAAAAGAAATAATAACACTTTATGAAAATATTATAATAGTTTATGAAAAACATTCTACTACTTTAATGCACTCTAGTGGTCACAATCGAAACTAAAATCACAGTCGCCCTATCCAATACTGTCCTCTATCGGCTGATACATAAACTACGTGCGCGTCCAGTCTCGCGTCACCATCTGTCACTATCCAGCTCTGAAACACATCTCCCACTTAACCGCCTCCAAGGCAGGATCGTTATACGGCGCTACGCCTCACGGCCTAGTTTACATCCCAAGAGTGGAACATGTCGGGGGTTCTATGATGATTTGGGCAGCCATAACGTTGTACGTATCAATGGGCTCCGTGGATATTCTGCATCGTCGTATTACTTCCAAGGACAACGTGACGTCTTTGGTTGACCAGGTCCATCCCGTGGTACAGTGTTTGTTCCCCAATGGTGGTGCCGTGTTTCAAGACGACAGGGCCGTGGTTCACTCAACCCACATCGTCCAGGTCTGGTTTCGTATCCACGAGGACGAATTGTTGCGTCTCTCCTGGCCACCAATTCCACGAGATCTGAATATTATTAAGGCTTTGTGGTCTACTTTGGAGAGAAGGGTGAGTGATCGGTACCACAGTTACTTGAACGTGGCGCTATTGAGAAGGAAGAAACGTATAAGACTGCCTTCAGAACAATACCGGACGCGTATTTATTCATTCTGAGAAGACTGGAAGCTGTTTCGTATGCTAACGGTTTTCTTGCACCTATTGGACATGGTAATGTATTTATAGTCTTACATTATTTTTGTCCACACCTGTATGTGAACTGAGGCATGGACGAAAGCAACGGTTCAGCGTTTCGCATTTTGCAAGAGAAAAGTCTTGCCAGCAAAAAATAACGCTGGCTCCCTAGTTCAACTGCCGAACGGTGTTCTGTGAAGTAACTGCAACGGAAGGGGAGTTTTAGTGAAATAGATCAAACATTAAATTACAGAACAAAGACAGTGTTGAAAGTTTTCTAGCATTTAAGGGAAACCGACAAAAACGAACTGGGGACATATAAAAGTTTACTGTTCTCGACAACAAACGTGAGACGATGACAAAAAATTATATGGAATCTAACATCACTCGCGATTGATAAACTATTATATCGTTCATTGAACCAAAGTCGATTTGCGACACCAAGCAAATAAATCTTTCACCCTAAATTCACTCCATTTTTTTCTTGTAAATGAGGTAAATTTATAACAAAAGCACAACACTGTTCACTGCTTGATGATACCAGAGATATCATACATTTCTTCTGAAATTTTAGGATTCCTTAGAAGAAATCCATATTTCGATTGTCTAAAGTAGTTGAATTAATCAGTCTATACTTCTCTACCATGAATCGAGGATCTATAACAACTAAGGGCCGTAATAGGGTAATAGATTTCATGGGAGACCTAACCATTAGGCTAATTCCAAAATTATATCACTTATTAACAAAGAAAGCAGTCGTGCAATATCACGTATTCACAAAGAAAGCTGTCGCGCAAGATTGAAATTCAATTAGACGATTGTTTTGAAAGATAACGTTACTTTGCAGATGCCGGATGATCCGTATGACACATGTAACTGTAACCTACACGCATCAGCTGAAATGAAATGAGCTGTCGTGTGGCTAGGGCCTCCCGTCAGGTAGACCGTTCGCCTGGTGCAGGTCTTTTGAGATGATGCCACTTAAGCGACTTGCTTGTCTGTGAGGATAAGATGATGATTAGGACAACACAACACCGAGTGGACAACACAGCACCCACTCCCTGAGCGAGGAAAATCTCCGATCGAGCCGGGAATTGAATCTGGGCCACTTGGCGTTACATTCCGTTGCGCTGACCACTCAGCTACCGGAGCGGACGTCAGCTGAATTAATGTTACTAAAATATAAGTCGTAATATTAAATTATCCATAATTTCTAAAACATTACAGAGCGCAAAATCTGAGACAAGTTTTAGCATCAGCACGAAAATTGCTTTAATATTAGACAACTTATACATGAATTCGCAGTGGTTTTAAATTTCGTAAAAATTAGCTTTATTTCATTTTGCTGAGATGACCAATAGTGTTGGCGTTGCTACAACTTCAATTTACACTTAAAAAATTAATACCCAAAGAAAAACTATTTTAGGCCAATACTAACACAAATTAAAACAGCGCTAAACTTCAGGTAGCTTAATTTTAAGTTTCTGTTTATATTTTATTTTTGTAACTTCAAATCCCTTTATTGATGGGGAAAGGGATCACTATGAATAGATTTTAGAGAGATGCCGAAAAGGCAGTTCACAGTAAACTGATAATGTAGTGGATCTGTGAATTCCGTCCAAGTGTAGGTTGGCAACAGTACGAAAACATGTCCATTGACATTTGTGAAATTCTTTTGTGAGCTTTTTAAAATAATATAGTTTTCTATGAAGAAATGGTTTGACTAATCAGTATTTTCATGACACATAACTAGGTAAGTCCCTTAGCACAAGTGAACCAGAGACCTGGAATTTGAGTAGAGCTACTGAAATACTTCTAACGACACTGATGAAATACTACAAGTCAGATCAGTGGCATGACTGGATAGGGCCTCAGAATTTATTTTTATCGACTAGAAGCATAGGAACCATCACACACTGGAATTATTATAATGTGAAGGTGGTCGTCTAAAGGGGGAATGCATATTCGTCTGCATGTACATGGTTACTCCACAGTTCACACTTAGGTGTTTGGCGGAGAGTTCATACAAGCACTTGTAGACAATTTATTATGTTTTCAGCTGGAGCTTAGTATGAATGCCCACTCAAAAATTCGGACATTTTTCATGCTTTGTGATGAAAGTGTCCACTAAGTACCAATGGGGCATTCGGTTGCGATTTCTAGTTACATAACCGACGTATTTGTGTGAACCGATGTACTCAGTTGCTTGAGTTAGACATGGCAACGTCAGCAATCCATAGTCTGTTCCTTTTCACTGCTGAGTACTCAAATGGTAACTCATTGGCATTATGTCATAATGATAGGCTCCATAGTGGCGTTTGGTTGGATTTTATTAATACATTCTCTTTCGCGCGTTCGGTGTAGCAATCAGTGCAATTGACACTTACCATAATTGTACGTAGCTTGTATTGTTAACTGTAAGAGTGTCGACGAGGGAGTAGAAATGGAAACACATGAAAATTATTTTATCGCAGGTCATATAATCAGAGAGTGTATCAGGTTCAAATGGCTCTGAGCACTATGGGACTTAACATCTGTGGTCATCAGTCCCCTAGAACTTAGAACTACTTAAACCTAACTAACCTAAGGACATCACACACATCCATGCCCGAGGCAGGATTCGAACGTGCGACCGTAATGGTCGCGCGGTTCCAGACTCTAGCGCCTAGAACCGCTCGGCCACTCCGGCCGGCAGAGTGTACCAGGGATATTCATATGCGTATAGCCAACATCACTCTCTAAACCGTAATGTGCAGTTTAAATTAATCGTTCTGAATTACGTGCGTCCGACACTCTTCTGCATATCCTAAAAGAAAAAAATTGGGATGTAGTTATAGTGAAAGAAGCGTCAGTGGTATCGTTCAAGTCTTTATTTTTATGGATATCAAAAATAAATATTCTAAGAACTAATTAACGTGTTTACAATTATGATGCAGAAGTATTCTGTCGTTCAAGTCTTTATTTTTATGGATATCAAAAATAAATATTCTACATCTACATTTATACTCCGCAAGCCACCCAACGGTGTGTGGCGGAGGGCACTTTACGTGCCACTGTCATTATCTCCCTTTCCTGTTCCAGTCGCGTATGGTTCGCGGGAAGAACGACTGTCTGAAAGCCTCTGTGCGCGCTCTAATCTCTCTAATTTTACATTCGTGATCTCCTCGGGAGGTATAAGTAGGGGGAAGCAATATATTCGATACCTCATCCAGAAACGCACCCTCTCGAAACCTGGCGAGCAAGCTACACCGCGATGCTGAGCGCCTCTCTTGCAGAGTCGGCCACTTGAGTTTGTTAAACATCTCCGTAACGCTATCACGGTTACCAAATAACCCTGTGACGAAACGCGCCGCTCTCCTTTGGATCTTCTCTATCTCCTCCGTCAACCCGATCTGGTACGGATCCCACACTGATGAGCAATACTCAAGTATAGGTCGAACGAGTGTTTTGTAAGCCACCTAGTTCTAAGAACTAATTAACGTGTTTACAATTATGCTGCAGAAGTATTCTGTTTCAGAGAGCAGTGTTTTTTGCATTTCGATTGCAGAAGTGTGTGTTACAGGAAGAGTCGCTTACATTTAATACCTATTTGCCGGCTGCATTACTTAATTTACTTGTTGAAATGGTCGGTGACGATGTCATTAGAGACGGCAGTTGCTTTAATATAGGTTATTTATCCTACTGGTGGTCCCGAAATGGAAATTTGATCATCAGACTATGTAAATTCGTATTCACGTATGTTTAGCAAAGTGATGGAAGTAGTCAGCAGTTATTATAAGTAACAAAAATACTTTAATGTACATTGGTTCAGATTACAATACAGGCGGTCTAAAATACTCAGGAAACAAATCGCTTTATGCAGAGAAATTACGCATTACACTTCTGCATGCGACATGATTTTAATTTCTTAGTTTAACCTACTAGGTTTTTCATTTCTGTTTTTGAACACTTACCTAACACGTTAACTGAAATTTCATATTTTGAACTTCAATGGGTGCAATTTTTTGATTTTACAGTTTTTCGTGGCGTATGACGTAATTAACACCCTAGGTTTTGCCTCTTGATTCACCAAGAAGAAACGACATGTACACTGTTTCATTTAAACAAAGTAAATTACACACATAAAATTCTAATTGTGGAGACATTCTTATTGATTTGTGTTGGTTTTTGGAAGATGTTTATAATGATTCATGTCATTTAAATAAACTAAGCATTTCTTTTACCGTACCTCATCCAAAATCTGTCAAAAAAGTGTGACGAGTCGTTAGTGTGAACAAGAATGGTATGTGAGGTTTCAAACAAGGGATTTGGGTACATCAGGGAGCAAACTGCTCTTTACATTTTTTTAAGTTCTGAGAACAGAACATTTTTCCTCTTCATTTGGCCTTAGTCTACTAACGTCCTTTAGCCAGCTAAAAAAAAAAAAGAAACTTACATAGAGTACAAAACATAAATTTGTGACATAATATGAAAGCAATCAGACACAAGTTTAACGAAGGGCTTTAGAAGCGTGCTGTTGATTGACATGTATGTCAGATATTTTACGGTAGATTTTGGGAATTGAGGAAAAGTATAGAAAAATAATATAACAAGACTAACAATTAACAACAGCGTAAATAAAGATGCAAGTACACATATAACAAAAAATGTTAAACTCCTGCGTAAAATTGTGCATTGCAGTTTAACATAGTTAATTGTTCAGGAACCACAAATTTAAGAATTAAACGAAAAAACAGGAGCAATGAATATACAAATGTTCATTGCCTAAATTGTAACAACTATACATTTAAAATACACATTAACAGGGAACATCGATTACCACAGTTAACAGTGCTGCGTTATTACTACAAAGACATATTGCCAACCTGTGAAAACTTAAAAAAAATTCTCTTTTGTTTATACGAGGTTACTCAAAGAAAGCAGAATGGCAGCATTCGATGGAAAGCACTTTAGACTACGTGATTTTCGCAAAACTGATTGTCTGTCTTCTAGGAAGACAACATTGGGAAACCAGGGCTCACGTGGAATAACAGGCTGAATACAGACCTAACATCTTCCTATGAAGAACTAACACATGTCCCAGTCTTATTACCATAGTTGAAAGGCATTCTGTGGGACTGGGCGACAATTCAGAAGGCAAAAGCGTGAGGCCGATGAAATTTTCGGATTTTGAGTGTTCTCGAGCACGAATATCGGTTCTTCGTTTTAAGTGATTCCACAGTGATACGACGTATTTAACACAAGGGGTTTTCAATAAATGGTATCACGATGGACTTTGCAGTAGCTTTGAGAAATGCACATACATCTGAGTATGGTATGCGTCTTGTCGTACATGAAACAATAGTCTAGTAACAACTCACATTGTCGTTAATGCGTAGTTACTGGTGTTGAAAAGTGAATTCACCGTCAGTTTTCTTCGTTGAGTGGATTTGGCAAGAATGACGAGAAAATATCAAGATCGCGGAATGGGCTGAGAACGAGATGGTTCAAAGGGCTCTGAGCACTATGGGACTTAACTGCTACGGTCATCAGTCCCCTAGAACTTAGAACTACTTAAACCTAACTAACCTAAGGACAGCACACAACACCCAGCCATCACGAGGCAGAGAAAATCCCTGACCCCGCCGGGAATCGAACCCGGAGAACGAGATGATTTTATCGTCTAGGGATATTTGGAATTAACGAAAAGAGGCATCGATGGTTCTTTTTTAAGTAGAAAACAAGAATCATACAACAGTCCTCCTCTGTTTATAACGCTGGAAGTAATTCTTGGTCTTCTATAGTTTCTGATACGTACTGATTACTCACCACTAACTGTTACACATAATTCAGATTGCCGTTTGTGGTAGCGGAAATATCGGTAGGTAGTTGACAGTAAACGGATTGTTGCATAGTTGAAAAAAAAAAGACAGTGCATAAAGCTACTGCCGAGAAGCACAGTCGAAGCAACTCTATGTTATCATAAGATGCGTGAATAATAAGGCGAATGAAACATATTAAGTTTATAGGACCGTAAGAGATTAAAAGTGTTCTTAAAGGTATCACATTCAAGATCTTACGCTATATGTAAGAGCTTCAGTCTTCAGTATCAGAATACTCCATAATGTCGTCGACACTGCAATTCTTTTTCGTCATGTGATATCATTTCAAAACCAATGAACTTTCCTAGCCCACGAATGGCCTACCTGAATGATTTACAGTGCCAGTTCTTGCGCATCGTGTAGGGTGTTGTTCGAATGTTCTGAGCTTGTACACTGACATCATAGCACATAGACTCCTTTGCGTTATTGGTATTTGACCATACGGACTAAATGAGAACAAACTACAGCATTTACTCAATGAATACCGGACAGAAAAACTATTGTAACTTCAACAACTTTTACTTATTTACAGAAGGAAGCCCAGTTTTCTGCTGTCTTCTGATAGGCTTCGGACAGGTGGACAATATGTGATCGCTAATCTTCAGGTTTCTTGAATGACAACCACATCATTCTGTATAAAAATCTTCCAAACTTTTTAGAACCTTTTGCTGTTTTGTTACTTACATGTGTATACTGCAGTAAACCTCTCTTCTCTTGTGCTCCATAAAATCTGCACGACGTGGGTGAGGAATCGATCCTTAATTAAGTCACCCTGCGTCAGATGCTCTTACGGGACATGAGAACATAAATGAAGTTGAAACTGGTTTTGACTGTTAGTTTCTTTTGGAAATGAGAAACTTTAAGTCAGAAAAGTGTGGTGTAGCACTTACTCCTTTAACAGCCCAGATAGCTCATAATCACTCTCATATCTTGCTGAAAGATTATCTTTTTCCCTCGCTATAACACTCGACTAAAATTTTCCTAATGAATTCAAGCTCCTAATACCTTTCTCTAGCAAATTCTGGAGTAACTGTCATTTAGTCTCAACCCCTATTCATCCCTCTAGACCTTCAGGAGAATACAATACTGCCATGCACCCTTTGCTTCATTCCCAGTGCCTAACACACCGAGCTACCTCTGTTGCAGCACCTGTGGTGGAACAGACTTTTCACGAGAATAAACACGTAGGTTATTCAGGGGCTCATGCTTAAAGAACATTAAAACGTATGTAAACGAGCGAAGCTAGGCGAAACAGGAGGTTCGTTGATGCGACTGAATAGAGAAAACCTAAGGAATAAATATCGTTTTTCCTGTGAAAGACGAATATACAGGGTGTTTGAAAAATGACCGGTATATTTGAAACGGCAATAAAAACTAAACGAGCAGCGATAGAAATACACCGTTTGTTGCAATATGCTTGGGACAACAGTACATTTTCAGGCAGACAAACTTTCGAAATTACAGTAGTTACAATTTTCAACAACAGATGGCGCTGCGGTCTGGGAAACTCTATAGTACGATATTTTCCACATATCCACCATGCGTAGCAATAATATGGCGTAGTCTCTGAATGAAATTACCCGAAACCTTTGACAACGTGCCTGGCGGAATGGCTTCACATGCAGATGAGATGTACTGCTTCAGCTGTTCAATTGTTTCTGGATTCTGGCGGTACACCTGGTCTTTCAAGTGTCCACACAGAAAGAAGTCACAGAGGTTCATGTCTGGCGAATAGGGAGGCCAATCCACGCCGCCTCCTGTATGTTTCGGATAGCCCAAAGCAACCACACGATCATCGAAATATTCATTCAGGAAATTAAAGACGTCGGCCGTGCGATGTGGCCGGGCACCATCTTGCATAAACCACGAGGTGTTCGCAGTGTCGTCTAAGGCAGTTTGTACCGCCACAAATTCACGAAGAATGTCCAGATAGCGTGATGTAGTAATCGTTTCGGATCTGAAAAATGGGCCAATGATTCCTTTGGAAGAAATGGCGGCCCAGACCAGTAATTTTTGAGGATGCAGGTACGATGGGACTGCAACATGGGGCTTTTCGGTTCCCTATATTCGCCAGTTCTGTTTATTGACGAAGCCGTCCAGGTAAAAATAAGCTTCGTCAGTAAACCAAATGCTGCCCACATGCATATCGCCGTCATCAATCATGTGCACTACATCGTTAGCGAATGTCTCTCGTGCAGCAATGGTAGCGGCGCTGAGGGGTTGCCGCGTTTGAATTTTGTATGGATAGAGGTGTAAACTCTGGCGCACGAGACGATACGTGGACGTTGGCGTCATTTGGACCGCAGCTGCAACACGGCGAACGGAAACCCGAGGCCGCTGTCGGATCACCTGCTGCACTAGCTGCGCGTTGCCCTCTGTGGTTGCCGTACGTGGTCGCCCTACCTTTCCAGCACGTTCCTAGTCCGTTGAAATTTTTCAAACAGATCCTTTATTGTATCGTTTTTCGGTCCTTTGGTTACATTAAACCTCCGTTGAAAACTTCGTCTTGTTGCAACAACACTGTGTTCTAGGCGGTGGAATTCCAACACCAGAAAAATCCTCTGTTCTAAGGAATAAACCATGTTGTCTACAGCACACTTGCACGTTGTGAACAGCACACGCTTACAGCAGAAATACGACGTACAGAATGGCGCACCCACAGACTGCGTTGTCTTCTATATCTTTCACATCACTTGTAGCGCCATCTGTTGTTGAAAATTGTAACTACTGTAATTTCGAAAGTTTGTCCGCCTGAAAATGTACTGTTGTCCCAAGCATATTGCAACAAACGGTGTATTTCTATCGCTGCTCGTTTAGTTTTTATTGCCGTTTCAAATATACCGGTCATTTTTGAAACACCCTGTACATGCTCAACATGCTCAAAACTGTGTTCCATATTCACAAAGAGCCAAGTTAAGTACTTATAAGTTAACTAATATCTAACTTGATACGACAGCCGTACTTTAACTAATGAGTCGATGGGTTGAGTCAAAAAAAAGGCCACTCATCACAGGAAATAATGCATTTTGCAAGATAGTGACATTTTAGTCTCTAGTAATCCATCAAGTGGAACTGCAACCGGACACGCAGTACTTCAGCAATGATGACAAACCCAGTGGCTGTATTTGGATCTAACGTCGTCTATACTTTTTAAACGATGCTACCAGTTTCGACACCGCATTTTGAGCCCCGAACGTAACCTGCCATCCACAACTGCTTTCATGTCTAATGAACAGAATCGCATACAGCGGGCCACAACTAACTGGATTCCGTATCTTTCGTGGTAGTAACATGCCCAACATGGTCATCCTTTCGATTGGCCAGCTTGTTTTTTGGGTTCCACCTGTTAAATAACTTGGGTTTGTTATTCCCGCGGAAGGTACGGAATACACTTAATTTTGGCCCACTGTATACAATTCTGTTCATTGCACATGAAAATGGTTGTCGAAGACAGGTTACATTCGGGGTGTGAATATGACACGATGTGGTGTCGAAACTGGTAGCATGTTTCAAAAAGAATAAAGGACGTTAGATCCAAATACAGCAGCTGGTTTTGTCGTCATCATTTGAGTAAATGACACTTCAAGTGTCTCCAAAAGCTGTGGTAAAGCTGGGACAAGCACTTGTTGTTGGTCTTCAGGCCAAAGAAAATACAAATTAGGACTAGCTTTAGATTTGTCTAAGGTCCATGAAATGTGTGACTCAATAACGCACAGTTTTTCCCAAATTCCAGGAGAGCCATTGGCTAAACGAAACCCCACAGTCAAGTCCTGAAATCCACACGATTTCGACAACCTGTCGTATGGTGGCATGTGGATAGTGTGGGTGGGGTGGGGTGGGGGGATGAGGTCAGCTCATCGCTGTCCCGGCTGTTCTAGATTTTACAGACGAGAGATATCGGTGAACGGTGTATTAATCTGGTACGCGAATTTATTTTGACGACTATTTTTCTTTTAGACTAAAAGAAGAGAGCAAGATACTCAAGAGACCAGAAGTCTGCTAACAAGTTATTTAATAGGTGGAACTCAAAACACAATCTGACCATTCAAAAGTAAGAACATGGCCGGGATATATTTTTCAGAATAACAAGATACACCAGACACTTATACGCACTCCTACAGTGTGAAATTTTGCTGCAGTGTCAACTTCCGCTTGAAGCTTGGTCAAGACAATGATCATTAAGCAGGCAATAACGATCAGCCAATGCTGTTAGACGTCTGGTTTAGTCTGAAGCAGTTGTGATCTTCCTTGATGCTAGTTAATGCTACTTCTCTCGCAGTACAGAAGCCATATGACGCTGGTGATAGATGCTCATTGGCCACAGCCTTGTAACGATATCCATTAAAAAAACCTCAGTATGCATCCGCTTTCCACTGTTCCTCTTGTCTCAAAGTAAATAACACCCAAAAAAGTACCTCTCAGATTATGAATCAAACGGACTCATACTCGTCCTTAAATTATAGTAAGGTATTAAGTAAGTTTGTGACATCTACAATCAATTTAATAGTGGCCCAAACTGATAGTTTATATGGAAATAATGACAGTTATGATCCCTACAATTAACACACAAAATTCTTTAAACTGATGGATTCCAAATGGTGTAGTCTGTTACATTGTCTCTACTGTATGGTGAGACTACACACTCTTATCGCCATGACAGTTCTTCCAGTGACCGTGTCCACGTGGCACAGTCTTCGGTGAATCATGTTCTCCAGAGCCACTACCAGCCGCAGCTGAGCAAAGTCATCACCCTCTAGACAAGACAACGCATTAAAGGCACAAGGCCAGTCAGGAAATGGCGTTGTTTGCGTCTTGTGCATCAAAATCTTTTGCTTATACTGACAGTCCAGTAATCAACCAACTGCGCAGTCTTTCGTCTACGAAATAGATTTAACTAGGATGAGAGTAGTCTAAGAGTTCCGTATTCGACTAGAAATCATAAGGTGCCGAGTCCCGGATCAACGCCAGTCACATAGTAAATTCTGAATAAGAATCATGGTCAATGGCGGCCGAAGACCTCAGATATAACGCGTTACCCACGTTCTGCTGACGGCCTTGTCAAAGACGGCGGAATAGCGGTCGGTGTTTCCAGGCAACCTCTTTGCTTGGGATTGGAAACTGCCTTTTAGGCGGAAGACACAGCTGCGGTAAGCAGAATGTGGATGCTGAAGGTAATAGAAACCACTGTATTAAAGACACTAAGTTTCATCCGCTGGGCATGTGGCCTCCAATGAAAAAGTCTTGATGATTTCTCCATTGGGAATAGATTCCGGATTGGTTCTCCATTCGAATCTCCGGTGGGAGACTACCAACGGAAAAAAGAGGACGAGGAAAAGTTTGAATAACCAACAACGGGTATGAAATGGAGGAACTTGGAAGCTAGAAAATTTAAAAAGGGAAATTCCAGGGATTACTCTGTATAGGAGGAAGGGAAGGATTTCTGGCCAAGCAAAAATAAGAAAATATCAAAATTAACAGTGTAAGTAGGCTGTTTATGTTTTCTTATCGGCAACGTTACGTAGCGCTCGGTATGAAAATCATTGGCTGTGCTGTGTGCAGTCTGTAGCTAGATTGCATTGCTGTCTGCCATTGTAGTGTTGGGCAGCGGCAGCTGGATGTGAACAGCGCGTAGCGTTGCGCAGTTGGAGGTGAGCCGCCAGCAGTGGTGGATGTGGGGAGAGAGATGGCGGAGTTTTGTAATTTGTCATGAACTGCTATATTTGTATTATGAGTATTAAGGTAAATACATTGTTTGTTCTCTATTAAAATCTTTCATTTGCTAACTATCCCTATCAGTAGTTAGTGCCTTCTGTAGTTTGAATCTTTTATTTAGCTGGCAATAGTGGCGCTCGCTGTATTGCAGTAGTTCGAGTAATGAAGATTTTTGTGAGGTAAGTTATTTGTGAAAGGTAGCCCATTACCTGTGTGCATGTCAAGAGTCAGCACTGTCTTTCCATTGGAAGGACAGCACTACTTCTTCAAGACTGCATGGAAATCCACTACTTCTGTGTGCAATTTCTTTTACTAATGAGACTTTGTGAAAAAAAACTGTAATTCCTATTATGATGAATGATCAGGACTATCTTTATGGACTGTGAGAAAATTTTAGCTTTTGACCAACATTGTATCAATAAGTGTGTGCATTTGATTTCTTTGTTATTGTAATTATGAAAAAGTTTATCAAATCATTATTGGCCACTGCCCAAAACAATTTGTAAAATTTTTTGTGGGGAGCATGGGGGCTATGTAAGTAGGCTGTTTATGTTTTCTTATCGGCAACGTTACGTAGCGCTCGGTATGAAAATCACTGGCTGTGCTGTGTGCAGTCTGTAGCTAGTTTGCATTGTTGTCTGCCATTGTAGTGTTGGGCAGCGGCAGCTGGATGTGAACAGCGCGTAGCGTTGCGCAGTTGGAGGTGAGCCGCCAGCAGTGGTGGATGTGGGGAGAGAGATGGCGGAGTTTTGTAATTTGTCATGAACTGCTATATACAGTATATATATTGTGACTATTAAGGTAAATACATTGTTTGTTCTCTATTAAAATCTTTCATTTGCTAACTATCCCTATCAGTAGTTAGTGCCTTCTGTAGTTTGAATCTTTTATTTAGCTGGCAATAGTGGCGCTCGCTGTATTGCAGTAGTTCGAGTAATGAAGATTTCTGTGAGGTAAGTTATTTGTGAAAGGTATAGTTTAATGTTAGTCAGGGCCATTCTTTTGTAGGGATTTTTGAAAGTCAGATTGCGTTGCGCTAAATAATATTGTGTGTCAGGTTAAGCACAGTCGTGTATATAATTTTTCAAAGGGGACGTTTCAACAGGAAATGGTACAAGCCGATTAGCATTGGTTATAAATATGAATATAGGGCAAAGAGTGAGTTACTTTGAGCTGTTCAGTGATAGAGTTGTTATCATCAGAATCCACAGCAAATCAAAGTCAACAAGAATCCTTCACATGTGCATGCCGACGTCGCAAGCAGAAAACGGAAAATTCTGGAAATTTATGGTAAGGTCTTATGCGACCAATCTGCTTAGGTCATCGGTCCGTAAGCCTACACACTACTTAACCTAACTTAAACTAACTTACGTTAATGACAACACACACACTCATGCCCGAGGGAGGGCTCGAACCTCCGACGGGGGAAGCCGCGCGGGCCGTGACAAGGCGCCTTAGACAGCGCGGCTACTCCGCGCGGCAAGCAGAAAAGGAATAGGGAAATTATAAGTGAAGATTTTGAAAGGATAACTCAGTATGTAAAGGGAGATGACTATCTAATAATTAAGGGTGATTGGAACGTGGTAGTAAGGGAAGAAATAGAAAGAGTTATGTAATATTCTAGGCTTGGTATGAGGAATGAGAGAGGAGGAATACTCAGTTTTGCAATAAACTACAGTGGCGAATACACTGTTAAAAAATTCACAAGGGGAAGAGGTAAACTTTGAAAAAGGCCCAGAGACACTGGAAGATCCAGCTATATGATGGTCAGATTCTTCGAAATCAAATATTGGATTATAAGGCGTACCCGGGAGCAGATACAGACTGAGGTCACAGTTTAGTAGTGATGGAGAGTTGGTTGAAGCTAAAGAGACTAAGCAGAAAGAATCACTGGAAATTCTCTAACGATATAAGTACAGCGGCAATGAATACTGTAACAGAGAGTTCAGTTAAAAAGGAATGAACAGATGCAAAAAATAGGAATCCGACAAGTTGGACAGAACAGTATCGGTACAAGGTAGGTACCAGGGAAGAAACCTTGGGCCACAGGAGAATTACTTGAATTGGTTGACGATGAAATCTAGTACTAATAGAGTGTTATAAGTCACTTAATCACATATGAATGAAATAAGCAGAAAGTGCAAGGCACGCAAGACGAAATGGCTACAGGTTAAATGTGAAGAAATCGTGAAGGAAATGATTGTCAATCTTCGGTGGAATTGAAAATAAGGTAGTCAAAGTTAAGGGTGCAACGAATACATTGTTCAACGCAGAGGAAAGAGCAGATAGGTGGAGAGGTACATCGAAGGCCCTACCAGAGTGAGGCAAATTAAAAGTTAAAAAAATGACTTTTGCAGGGCATTAATAATAATAGATAGTACTTATAATACAAAGTAAACATTTAGAAGTAGTGCAGTTAATTAACTGCACACGAATTACTGTAACACTTTCACGTCACAAAGCAGGAACCGCAGTATACATTCTTGTTCAGTGAGAGGTTTACGAAATCCGTAAAAAAATCAACCACAGAAAACCTTAACGTGTAATTTCCTCTAAGCACTCACTGTAAACAATATTACATGGCCAGTTGCTAAGCTGCCACTGTTTTAACAACAACAAAATAAATTCTAGAAACATTTTTCTACTCTGACGCAAATATCTCAAAACATTTTTGGTTGGATTCAACAGCTGTACACGGCCTTATCTTTGACAAGAGGAAACCAAAGAAACAGAAACTCGTAAAATAGCTTTTTGTCGGTCGGGAGCGAACAAATTATTCACTTCGGTGTGTCGTCCAATTGCAACAACTAAAAGAGTTTGAAAGTAATTCATTAATTAAGTATTGAATTGGAATTTAATAATACCACCAGGCTGAAGCACAAACGACTTGGTTAAGACTTCAGAGTAGTAGCAGCCGCTGACAAATGTGACCTGAGATGAGAGGTGTTATTTACTGAAGATAAATGGAAAGCAAGACATGTCAAACAGAAGGCGGGATCTTTGACGCCGTCCCGAAAGCGTTTCTCGTACTCGCTTGTAGTACCTCGAGAACGCTTCACGTAACCAAGCGCCGCGACGGGTTTCGGGCGCCTCGCAGTTTCTCCAGCTGCGCCGGCGGCTGGAGGCCGATTCCAGGCCAAGGCGCGTGTGATGTCACCGGCCGCCGCGATGTCGCTCCAGCGCGAACCCCGTGTGTTCCAGCAGACACGGAGACAAACAGGCGGACACTCGTCCCACGTGGCACGGCCCTCCAGCACGAACACCACTCAGAACACTTGTCTGACCACGAAAACCTAGCCAAGTGCGTGCCTTTGGTCCATTCGGGATGATGTAACGCCCCTAGACCATTTCATCAGCTCGGTGACCTGAGACCGTACTGCGTAACCAGATATTCTTGTTTGCAACGTGGAAAATAAACAGTAGCAACACTAGCGAAGACTTTATAGCCCACCAAGAGGAGAATTAAGCATCGACTTAAACGTCCTCAATTATTTGTTGGATGTATTCCAATCTCTGTAGCCCCTATAATTTTTATCCTCTCTGCAGCTTCCACTAGTACCGTTATGAAACGTCCCCTTAGAACAATTATACAAGACTGTGCTTAAACTGACACACAATATTTTTAGCGCAACGCAATCTGACTTTCAAAAATCCCTTCAAAAGAATGGCCCTGACTAGCATTAAACTATACCTTTCACAAATCACTTACCTCACAAAAATCTTCATTACTCGAACTACTGCAATACAGCGAGCGCCACTACTGCCAGCTAAATAAAAGATTCAAACTACGGAAGGCACTAACTACTGATAGGCATAGTTAGCAAATGAAAGATTTTAATAGAGAACAAACAATGTATTTACCTTAATAATCATAATATATATAGCAGTACCAATATTCTTCAAAAGTTCGAATGACTCTGCTGTGGGTTTGCTCTGTTGTGGCCCGTTACCTATCAGCATGTCAAGAGTCAGCACTGTCTTTCCGTTGGAAGCACAACACTACTTATTCAAGACTGCATGAAAATCCACTACTTCTGTGTGCAATTTCTTTTACTAATGAGACTTTGTGAAAAAAAAAAACTGTAATTACTATTATGATGAATGATCAGGACTATCTTTATGGACTGTGAGAAAATTTTAGCTTTTGACCAACATTGTATCAATAAGTGTGTGCATTTGATTTCTTTGTTATTGTAATTACGATTATGAAAAATTTTATATGTAAGTATGCTGTTTAGGTTCTTATATAGGTAACGCCGCCGCCACGTAGCGCTCTCTGTATGAAAATCACTGGCTGTGCTGTGTGCAGTCTGTGGCTAGTTTGCATTGTTGTCTGCCATTGTAGTGTTGAGCAGCTGGATGTGAACAGCGCGTAGGGTTGCGCAGTTGGAGGTGAGCCGCCAGCAGTGGTGGATGTGGGGAAGTGAGATGGCGGAGTTGTGAATTTTGTAATACTGGATGGCATGAACTGCTATATATATTATGATTATTAAGGTAAATACATTGTTTGTTCTCTATTAAAATCTTTCATTTGCTAACTATGCCTATCAGTAGTTAGTGCCTTCTGTAGTTTGAATCTTTTATTTAGCTGGCAGTAGTGGCGCTCGCTGTATTGCAGTAGTTCGAGTAATGAAGATTTTTGTGAGGTAAGTGATTTGTGAAAGGTATAGTTTAATGCTAGTCAGGGCCATTCTTTTGAAGGAATTTTTGAAAGTCAGATTGCGTTGCGCTAAAAATATTGTGTGTCAGTTTAAGCACAGTCTTGTATAATTGTTCTAAGGGGACGTTTCACCGTGAAATTTCTTTACCGAGGTCTTAACACGTGCCCTATCATTCTGCCCCTTCTTCTTCTCTGTGTTTTACATACGTTCCTTCCTTTGACGATTCTGCAGAGAACCTGCTTTGTCCATCAAATTTCGAGCATCTTTCTGTAGCAGCACAGCTCAGCTGTTTCGATTCCCTTCTTTTCCGGTTCTGCAACAGTCCATGATATACGACCATAAAATGCTGTGCTCCAAACATGCACACTAAGAGATTTCTTCCTCCGGTTAAGGCCGATTTTTGATACCACATGACTTCCTTTTGCCGGGAATGTCCTCTTTGCTTGCGCACGTCACGTGTTATTTCCGTTCGAAAGTAGCAGAATTCTTTTACATCGACTACTTTGTGCTCACCAGTTTTGATGTCAAGTTTATCGCTAATCTGATTTCTGATACTCCACGTTCTTGCATCTTTCTTCGGTTTATTCTGAATCTATATTCTGCCGGGGAGAGTGTTGTACATCGAGGAAAGTGTACCTAAGAACGCATGATGTTTTTCGGTCGGTATTTCAGCCTAGTGATTTTAGACTAGCATGAAGGAATGCCCACTAGAGAACGCCATAAGCGGTTTTCGCCATTTTTTTTCTGTCGTTAGACATGAGGTTTTGTTTTGTGCAGCATTTGTAAATATTTCGCGTTCTATACATGTAACCGTGGTGTAATAAATGTAACTTATTTCGAATATACAAGTAATTCTCCTTTTACAGAATTTTATGATGAGTCAAATGCTGTATATACCTGTTTATCTAACATGTGGACAACCAAGCCATACTTCGTCGGTCACGCACCATCTTGTACCATGAAACAGATGGTATTATACCATGGTACAAGTAATAAAAATGAAAAAATTGAGTTTCTTTAAGGTCTTCAGTATTTAACTGGTCTTGAAAATGCAATTTTTCCTTAGTTTCAAAATGTTCACTGAGTAAAAAAGTTGCAAAACCAAGGAAGAGTTGTTCGACACAAACGACAGCTGGTAGTCGTATTTCTACATCTGAAAGAATCTATTCACTTCAGGCACGTAAGAGTGGCCCTAGTAGCACCACTATGAGCATGCAAATCAGGATTGCTTTAAATACAGGCTGAAACGTTCGTGAACGTTAGTTACCTTTGAGATTGGACGTGGTGAGCTGATGTCAGTCAAGAATGCCTTTAAGGTGACAAACACGCCGTCATCAACACCGCACTGAGTTTGAACGAGATCGTGTAATAGGGCTACGAAAAGCTGGATGTTCCTTCTGCGATATTGCAGAAAGACTGGGCAGCAATATAACCACTGTACGTGATTGCTGGCAATGGTGATCGCAAGAAGACCGGTCTCCGGATCGCCACATGGCACTAGCGAGAGGGAAGACAGTCATGTTTACAATGAAATGAACACCCTTAGCTGCTTACAGGCATTGACAAACGTCAACGGGGACAGACGAAAATGTGTGCCCCGACCGGGACTCGAACCCGGGACCTCCTGCGTACAGGGCAGACGCTCTACCCATCTGAGCCACCGAGGACACAGAGGATAGCGCGACTGCAGGGATTTATCTCTGACACGCCTCCCGCGAAACCCACATTCTCAACGTATTGCCCCGCACGACATCCCACAAAGGAAAATCAATAATGAAGATGAATTTGAATGATACAATAAGGAACTGATAGAAACACTGCAAAAAGATATTAATTCAAGCATTCCACACACACAGTAAAAAATTACAACTCTGCCACCTCTTACCAGGATACATACTAGAAACCCACATTCTTAACGTAGTGCCCCCGCCCATTATACTCATTACTCGCGGCGCGTTGCCGATTTCCGTAAGAGTTCTGGCTCTGTTTTTGTGCATTCGCACAGAAGAAGAAGATGGTAAAGTGGACGGTGAGCCGTAACTATATACACTCCTGGAAATTGAAATAAGAACACCGTGAATTCATTGTCCCAGGAAGGGGAAACTTTATTGACACATTCCTGGGGTCAGATACATCACATGATCACACTGACAGAACCACAGGCACATAGACACAGGCAACAGAGCATGCACAATGTCGGCACTAGTACAGTGTATATCCACCTTTCGCAGCAATGCAGGCTGCTATTCTCCCATGGAGACGATCGTAGAGATGCTGGATGTAGTCCTGTGGAACGGCTTGCCATGCCATTTCCACCTGGCGCCTCAGTTGGACCAGCGTTCGTGCTGGACGTGCAGACCGCGTGAGACGACGCTTCATCCAGTCCCAAACATGCTCAATGGGGGACAGATCCGGAGATCTTGCTGGCCAGGGTAGTTGACTTACACCTTCTACAGCACGTTGGGTGGCACGGGATACATGCGGACGTGCATTGTCCTGTTGGAACAGCAAGTTCCCTTGCCGGTCTAGGAATGGTAGAACGATGGGTCCGATGACGGTTTGGATGTACCGTGCACTATTCAGTTTCCCCTCGACGATCACCAGTGGTGTACGGCCAGTGTAGGAGATCGCTCCCCACACCATGATGCCGGGTGTTGGCCCCGTGTGCCTCGGTCGTATGCAGTCCTGATTGTGGCGCTCACCTGCACGGCGCCAAACACGCATACGACCATCATTGGCACCAAGGCAGAAGCGACTCTCATCGCTGAAGACGACACGTCTCCATTCGTCCCTCCATTCACGCCTGTCGCGGCACCACTGGAGGCGGGCTGCACGATGTTGGGGCGTGAGCGGAAGACGGCCTAACGGTGTGCGGGACCGTAGCCCAGCTTCATGGAGACGGTTGCGAATGGTCCTCGCCGATACCCCAGGAGCAACAGTGTCCCTAATTTGCTGGGAAGTGGCGGTGCGGTCCCCTACGGCACTGCGTAGGATCCTACGGTCTTGGCGTGCATCCGTGCGTCGCTGCGGTCCGGTCCCAGGTCGACGGGCACGTGCACCTTCCGCCGACCACTGGCGACAACATCGATGTACTGTGGAGACCTCACGCCCCACGTGTTGAGCAATTCGGCGGTACGTCCACCCGGCCTCCCGCATGCCCACTATACGCCCTCGCTCAAAGTCCGTCAACTGCACATACGGTTCACGTCCACGCTGTCGCGGCATGCTACCAGTGTTAAAGACTGCGATGGAACTCCGTATGCCACGGCAAACTGGCTGACACTGACGGCGGCGGTGCACAAATGCTGCGCAGCTAGCGCCATTCGACGGCCAACACCGCGGTTCCTGGTGTGTCCGCTGTGCCGTGCGTGTGATCATTGCTTGTACAGCCCTCTCGCAGTGTCCGGAGCAAGTATGGTGGGTCTGACACACCGGTGTCAATGTGTTCTTTTTTCCATTTCCAGGAGTGTATATACTAAGATGGTACCTGTTCTTTCGGACATGTATGAAAGAACAGATACCATCTTAGTATATATACAGTAATGTTTGGTGGCGCATCGTACTGCATCTGCAGCAGTGATCTGAGCAGCAGTTGGCACACAGTGACACAACGAACTGTTACAAACCGATTACTTCAAGGACAGCTCCGAGCCATAAGTCCCTTAGGGTGCATTCCACTGACACCCGCCCTCTGCCATTTGAGGACACAAATCAGGTTTGCTTTAAATAAAGGCCGTAACGGTCGTGAACGTTAGTTTTCTTTGAGTTGATGTTGGTCAAGAATGCTTTCGACGAAGAAGCCGTACAGCGGACCAGAACTGTCTGAAGACATCGTGGAAGAAGAAACAGAAGTAGATGCACACGACGTAGGTGAACCTATATTAAAGGAAGAGTTTAAACTAGCTCTGAAAAAATTGAAAAACAACAAATCGCCTGGTACAGACAATGTCCCAGCTGAACGTCTGAAATCTGGAGGAGCAAAACTGAATCAGGAGTTGTATAATCTTGTTTTCAACATGTACGAGCAGCAGGTTAAAATTCCTATAGACTTTGGGAAAAACATTATGATCCCCATTCCAAAGAAGGCAAATGCTACGAGATGTGAAAATTATAGGACGCACAGCCTAGTTACTCACGCCTCTAAAATAGTAACCTCAGTTGTCCTAAAACGCATAGAACAAAAAGTCGAAGCTACACTCTCCGAAGACCAGTTTGGATTCCGGAAAGATAGAGGAACCATAGAAGTAATATTTGCTCTAAGACTAATAATAGAAAAACGACTAGATAAGAACCTGACAACATACATAGCTTTCGTAGAAGTAGAGATAGCCGTTGATAATGTTAAATGGACAAGATGTTTGAGGTACTCAAAAAAGTAGGAATAGACTATAAAGATAGAAAAATGATATGGAACCTGTACAAAAACGAGACAGCAGTTATCCGTGGACGGACAAAACAAGAAGTAGTGCAGATATGGAAAGGTGTCCCACAAGGTTGCGCACTGTGCCGTTATCTTTAACCTATACATTGAAGAGGCGCTGAAAAAAGTAAGGGAAAATTCACAGACAGGTGTAGTAATCCATGGCCAACGAATAGATTTGATAAGATATGCCGATAATATAGCAGTCCTAACTGAAAGTGAAGAAGGTCTTCTAGTCCTACTGAATACAATGGATAAAGTTATGGGGGAAGAATAAAATATGAGAAATAATAAAGTAAAAACAAAAGTAATGGCATGTGACGAAAAAGATCAATTGAAAGTCCAAGTTCATGTAGGCAATAAATTGCTTGAACAAGTTGATAAATTTACTTATCTGGGCAGTAATATTACCAGGGATGGAAGGAGCAAGGCAGAAGTGAGAAGCACAATTGCTCAAGCAAAGGCTGCTTTTAACGAGAAGAAAAACATCTTAACATCCAAGAGCATCAGCCTTGAAATCAGGGAAAGATTTTTGAAATCATATGTTTGGAGTGTGGCATGCTATGGGTGTGAAACATAGACTCTCGGGACAGAGGAAGACCAGAAGCTAAATTCTTTTGAAATGTGATGCTATAGACGCTTGCTCAAAATAAAATGTACCGACAAGGTCACAAACGAAGTGGTTGTGGAAAGAGTAGGTGAGAAGAGAAGCTTCTGGAGTTTCATTGTTAAAAGGAGATTGCAATTTACAGGCCATATATTAAGACATAAATGACTCCTGAACACAATCATAGAGGGATATGTCGAGGGAAAAAGACCAAGATGAAGACCACGGCTGAGGTACATGGATCAAATCGTGAAAGATGTGGGATGTAACACCTATAAAGAAATGAAGAGAAAAGCTGAAAGACGCACAGAATGGAGACAAGCTGCCATTGTAGCTGTTGCAAACCAATCTTTGGATTGACCACTACAGAAGAAGAAGAAGAAAGAAGCCGCTATCAACACCTCAGTGAATTTGAACGAGGTCGTGTAATAGGACTACGAGAAACTGGACGTTCCTTCTGCGATACTGCAGAAAGACTTGGGGATAATGTAGTCGCTGTACATGATTGCTGGCAGCGACTGTCGGAGGAATGTACCGTCGCAGGGAGACCGTGCCCCAGACGGACGCGTGGTACTACCGAGAAGGAAGACCACTATTGTAAGTAGGCTGTTTATGTTTTCTTTATGTAACTAGGCTGTTTATGTTTTCATTATGTAAGTAGGCTGTTTATGTTTTCTTATTGGCAACGTTACGTAGCGCTCTATATGAAAATCACTGGCTGTGCTGTGCGCAGTCTGTGGCTAGTTTGCATTGTTGTCTGCCATTGTAGTGTTGGGCAGCGGCAGCTGGATGTGAACAGCGCGTAGCGTTGCGCAGTTGGAGGTGAGCCGCCAGTAGTGGTGGATGTGAGGAGAGAGATGACGGAGTTTTGTAATTTGTCATGAACTGCTATATATATTATGACTATTAAGGTAAATACATTGTTTGCACCTCTGGTGGCCCACCAGTACTCTCTACCAGGACTGCAGTGGGTCTACTTTGTGATGACCTACCTACCAATCTTCTTCAAAACGTCGAATGACTCTGCTGTGCGTTTGCTCTGTTGTGGCCCATTACCTGTCAGCATGTCAAGAGTCAGCACTGTCTTCCCGTTGGAAGGACAACACTACTTCTTCAAGACTGCATGGAAATCCACTACTTCTGTGTGCACTTTCTTTTACTAATGAGACTTTGTGAAAAAAAACTGTAATTACTATTATGATGAACAATCTGGACTGTCTTTATGGACTGTGAGAAAATTTTAGCTTTTGACCAACATTGTATAAATAAGTGTGTGCATTTGATTTCGTTGTTATTGTAATTATGAAAAATTTTATCAAATCATTATTGGCCACTGCCCAAAAATATTTTGTAAAATTTTTTGTGGGGAGCATGGGGGTTATGTAAGTAGGCTGTTTAGATTTTTATATTGGTAATGCCACGTAGCGCTCTATATGAAAATCACTGGCTGTGCTGTGTGCAGTCTGTGGCTAGTTTGCATTGTTGTCTGCCATTGTAGTGTTGGGCAGCGGCAGCTGGATGTGAACAGCGCGTAGCGTTGCGCAGTTGGAGGTGAGCCGCCAGCGGTGGTGGATGTGAGGAGAGAGATGGCGGAGTTTTGTAATTTGTCATGAACTGCTATATATATTATGACTATTAAGGTAAATACATTGTTTGTTCTCTATTAATATCTTTCATTTGCTAACTATCCCTATCAGTAGTTAGTGCCTTCCGTAGTTTCAATCTTTTATTTAGCTGGCAGTAGTGGCGCTCGCTGTATTGCAGTAGTTCGAGTAATGAAGATTTTTGTGAGGTAAGTGATTTCTGAAAGGTATAGTTTAATGTTACTCAGGGCCATTCTTTTGCAGGGATCTTTGATAGTCAGATTGCGTTGCGCTAAAAACATTGTGTGTGAGTTTAAACATAGTCTTGTATAAATTGTTCTAAGGGGACGTTTCACTATGTTCAGCGTATGGCTTTGATGCATCATACTGCACCTGTAGCAGCAATTTGGGCAGCAGTTGCCATCACAGTGACACAACGAAGTGTTACAAATCGATTGCTTCAAGGACAGCTCCGAGCCAGACGCTCTGTACGGTGCATTCCACTGACCACGAACCAACACCATTTGCGACTTCAGTGGCGTCCAGCGATAGCTCGTTGGAGATCAGGACGGGGGTCGGTTGTGTTTTCTGATGAAAACTGACTCTGCCTCTGTGTCAGTGACGGCTGTGTGTTGGTTAGGAGGGGGGCAGGTGAACGTCTGCAACCAGCTTGTCAGTGTGCTGGACGCACTGAACCTACACCTGGAGGTATGGTGTGGGGTGCGATTTCGTATGACAGCAGGAACACTCTCGTGGCCATCCCACGCACCCTGACTGCAAATCTGTACGTGAATCTGGTGATTCGATCTTTCGTACCGCCATTCATGAACAGCATTCCAGGGAGTATTTTCCAGCAGGATAACGTTCGCTCAGTTGTAACCCAACATGCTCTTGAGGGGTCAACATGGGGCCTTGTTCTGCTCGATCACCAGACCTATCACCTGTTGTTGTTGTTGTGGTCTTCAGTCCTGAGACTGGTTTGATGCAGCTCTCCATGCTACTCTATCCTGTGCAAGTTTCTTCATCTCCCAGTACCTTCTGCAACCTACATCCTTCTGAATCTGCTTAGTGTATTCATCTCTTGGTCTCCCCCTACGATTTTTACCCTCCACGCTGCCCTCCAATACTAAATTGGTGATCCCTTGATGCCTCAGAACATGTCCTACCAACCGATCTCTTCTTCTGGTCAAGTTGTGCCACAAACTTCTCTTCTCCCCAATCCTATTCAATACTTCCTCATTAGTTATGTGATCTACCCATCTAATCTTCAGCATTCTTCTGTAGCACCACATTTCGAAAGCTTCTATTCTCTTCTTGTCCAAACTATTTACCGTCCATGTTTCACTTCCATACATGGCTACACTCCATACAAATACTTCCAGAAATGACTTCCTAACACTTAAATCTATACTCGATGTTAACAAATTTCTCTTCTTCAGAAACGCTTTCCTTGCCATTGCCAGTCTACATTTTATATCCTCTCTACTTCGACCATCATCAGTTATTTTGCTCCCCAAATAGCAAAACTCCTTTACTACTTTAAGTGTCTCATTTCCTAATCTAATACCCTCAACATCACCCG
This sequence comes from Schistocerca cancellata, assembly GCF_023864275.1. Classification (NCBI taxonomy): domain Eukaryota; kingdom Metazoa; phylum Arthropoda; class Insecta; order Orthoptera; family Acrididae; genus Schistocerca; species Schistocerca cancellata. The sequence goes on from NC_064626.1 coordinate 1,244,684,341, forward strand.
ACTTAATTCGACTACATTCCATTATCCTCGTTTTGCTTTTGTTGATGTTCATCTTATATCCTATCACCTACGGAGCAAAAATGGGACATCATCGAGGACAACTCTAGCTTCATCCTCAATGAGCATTAACCGGCCCTGCATCGATCGACCAAGTGCAACAGGCACAGAGATCCATCCCACAAACTTACATCCGGCATCTGCACAACACACTGCATGCCCCTTTGTATGCTTGCATTCAACATTCTGGCGGTTACAGCGGTTATTATTTGCAACGGCTTATCTCGTGCGTATTTTAACATGTGATCTTGCAGAATTGATCACTTAATGAGTTACGTAGACGAATGTATTCCAGAAATTTCATAATAACGTAGCAAATAAACGATTGAACAGGTGTTGCCTAGTTTTTACCGGTTGTAACGCTCTTAAATTCCAGTCGAAATGTTTTCCGCCACTCAGTGTTTTTACATTTGGAAAAACCTCAGTCTCTGTAATTTCAGAAACAGACTGCAGTACATCAAAAGCGAATACCGTCATTTAAAAACGGAATAAGAAAATATATGAAGTGTCTATGACAGGGCGTGGCCAGAGGAGAAGATGCGAAATGTTTTCCGCCACTCAGTGTTTTTACATTTGGAAAAACCTCAGTCTCTGTAATTTCAGAAACAGACTGCAGTACATCAAAAGCGAAATACCGTCATTTAAAAACGGAATAAGAAAATATATGAAGTGTCTATGACAGGGCGTGGCCAGAGGAGAAGATGCAACACACTCCCTTGCTCATTAGACTGTTTATTCCATTCGACAAGTCCTCTAGTTCTTCTTCACTTTCACTGAGCATAGCAATGTCATCTTTGAATCTTATCATACAGTTTTTCGCTCGCAACTATAACACCGCTCTTGAAAAGTTCTTTTATTTTCGTCATTGCTTCTTCGATGTATGGATTGAACAGTAGGGGCGAAAGACTGCATCCCTGTATTACACCCTTTTTAATCCTCGCGCTTCGTTCTCGTCTTTCATTCTTAGTGTGGGCCTACCTTCTTGGTTTTTGTGCGAATTGTGTATTACCCAACTTCCCGTACAGCTTCCTTAAAATTAGGAACATATTGCGCCATTCCACATTCTCCAATGCTTTTTCATGATCGACAAATCCTACGAAAGCGTCTAGATTTTTTTTTCTTAAGTTTAGTTTCCACTATCAATCGCAAAGTCAGATCTGCCTCTCTGGTGCGTTAACCTTTCCGAAAACCGAATTGATTGTCACTTAACATGGTCTCGTTTTTTTCGCGTTTCTTTGTATATTATTCATGTCAGCAGCTTCGATACACGAGATGTTAGGCAGGCAGTGCGGCGGTTCAAGGTGAGGCTCAGCTCTGTTGCGATTGTGGATTAGGTCACTCAGTCGCCAGCGACCTTATAAGCCTGGTAATCGGTACAGAGCCAGGTGAAACGTACGAAACCTAGAAGAAGAAAATGAAAGTCAAAATACACAATCTAGTGGCTAGGGAAAAATTCAATAAAATTTCAGATAACATCTCACAAAGAAAAATCAATAGTGAAGAAGAACTTGAATGACACAATAAAGAACTGATAAAACCACTGCAAAAAGCTATTAATGAAAGCATGCCACACAGAGTAAAAAATTACAACTACACCACCTCTTACCAGGATACATACTAGAAACCATCGAAATGCAGACAAAAACGAATTCTGTATGAAAATGTAAGGAGAGTGGAGCAGGTTAAATTCTTGGGACAGAAAACAGCTAACCGGATAGAAGGAAGGTACTACGATTGTTGGGGGCGGGGGGGAGGGGGGGAGAGGCACAACGCCAGCTCCTCGAGCCCAGAGAGCCATGTTATTAAATTTAAGGTCACAGGACCAGTTCTAATGGTCGACAGCGCAATAAAAGCCAAACCGCAATAAAAACGTAACTCTCCTGGAATATCTTGAAACGGATACGAACACTGTTAGAGGAGCCCTCATTCGATAACGAATTTTATAACTAAATACCATCGACTGTACTCATAGCAATAGAATAAAATACACTTGAGAAAACTGAAATCACAATCTCTATTTTTTAATTTTCTCGAGTGTATGCAGTACGTAAGTAATGTGTCCGTACAAATGTTGTTAAACTGATTATGAAACTTAATTTATGGTGCATGCAGATTTGTAAATTGTATTTAAATATGTATACACTGGAACATACCAGGGTTCAAATCCATATAGTGAAACTGTCAGGGGTAGGTGGTATTTAAAAGTTACTTGGAAAAAGAACAAAAAGACTGGGTGAGACCTGCTTTGACTTGAAAACGAATCAACACAGTTGAATCACAACAGTGAATTATTTTTTAAGTAGTATCACAGAAGGATTCAAACCTGCACTTCTAAAAACAGTCCCAAAACTACACAGAAACAGATATCGGAGTTGCAGTAGATGACGCTGTTAGATCACAGCAGGAGCAGAACAAGCAGTGCATGTCCCCAATGGTCTACAGCCTCATCACTCCAGATATTCTAACACCAGATACATATGACGGAGGACTGGCACTATATGTGGACGTTATTTTCTACAACAAAACACACAAAACGGACAATGAAAACATAACTAACTGCAAAAATGGGTGGATTGGCGGCTCGTCAAACATAGTTCTTCAAAACTGCAACTGATCCCATAACAGGACAGGATTGTGGTAGAAGCCGAGAGACAACAAGTGAGTAATCTAGAAACAGGACTATGGAGCGCACCGTGCAGCCTGTAGATTAAGCTAAATATCTAGCAATAATGCCTGAGGACACACTTTCCTGAGCAAAATGCACCCAAAAATACAGGGCTATTACAAATGATTGAAGCGATTTCATAAATTCACTGTAGCTCCACTCCTTGACATATGGTCACGACACACTACTGATACGTAGAAAAACTCATAAAGTTTTGTTCGGCCGAAGCCGCACTTCAGGTTTCTGCCGCCAGAGCGCTCGAGAGCGCAGTGAGACAAAATGGCGACAGGAGCCGAGAAAGCTTATGTCGTGCTTGAAATGCACTCACATCAGTCAGTCATAACAGTGCAACGACACTTCAGGACGAAGTTCAACAAAGATCCACGAACTGCTAACTCAATTCGGCGATGGTACGCGCAGTTTAAAGCTTCTGGATGCCTCTGTAAGGGGAAATCAACGGGTCGGCCTGCAGTGAGCGAAGAAACTGTTGAACACGTGTATCTGGACATGCTGGAAAATTGGCTCGTGCCACAACTGGAGACCGACAGCGCCGACTTCATCTTTCAACAGGATGGTGCTCCACCGCACTTCCATCATGATGTTCCGCATTTCTTAAACAGGAGATTGGAAAACCGATGGATCGGTCGTGGTGGACATCATGATCAGCAATTCATGTCATGGCCTCCACGCTCTCTCGACTTAACCCCATGCGATTTCTTTCTGTGGGGTTATGTGAAAGATTCAGTGTTTAAACCTCCTCTACCAAGAAACGTGCCAGAACTGTGAGCTCGCATCAACGATGCTTTCGAACTCATTGATGGGGACATGCTGCGCCGAGTATGGGAGGAACTTGATTATCGGCTTGATGTCTGCCGAATCACTAAAGGGGCACCTATCGAACATTTGTGAATGCCTAAAAAAACTTTTTGAGTTTTTGTATGTGTGCGCAAAGCATTGTGAAAATATCTCAAATAATAAACTTATTGTAGAGCTGTGAAATCGCTTCAATCATTTGTAATAACCCTGTACTAGGCAAAGCTACCATGAAAATTGTTACAAATAGTGAGAACAAAACTAAGACACTTAAATCATGCAACTGCCGTATTCACTGTAACAGATACGTGTGGCACTTCCTGAGTGTGGGTCCAGCTGGGCAATCATACACAACACAACTGTCAAAAACATCAGCCGCATACCGAAGACATGTGTACAAGCTTGCAGACTAAACCCCTCCACACGCAACACACTGGCACACGAATAAAATTAACTGGCCTTAACGATGAAGGGTCTCAGCTCACTGACACCCGTTATCACACGAAATTCTTCGAGACACTTTCTATGGAAATTCTTTAATCTCTTAAACCACCGTGCACGAGGCCCATGAACGTAAATTGACAGTAGCTGATATTCAGGCATACAAGTGTTTATTCCTAGATACCTTTCTTCCAACGGAATCTTAATATGCGCTGCTACAAAAAGTACATTCTCCCACAAACAATGACTCTTAGGATATATACGTAACGTTATCCGTATTTTGATAGTGACTGGCTCAGCAGCGAGAAAAGAATTACGCAATGCCGTTGCTCTTGTAAGAAACATCGTTTCTGTAGTATTAGTTATGTTCACATACTGACCACCTTCGCATGTACAAGAGGCGATTCGGTTCCTTGTGAAAATATTTCCAGTAATTTTCTGTTTTTCCTCCTTACTGGCGCGACACCGCGATTAAAAATGCGATTACTAAATTGAATTGAAGCTCGACCTTATCTATAAAATAGGCCCTCAAGAAATAATATGTGTACCAGGTCAAAAATTATGAAAGTAACTGTATCCAAATAGATGAGGGTGTGACAGTAAGTAATGGATTAAAATGAAATAAATAATACATTGCTTCTAATACGCAATTAAATGCATTTGTATTTGGTGTTCAATAAGAGTAAATGTTGTTTTCCTTCTGTTTTTTGTAATTATTCAGTGACTTAATACTTACTCAATAAAGGAACAATATTTCGTAAAACTGACTTAAAAATTTACTAAACTATTTTGATCTCAAGAACGGGTCCCAAAGTGGCGCACTTGCAAATAATTTATGTCGTTACGTTTCGCACTGAATTTTCACTAACTTACTAATTACGATAGACAGCCTCTTCCATGATGCCTAACATTGTCATCTCATTGTTTACCCCGCTCTCATCTTTTCCCGGAAAATAACCGTCCATCTTACGAATCAGCAACGCGGAAAACCGCAGAGGAGAATGGCGGTTGTGTAACTCTGTCGGATGGTCGGCGGTTTTGTTACATAGTGCGCTTGAAATGTTGTTCCTGGTCTTCTGTCTCCTTTCTGGTTTGCGGAGCACACTGGAGTTCAAAAACCGCTGGTACTTTCTCCCAGTCTACAGTAGTTTTGGTTCGTACGGATGTGACTGTGGAACGACGACATTCTCACCAATTCCGTTCAGTTTCATTAGCTGTCGACGAAACCGTCACGATGTTTTAGAACGTAATATCACGCCGTACACATAATATGTTGAAAGTGAACTCATGTAGCAACATTTAACCGAAATCGCCAACATCTTCTACAAAGTATACTTGTACAAAGTATATCTGGTACCAGAGAAACATATTCTGATCAGTATGTAGTAAGGCTTGCGGATAAGCCATTCTGAGTTGGAAATGTTGAACCTAGCGATACCAGTCGTCTACTTTGAAGCATCAAAACAGCTTGCATAAACACTGATCGACATTCAACACAAATAATAAGACTTGTGATTATTTATATGACACATTTCTTAGCATCGCCAACCCACCAGCAACTGTCGCCTTTCAACCTAAGATTAGATTAGATTAAATTTACTTTCATTTCAATTGATCCGTAGTGAGGAGGTCCTCCAGGATGTGGAACATGTCAGAAAAACAACAATACATGACAAATATTTACAACCAAAACAAATAAGCTAATGTACCATTCCACAGGTCCCAAGTGGAATGATCGTCATTTTTTAATGAACACTAAGAGTCATTTTACAAATACTAATGCACTGAATTTAAAACAAAAAAGTTTTTTATTTATTTATATAGTAATAAACATGTAATACAACTACTGTAATACTTATTTACAATAAACACATTACTGCACTGAAATGGTGCAGAAGTTAGATTATACTTACACACACACACACACACACACACACACACACACACACACACACACACAAATTTTCAGTGAACACATTACTGCACTGAAATTGTGCAGAAGTTATGTTGTATTATATACAAATCAGTTGGTTTTACTAAGAAATTCATCAATGGAGTAGAAGGAGTAGGCCACCAATAAATTGTTTAGGCTTCTCGTAAACTGAATTTCATTGGTTGTTAAGCTTTTTATGGCTGCTGGCAAGTTATTAAAATGTGTGTTCCTGAATAATGCACACCTTTTTGTACAAGACTAAGTGACTTTAAATCCTTGTGAAGATTCTTCTTATTTCTAGTATTGATTCCATGAATTGAGCTGTTGGTTTGAAAAAGTGATATATTTTTAATGACAAATTTCATTAAGGAATAAATATATTGGGAAGCTGTAGTTAGTATCCCTAGTTCCCTAAACAGGCTTCTGCAGGATGTTCTTGAGTTCACACCACATATAATTCTTACTGCACGTTTTTGTGCCCGGAAAACTTTAGCTTGGCTTGATGAATTACCCCAAAAAATAATCCCATATGACATTATGGAATGAAAGTAAGCATAGTATGCCAGTTTTTTCATTTTTATATCCCCTATGTCCAACAAAATTCGCATTGCAAACAGAGATTTGTTAAGACGCTTCAGCAGTTCTGTGGTGTGCTCCTCCCAGTTGAATTTATTATCAAGCTGTAATCCCAAGAATTTAACACTGTCCACTTCTTCTATCTTCTTGTCATCGTATGTTAGACATATACTCTTGGGACACCCCTTACAAGTTCTGAACTGCATGTAGTGTGTTTTTTCAAAGTTTAGTGACAAAGAATTGGCTAGGAACCAGTGATTAATGTCCACAAATATTTTATTAGCCGACCTTTCTAAGACTACACTTGATTTGCTGTTTATTGCAATGTTTGTATCATCGGCAAACAAAACAAACTTGGCATCTGGTAATATTACTGATGAAAGGTCATTGATATACACAAGGAAAAGTAAGGGCCCCAAAATGGAACCTTGTGGGACCCCACATGCAATTAGTTCCCAGTTGGATGATGCTTGATAGCTTGATACATGTCTCTTTCCTAATAACACCCTTTGTTTCCTGCCAGAGATATAAGATTTGAACCATTTTGCAGCATTTCCTGTTACGCTATAATATTCTAGTTTACTTAAAAGGATATTGTGATTTACACAGTCAAATGCCTTTGACAGATCACAAAATATACCAGTTGCCTGCAATTTTTTGTCTAATGAATTAAGCACATTTTCACTGTAAGTGTAGATAGCCTTCTCAATATCAGAACCTTTTAGAAATCCAAACTGTGACTTTGACAGTACTCATACACCTCTGGTGGTACAACAGATAATATGCATTAAATCGGCCGTCCGACAGGTTCAGTCCACCAGCCGAAGCTCCTACTACGCCAAAATCGAAAGCACAGCCCCGCCAACCCACTGTGAACAGTCCCAGCGTTGGCTCCCCGTCCAACCGCACGGTAGTGGGTGGGTGATGAGCGCGCAACCATATTAAGCCTCCCCGACAAGGCGTCTTCTGGAAGTCACATTGTTAATACCAACGAAAACTTTTAGGGCAGAAATAGGTACACCGCTAATTTCGCCTGCGCTGCAAAGTTGAGACAGGGATAGCCTATTCAGTACCCGTCACCGTATCTTCAGTTGTCCCAAAGATTATCCTACTAAATGATCAAAAAATAGGCTTTGATTTGAAATCCTTGGCTTTAATATACGAAGAACATCTCTTTCTATATAATTTTGCGCTGCATTTTCTTGATTTTATCTATTCTGTAGCGACGTTTTACTTTTGTGAGTGACTTAATTTTAATTCTTTGTGTTTTCCTACAATTTTTGTTGCTTTGGCCCATGTGCTAACGGTGGAATAGCCGTCATGATAACGAATTTAATATGAGCCTTTTTCTTGCTTAGGGACCGATGGCCTTTGTAGTCTGGTCCCTTCAAGCCCCACAAACCAACCAACCAACCTTGGAGAGTTTGTGCAATAGTGTCGGCTATTCTCTGATAGGCTGTAGCCCAATTAACTACATCTTTGTCCTTCTCACTGTTTATGCTGCATGAGGGAGGCTCTGTGGAATCTTAGCGAGAGTGGCAACGGCAGCCCAGCGAAGATCAAGACACTAACTTGGAAGAAGGATATGTCGGCAGCACTGAAATAAGGTATTCATGTTATGCGGGCTCTAAATTAAAGTAATAGCATATACATAAGGACATGGAAACGAGCAGCTGAGCGGCATTTCGGCCCTCCGCCAACTGAAAAACCCATTCGCGACTGGCGGGCTGGTAAAGAAGAACTGAAAAAAAAATGAGGAAGACTAAATGTGCAAATAGAGACTGAATGCAGTTTGACCAAGAGTGGAAGTTGGCGATTTCCACGGATTTTAAAGGTCTGTTCGGTTTCATAAATTAATTTTTTGTCTGAATTTTCAACCTAATAATACAAATGATAAAAACGTTATTTTTTAAAAGAAGTTCTGAAAAATTAAAGTATTTCTTATAGTCGTCAGTGTCTTATAGTCCGCAAAACATGGTAATTAAACTTAGCTTCTCTCAAGCAAGCTGTAACATATGAAATGTAAAGGGTTCTTCTGCCATGATAATTAAATTCTGCATACATCATCATCATCATCATCATCATCATTTAAGACTGATTACGCCTTTCAGCGTTCAGTCTGGAGCATAGCCCCCCTTATACAGTTCCTCCATGATCCCCTATTCAGTGCTAACATTGGTGCCTCTTCTGATGTTAAACCTATTACTTCAAAATCATCCTTAACCGAATCCAGGTACCTTCTCCTCGGTCTGCCCCGACTCCTCCTACCCTCTACCGCTGAATCCATGAGTCTCTTGGGTAACCATGCTTCTCCCATGCGTGTAACATGACCCCACCATCTAAGCCTGTTCGTCCTGACTGCTACATCTATAGAGTTCATTCCCAGTTTTTCTTTGATTTCCTCATTGTGGACACCCTCCTGCCATTGTTCCCATCTACTAGTACCTGCAATCATCCTAGCTACTTTCATATCCGTAACCTCAACCTTGTTGATAAGGTAACCTGAATCCACCCAGCTTTCGCTCCCATACAACAAAGTTGGTCGAAAGATTGAACGGTGCACAGATAACTTAGTCTTGGTACTGACTTCCTTCTTCCAGAAGAGAGTAGATCGTAGCTGAGCGCTCACTGCATTACCTTTGCCACACCTCGCTTCCAATTCTTTCACTATGTTGCCATCCTGTGAGAATATGCATCCTAAGTACTTGAAACCGTCCACCTGTTCTAACTTTGTTCCTCCTATTTCTGCATACACGAAAATAAAATTATTTGCTGAGATACACCAAAATTCCTCTTTTTGTCAGTAAAATATCACGCTCTTTAAGTATATTTTCTTCTGTGCTAGGTGAAGTAGTGTTCTTCCCTGAATCGGAAACTGATGAAAAAAATGCGTCTACACAGTTTGCCAAAATAAAGTGTGTGTTCTTAATCGAAACTTCTTGATCAATTTATTTAGGCTTACTGATCTTCTGTTGATGCACTCTGGGAGGAAGTACTTCGAATGGTTCCTGGGTTCTCGAGATGTAAAAGAGTGACTGCTAGGAAGTTTTGACACCATTTTCTGTACATTTTTTTTACGGAAGCAGGTCTTTGATGTTATTCTCTGTTATACAATTAGTAATCTTCTAAAGATGTTGTTAATTATTTTATAGTGCAATGAACACAGTGCCCCAATAGCCAGGTATATATGTTATTTTTGGATTTTGCGACTGTCATTCCTCCGAAGGTCAACACACAACTTTCAACAACCGTATTTCTCGTCTTAGGATATCCTGCTTTTACTGTCTATGTGTCATTAACTGACATTTAATTATAACGAATGGTACTGAAAGTAATCTGTCTGTGATTACAACGCGCCACGTAAAGAGCACTGCTATCTTCGGTGTTATAACGTAGTGATAATGTACATTTTTATTCGTCATTGGCTTCAGAAATTTTCAAAGATGAGCGCGTCTTTTCGATGGTTGGGAGCACTGCCTTGATTTTAACGTCTGAAATGCCCAAGCACTACTAGTTTCTCACCGAGTCTAGTCTGCAGAGAGAGTCGTGGTTGGAGTTACGTTCAGAGCTGTTGCTCACAGCTGCGTCGCTGATAAATGGTATGAAGAACTTGCTTGAAAGTATGATTAAAGTTGAAAACATTACATCAGTTCAAAGGCAAAAGCATTTCATTTGATTTGGATTATTCGCAGAAAGGGACGCGAAATATTTATAAAAGTTGCGGGCAAGATAGCATCGTGTTGTTAATCGTAACTCTCGTGCCGCAACATACAACTATTGGTATATAACTGTAAATGGCTAGCATTATTACAGATTATGTGTTAAATTAATGTGGAAATGCAATATGAAACTAGGTTAACACTTAGTACAAGAGTGAATGCACATATACATATGTTACTAGGTAATGTGTTACTTGTGAAGGGATAATAAATCGAAGGAACATTGATTTGTATTACTTTTATATCTGTAAGCGTAAGATACATATATTCGTACTAGGTACATGGACAGGTTTATTACGTAATGAAGTGTGAAGCATAAAACTCGATTCCGATCGCCAAAAATAACGATATAGGAGATTTTCATTCGACTCCATGGTAGGTACAGAAACATTTTACAGCCGTTGCCTTTAAAGGCATACTGTCATAACACGGAAGTTGTGAAACGAAAACAACGATATCAGAAAACTGATGACTGAAAAAAAAAATAGAAACCGAAAGAAGACAATCGGAATGGGGAAGCTGACAAACAATAAGAAGATAAAGTAAAAAGAATTATGCAACACGACATCCAAACTTAAGGTACGTAAGCGGCAGCGCCTATCACGAAAAACTTTTAAAAACTTTTATGCAGAATGACTAAAACTAAACGTGTACCTCTAATTTTCAAGACCATATAGCCCAAAACACAATTGGTTTATAATCCTAAACCTGGCGTGGATTGGAATATAGAACATACTTCTCTTCTAGGTTATTCGAAAAATAGAACAAAAATAAAGTTAGATTAACTAGGCAAAATGCTTCGTATTACTGGATCAAACATGCATTTAAGACCAGAAAATCGTCTGAAAACGCCTTCCTGTCGTTGTGCTATTCATGAAAGCACTGTGATATTTTCTATTTAGAACGATTGTGCGTGCACGTGACAGAAATTAAGAACAAGGGGCAATAGTAAACAGTGGTCTGCTTATGTAAGGGGCACGTAACATAGCAGCGCTGGCATCAAAGTAATGTACAGCGTAAGTCTGTAGCGCCATCTCCCCTTGGCGCTTGCGTATCTGTGTCCGCATTGCTTTTAGACTTCACCAAAATAGTGGGATATACGAAACGAACGATGGTTCAGACAAAAAAGATTCCATATCAACAAAAACATTATCAGCAGATATAAAGGGTGCTTATAGACAAACTTTGAAAAAATATTATATTACGAAAATTACAGACATCCCAATCAGTTGCATAATTTGTGACATAATGAAAGTAAAAAGATGAAGTTAACACTAATCATAAAAGTTGTTAGTTACCTGAGGTGCAAAGATTTCCTTCAATTAATACTTCTGACAAACATACATTTCATTCTTGTGGATGCCTTCGTTACCTTTAAAATTACTCCAAAATCAGATTTATCAGTATGAAGAACGGGTATTATAAATGAGTTTTCATCCCCATAATAAAATATTCCAGATAGCTTCTCACAGATTCAGAATTAACAGATCTCATTCTCTGAAGAACTCAACTGCTCGCTACTATGCGTTAAATAAGAATGCCTGACTAGCAAGTCAACCTCAGACATTACTTAAACATAAAGTCGGTGATCTTACTCACTACTCATGCAGTCCGCTCATTCATCTTTGTCGCAGTACTAAAGATGAATTATTTACAGCAGCAGAAAATGTACGAGGACCTTACACTTGTACCTAGTGTTTTCGATCGGTCAGTGCGCCTTAAGGCACACTATGTTTATAAGGCTGATAGTATGTCTGCATGCGGAGGTGTGTTTAGACGTAAGCTTAAGTACCTTAAAATAATTACAAATTGGCATCTTGTACTCTTAACCAAATTTCGTCTAAAAGCATAAGCACGTAGTGCAGTGAAATTTTGTTCGCTAAAGACAGGTCTGTCTGTGTTGCCGTAAATTATTGTTTAGGGGCTTGAGATCTTGTTCCTTATCGAAATTTCTATGTAAAATTAGCGAGTAACGTGGCGCAGTTGTTAGCACACTGGACTCGCATTCGGGAGGACGATGGTTCAAACTCGCGTCCGGCCACCAAATTCAGGTTTTATTTGATTTCCCTAAATCGCTACAGGCTAATGCCGCGATGGATCCTTTGGAAGGGCACGGCTGATTTCCTCCCCTATCCTCGACACAAACGACCTTGTGCCCCGTCTCTAACGACCTTGATGTTGACGGTACGTTAAAGACAATCTTCCTTCCTTCCTGTGCACGTGAAATGTAGTTACTTGGAAAGGCTTCGCCGTGATAGGCACTTACCAGTGGGCCTTCAGGCGTTTGTGTAGCTGCTACGTGTAGTTACTTGTTTAGTCAGTTGAAGTTCTCGTCCAGTAATTGTCTCTTAGCAAGCAGTGAGCAATGCGGTATGGCAATTAATAACTCTTGCGCAATCGATTAGCAATTTAAATTATTTTGATTAGAAAAGGAAGAGATTTTATTTTGGGTCCACCAACGTGTGGCCATCTTTTTAAGCTAAGGGGAGATGACTGCAGGAAATTTGAGCAGAAATCAAAAAAGAAATGATCGTCGGGAGGACTGACTCGTCATACAGAAAAGTCAAAATAATTTTCGATGAAACTGAAAGCGAGAGTGGTAACATTAAGAGCGTAATGGGAATTCCACTGGAATTCCTCTGTTAAGCCCAGAGAGAGCGAATGGATGGAAAAGAGTACACTGAAGACCTGTATGAAGAGGGGGGGGGGGGGGCGAGTGGGGGCTAGTCTGACGACATCATAGAGGAAGTCATTGGAGACGATAAGGAAGACTTATGGGATCCAGTATCAAAGTCATGACTTGAGATCAAATAAGACAGAAAGAATAGATGACATTCCATCGGAAATTTTAAAATTATTGGGTGAAGTGGAAACGAATACCACTTTGGTATGTACAATCTACGCACCATCAGACTTTCGGAAAAGCATCATCCACATAGTTCCAAATATAGCAAGGGCAGCTAAGTGCGAAAACTACCAGCTTAACGTCTCATGCATCCAAGCTACGTTAAGAATAATATACAAAAAAGGGAAAATAAAATTAAGGATCAGTTAAATGACGATCAATTTGGCTTTAGAAACGGTAAAGGCACCAGAGACCCAGTCCCAACGTTGCGCTTAACAATGGAAGCAACATTGAATATAAATGAAGACGCACTCATAGGATTTGTAGACCTAGAAAAGCGTTCGACGATGTAAAATGACGCAAGACGTTCGAAATTCCGCGGAAAATAGGGGTGAGCTACAGTGAAAGGCGGTAATATACATTATGTACGAGAACGAAGAAATAAGCATTAAGACTGGAAGACCAGGAACGAAGTATTCAGTTAAAAAATTTTGTAAAACAGGGACGCTGTTTCTAGCTCCTACTGTGGAAGACATAATGGCAGAAATAAAAGGAAAGTTAAGAGTGGGATTAAAATTCAGGGTGAAAGAATATCAGTGATAATACACTCCTGGAAATTGAAATAGGAACACCGTGAATTCATTGTCCCAGGAAGGGGAAACTTTATTGACACATTCCTGGGGTCAGATACATCACATGATCACACTGACAGAACCACAGGCACATAGACACAGGCAACAGAGCATGCACAATGTCGGCACTAGTACAGTGTATATCCACCTTTCGCAGCAATGCAGGCTGCTATTCTCCCATGGAGACGATCGTAGAGATGCTGGATGTAGTCCTGTGGAACGGCTTGCCATGCCATTTCCACCTGGCGCCTCAGTTGGACCAGCGTTCGTGCTGGACGTGCAGACCGCGTGAGACGACGCTTCATCCAGTCCCGAACATGCTCAATGGGGGACAGATCCGGAGATCTTGCTGGCCAGGGTAGTTGACTCACACCTTCTAGAGCACGTTGGGTGGCACGGGATACATGCGGACGTGCATTGTCCTGTTGGAACAGCAAGTTCCCTTGCCGGTCTAGGAATGGTAGAACGATGGGTTCGATGACGGTTTGGATGTACCGTGCACTATTCAGTGTCCCCTCGACGATCACCAGTGGTGTACGGCCAGTGTAGGAGATCGCTCCCCACACCATGATGCCGGGTGTTGGCCCTGCGTGCCTCGGTCGTATGCAGTCCTGATTGTGGCGCTCACCTGCACGGCGCCAAACACACATACGACCATCATTAGCACCAAGGCAGAAGCGACTCTCATCGCTGAAGACGACACGTCTCCATTCGTCCCTCCATACACGTCTGTCGCGACACCACTGGAGGTGGGCTGCACGATGTTGGGGCGTGAGCGGAAGACGGCCTAACGGTGTGCGGGACCGTAGCCCAGCTTCATGGAGACGGTTGTGAATGGTCCTCGCCGATACCCCAGGAGCAACAGTGTCCCTAATTTGCTGGGAAGTGGCGGTGCGGTCCCCTACGGCACTGCGTAGGATCCTACGGTCTTGGCGTGCATCCGTGCGTCGCTGCGGTCCGGTCCCAGGTCGACGGGCACGTGCACCTTCCGCCGACCACTGGCGACAACATCGATGTACTGTGGAGACCTCACGCCCCACGTGTTGAGCAATTCGGCGGTACGTCCACCCGGCCTCCCGCATGCCCACTATACGCCCTCGCTCAAAGTCCGTCAACTGCACATACGGTTCACGTCCACGCTGTCGCGGCATGCTACCAGTGTTAAAGACTGCGATGGAGCTCCGTATGCCACGGCTAACTGGCTGACACTGACGGCGGCGGTGCACAAATGCTGCGCAGCTAGCGCCATTCGACGGCCAACACCGCGGTTCCTGGTGTGTCCGCTGTGGCGTGCATGTGATCATTGCTTGTACAGCCCTCTCGCAGTGTCCGGAGCAAGTATGGTGGGTCTGACACACCGGTGTCAATGTGTTCTTTTTTCCAATTCCAGGAGTGTAGATGACATTCCATCGGAAATTTTAAAATTATTGGGTGAAGTGGAAACGAATACCACTTTGGTATGTACAATCTACGCACCATCAGACTTTCGGAAAAGCATCATCCACATAGTTCCAAAGATAGCAAGGGCAGCTAAGTGCGAAAACTACCAGCTTAACGTCTCATGCATCCAAGCTACGTTAAGAATAATATACAAAAAAGGGAAAATAAAATTAAGGATCAGTTAAATGACGATCAATTTGGCTTTAGAAACGGTAAAGGCACCAGAGACCCAGTCCCAACGTTGCGCTTAACAATGGAAGCAACATTGAATATAAATGAAGACGCACTCATAGGATTTGTAGACCCAGAAAAGCGTTCGACGATGTAAAATGACGCAAGACGTTCGAAATTCCGCGGAAAATAGGGGTGAGCTACAGTGAAAGGCGGTAATATACATTATGTACGAGAACGAAGAAAGAAGCATTTAAGACTGGAAGACCAGGAGCGAAGTATTCAGTTAAAAAAGTTTGTAAAACAGGGACGCTGTCTCTAGCTCCTACTGTGGAAGACATAATGACAGAAATAAAAGGAAAGTTAAGATTGGGATTAAAATTCGGTGTGAAAGAATATCGGTGATAATATTCGTTGATTATATTGCTACCCTGAGAGAAAGTGGAAAGAATTACAGACTTTGGTGGATGGAATGAACAGCCTAACGAGTAGAGAATGTGTTTTGAGAGAAAACCGGAAAAAGCAGTGGTAATATGATGTTGCAGAAATGAAACATCAAGTAGATGAAGTTAAGGAATTCTGCTACGTTGGAAGCACAATAATCCATAACGGACGAAGTAACGAGGACATATAAAGCAGACTGGTACAGGCAAATAGGGCGTTTCTGGCCAATACGAAGACGTTTCTGAGAATGTACGTTTCGAGCACAGTCTTGTTTGTTAGTGACTCTTGGACAGAGGGAAAACCAGAACAGAACAGAAACGAAGTATTTGAGATGTGATCATCATCATCATCATCATCATCTTTTAAGACTGATTATGCCTTTCAGCGCCGGCCGCGGTGGTCTCGCTCTTCTAGGCGCTCAGTCCGGAACCGCGCGACTGCTACGGTCGCAGGTTCGAACCCTGCCTCGGGCATGGATGTGTGTGATGTCCTTAGGTTATTTAGGTGTAAGTATTTCTAAGTTCTAGGGGACTGATGACCACAGATGTTAAGTCCCATAGTGCTCAGAGCCATTTGAACCATTTATGCCTTTCAGCGTTCAGTCTGGAGCATAGCCCCCCTTATACAGTTCCTCCATGATCCCCTATTCAGTGCTAACATTGGTGCCTCTTCTGATGTTAAGCCTATTACTTCAAAATCATTCTTAACCGAATCCAGGTACTTTCTCCTCGGTCTGCCTCGACTCCTCCTACCCTCTACTACTGAATCCATGAGTTTCTTGGGTAACCTTGCTTCTCCCATGCGTGTAACATGACCCGACCATCTAAGCCTGTTCGCCCTGACTGCTACATCTATAGAGTTCATTCCCAGTTTTTCTTTGATTTCCTCATTGTGGACACCCTCCTGCCATTGTTCCCATTTACTAGTACCTGCAATCATCCTAGCTACTTTCATATCCGTAACCTCAACCTTGTTGATGAGGTAACCTGAATCCACCCAGCTTTCGCTCCCATACAACAAAGTTGGTCGAAAGATTGAACGGTGCACAGATAACTTAGTGTTGGTACTGACTTCCTTCTTGCAGAAGAGAGTAGATCATAGCTGAGCGCTCACTGCATTAGCTTTGCTACACCTCGCTTCCAGTTCTTTCACTATGTTGCCATCCTGTGAGAATATGCATCCTAGTACTTGAAACCGTCCACCTGTTCTAACTTTGTTCCTCCTATTTGGCACTCAACCCGTTTATATTTCTTCCCCACTGACATTACTTTCGTTTTGGAGATGCTAATCTTCATACCATAGTCCTTACATTTCTGATCTAGCTCTGAAATATTACTTTGCAAACTTTCAATCGAATCTGCCATCACAACTAAGTCATCCGCATATGCAAGACTGCTTATTTTGTGTTCACATATCTTAATCTCACCCAGCCAGTCTATTGTTTTCAAAATATGATCCATAAATAATATGAACAACAGTGGAGACAGGTTGCAGCCTTGTCTTACCCCTGAAACTACTCTGACCATGAACTCAATTTACCGTCAACTCTAACTGCTGCCTGAGTGTCCATGTAAAGGCCTTTAATTGCTTGAAAAAGTTTGCCTCCTATTCCATAATCTTGTAGAACAGACAATAACTTCCTCCTAGGAACCCGGTCATATGCCTTTTCTAGATCTATAAAGCATAGATACAATTCCCTGTTCCACTCATAACACTTCTCCATTATTTGTCGTAAGCTAAAGATCTGGTCCTCACAACCTCTAAGAGGTTGTGATGCTGTAGCAAAATGTATGAGATTTCGGTGAACTGATAAGATACAGAATGAGGAGGCTCTCCGCGTAATCGGCGAATAAAGAAACATATGGAGAACACTGACGAGCAGAAGGGACAGGACGATAGGATATGTGTCACGACATCGGTGAATGACCTCCATGGCATCAAACCAATCAGAAGTCTGATGACAGAGAAAAAGTGGTATTCTACTTTTCCTACGGTTACTCTGCAAGGTCACGTCACTGACAGGGATTATGTGACCATTTTGGCTCATCAGATCCATCCCATGCAACAATGTTTGCTCCCCAGTTACGATGGTGTTTCCAAGACGACAGAGCCCTTGTCCAGGTCTGGTTTTCTAAGCACGAGGATGAATTCTCGCATCGTACCTGGCCGCCACAGTCACCGGATCATTGTACACTACTGGCCATTAAAATTGCTACACCACGAAGACGACGTGCTACAGACGCGAAATTTAACCAACAGGAAGACTATGCTGTGATATGCAAATGATTATGTTTTCAGAGCATTCGCATAAGGTTGGCGTGCTCACATGGGGAAAATTTCCAACCGATTTCTCATACACAAACAGCAGTTGACCGGCGTTGCCTGGTGAAACGTTTTGGTGCCTCGTGTAAGGAGGAGAAATGCGTACCATCACGTTTCCGACTTTTATAATGGTCGGATTGTAGCCTATCGCGAAAGCGTTTTATCGTATCGCGACATTGCTGCTCGCGTTGGTCGAGATCCAATGATTGTTAGCAGAATATGGAATCGGTGGGTTCAGGAGGGTAATACCGAACGCCGTACTGCATCCAAACGGCCTCGTATCACTAGCAGTCGAGATGACAGGCACCTTATGCGCATGGCTTTAACGGATCGTGCAGCCACGTCTCGATCCCCGAGTCAACAGATGGGGACGTTTGCAAGACAACAACCATCTGCACGAACAGTTCGACGACGTTTGCAGCAGCATGGACTATCAGCTAGGAGACCATGGCTGCGATTACCCTTGACGCTGCATCACAGACAGGAGTGCCTGCGATGGTGTAATCGACGACGAACCTGGGTGTACGAATGGCAAAACGTCATTTTTTCGGATGAATCCAGGCTCTGTTTACAGCATCGTGATGGTCGCATCCGTGTTTGGCAACATCGCGATGAACGCACGTTGGAAGCATGTATTCGTCATCGCCATACTGGCATATCACTTGCGTGATGGTATGGGGTGCCATTGGTTACACGTCTCGGTCACCTGTTGTTCGTATTGACGGCACTTTGAACAGTGGTCGTTACATTTCAGATGTGTTACGACCCGTGGCTCTACCCTTCATTCGATACCTGCGAAACACTACATTTCAGCAGGATAATGCACGACCGCATGTTGCAGGTCCTGTACGGGCCTTTCTGGTTACAGAAAATGTTCGACTGCTTCCCTGGCCAGCACATTCGCCAGATCTCTCACCAATTCAAAACGTCTGGTCAATGGTGGCCGAGCTCCTGGCTCGTCACAATAGGCCAGTCACTACTCTTGATGAACTGTGGTATCGAGTTGAAACTGCATGGGCAGCTCTACTTGTACGCGCCATCCAAGCTCTGTTTGACTCAATGCCCAGGCGTATTAAGGCCGTTATTACGGCCAGAAGTGGTTGTTCTGGGTACTGATTTCTCAGGATCTATGAATCCAAATTGCGTGAAAATGTAATCACACGTCAGTTCTAGTATAAGATATTTGTTCAATGAATACCCGTTTATCATCTGCATTTCTTCTTGGTGTAGCAATTTTAATGGCCAGTAGTGTATTACTCCGCTTTTGTGGTCTACGTAGAAGGGAATGTGGCATGATCTCAGTCCACCTCCCTCACCGTTACCTCAACTTGCTACTATTTTGCAGGAACAATGGTATAAGATTCCCTTGAAAACCATACAGGAACTGTATTTGTCCTTTCCAAGATGACTGGAGGCTCTTTTGGATGCCAACAGGTTTCCTATGCCGTATTAGGCATGGTAATGTGTTGTGCTTTAGTGTTCCCATACTTTTTTTTTTCCTTCTGTATGTAGCTAAGGTACACTTGTAAGCTGGGCATGTCATTTTGATTTTTGTAAGTTATCGATGTGCACGTCAGAGGGAGAGAGAGAGAGAGAGAGAGAGAGGGAGAGAGAGAGAGAGAGAGAGAGCAAATTAGCCAGCCAATGTGGTCGAGCGGTTCTAGGCGCTTCAGTCCGGAACCACGTGACTGCTACGGTAGCAGATTCGAATCCTACCTCGGGCATGGATGTGTGTGATGTCCTTAGGTTAGCTAGGTTTAAGTAGTTCTATGTCTAAGGGACTGATGACCTCAGATGTTAAGTCCCAAGTGCTTAGATACATTTGACCCATTTTTAGAGCTAGTTACGGTATCGTTAAGCAATCTTTGGTCTTGTTGTGGTACAGTCTGATCCATTCTTAGTTGAAGTGTGGCAGGGGATGGACATATTCAGTAGTGTTGTGTTAACGTGTGGTTGTATCTGTTAGTTGAAGCCGGCCGCGGTGGTATCGCAGTTCTAGGCGCGCAGTCCGGAACCGCGCAACTGCTACGGTCGCAGGTTCAAATCCTGCCTCGGGCATGGATGTGTGTGATGTCCTTAGGTAAGTTAGGTTTAAGTAGTTCTAAGTTCTAGGGGACTGATGACCACAGATGTTAAGTCCCATAGTGCTCAGAGCCATTTTTTTTTTTTTTGGTAGTTGAAGAGTGTTGACGAGAGAAGGACCACCCCACTTTCCTGAGTTGTGCATTAACGTATCGACTAATTAAGCTGTTTGGATCTTATAGTAATTCTGTGTTAACATTGTACTCTTTTCAAATCAATGTTCAGTTTTTTAAACATAGTATAGTACAGACCATTGTTATGTGTGAAGATCACACAAAATTTTTCTTTATCTGTCTGAATACACACTTCATTCTAAAATCGTTGTCTTACAATACCATTTCATAGGAATAGTCACTCTCCCCTATCTTAAAGGTTTATCATTAAGTATTACAGCTTTGCGCCATATGGTATGCAACAGTTTGAATATTGTTTCGAAATTGTATTTAAAAATATAAATATAGCTTAGCTGCTGTCTGCTTGCTGCTTGCCGTTGTGCTTTCTAGGAATCTGCAACAACGTTGTCAAGACGTGAGGTGAGTGGAAGTTTTGATTAGAGCCAGAAAACTGTTTTACTTCAGCTGCACATGACACGTTGTACTCAGACCAGTACAAATTAGGTTCCGTTTAGTCAATGGTTAGCATGCGAGTTTAAGTTGGATAACCGTTTGTGAGAACAAAGGTTTGGTAATACGTAAATTTTTATCGAATTCGAGGTAAATTTAGCCTAAGATTCAAACAGAAACGCATAATCGGGAACTTACGCCCTCAATAAAGAAGTCGTTATAATGAGAATTTGTTGCAGTTGCGATATGTGTGGAAATGGAAAACCAAACGTCACTTGTTTCAAATTACGCTCGTTGACAGAAGAAGCCAGAAGGTATAAGGGCTAGTTTCGTCTTACAAGTAAACTTGCCCAAGGGACACACTTCGATCTTGATCGGCTTTAAATATAATAAGACACACAATTTTTTATACACTCCGACTAGGCCGTTAATAGGGTGAAACACCCCGCTGTAAAGCACTGAGTTGAATGTTTCTGAGTGAATACCGTCGAAATTTCAAATAAAAGTTCTATGGTTTTTAATGTACGTTACAATGGTGCACCGAAATGTGTCGAAAACATAATTTCTTTTGAAATCCCCTCTCTCCCTCCATTTTGTTTTTCATTTTGATATTTGACTAATATCGAAACATATAGCATCGTTAACACCAAATTCATTCGTATATGATAAAGTGGTATTCCAAAGACGCATTTGTCAGAAATAAGCTATAAATATTGTAACACCATAGCTCTAATGCTCTACTCATTTATTTTGCTTTTTTTTATTTAATTTTACATCTTTAAGAACCTGTAAATGTTTTTGATTGAATAGATAACACAAAATTGTATACTCTTTTCTTTGTTAAAACTTTGATGTCGTGGTTTGTTTCAATGCAAAGTAGTGTATGTGTACTATAAATGCTTTGTCCCATTTGGAGGGAACAAAACTTACTGTATATGATTGTAATTTTGTGTGAATAATTTTTTGTAGAGATGTCAATATGTGTAAATGTTTTGTTTTATTTAATGTATTTGGTTGCTGTAATGTAAATTGCTGATCCTCACTTAGGGCTCTTAGTTATTCTGTATGTAAAAGGTGTAGTGGTTCCCCTCGGGATCGGAACTTTGTCGAGCGCGCAAATTGTGGTTGGCCTAGGTGGAAAAGGTGGAAATGATAGTCAGTCGGGGACGAGCCACGAGTCGGAGACGAGCTATGAGTCCGTGCACTGCCATGTAACAGATGCATATTGTGCTGGTTCCGAGAGAGGCTTTTCCTCTCGCTTTCCAATGCCTCGGATGGATGGATAAATAGCTGGAACTATTCTGGAGTTTGTATCTATCATCGCCACCAAGAAATGACAGAGTCCAGCAATTCTGTCTGCGAATCCACCTACCAACATGCAGTTGCCACCACATTGCGCAATCATTGCAACGTTATACTTTAATGATGTACAGTGAAGGATCAGCTTAATGGACGTGCTAATGTGCTGAAATATAAGGTAATTTGTATCTGAATTTATGTACGTACCTCGATTTTTCTCCTCATCATAACACCTCTCAAGTTCCTCTCCGTTTGAGCTAAAGTGATATCCGAGTGTCCTTACTAAAAGAAATTAAAGCCTAGAGTTTTGCTCATTAATGCCTCTTCAACATAGTAAGAAGAAAGTTAAAGTTAATGTGGCAAGAGAGTGAGTTAAAGTAAATGTTGTTTGCTGAAAATATTCCTATTAAAACTGCTTATTAAAGTGCTGTTGCCAACTTCAAAATTAAAAGTTCTTAAGACTGAGGCTTATAAGGCAAATGATCACATTATTGTCTGTAGTAAATTCTAAAAGGTGAGTCAGTTTCTTGCAATTTGGTCAGTATTGTGTTTCGCTGTGGTAAAAGTGAGAAAGCTGTAGTTGTGAAACATTATATATATTCATGTGTGCTAAGTGTTTGTGTATCTTGTGTATTAGAAGTGCATGTTAATAGTAATGTTATAAAGACCATTCACTTTATGTAAGCCTGAAAGTAATAGGGTATTACGGTATCTCTTATAATTTTGCAAATAGTTCTGCTGCTCTAACTGCTAGCTTCATTCTTAACGTAAACAAATGTATGTGTCAGAGTTCACTGCACTCCCGTGTGACAAAGTATAGGTTGTGTTTATCCACTAAAATTACTAATAAATATTTTCTTGAACGAGAATGTTAATCATTCTCTTGCCTAGTTAGGCTGGCGACCATTTTCTTTATCCATTAAACAGTGCAGATAGGCAAAATTCCATTTGTTACTGTTCAAATATTTACGTAATTCTGACTTTAATTTCCGATAAGCCACCTCCGTTAGGAACAACACGGTCAACTTAACAAAATTCCTCTCAGAGGGTAACACTGCTCTGTTGCTTTGTGCCATAGTTGCTTTTACAAAATAGTTCTATGTCACAACCTGTTTCTAGCATTGAGGTTATGGTACAGTAAGAGCAGACGGGAGTGTTATAATATCTCTATATCACTTTACGCGTGGGGGTGTTTCATCCCTTTAACTGCCGTATGGGTACGAATAAAAAAATATGTCTCTTATTTTGCTCTATACTACAACTTATTCAAAGCCGAATAAAAGAAAAGTCTATCCCTTGGGTACGTTTACTTGTAAGACTCGCCGATTGGCGGCTTTTACGACGTGCGTACGAAACGGCGGGTGCGCCTGAAGGCAGGCATCCCTTCGGCCGTGTAGCCTGCCGCAGCTCGCGTGCCGTTAGCTCCCACGTGCCGCCAGCAGCTGGCCGTGGCAACAAATTGACCGAGAGCTTTCGTCCGCAGCTGCTGCCTGCATCTGCCTGTCCCGTAGTTTTGGGAGAAAGAGGCGAGTCAGCGAACAAAGTGCTTCTTACCCAGCCAACACGTGTTCAACCTGCACGTATTATTGCTGTGTCTTCAAGTATTAGTTCTGTTTACTGCAGCTTAAATGTTAGGTTTGCGTAAGCAGCTAACTCCCTCAGCGATAATTCGACCTTCTGTTCCTACGGAAATTACGCATGCTTTGCAGCCGTTCCGGTGTGCTTCCTTGGCTTCGCAAAACTACAGTTTCGCAGAATTTCACTTTACCGGCATAAGGGAAGTAAGAGGCTTTTCTGGCACATTTATAATACTGAGCTGCTCATACGATAACAACAGTCTTCACAATTTAAGTGAAAAACCATTAATGGCTGGTGTGATAAGTCGCTACAGGCTACAAGGGCTTACCGTGACATGCGTTCACAATAATTAAAAATTACAAATTCTATTGATATTTATCAAACTTCGTGGAGAAAAAACATAATTTCTATATATAAAAGGAAAGTTCCTGACTGACTTTCTGACTCATTACTGCACAGTCCAAATCTTTCATCGAAACTTAAAATTCGGAGACTGTGTTGATCTTATACAGTAGGCGTTGCTTAAGAAGGTATTCGTATTTTTCAAAATTCCGCCTCTAAGGGGGTGAAATAGAGATGAAATAATTTTTGAAAATATGTCGCTGTTAAGGCAAATTTGAAGTTAGAAATAAGGAAATTGGTTTTTCGTTTGTCGGTCATAAATGTAGAAATATGTATTTCAGGACTTTCGAAAATTTAACTTCTGTGGGGGTGGTATAGTAGGAGAATTTTTTAAATAAATCCTCATTCAAGAACTACTAAAGGATTTTTAAAGCAACTTCTATGAACGCTGATATTTGAAATGTGTCACAAATAAATAATAAAAGAAAATATTTCATTATGAAAGTCTTTGTTGTTGTTGTTATTGTGGTCTTCAGTCCTGAGACTGGTTTGATGCAGCTCTCCATCCTACTCTATCCTGTGCAAGCTGCTTCATCTCCCAGTACCTACTGCAAACTCCATCCTTCTGAATCTGCTTAGTGTATTCACCTCTTGGTCTCCCTCTACGACTTTTACCCTCCACGCTGCCCTCCAATACTAAACTGGTGATTCCTTGATGCCTCAGAACATGCCCTACCAACCAATCCCTTCTTCTTGTCAAGTTGTGCCACAAACTCCTCTTCTCCCCAATTCTATTCAATACCTACTCATTAGTTATGTGATCTACCCATCTAATCTTCAGCATTCTTCTGTAGCACCACATTTCGAAAGCTTCTATTCACTTTTCCAAACTACTCGTATTTATCGTCCACGTTTCACTTCCACTCCACACAAATACTTTCAGAAACGACTTCCCGGCACATAAATCTATACCCGATGTTAACAAATTTCTCTTCTTCAGTTACGCTTTCCTTACCATTTTATATCCTCTCTACTTCGACCATCATCAGTTTTTTTGCCCCCAAATACCAAAACTCCTTTACTACTTTAAGTGTCTCATTTCCTAATCTAATTCCCTCAGCATCATCCGACTTAATTTGACTTCATTCCATTATCCTCGTTTTGCTTTTGTTGATGTACATCTTATATCCTCCTTTCAAGACACTATCCATTCCGTTCAACTTCTCTTCCAAGTGTTTTGCTGTCTGTGACAGAATTACAATGGCATTGGCGAACCTCAAAGTTTTTATTTCTTCTCCATGGATTTTAATACCTACTCCGAATTTTTCTCTTGTTTCCTTTACTGCTTGCTCAATATACAGATTGAATAACATCGGGGAGAGGCTACAACTCTGTCTCACTCCCTTCGCAACCACTGCTTCCCTTTCATGTCCCTCGACTCTTATGACTGCCATCTGGTTTCTGTACAAATTGTAAATAGCCTTTCGCTCCTTGTATTTTACCCCTGCCACCTTCAGAATTTGAAAGAGAGTATTCCAGTCAACATTGTCAAAAGCTTTCTCTAAGACTACAAATGCTAGAAACGTAGGTTTGCCTTTCCTTAATTTTTCATCTAAGATAAGTCGTACGGTCAGTATTGCCTCACGTGTTCCAATATTTCTACGGAATCCAAACTGATCCCCCCCGAGGTCGGCTTCTACCAGTTTTTCCATTCGCCTGTAAAGAATTCGTGTTAGTATTTTGCAGCCGTGACTTATTAAACTGATAATCCGGTAATTTCCAAATCTGTCAACACCTGTTTTCTTTGGGACTGGAATTATTATATTCTTCTTGAAGTCTGAGGGTATTTCGTCTGTCTCATACATCATGCTCACCAGATGGTAGAGTTTTGTCAGGACTGGTTCTCGCAAGGCTGTCAGTAGTTCTAATGGAATGTTGTCTACTCCCGGGGCCTTGTTTCGACTTAGGTCTTTCAGTGCTTAGTCTTTATGAGGCTAAATCTAAGAAAATTTGAATTTAAGATCTCGGCTGGAAAAAAAATTTTATGTCTTGTTGTTTTTGGAAATCCCGCCCCTAAGGTCGTAAAGGAGGGGATGAAAGTGTTCATGAAAACATTTCATTAGGAAAACGTTTTTGAAACTAGCTTCTGAAAATTTTTATTTGGCTTCTCGCTTAGAAATAAAAAGTCGTGTTTCACTGTTTTTTGGAAATTCAACTCCTTAAGTAGTGAAATAGGTGATGAATATTTTTATGAAAATATTTCGTTACATTAAAACGTATTTAAAGCTAAATCTATGGAAACTGGCATTTGACTTCTAAAGAAATAAGTGTCAGGGGATGAAAGTTTTATGGACAAGAACGCAAAAAGCAGGATTAACAAAAATTCAGCTAGCAGAATAGCTTTTTCGCCGGACGCAGCTTCGGAAAAGACCATGCTTCTATGGCTTTAGAGTGAAAAGTTTATAAGCTGTTGCAGTTTGTGAACAACATATAAATTCTATAAAAAAGGAAAAAAAAATCTGTGTAGAACATACAGTCTACGCAGAAAAGCAACGGGCTCTAAGCTAGCGTAGTATTTGATGAATAGTGTGCTTCCATGTGTTCTGGCGAGTTCATGATTTCATTTTTCTATACAATATTTCAACTAACGATTTAGCCACCTTCAGCTGCTAGGAGGTTTGCTGTTATGTGTATTCTCTGCATGAAATCCAAGCAGATTGTGTACTATCGCTGATCTTACGCCGCTATTTATAATCGCGTTCGATTCCTGTCACCCCCTACGCCTTTTGATGCTGTTTCTTTTTCGGAGCCCGCACTGATATTGTGTTAAATGCTAAATTCTCTTAGCGTTTACCGCCCAGGTGTATGTGATGGCTGGCGGTATTTATATGAATTAAGTGTCGGACCCCAAGCGTTATGTAAACTGAAACCGGCGTCACTGTTAATTAGGCGTACTGACATCTTAATTTCGATAGACTTCTTAATTACGCAGTCTCAGAAAATTTGCGTTTACACCACAAATCTGGCCTCATTGTATTGCACTTCACGATTATATTTAAATAGTACGCGGTTTCAGCTGATTTGCTTGGTAGCCTGTTATGTCGTTGATGTTCCTCGCATCTTTCCTCGACTGTTCTGATAGACTGCCCCGCGTAACACATGGCACGTCCGCAATGAGTGCGATACACACTCGACTTTCTGTAAATTTACAGAGAATGATTCTTCGTTTTAGTTGAAGGGAGCCATATTTCTGGTAGGGGGCTACCAATACTTCTGGGTGTAGAGTCAGCTGACGTAATAAGCGATATCTGGTTTCTGTTCCTTGGTCTCAGTCCCAAGCTATTTGTCGAGCGTGCTTGACTTTTACTTCTGAAGAAACAGTCATGATCGCAAAATATCATTATTTAAAATGACCGGGTTCGGCACATACAGTAGGCCATCTTCAGATTCATTGCAGTGTGAAGATTATAAGAGTGTAAGGTAATTAGGGAAGTCGGTCTTGCACAAAATGTATAGAGGTTAAACCTAAAAGGGGTGACGTTGTACCCATTTGCTGGGGAAGGCGACATGCTGAGCAGGTGCGTGTTATCATGATGATAACTGCTGCTGGTGGCTGTACTGCCACTCTCTAAATAATGCTTGATAGAGCGCCAATTTGCTACATTACGTCAGCTGCAGGCAGTAGGATCTTACTTTACGTAGAAGTATTTATGACGGGCAAATGAAGTATAAAACTAACCATACAGTTATACGTATACATCACACAAGTGCTGCTGTTCATAGCGCATAACTTTAAATAAACTTCAAATACAAGTTCATCAATACAAAAGGTTGTGCGAACGTTGAACGCCAGCTGGTGGCGCTTGTTCTCTGAATATGGCAGTATGTACCAAAATCGGTCAATCTAAATAAATAACACTCCTGGAAATTGAAATAAGAACACCGTGAATTCATTGTCCCAGGAAGGGGAAACTTTATTGACACATTCCTGGGGTCAGATACATCACATGATAACACTGACAGAACCACAGGCACATAGACACAGGTAACAGAGCATGCACAATGTCGGCACTAGTACAGTGTATATCCACCTTTCGCAGCAATGCAGGCTGCTATTCTCCCATGGAGACGATCGTAGAGATGCTGGATGTAGTCCTGTGGAACGGCTTGTTTGCTGGACGTGCAGACCGCGTGAGACGACGCTTCATCCAGTCCCAAACATGCTCAATGGGGGACAGATCCGGAGATCTTGCTGGCCAGGGTATTTGACTTACACCTTCTAGAGCACGTTGGGTGGCACGGGATACATGCGGACGTGCATTGTCCTGTTGGAACAGCAAGTTCCCTTGCCGGTCTAGGAATGGTAGAACGATGGGTTCGATGACGGTTTGGATGTACCGTGCACTATTCAGTGTCCCCTCGACGATCACCAGTGGTGTACGGCCAGTGTAGGAGATCGCTCCCCACACCATGATGCCGGGTATTGGCCCTGTGTGCCCGGTCGTATGCAGTCCTGATTGTGGCGCTCACCTGCACGGCGCCAAACACGCATACGACCATCATTGGCACCAAGGCAGAAGCAACTCTCATCGCTGAAGACGACACGTCTCCATTCGTCCCTCCATTCACGCCTGTCGCGACACCACTGGAGGCGGGCTGCACGATGTTGGGGCGTGAGCGGAAGACGGCCTAACGGTGTGCGGGACCGTAGCCGAGCTTCATGGAGACGGTTGCGAATGGTCCTCGCCGATACCCCAGGAGCAACAGTGTCCCTAATTTGCTGGGAAGTGGCGGTGCGGTCCCCTACGGCACTGCGTAGGATCCTACGGTCTTGGCGTGCATCCGTGCGTCGCTGCGGTCCGGTCCCAGGTCGACGGGCACGTGCACCTTCCGCCGACCACTGGCGACAACATCGATGTACTGTGGAGACCTCACGCCCCACGTGTTGAGCAATTCGGCGGTACGTCCACCCGCCTCCCGCATGCCCACTATACGCCCTCGCTCAAAGTCCGTCAACTGCACATACGGTTCACGTCCACGCTGTCGCGGCATGCTACCAGTGTTAAAGACTGTGATGGAGCTCCGCATGCCACGGGAAACTGGCTGACACTGACGGCGGCGGTGCACAAATACTGCGCAGCTAGCGCCATTCGACGGCCAACAGCGCGGTTCCTGGTGTGTCCGCTGTGCCGTGCGTGTGATCATTGCTTGTACAGCCCTCTCGCAGTGTCCGGAGCAAGTATGGTGGGTCTGACACACCGGTGTCAATGTGTTCTTTCTTCCATTTCCAGGAGTGTATCTTTTGCGATCGTGACTGTTTCTTCATAAGTAATTATCACAAGAAAGACCGCTGATACTCCCAGCCATGTTGGTTAAAATCACGAGCAGCTGATTTTGACTGAACCGCCCCTTCGATTTGATGATCTGAGTACCGATTGCTTCGGGACGCTATTCATAGGTGTTGTAACTCTCCGGCGAAGCTCGCCTTGTCTGAAAGTGTCTCTATGGACCAAAGTCTTTGGCGCCTTTGTGACGAATGGTGACGGTGGCCGTGCGGTTCTAGGCGCTCAGTCCGGAACCGCGTGACTGCTACGGTCGCAGGTTCGAATCCTGCCTCGGGCATGGATGTGTGTGATGCCCTTCGGTTAGTTGGGTTTAAGTAGTTCTAAGTTCTATGGGACTGATGACCACAGATGTTAAGTCCCATAGTGCTCAGAGCCATTTGAACCATTTGACGAATGGTGAGGGCTCAAGGGGTCAAGATAGAGGTCAGTATGCGTAGGTGCTCTACATACCTTGTGACCCAGGTATGCGTCCGTCCTTAAGTAATACGGCAAAGAAAAGTTGTTGGCCCTCTTTTTCAAGCTCCATCGTAAATTCATTATTCTGATGGATGTTGCTTACATGTTTCAGAAATTCTTTAACCTTTTCCGCTGTATGTTGCCAAACTGCAAACGTGTCGTCCACGTACCGACAAAAACACGTTGGTTTCAACTTGTTGGATTCTAGTAGTCTTGCATCAAAATGTTCCATGTGTAGATTCGCCACCACGGGTGATAATGGGCTATCAGTCACCACGGTTTGTTCACAACATTTTCCGTCGAACAGGAAATAAGCAGATTAGTAGAACATGCTTATAAAATTTTGTGAAAGAATTGTCGAACCGTTTCGCGATTACTTTCAAGGAATCAGAAAGTGAAACTCTCGTAAAGAGGGAGACTACATCGAAACTGATCATAATATCGTTATCCTGTAGCTGCAGGTGATTGAGGCTATGTAGAAAGTCAGGGGAGTTGCGGATCTGGTGTCCACACTTTCCCAAATATTCGCCGGACGCGTTTCGGGTACTTATGCTGGTATGTAGGTGCGCCAATATTACCAGCTATTGGTCTTAGAGGATTTCTTTCCTTGTGTACGATAGAAAGTCCATATCGTCGCGGTATCTCCGCTGTTCAAGTTTTAAGGTCCTTAATTATGTTCGTGGCAAGCCTGACTCATTGGGAAGAGCAATCACCTTCCAACCGATTTTACACCTAGGACCGACATCCAACTGTCTGTCCGAAATGTGAGTCAACATGGCTTCAAATGGCTCTGAGCACTATGGGACTTAACATCTGTGGTCATCAGTCCCATAGAACTTAGAACTACTTAAACCTAACTAACCTAAGGACATCACACACATCCATGCCCGAGGCAGGATTCGAACCTGCGACCGTAGCGGTCACACGGTTCCAGACTGAAGTGCCTAGAACCGCACGGCCACACCGGCCGGCTGAGTCAAATATCGAAAATCTTCTTATTGTAGTCGACTACCTGATAAGATTTTTCTCTGATGAATTCTTTAACACTAATAACTAGTTTGGAGGTAATATTGTAACGGACACCGAAATGTGAAATGTGCAAGTAACATGAACAGTACACCATGCTGTCGAAGTGAACCGTTTATCAGATCCGAGATGCCACTACTAAAGGTAATTTATAAGGCACAGCCTAGAAACCTTAAAAGCCTGGAAAAATTTAAATTCAGTTGAAACTGGTATGAGCGAAAGGTACTAAGCCACGAAAAACTTTAAATGAAAAAATTTCTTAAATCTTTATCCAGTCTTTAATTTAGAGAACTTCACAAATAATAGCAGAGATCGTTAAACTTTAATCATTTACGCAAATTCAACCAGTATGAGCAAGCTGTCATGAAAACTTGAAATCAGTAAGCGTAACTTGAAAGACGTTAATTTGAATTCTTGCACAATGTTGATTTTCAGAATTACAGAAAAGTACGTACATAGTTAGAGTTTCTGTTTGAGTAATGTCAACAGACTAGCCTGTCATAAGTAAAGACCAACTGGTTGTCTTTGGTTCGATAAAATACCGTTAGTAATTATTTTACTCGTTGCATCCTCCACATCACGAAGAATATTATAACTTGCATGATTCGCATGGCCAATGAACGTTAATTTGGTCAAAGAAAGACATTCTGAGTCCATACAAAGTTCTTTTAGTATGGGAAATTCCTTGTATCAATATTTTCTTTGTTTAGTGTGTAGATAACTTTCATAGCAGCTACTAGATTTTCCTCTGCGTTTTTACTGGATGTAGCCAAGGCTCTTACAAAATGTTGTGTCTCTGACGACTCTCTAACTGAATTCTTATGGTCCGCCGAGATTTCATGCCCCATTAATGTATCGGCTTTGACAATACAATATTCTCAACGTTAAAGAAACTTTAGTGCTCATGCATTTACTTGAATCTAACAATGAAGTAACTAAAAAGAATAGATAACAGTAACGTTAAAAACATGTAGTTACCTGTTTATAAGAGATGCTGGAAGTGGTGACATGGACATTCAGCCATCGCTGACTTCGTCTGATGACGTCACCAGCAACACGCTGTAATTCTGCACACGTGTTGTTAATTTCTCTGGTAATGTTCCGTTTGATATCGTATACTGTGTCAGCATACACATTGATTTTTAGTGTGCCCACAAATAAAAATCACACGATGTTAAGTCCGGGGACTTCGGGGCCAGAAGCCTCTAGTGACAAGTCTGTTTTTCGTAAGCACGTTGGTGATGTGGGTCATACTTTGGTTGTATGTGTGAGCGGTTCATCCATCTTGTTAGAATCCAGCACACAGATTCATGCTGAATATGTGGGGTGTCCTGCGACCAGTATCTACAATTCTGGGAATTTAAATAACCTGAGAAATACAACCAAGTCTCATCTGACATGAAGTAAAGCGAGAGGTCGAAGTTACCATTAGCAGTTGATATTAACACCCAGTTACAATAATGAGCTCTTTTTCTCCTGATCCTCAAATTTCATCTCTTGCACGATATTCACACGATAGTCGTTTAATTTCATATCTTGCAGTACACAATGACACAATGTATGAGATACACGATGAAGATGAAATGGGAGATACGATACTGCGTGAAGAGTTTGACAGAGCACTGAAAGACCTGAGTCGAAACAAGGCCCCCGGAGTAGACAACATTCCATTGGAACTACTGACGGCCTTGGGAGAGCCAGTCCTGACAAAACTCTACCATCTGGTGAGCAAGATGTATGAAACAGGCGAAATACCCTCAGACTTCAAGAAGAATATAATAATTCCAATCCCAAAGAAAGCAGGTGTTTACAGATGTGAAAATTACCGAACAATCAGTTTAATAAGCCACAGCTGCAAAATACTAACACGAATTCTTTACAGACGAATGGAAAAACTAGTAGAAACCGACCTCGGGGAAGATCAGTTTGGATTCCGTAGACATACTGGAACACGTGAGGCAATACTGACCTTACGACTTATCTTAGAAGAAAGATTAAGGAAAGGCAAACCTACGTTTCTAGCATTTGTAGACTTAGAGAAAGCTTTTGACAATGTTGAGTGGAATACTCTCTTTCAAATTCTAAAGGTGGCAGGGGTAAAACACAGGGAGCGAAAGGTTTTTTACAATTTGTACAGAAACCAGATGGCAGTTATAAAAGTTGAGGGGCATGAAAGGGAAGCAGTGGTTGGGAAGGGAGTAAGACAGGGTTGTAGCCTCTCCCCGATGTTATTCAATCTGTATATTGAGCAAGCAATAAAGGAAACAAAAGAAAAATTCGGAGTAGGTATTAAAATCCATGGACAAGAAATAAAAACTTTGAGGTTCGCCGATGACATTGTAATTCTGTCAGAGACAGCAAAGGACTTGGAAGAGCAGTTGAACGGAATGGATGGTGTCTTGAAGGGAGGATATAAGATGAACATCAACAAAAACAAAACGAGAATAATGGAATGTAGTCGAATTAAGTCGGGTGATGTTGAGGGTGTTAGATTAGGAAATGAGACACTTAAAGTAGTAAAGGAGTTTTGCTATTTGGGGAGCAAAATAACTGATGATGGTCGAAGTGGAGAGGATATAAAATGTAGACTGGCAATGGCAAGGAAAGCGTTTCTGAAGAAGAGAAATTTGTTAACATCGAGTATAGATTTAAGTGTCAGGAAGTCATTTCTGAAAGTATTTGTATGGAGTGTAGCCATGTATGGAAGTGAAACATGGACGGTAAATAGTTTGGACAAGAAGAGAATAGAAGCTTTCGAAATGTGGTGCTACAGAAGAATGCTGAAGATTAGATGGGTAGATCACATAACTAATGAGGAAGTACTGAATAGGATTGGGGAGAAGAGAAGTTTGTGGCACAACTTGACCTGAAGAAGGGATCGGTTGGTAGGACATGGTCTGAGGCATCAAGGGATCACCAATATAGTATTGGAGGGCAGCGTGGAGGGTAAAAATCGTAGGGGGAGACCAAGAGATGAATACACTAAGCAGATTCAGAAGGATGTAGGTTGCAGTAAGTACTGGGAGATGAAGAAGCTTGCACAGGATAGAGTACCATGGAGAGCTGCATCAAACCAGTCTCAGGACTGAAGACCACAACAACAACAATGAGATACACCAACCTGAAGCGATAATGTACTTATCGACTTGAGGGGACATCCCGTAATGTCCATGCGAGTTCTCTCTGTAGTTTCAGGGGTCCCCGCTTTCGGTCGTCTATTCTTCTACATATTCTGAGCGGATCCTACAGCCCTTCATTTTTTTGTACAGTTCTTGAATAGTACTGGTTGTGGGGAGTTTCCTACAAGGCTACTTCGCTTGGAACATTTCTTTACATTCCCTGACGGAGCCTGTCTTTATATAACACTCCACAATATGAATTCGGTGTTCTAATGCAGACTGGCCCACTTCTGTAAGAACTCAACAATACGAGCTTCTCACAACAACTGACGCAAGAACTTGATGTGTTGGCAGATGTGCCAACACCTTGTAGTTAGAGGAGGCCGAAATGCACGCTATAATCTAACGCAGACTGGCGTGAGGTCTGGAACAGGATACGTAATGAATGCTATAAATAAAAGTACGTAGCTTCTTTAATACTTAACTTTAATCCATCATTTGTATACAGCATTCTTGATGCTACAAGTGAGACTCTCTATAGAAATGGTTAATGGCGCCTTGCTAGGTCGTAGCCATGGACTTAGCTGAAGGCTATTCTAACTATCTCTCGGCAAATGAGAGAAAGGCTTCGTCAGTGTAGTCGCTAGCAAAGTCGTCGTACAACTGGGGACGAGTGCTAGTACGTCTCTCTAGACCTGCCGTGTGGTGGCGCTCGGTCTGCAATTACTGACAGTGGCGACACGCGGGTCCGACATGTACTAATGGACCGCGGCCGATTTAAAGCTACCACCTAGCTAGTGTGGTGTCTGGCGGTGACACCACAGAACTCACAGATGCACTCAACTTTCCGATAAAATACAGTGTAGTCAACTTCCGAGACTCCACAAGCAATTCGATTAGAGTTGATTAACCGGTACTTGAAGCGTACTGGTTTTACGTGGGACGCCCTGTATAACACTTTCCACTTTTCCACTAAATGTTCATTTCGTAACCCGATTTTAGTATCAGGTTTTCTTTCTTTTGTATGTACGTTTTAATTTCACTGGGACTACGACTTCGTTCCCATTTCTTTCTCAAAGTGCGCAAACATATGCAGAGTGCATTTGACAAGAATAAGTGGACCACGCAGACCCGGTCAGCAGTGAGATCCACTAACTGGAAGGCAAAGTGGCGTATTGTTTGTCTGAGTGACATATTGCTAAGACCTGTTGAAACCTGAAAGGCTGTGTTTTTAGCCTCTACTGTGGTTCTGAGGCAGATTCTTGTCGCATTCTGGGAGGATGAAACGCGGAATTACGTTTGTTACTGTCACAGATTGTTAAGGCTTGTTCGTAGCTTAACCAGGACGTCCCTACTCCATTGTCAGCTTTCGCAAGGCTTGAAAGAACAAAGTTCTGCACGCGGCCGCTCTCTCCTCTTGGAGAGAGAGTGAGAAGAAAAAATCGTTTGTTTCTGTGGCAGAATGTTGCAGCATTTTTGAGAATGCTATTTTAACGTTCGCCGCATTCTTCGACCTCGGGTAGCAAAAAGTGACTCTGACTTAACCCCTGATTTCGAGTTATACAGGGTGATTCAAAAAGAATACCACAACTTTAGGAATTTAAAACTCTGCAACGACAAAAGGCAGAGCTAAGCACTATCTGTCGGCGAATTAAGGGAGCTATAAAGTTTCATTTAGTTGTACATTTGTTCGCTTGAGGCGCTGTTGACTAGGCGTCAGCGTCAGTTGATGCTAAGATGGCGACCACTCAACAGAAAGCTTTTTGTGTTATTGAGTACGGCAGAAGTGAATCGACGACAGTTGTTCAGCGTGCATTTCGAACGAAGTATGGTGTTAAACCTCCTGATAGGTGGTGTATTAAACGTTGGTATAAACAGTACACAGAGAATGGGTGTTTGTGCAAAGGGAAAAGTTCTGGACGGCAGAGCACTTCATCACTGGCCTCCAAGATGCCCTGATCTTACCCCCTGCGATTTTTTCTTATGGGGGTATGTTAAGGATATGGTGTTTCGGCCACCTCTCCCAGCCACCATTGATGATTTGAAACGAGAAATAACAGCAGCTAACCAAACTGTTACGCCTCATATGCTACAGAGAGTGTGGAACGAGTTGGAGTATCGGGTTTATATTGCTCGAGAGTCTGGAGGGGGCCATATTGAACATCTCTGAACTTGTTTTTGAGTGAAAAAAAAACCCTTTTTAAATACTCTTTGTAATGATGTATAACAGAAGGTTATATTATGTTTCTGTCATTAAATACACATTTTTCAAGTTGTGGTGTTCTTTTTGAATCACCCTGTATTTTACGCACTACAGATGCCGATATAACCGTGTCTCGAGAGCGGACACTTGTTCGGGGTCGATGGCCGCGCGTTTGTCAGTGTGTCAATGCCCCGTCGTCCTGTTTACTAGCGGAGCGGCCCATTCGTCAAAGGGGAGGCCGTTGCGTAAGGGTGCGTTACGCACTGCGTGCCTCGCGTGTTTTGCTGCTGCACTGGCGGCTACGCACCTGACGCGGGAGATCCATCACGTCCGCACCTGCGGCGCTCCAGATCCGGTTTCGCAGAAATGCCGTCTGCGGCACGTGTGCGGCGGTCACCCTGCTTGGTGTGCCGTGATGTAACGTTACAGACCACTCATGCAGTTATTGAACTCCTGATAATGGAGGCTATAGAGAAGGTGAAGGAGACCGCAGCATAGATAACACTGCTGCAGAAATCGAGCCAGTAGATACAGAGAAACTTTATACAGTACTCATCATCATCATCATCATTTAAGACTGATTATGCCTTTCAGAATTCAGTCTGGAGCATAGTCCCCCTTATA
The DNA here is from genome assembly GCF_023864275.1 of Schistocerca cancellata. Taxonomy (NCBI): domain Eukaryota; kingdom Metazoa; phylum Arthropoda; class Insecta; order Orthoptera; family Acrididae; genus Schistocerca; species Schistocerca cancellata. Next base: position 1,244,721,036 of record NC_064626.1, read on the forward strand.
AAATTCCTCCATGATCCCCTATTCAGTGCTAACATTGGTGCCTCTTCTGATGTTAAGCCTATTACTTCAAAATCATTCTTAACCGAATCCAGGTACCTTCTCCTTGGTCTACCCCGACTCCTCCTACCCTCTACTGCTGAACCCTTGAGTCTCGTGGGTAACCTTGCTTCTCCCAAGCGTGTAACATGACCTCACTATCTAAGTCTGTTCTCCCTGACGGCTACATATATAGAGTTCATTCCCAGTTTTTCTTTGATTTCCTCATTGTGGACACCCTCCTGCCATTGTTCCCATCTACTACTACCTGCAATCATCCTAGCTACTTTCATATCCGTAACCTCAACCATATTGATAAGGTAACCCGAATCCACCCAGCTTTCGCTCTCATACAACAAAGTTGGTCGAAAGATCGAACGGTGCACAGATAACTTAGTCTTGGTACTGACTTCCTTCTTGCAGAAGAGAGTAGATCGTAGCTGAGCGCTCACTGCATTAGCTTTGCTACACCTCGCTTCCAGTTCTTTCACTCTGTTGCCATCCTGTGAGAATATGCATCCTAAGTACTTGAAACCGTCCACCTGTTGTAACTTTGTTCCTCCTATTTGGCACTCAATCCGTTTATACAGTACCGAAATCCTTTAAAAATAGGAAAGCCCCCGATTAGGATCTGCCCATGTATGGTGGGATGATTCTTAAATTCGGTAACTACATTTAATTAACCTTTCTCAAGAATGGAAAACAGCTAATCTCTCTATTCGAAAAAGATTATTGACGTTCTTTGAGCGCCCGCATCTCGTGGTCGTGTGGTAGCGTTCTCGCTTCCCACGCCCGGCTTCCCGGGTTCGATTCCCGGCGGGGTCAGGGATTTTCTCTGCCTCGTGATGGCTGGGTGTTGTGTGCTGTCCTTAGGTTAGTTAGGTTTAAGTAGTTCTTAGTTCTAGGGGACTTATGACCACAGCAGTTGAGTCCCATAGTGCTCAGAGCCATTTTCGTTCTTTGAGCCGTGCTGCGGCTCACGTTGGTGCTGTCGGTAGGTTTCAGCCATCTGTTGGAGGCCAGACGGTATCGTTTAGTTGGCATGGTTGTGGTTGTTTATCTTCTTCTTGTGTTGACTGGCGTCACTCGCCTCGCAAGCGCTGCCTGTCCGCTAGTGGCAGCAGCGGCGGTTATCGATATGTAGTAACTGTTGTCCTATCTTTGGGGCGACGTCGTTGTTTTTCTGGGGTGGTGTGACTCGCGTGTTCGGTTGGGTACTCAGGAGGAGCCAAGTCCGCGCAGTGCGTGAACGCGCTGGGACCGCTGGCGGCAGGTATGGACTGCCGGATCGAAGGGCTGTGGGCACGAGGGTACACGGCCTCGTCGTAGACCGTATCCAGCAAGCCTTAAGGTGAGTGCGTTTCAATCCAAGTAGAGAAACCTGCACCATTGTGATATGCCGCGATTCTCCAGTGAATTGGTTTCGCGTTCGTGCTCGTGTCACTGAGGCGAAGAGCAGCGAGTGCAGTGCTTTCTGCCCGCGTCTCGTGGTCGTGTGGTAGCGTTCTCGCTTCCCACGCCAGGCTTCCCGGGTTCGATTCCCGGCGGGGTCAGGGATTTTCTCTGCCTCGTGATGGCTGGGTGTTGTGTGCTGTCCTTAGGTTAGTTAGGTTTAAGTAGTTCTAAGTTCTATGGGACTGATGACCGTAGATGTTAAGTCCCATAGTGCTCAGAGCCATTTGAACCATTTTTTGGAGTGCTTTCTACTCTGGTTGTAGCGGTTCCTTTCTCGTACGGGGCGCTCTAAACACAGTACGAGGTGCATTCAAGTTCTAAGGCCTCCGATTTTTTTTTCTAATTAACTACTCACCCGAAATCGATGAAACTGGCGTTACTTCTCGACGTAATCGCCCTGCAGACGTACACATTTTTCACAACGCTGACGCCATGATTCCATGGCAGCGGCGAAGGCTTCTTTAGGAGTCTGTTTTGACCACTGGAAAATCGCTGAGGCAATAGCAGCACGGCTGGTGAATGTGCGGCCACGGAGAGTGTCTTTCATTGTTGGAAAAAGCCAAAAGTCACTAGGAGCCAGGTCAGGTGAGTAGGGAGCATGAGGAATCACTTCAAAGTTGTTATCGCGAAGTAACTGTTGCGTAACGTTAGCTCGATGTGCGGGTGCGTTGTCTTGGTGAAACGGCACACGCGCAGCCCTTCCGGGACGTTTCTGTTGCAGTGCAGGGAGTAATTTGTTCTTCAAAACATATTTGTAGGATGCACCTGTTACCGTAGTGCCCTTTGGAACGCAATGGGTAAGTATTAGGCCCTCGCTGTCCCAGAACATGGACACCATCATTTTTTCAGCACTGGCGGTTACCCGAAATTTTTTTGGTGGCGGTGAGTCTGTGTGCTTCCATTGAGCTGACTGGCGCTTTGTTTCTGAATTGAAAAATGGTATCCACGTCTTATCCATTGTCACAACCGACGAGAAGAAAGTCCCATTCGTGCTGTCGTTGCGCGTCAACATTGCTTGGCAACATGCCACACGGGCAGCCGTGTGGTCGTTCGTCAGCATTCGTGGCACCCACCTGGATGACACTTTTCGCATTTTCAGGTCGTCATGCAGGATTGTGTGCACAGAACCCACAGAAATGCCAACTCTGGAGGCGATCTGTTCAACAGTCATTCGGCGATCCCCCAAAACAATTCTCTCCACTTTCTCGATCATGTCGTCAGACTGGCTTGTGCAAGCCCGAGGTTGTTTCGGTTTGTTGTGACACGATGTTCTGCCTTCATTAAACTGTCGCACCCACGAACGCACTTTCGACACATCCATAACTCCATCACCACATGTCTCCTTCAACTGTCGATGAATTTCAATTGATTTCACACCACGCAACTTCAGAAAACGAATGATTGCACGCTGTTCAAGTAAGGAAAACGTCGCCATTTTAAGTATTTAAAACAGTTCTCATTCTCGCCGCTGGCGGTAAAATTCCATCTGCCATACAGTGCTGCCATCTCTGGGACGTATTGACAATGAACGCGGCCTCATTTTAAAACAATGCGCATGTTTCTAACTCTTTCCAGTCCGGAGAAAAAAAAAATCGGAGGCCTTAGAACTTGAATGCACCTCGTATTGTAGGGACATAGGGCAGACCGCCGGTTCCGGCTTTGGCGTATTGTTCCGTCGTTGCATTTGGTTTATCGGACGTCAGGTAGCTTCAGCAAGCTTATCATTCGTCTTTCGTTAGACTGCCACTAGTCTGAGTTACCATCTTGGGAAGTGAATGCAACTCTTGGCTGTCTATCTCATCGCTCACGAAAGTGTTTGTTGCCGGACCTTCTCAGAGGTCGATTCCTGGAACACCGTCTGTGGCCCCTTGTGTTATTAAGTTTACCATCATCATATTTCACCCCTTTCGTGATCAGTTGCTTGTTTGCTATTGTATTTGCTGTTTTACAGCAAATTTCTAAATTTTTTATTGCCATTCCTGGCGTGTTAGGCCTTCAGCCCTGATTGTGGTCGCCGGCCGCGGTGGCCGTGCGGTTCTGGCGCTGCAGTCCGGAACCGCGGGACTGCTACGGTCGCAGGTTCGAATCCTGCCTCGGGCATGGGTGTGTGTGATGTCCTTAGGTTAGTTAGGTTTAAGTAGTTCTAAGTTCTAGGGGACTTATGACCTATGATGTTGAGTCCCATAGTGCTCAGAGCCATTTGAACCTGATTGTGGTCATTTGCTTTAAAATTTTAATTTGCTATTTCTATTTTAGCAGTAAGCCTTAAAACCTTATTTACTGCCATTCCTGGCGTCTGATGCGTTCGGTTGTGTTTGTGGTGACTTACATTTAATATTTAAATACCTGTAAGCTGTAGATTGCAGCGAATTCTTAAACAGCCGGCCGGAGTGGCCGAGCGGTTCTAGGCGCTACAGTCTGGAACCGAGCGACCGCTACGGTCGCAGGCTCGAATCCTGCCTCGGGCATGGATGTGTGTGATGTCCTTAGGTTAGTTAGGTTTAATTAGTTCTAAGTTCTAGGCGACTGATGACCTCAGAAGTTAAGTCGCATAGTGCTCAGAGCCATTTCGAATTCTTAAACAATTCTTAATTTATTGCTATTCTTGGCGTGTAAGGCCTTCAGCCATGATTGTGGTCACTTGCCTTAAAATTCTAAATTGCTATTTGTAGTCCGCAGTTCGTGTTCGTGCGGTAGCGTTCTCGCTTCCCGCGCCCGGTTTCCCGTGTTCGATTCCCGGCGGGGTCAGGGATTTTCTCTGCCTCGTGATGACTGGGTGTTGTGTGATGTCCTTAGGTTAGTTAGGTTTAAGTAGTTCTAAATTCTAGGGGACTGATGATCATAGATGTTAAGTCGCATAGTGCTCAGAGCCATTTGAACCATTTTTTTGCTATTTGTATTTACGCAGTAAGCCTTTAAAATCTTATTTACTGCAATTCATGGCATGTGATGCCTTCTGCTGTGTTTGTGGGGACTTGCCTTTAATATTTCAATATCTGTAATTTGTAAGTTGCAGCGAGTTTTAAACAATTCTTAATTTATTGCCATTCATGGAGAGTAAGGCCTTGTGCCCAGATCAAAGTGGCTTGTTTTTAAAACATCATCTGTCGTATCTGTATTTAATGTTGATTTGCTAAATTGTAGCTCACTGAAAACACTTTCATTTGCACAGTTGTTTATTCCTTCATTAATAATTGCTCAGAAGACTTATTCTTCAAGGTTGCAGTAAAATTACGGAAGACATGTGCCGTAGGGTAATCCCTAACTTCAGTGTTCGTTTGAAGGAAGTTAGGAAACGAAATGGTGGACATATTGAGCATATGCCGAGTTAGAACAAATCTCCATGGACGGCTCTTCATTGTAGTATATGTTCCTTTCAGATTGTATTGACAATAAAGTTTATATTCAAAAACAAAATGGTAACACATTTCGTGCGCCATCCTGTATGTATATAGGCGGAGGTGACAAAAGTCGTGGAACAGGGATATGGTGGTAGTATCGGGTATACAAGGTATAAAAGAGAAGTGCCGTCATTTGTACTCAGATGAGGCACGAGAAAAGGTCTCCGACCTGGGCCCATAGCTTCGTGGAATCTGCGCCGCATTCGAATCCTGTTATCAGCTCTTACCAACTGAAATCGTGACTCATCTGACCAGGGCACGGTTTTCCAGGCGGCTAGGGTCCGACCATATGGTCACGAACCCAGGAGAGGCGCTGCAGACCACGTCGAGCTGTTAGCAAAGGCACTCGCGTCGGTCGTCTGCTGCCATAGCTCAGTAACACCAAATTTCGCTGCACTGTCCTAACGAGTATGCCCGACATTGATTTCTGCGGTTCCTCACAGGTGACTATTAATCAAATTGCGTGCATGTTGAGTATCGTCTCAGTTGTGTGACTGGATTCGTGATTTCCTCTCAGAGAGGCCACAGTTCGTTGTGATAGATGGTAAATCATCGAGTAGAACAGAAGTGATATCTGGCGTTCCGCAAGGTAGTGTCATAGGCCCTCTGCTGTTGCTGATTTACATAAATGATCTAGGTGATGATCTGAGCAGCCCCCTTGGATTGTTTGCAGATGACGCTGTAATTTACCGTCTAGTAAAATCATCAGACAATCAGTTCCAATTACAAAATGATCTAGAGAGAATTTCTGTATGGTGCGAAAAGTGGCAATTGGTACTAAACAAAGAATAGTGCGAGGTCATGCACATGGGTACTAAAGGAAATCCGATAAATTTTGGGTATACGATAAATCGCACAAATCTAAGGGCTGTCAATTCGACTAAATACCTAGATATTACAATTACGAGCAACTTAAATTGGAAAGACCACATAGATAACATTGTGGGGAAGGCGAAACAAAGACTGCGCTTTGTTGGTGGCAGAACACGTAGAAGATGCAAGAAAACCATTAAAGAGACAGCCTACATTACACTTGTCCGGCCTTTGCTGGAATATTGCTGCGCGGTGTGGGATCGTCACCAGGTAGGATTGACGGAGGACATCGAAAAAGTGCAAAGAAGGGCAGCTCGTTTCGTGTTATCGCGCAATAGGGGTGAGAGTGTCACTGATATCATACGCGGGTTGGGGTGGCAGTCACTGAAACAAAGGCGGTTTTCTTTGCCGCGAGATCTATTTACGAAATTTCATTCACTAACTTTCTCTTCCAAATGCCTAAATATTTTTTGACACCTACCTACGTAGGGAGAAAAAATCATCATAATAAAATGAGAGAAATCAGAGCTCGAACGGAAAGATTCAAGTGTTCCTTTTTCCTACGCGCCATTCGAGAGTGCAATGGTAGAGAAGTGTGAATTGCAGAATAACGATGTAGATGTAGATGTATTTCAAGCAACGTCGCATCTCTGTTGGCACTGACAACTCTAAGCAAACGCCACTGCTCTCGGTCTTTACGTGAAGGCCGTCGGCCACCGCGTTGTCCGTGGTGGGAAGTAATGCCTGAAATTGGTATTATAGACACTCATCCACTGGAGCCCACGTGTAACGCCGGAAATGCATATCCTCCTATTTCCATCTATTGTACTATACATTAGTTTTCCTTATTTTTGTTACCTGAATATATGACATTTCTGTGTCTTTACATATTGTAATTGTTTTACTATTTGTATATATATATATATATTTATGCATTTATGTCGATGTATAATTGGTTTGTTTCGTAAATATTATTTGTATTTTTACGCTGGGTCTTGCCTAGGGAAAACTGCTATCGAACGATTACATCGATAGGTCGTGTGAAGAATCAAAGTGTGTAGGATCTTTGGTAGTGTTAACTCTGCCGCGTGGAGCGCGGGCAGAGGGAGTCTGGCGGGAGTAGAGAGTGGAGCAGGTGTGTTGCGTGAAGCTCCCGCGAGTTGCCGCGCTTTCGGGGTTGGACAGCATGTAATTGCGCTCGACTTGCTATGATAGTTTCTGACACGGTGTCGCGGACGGGAAGCATTAGCTGGCGCACATCAAGAGCCCGTTTCGCCTGGTGACCGGGTCGAGAAGGAGGCGCGCCAACATCCAGCTTCTGCAACAGCGACGGCCGACAATGAGTGACTGTCGCCACCTCCTCGATCGACGACTTCAAACTTTCAATCAACCAACAAGGAAGACTGGAAGCACGTAAAGTTCTAGAACTGTATGGCAGACCGCAGCTTTTAAAATTGTTCCATTTGCCTCGCAAAATTACAGCAACTTAGCATGAACCTTTGTTGCTCATTGTCTCAGTTGCATTACCAAGCAGGGTCCCTTACTTTTCCGGAACGAACCCGAGTGTCGTTGAAATTCAAACGCCAGCATCATTTTATTTCACTGCTTTAATTTCAAAGTTCAGTTAAGGTATTCATAGCTGGCTACAGTATTTAGATTGGACAAGCACAAATTAAGAGTGCGAGTTTTGTTACCGTATTTTAGCTTAACTGTGACTGCAGCTCAGCTTGGTACGTACTAAATTTTACTATTGTTAATTGTTCAGAATCATTTAATTGAAGTTCAAAATTAAATCTCTTATTTCTAAATTGCGTAGATTCAAGTAGCTTTTGAAATGATTGTTGAGGTAGTCCAAGACTAACCGTATTCTACTGAATTTCGATGTGCTTCAGAAAGAAAGCTCACTGTTAACTTCAGTCACTAAATTAACTTTCAATTTTCCTGTTTTATTAATTCTTTTGCTAAATTAAGTCAGAGTGTAGCGAAATTTATTACTTCTGACAAACTTTCAGTTTTCACACTACACGTGTCAACCTTCAGTTGGCACGCTTCTAGTGCTAATTATATGTGTAATAACCTTTCTTTTTCAGTTACTATAGTAATTGTCCATAGGACTGGCGACTGTAATTTCCCCCAAATCTCAAATATCTAATTACCGCTAGTTGATTGTTAACGTAACGGCCGCACATTTACTTTCTTTATTAACTTTACCCCTTTTCAAAATTAATTTCCACCAGTTTCATTAGCATTTTTCCTTTCATTTAGATGTAACCCTTTCCTCCCTCTTTACCCACAAATTAACTTCGGTGACGATTGCTTTCCCCAAATTTCCATTAGGTACACGCGGTTTAATTTGTCACTGTCATTAAGGTCAATAAGTGAGGGGGAGGTTACACACGGAATACTGATTTCCCTAAGGATTTCCTAAGTGGAATCTCCCATGCGTCTAGCTCCAACTACACTCCGCGTTCAAAGACCTAACTCCCGTCGCAAGGCCATAAGCACTCCGGAAACCTTTTCACATGACTCACCTGAGTACAAATTACAGCTCTGCCAATGCGCTGCCCTTTTATGCCTTGTGTACGGAATACTACCACCATCTATATATGCGCAAAGACCTAACTCCCGTCGCAAGGCCATAAGCACTCCGGAAACCTTTTCACATGACTCACCTGAGTACAAATTACAGCTCTGCCAATGCGCTGCCCTTTTATGCCTTGTGTACGGAATACTACCACCATCTATATATGCGCATATCGCTGGCCCATGACTTTTGTCACCTCAGTGTGCGCTTGGATAAGCAAATGATTATCATTCCAGCGCACCTGCAGAAAGAAGGAGTGACGTCAGCTACATTTTGCACATAAAGGAAGATTATGACGCCAGTTTATCACTCAGAAATAGCACCTGAATGTTGGTGTTTTTTGAAGAGATAGTCCATCTTCACATGTCGGAATTCTGTAGCTATAGGATCGTCGTCTATCAAGACCGTGATTTGTCCATTCCACGATACTGCTGCTCGAATTGGTCAGGATCACTCGACTGTGATGTAAATGAGGTATCGATCGTTTCGAAGGAACCGCACTCAACACCACGCAAGATCTCAACAGCCCGTGCGACTACTCCCCGTGAGGGGCTGTGCAGGGTCATACAGCAGTGTAACGTACCCTGAGATAGGAGACAGGTGTGTATGCAGCTAGAAAAGTATTCTCTCGCACAGCGTGACGTCATTTGGACCTCCACGGACGCGGAACACTGCAATCATCGTTGAGACTTCCCTTGATGTGGCAGCAGAGAGAGAGAGAGAGAGAGACGACACACAATTGGTACCACATCCTCTTTTCAAATGGTTCAGATGGCTCTGAGCACTATGAGACTTAACATCTGAGGTCAGCAGTCCCCTAGACTTAGAGCTACTTAAACCTAACTAACCTAAGGACATCACACACATCCATGCCCGAGGCAGGATTCCAACCTGCGACCGTAGCAACTGCGCGGTTCCGGACTGAAGCGCCTAGAACCGCTCGGCCGCAACGGCCGGCTCATCTTTTCAGACAAGGCCTGGTTCTACGTACCGCATCACGATGCACGCACCATTGTGTGCCGTCTCCGAGGAGAAGGAATTTTGACAGGTTGGATTCGTCGTACTTTCACGTACGCAGCACCTGGCATGGAGTATGGTGTGCGATTGGGTATACCAAACGGTTAAAGCGAACGTGAAACAAACGTACGTTAGTATTAGGTTGGTGCATAAATTCATAGCGTTTTTGTTTTGCACGTCTATATTCCGGTTACTGTGGCTTTATCGTCGACTGTCATTTCTTATTTGTAGGTAACTGTTGCTATTTGAGTTTACGTCTGGTCATTTTGTCATTTTGTCATTTGGAGGTAGAGAGTGGAGCTATGGGCGCTAGAAAATAGAGTGCCCAGGGCAGGAATCCGAACATGTCCGACATAGACTTCTGTCTATGTTCAATAGAGGTGTGAGAGCGGAGGAGGCAGCCCGAAACATTTGCGCCGTGTGCGGGGATAGTGTCACTGAACAGAGCGCGATAAGAAAATGGTTTTCTCGTTTTAAGGAGAATCCGTTTGACATTAGTGACTCTCTCCGTTGAGGAAGCCTTCGGGAGTTTATGACGATCGTTTAAACGCATTAATCCACAATGATCCACAATAATCAGTATACTCGAGAACTGACAAATGTGATTAACTACGATCGTGCCACCCACGTGCGATATTTGATTGCAATAGGGAAGGTTCAAAAATCGGGTGTGTGGTTACCGCAAGGTGTAAGCCAAAATCACAAAAATTATCGGGTGTTCATAAGTGCATCTCTGCTTGCTAATCATCAATTGGCTCGTGAACAAAACCGACCTTTCCAATCCTTTATCGTTACTAGTGATGAGAAATGATGTCTTTATTTTAACACAAGGAAAACAGAAAAATGGTTTAGCCCAAACAAAGCAGCAGCTCCTCGTAGAAGGACTTGCGCGCATTCAAAAAAGACAACATCTGGCGGAACGTCGACGGTATGGGGTGATACGAATTGCTTCCCTGAGCTGTAACCATCACTGCTGTCATTTGTTGTCAACAACACAGACGTCTTGCAGACACAACCCAAAAATAACGACCAGGAAGACTGCGTGAATTGATGCAATCCCACGATAACGGCCGCCTGCATTCTGCTAGACTGACCAAAAGCACTATACAGGGATTGGATTGGGAAGTCATTCTGCACCCAACTTATTCACCTGATCTTGCGCCCTCAAAGTTTCGCCTTTTCCGCTCACTATCGAACAATATTCAAAGAACTTTCTTTCCGGATGAAAACGAGCTGCGAACATGGCTCGACGAATTCTTCGCCTCAAAACCACGTGATTTGTACAATAGCGGGATCTAAAAGTCACATCAGCGTTGGCAGACTTTTATAAATAGTGAAGGAGGATATGTTATTGATGTCTAAAGTCTCTGTTGTGTTTATCAAACACACGGAGCAAATGCTAAGAACTTAGACACCGACCCAATAAATTAAGATAACAGAGCGAGATAAAGCGGTCATATCTTTGAGGTTTTCTCGGCAAAATTGGTTAATGGTATTCTTCCGAGTGTTCTGCCGTGTCGTTGTTTCCGTTTTATGCACAATGTTTCGACGAGCTACCCAGCCGTCTTCTACGTATGCTGCGATTTCTGCTGTTCGTGTTTTCGCCGAATGCACTCCAACCAGATTGTGAACAGTTGTTGGTTCCACGCCGCTATTTATAGCCGAATTCGATTCCCGACGCCCACTACGCTCTTTTATTGCTCGTTTTGTTTTTCAGCGCTCGCACTGATATTCCGGGAAACTCAAATTCTCTCAGCTGCTTTCAACTCTGATGGATGCGTTGGCCGGCGACATGTTCATAAACTGAGTGCCGGACCCCATGTGTTATTTCAGTTGAAACCACTGACCCTCTTTATTACGTTTTCTGACATCTTAATTTCGATAGGGTTCTTAACTACGCTGTCCCAGAAACTTGGTGTTTGCACCACGACAGCGGTCTCGTAGTTAGATGGACGACACATTTTTTGATGTAGCTGCATGGAGCGGATGAGCTTTAAGACTTACTGGAACATGCAAACTCCATCCATTGTAATAAAGGGTACGGCATGGAGGCAGTAGACTTTTCAAAACATTCTAACAAGTTTATTTTTTAATAAATTTCAATTTTTTACATTTCTCAAAAATTACAAATAGAATTTCATTTAATAAACTTAAAGCACAAACAAGGTTGCATTGCAGTGAGGTGCGAAAAATCACATAACCCAAGAGGCGGTCGTTGATGACCAGGCATTTGTTGCAGGCGAAACGAACAGTTTTCCATACACTAATGACTTCTGAAAGAACTTCAAGAGTCCCTTGTTTTTCAACGTAAACCCGAGATTTTGGGTAACCCCGTAATAATTAATCGCACGGAGAAAAATCTGGAGATCGAGGAGGCCACTTCACATCCCCCCGCAAATAAATGAGGCGACCGGGAAAATGAGGCTTTAGAAAAGCCGTTGTAATAGATGATAGTGTAGAAAATGCATTTCACCTCATTCAAGAGCATAAATAAATCATGTATCAAGGCGATTTACATCTGATAACGGACTCACAGCGTCCCAAATGCATCGGCTATTCACGAAAATTTGTGACTGAAGGCGTTTTTTTAAATCATACTTCCAGTGTACTGAATACAGTAACGTTTGTAGCTGCAAAATATGGAAAAAAATTTAAAAGAATCGTGGAATTGGTTTTTTATGTGTGAGTTTCTGAAAGACTCCGTCTACGAGCCCACCTTCCAACTTTCAATGATTTGTGTAACCTGGCATTGTCAGGTGAGGGAGACGTAGCGATCTGTGTTGTTATACATTTTAATGGTCTTGATTGCAATATTATGTATTAAGTAATAGTCTCGAATGAAAAACAGCCCACAGTTGCACTAAATTCTGATTACTTTAAATCTTGACCATGGTTTCTACTATAATAATATAGCCCTATACAGAAGTCATACACAATAATAAATGAAAAATATCTTAGCCCATTTTTCATTTATTAGTGTGTATGACTTCTGAAGAAGGCTATACCATTATAGCAGAACCCATGGTCAATGTTTAAAATAAACAGAATTTACTGCAACTGTAGGCTGTTTTTCATTCGAGACAATTTCGTAAAGGTTGCTGTTGTCGCTGCCGTGATGTATTAAGTAATAGATGATAACTGGGGCTCTGCCCGGTCTTTAGATACTCGCACGTGGTACTTAGTGACGATTTTGTGCTGGTTAACACTGTAGTTAGGCGACAAATTATAGTGTAAGCATGACCTTAGGATGGTTGTTAGCCAACAGAAATGGTTATGACCTTGTCGCTATTAATCTGATCGTTATTGCATTATGTTTTCACCAAGAGCGTTGAATTTTATAACAGCTCTGCTTGAAATACTTCACCGCATAGCGGCACCAGTGACTGCAACGACTCGAGGCGTGCTTGCAAAGTCTGACTGTATTCAGGTCATTCGTCGAGCGTCCGGTCGAGGGTACACTGTGTAACCTCCCCCTCACTTATCGACCTTAATGACAGTGAAAAATTAAACCGCGTGTACCTAATGGAAATTTGGGAGAAGCAATCGTCACCGAGGTTAATTTGTCGGTAAAGAGGGAGGAAAGGGTTACATCTAAATGAAAGGAAAAATGCTAATGAAACTGGTGGAAATTAATTTTGAAATAGGGGTAAAGTTAATAAAGAAAGTAAATGTGCAGACGTTACGTTAACAATTAATTAGCGGTAATTAGGTATTTGAGATTTGGGGGAAATTACGGTCGCCAGTCCTAAGGACAATTACTATAGTAACTGAAAAAGAAAGATTATTACACATATAATTAGCACTAGAAGCGTGGCAACTGAAGGTTGACAAGTGTAGTGTGAAAACTGAAAGTTTGTCAGAAGTAATAAATTTCGCTACACTCTGACTTAATTTAGCAAAAGAATTAATAAAACCGGAAAATCGAAAGTTAATTTAGTGACTGAAGTTAATAGTGAGCTTTCTTTCTGAAGCACATCGAAATTCAGTAAAATACGGTTAGTCTTGGACTACCTCAACAATCATTTCAAAAGCTACTTGAATCTACGCAATTTAGAAAGAAGAGATTTAACTTTGAACTTGAATTAAATGATTCTGAACAATTAACGATAGTAAAATTTAGTATGTACCAAACTGAGCAGCAGTCACAGGTAAGCTAAAATACGGTAACAAAAATCGCACTCTTAATTTGTGCTTGTGTAATCTGAATATTGTAGCCAGCTATAAATACTTTAACTGAACTTTGAAATTAAAGTAGTGAAGTGGGATGATGCTGGCGTTTGAATTTCAACGACACTCGGGTTCATTCCGGAAAAGGAAGGGACACTGCTTGGTAATGCAATTGGGACAATGAGCAACAAACGTTCATGCTAAGTTGCTGTAATTTTGTGATGCAACAATTTTAAAAGTTTGAAAAGCTGAGGTCTGCCATACAGTTCTAAAACTTTACGTGCTTCCTGTCTTCCTTGTTGGTTGATTGAAGGTTCGAAGCCGTCGGTCGAGGAGGTGGCGACAGTCACTCATTGTCGGCCGTCGCTATTGCAGAATCTGGATGTTGGCGCACCTTCTTCTCGACACGGTCACCAGACGAAACGGGCTCTTGATGTGCGCCAGCTAATGCTTCCCGTCCGCGACACCATGTCAGAAACTATCATCGCAAGTCGAGCGCAATTACATGGTGCCAAACTCCGAAAGCGCGTCAACTCGCGGGAGCTTCACACAACACACCTGCTTCACTCGCTACTCCAGCCAGACTCTCTCTCTGCCCGCGCTCCACGCGACAGAGTTAACACTACCAAAGATCCTCAACACTTTGGTTCTCCACACGACCTATCGATGTATCCGTTCGATAGTATGGTTTTCCCTAGGCCAGACCCAGCGTATAAATACAAATAATATTCACAAAACAAACAAACATAAATGCATAAATATATATATATACAAACAGTAAAACAATTACCATATATAAACAGACAGAAATGTCATATCTTGAGGTAACAAAACAAGGAAAAAAATTATAGTACAATAGATGGAAATAGGAGGGTATACATTTCCGGCGTTACAACTGAACATTTGTCAAATGTGAATGACCAACTTGACCCTAAACGTAATTGTAAGAAGTACCGCAGAACGTTTTGTTGTAATTCAATATGTTACGCTGCGATCTATGTTGTCATAAATTTGAATGGTCTTGATTGCTGTATTAAGTAATAGATGGCCGTGTAGAAAATGGATTTCACCTCATTCAAGAGCATAAATAAATCATATATTAAGACGATTATGCGTTGACTGTGTACTGCAACGTCTCCACAGCAGCTTCTTTTGATACTTAATACTTTTTGATTATACATGGTAGTTCTGTAATGGTTCTCAGTTCGCCTCATTTAAAGAAGAATAGAGTAGGGATGGAAATATACTTTTCGTGGTAACGTTTATCAGAAGTTGTCGCAATTTTGTCACTGATTTTGTTTATTGCTCAGATGACAAACGATAATATTTAATCTGGCGCTCACATGGAGGCATTATAAGGGGAGTTGGCAGGAAGTCACAAACTTGAATTCCACGTCCACCGTGTTTGTAGCCCAAAACATTAATTTCTGGAGGAAGTGTTTTGATAAGAAATGGCAGCTTGCATCATTTACAGGTGAACTAGTCTTTCTGATTAAAGTCTAGAGTGTAAAGTAATCACATTTCATTCGTAAGTGGACTCCTTCAAGCGATAGTTTCTTTTATATACATGAATTTTAGTTGTGCAGGTTACTTTCACTGTGGTGATTTCATTTCTGTAATTTGACCTTTGGGGCATCTAATATGGTGGCATCATCTTCAAAGCAACATACAGCGCACGTCCGTAGCGACATCTGCCCTTTATAACTTAATGAGCGCTCAGTTAAATTCTGTTAACTTTGGCTTTTTCTCGCTAGAAGTCAAATTTGAAATTAAAAGTAAAGTTTTCCATACGAATATAGTTCAAGGCTACTTTCAGATAACTGTAACAAATACCTTTCATCCACATTCTGGTATTATTTCATTCTGTTCTCTGAAATCACCAAAATGCTTCCTTGCCAGAACATCAGAGTGAACTATTTTAAGAAGACTGATATCATTTGCCACTTACAGCGCTTCTAGCATTTAAATACTTATTTTAGAAAATTAGTTGTCGGTTGATGAACCCTTTCATATAAAGTGCATTTGAAAAAAAAAAACCTTCTTCGTAGATAAATTAGGTGACATGATAGCTCAATGACAATAACTACAACTGTGTTTATTTACAACCAGAGATTACAATACAGTGACACACATTAAAATATAAGTTACATAATACAATAGAAATTGACTCTAGCATGGCCAAAACGAGACTGTTCACAACCTTATCGACATTCAGTACATTCATATTCATTTGGTTTCGTTGCTTAGTATAATGGAGTTATTTAGTACATGGTTTTTTTTTTCCTGAAGAATTGGAGAACCGGATGCGCTACCACTTAGAACACGCTCCAGTGAGATTGGAAATATGATTCTGCATTTACTATAATTTTGCTGTCATAACCAAAATAATAACATGATATATGTTTATAAAAGAATGATGACACTTACATAAGCTTAATTATTTAATAAGAAACGTAATCACGTTTGAACTTTCGGTATGCTTCAGTCAATGTCTATTTGAAGTCATGAATATTTAAAACCAGTACTACGAGTATAATCATGTTGTTATTGTGGTCTTCAGTCCTGAGAATGGTTTGATGCAGCTCTCCATGCTACTCTACCCTGTGCAAGCTTCTTCATCTCCCGGTACTTACTGCAACGTACATCCTTCTGAATCTGCTTAGTGTATTCATCTCTTGGTCTCAGTCTACAATTTTTACCCTCCACACTGCCCTCCAATGCTAAATTTGTATCCCTTGATGCCTCCGAACATGTCCTACCAACCGGTCCGTTCTTCTTGTCAAGTTGTGCCACAAACTCATCTTCTCCCCAACTCTATTCAATACCTCATCATTAGTTATATGATCTTTCCATCTAATCTTCAGCATTCTTCTGTAGCACCTCATTTCGAAACCAACATTTTTACGGAATCCAAACTGATCTTCCCCGCGGTCGGCTTCTACCAGTTTTTTCCATTCGTCTGTACAAAATTCGCGTTAGTATTTTGCAGCTGTGAATTATTAAACTGATTGTTGGGAAATTTTCTCATCTGTCAACACCTGCTTTCTTTGGGATTGGAATTATTATATCCTTCTTGAAGTCTGAGGGTATTTCGCCTGTCTCATACATCTTGCTCACCAGATGGTAGAGTTTTGTCAGGACTGGCTCTCCCAAGGAGGTCAGTAGTTTTTTTAATGGAATGTTGTCTACTCCCGGAGCCTTGTTTCGACTTAGGTCTTTCAATGCTCAGTCAAACTCATCACGCAGTATCATACATCCCATTTCATCTTCATCGACATCCTCTTCAATTTCCATAATGTGTTCCTCAAGTACATCGCCCTTGTATAGACCCTCTATATACTCCTTCCACCTTTCCGCTTTCCCTTCTTTGCTTAGAACTGGGTTTACATCTGAGCTCTTGATATTCATACAAGTGGTTCTCTTTTCTCCAAAGGTCTCTTTAATTTTCCTGTAGGCAGTATCTATCTTACCGCTAGTGAGATAAGCCTCTACATCCTTCCATTTGTCCTCTAGCCATCCCTGCTTAGCCATTTTGCACTCCCTGTCAATCTCATTTTTGAGACGTTTGTATTCCTTTTAGCCTACTTCATTTACTGCATTTTTATACTTTCTCCTTTCATCAATTAAACTGAATGTTTCTTCTGTTACCCAAGGATTTCTACTAGCCTTCGTCTTTTTCCCTTCTTGATCCTCTGCTGTCTTCACTGCTTCATCCCTCAGTGCTACCCATTCTTCTTCTACTGTATTTCTTTCCCCCATTCCTGTCCATTGTTCCCTTGTGCTCTTCCTGAAAGTCTGTACAACCTCTGGTTCTTTCAGTTTATCCAGGTCCCATCACCTTCAATTCCCACCTTTTTGCAGTTTCTTCAGTTTTAATCTATAGTTCATAACCAATAGATTGTGGTCAGAGTCCACATCTGATACTGGAAATGTCTTACAATTTAAAACCTGGTTCCTAAATCTCTGTCTTACTATTATATAATCTATCTGATACCTTCTAGTATCTCCAGGATTCTTCCATGTGTACAACTTTCTTTTATGATTCTTGAACCAAGTGTTAGCTATGATTAAGTTATGCTCTGTGCAAATTTCTATCAGACGGCTTCCTCTTTCATTTTGTACCCCCAATCCATATTCACCTACTGTTTCCATCTCTCCCTTTTCCTACTCTCGAATTCCAGTCACCCATAACTATTAAATTTTCGTCTCTCTTCACTACCTGAATAATTTCTTTTATCTCATCATACATTTCATCAATTTCTTCATCATCTGCAGAGCTAGTTGGCATATAAACTTGTACTACTGTAGCGAGCGTGGGCTTCGTGTCTATCTTGGCCACAATAATGCGTCCACTAAGCTGTTTGTAGCAGCTTATCCGCACTCCTACTTTTTTATTCATTATTAAAGCTACTCCTGCATTACCGTTATTTGATTTTGTATTTATAACCCTGTATTCACCTGACAGAAAGTCTTGTTCCTCCTGCCACCGAACTTCAATAATCCCCTCTATATCTAACTTTAACCAATCCATTTCCCTTTTTAAATCTGCTAACCTACCTACCGGATTAAGTGGTCTGACATTCCATGCTCCGGTCCTTAGAACTCCAGTTTCTTTCTCCTGATAACGACGTCCTCTTGAGTAGTCCCCGCCCGGAGATCCGAATGGGGGATTATTTTACCTCCGGAATATTTTACCGAAGAGGATGCCATCATCATTTAACCATACAGTAAAGCTGTATGCCCTCGGGAAAAATTACGGATGTAGTTTCCCCTTGCTTTCAGTCGTTCGCAGTACCGGCACAGTAAGGCCGTTTTGGTTAGTGTCACAAGGCCAGATCAGTCAATCATCCAGACTGTTGCCCCTGCAACTACTGAAAAGGCTGCTGCCCCTCTTCAGGAACCACACGTTTGACTGGCCTCTCAACGGATACCCCTCCGTTGTGGTTTCACCTACCTTACGGCTATCTGTATCACTGAGGCACACAAGCCTCCCCACCAACGGCAAGGTCCACGGTTCATGTGGGGACTATAATCATATTTATTGTTTTTCATATTTATTCCAAAAGACAAAATTAATAGAAAAATGCTTCTGGGTATGAATTATTAATTAACTCTACCTCTTTGGATAAAGACACGGTTATATCGATTGGAGATAATTACCTTTGTACTAAAATTTCCATATCTCTGTAACTGTCAACACCTGTCAGTTAGTTGTGGAACAGTATGTTGGAAGTTGGAGCAATATGGCATGAACAGTTGGACTGTGATGTCTTTTGGTTTTTGCTGTAAGTTGATGTTTCTTTTACAGTTGAGTTCAGTATCAGCAATTTTGTGGTGATATTCACGAAATGAATGATGAAGAAACATGTAGAAGCAATGTTCAGATTTAAAAGGTAAGCCCAATCGTACCTGCTAGACGTAACGGTTATTGTTTTCACCGAGCAGTAATCTCGTACGAGCCAGAAATTCATCAAGGAGCAGCAAGAAGCAGGCATTGAGCGTCTTTCTTTCTCGCCTAATTACCATACTTAACAATGGAAGGTAAAAAGTGCACTTGCTATGAACTTCATTTTTCTGGTTGTTCCTACATCTACATCTACATGGATACTGTGCAAATCACATTTAAGCGCCTCGCATAGGGTTCATGGAACCACCTTCGCAATAATTCTCTATTATTCCAATCTCGTAGAGCCCGCGGAAAAAACGAAGACGTAGGCTATATCTTCCCGTGCGAGCTCTGATTTCCTCATTTTATTATGATGATCGTTTCTCCATGTGTAGGTCGGCGTCAACGAAATGTTTTCGCATTCGGAGGAGAAAGTTAATGATTGAAATGTCGTGAGAAGAACCCGCCGCAATTACAAACGCCTTTGTTTTAATGATGTCCAGCCCAAATCCTGTTTATTTCAGTGATACACTCTCTCGTTTTTCGCGATAATACAAAACGTGCTGCCCATCTTTGAACTTTCTCAGTGTACTCTGTCAGTCTTATCTGGTAAGGATCCCTCTTCCCGTAGCAGTATTCTAAAAAAGGACGGACAAGCTAAGTGTAGACAGTCTCCTTACCATTTTCTGAGTGTCGTGCCAACAATGCACAGTATTTAGTTAGCCTTGCCCAAAACATTTTCTAGGCGTTCCTTCCGATTGAAGTTGTTCGTCATCGTAATTCCTCGGTATTTAGTTGAATTTACGGCCTTTAATTTTGACTGACTTATCGTGTAAACGAAGTTTAACGGATTCCTTGAAGTACTCATGTGGATGACCTCACGCTTTTCTTTATTTAGTGTCAATTGTCAATGTATGTACCAAGCGGAAGGCTTTCCTAAATCTTTTTCAAATTTGTTTTGATATTCTGATGACTTTATAGTCGATAAACGATAACATCATCTACAAATAACCTAACACGGCTGCCCCAATTGTCTTCTAAATTGTTTATATAGATAAGGAACAGCAGAGGGCCTACATCACTACCTCGGGGAACGCAAGAAATCACTTCTGTTTTACTCGATGACTTTCCGTCAGTTACTACGAACTGTGACCTCTCTGACAGAAAATGACGAAGCCAGTCACTTAACTGAGACGATATTCCATGAGCACGCAATTTCACTACAAGCCGTTTGTGTGGTACAGTGTCAAAAGACTTCTGGAAATCTAGAAATACGGAATCAGTTTGAAATCCCTTATCAATAGTACTCAACAATTCGCGTGAGTAAAGAGCTAGTTGTATTTCAAAAGAACGATGTTTTCTAAATCCGTATTGACTGTGCGGCAGTAGACCGTTTCCTTCGAGGTAACTCATAATGTTAGAACACCATATATGTTCCAAAATCCTGCTGCATATCGACGTTAATGATGTGTGACTGTAGTTTAGTGGATTACTCCTACTACCTTTCTTGAATATTGGTGTGACCCGCGCAACTTTCCAGTCTTTGGGTACGGATCTTTCGTCGAGCGAACGGTTGTATATAATTGTTAAGTATGGATCAATTCTATCAGTGTACTCTGAAAATAACCTATTGGTATACAGTCTGGACCAGAAGACTTGCTTTTATTAGACATTAGAGAGGAGGGCCGCTTCAGTTGTCACAATCGCCCCTGGATATCTGGTATAACTTCGGGTTTCTTTTTGTCGTGTGCAGCTGTTGACGGGGTCAATACTGAATCCGGTGACGCGATATTCCACTGTCGCACAGGAACGGACCTCAGCGTTCGGTGGATCTCCACGACGAACATATAGCAACAGAAAAAACGAACTGTTCGTATTTTTTCATTGTATAACTATTTGATATCATTAACAACGTACTGCACTAGATACCTTGTAGCTGTCAAAGTACTCGGTTATACGGCCCAAATCCTGCATCACTACAATGTGCGTGCACGTAAAAGAATATATATACAGTAGTAAATTAGGATGGTTTCCCCAACAATAAAATTTTTTTGTGGGTCTGTTTTTAATTGCCGGCCGTAGTGGCCGTGCGGTTGAAGGCGCTGCAGTCTGGAACCGCAAGACCGCTACGGTCGCAGGTTCGAATCCTGCCTCGGGCATGGATGTTTGTGATGTCCTTAGGTTAGTTAGGTTTAACTAGTTCTAAGTTCTAGGGGACTAATGACCTCAGCAGTTGAGTCCCATAGTGCTCAGAGCCATTTTTTTTGTTTTTAATTGAGATGTCACACCTCGTTTCTACTTCATTCATACAAGTGATATTTTCTCTCGAAATCGGATGAATCGTTATGGCCGGCCGAGGGGGCCGAGCGGTTCTAGGCGCTACAGTCTGGAACCGCGTGACCGCTGCGGTCGCAGGTTCGAATCCTGCCTCGGGCATGGATGTGTGTGATGTCCTTAGGTTAGTTAGGTTTAAGTAGTTCTAAGTTCTAGGGGACTGATGACCTCAGACGTCAAGTCCCATAGTGCTCACAGCCATTTGAACCATTTTCGAGTCGTTAGGGAAAAAGAAATACTTCACTCTCATCCACCAATCAGAAAATAGTTTTCGTACACTATTTCTCTCGTATTGGCCACAATTTGTCCATAATCATTTCCATGTTGCACCTTTTTCGATCATCGGTCTTCTAACTGGCTTGATGCGGCCTGCCACGTATTTGCCTCTTGTTCCAACCCCTTTAGGTCAGAGTGCACTTGCACCAAACGTCCTGAATTATTTGTTGGATATATCCCAATTTCTCTTTCATTACAGGTTTTTCCCTCTACAGCTCCGTCTGGAAATATAGAAGTTATTTTCTGATGGATTAACACATGTCCTGCCGTTGTGTCCCTTCTTCCAGGCAGTGTTTTCTCTGCGTTCCTTTCTTTGCCAGTCATACGGAGAACCTACTCGTTCCTTACCTTGTCAGTCCACGTAACGTTGAGGGTACTTCTATGGCACCGCATCTCAAATGCTGCGAATCTCTTCTGTTCTGGTCGTTTCACTGCCAATCAGCCGTCTATATACAATGCTATCCTGAAAATGTTCTTTCTCAGATATTTTTTCCTCAAATGCGGGCCTATGTTAGATACTAGTAGGCTTCTGTTGGCAATGAACGACCGTTCTCCTAGCAACAGCCTGTTCTTTTGTCCCCCTTTCTTCGTTGATATAGCAGAATTCCGTAACTTCGTCTCCTCAGGCGTCACTAACTTTGGTGTTAAGTTTGTCGTGTGTCCATTGGACTTCATTCCATACAAGTAATGGTACCAGATAACCTCCGCCATGCACTAAGCTTGCGGAATATGTATGTACATGTAGAACACGTCCTATGATTCCTTTCACTGAGGATAGCAATGTCATCAACGAATCTTATAGCTGATATGTTTCCTTTTATTCCAGTCGTTGCTTCTTCGATGTACATTGATAAGCCAGAACATTATGACCACCTTCGTAATGGCCTGTGTGTCCACTTTTCGTACAGATAACAGCGGCGACGCGAAATCAATGAGGCCTTGGTAGGTCACTGGAGGGCGATGGCACTACTTATACCTCCCGAGGAGATCACGAATGTAAAATTAGAGAGATTAGAGCGCACACGGAGGCTTTCAGACAGTCGTTCTGTAAGTAGGCTGTTTATATTTTCTTATTGGCAACGTTACGTAGCGCTCTGTATGAAAATCACTGGCTGTACTGTGTGCAATTTTTTTTACTACTGAGACTTTGTGAGAAAAAAACTGTAATTACTATTATGATGAATGATCAGGACTGTCTTTATGGACTGTCAGAAAATTTTAGCTTTTGAACAACATTGTATCAATAAGTGTGTGCATTGGATATCTTTGTTAGTGTAATTATGAAAAATTTTATCAAATCATTATTGGCCACTGGCCAAAACAATTTGTAAAATTTTTTGTGGGGAGCATGGGGGCTATGTAAGTAGGCTTTTTATATTTTCTTATTGGCAACGTTACGTAGCGCTCTGTATGAAAATCACTGGCTGTACTGTGTGCAGTCTGTGGCTAGTTTGCATTGTTGTCTGCCATTGTAGTGTTGGGCAGCGGCAGCTGGATGTGAACAGCGCGTAGCATTGCGCAGTTGGAGGTGAGCCGCCAGCAGTGGTGGATGTGGGGAGAGAGATGGCGGAGTTTTGTAATTTGTCATGAACTCCTATATATATTATGACCATTAAGGTAAATACATTGTTTGTTGTCTATTAATATCTTTCATTTGCTAACTATCCCTATCAGTAGTTAGTGCCTTCCGTAGTTTGAATCTTTTATTTAGCTGGCAGTAGTGGCGCTCGCTGTATTGCAGTAGTTCGAGTAATGAAGATTTTTGTGAGGTAAGTGATTTGTGAAAGGTACAGTTTAATGTTAGTCAGGGCCATTCTTTTGCAGGGATCTTTGAAAGTCAGATTGCGTTGCGCTAAAAACATTGTGTGTCAGTTTAAGCACAGTCTTGTATAAATTGTTCTAAGGGGACGTTTCAGTTCTTCCCGCGAACCATACGCGACTGGAACAGGAAAGGGAGGTAATGACAGTGGCACGTAAAGTGCCCTCCGCCTCACACCGTTGGGTGGCTTGCGGAGTATAAATGTAGATGTAGATGTACATCTTCGCACACAAGCCACTTAATCCCAGAAATTCCGTGAAGAAGGGGGGGGGGGGGGGAGCGATGAGCTCTAACGCCACGTTCAATCACATCCCACATGTATTCGATGGGGTTCAGATCTGGCGAGTTGGGGGGGGGGGGGCAGCACATTAATTGGAACTCCCCACTGTGTTCCTCGAACTACTCCATCATACTCCTGGCCTCGTGACAATGGTGCATTATTTTGCTGAAAAATGCCACTGAAGTAGGGAAACATGATCGTCATGAAGTGACGTTTGTGGACTGCAACCAGTGTACGATACTTCTTGCTTCTTGGCCGTCACGGTGCGTTGCACGAGCTCCACTGGACACATGGGTGCCCAAGTGAATGTTCCCAGAGTGTAATCCAGCCGCCGCCAGCGTGTCGCCGTGACGCAGTACAGGTGCCAAGGAGCTGTTCCACAGGAAGAAGACGAATTCGCTCTCTCCCATCGGCGTGATGAAGAATGTATCGGAAGTCATCAGACTATGCAACACTCTTCCACTGCAACAACGTCCGGTTCCAATGATCATGTGCCCATTTCAGTCGTAGTGTTAATATGGGTAGACGCAAGGATCATCAGCTTCGGAGGCCCGTTGTTAGGAGTGTTCGGTGCACTGTGTGTTCAGACACGCTTGTATACTGCTCAGCATTAAAGTCTGACGTTAATCCGGACACAGTTCGCCACCTGTCCTGCTTTACCAGTCTGCTCAACCTACGAAGTCCGACATCTGTAATGATGGAGACCCCCCAACCCCATGACGTCTGGATGTGGTTTCACCTTGGTTTCGCCACTTGCTGGAGACAATCACCACAGCACTCTTCAAACAACCGACAAGTGCTTCAGTTTTCGAAATGCTCGTGCCGAGCCTCCGGGGCATCACAACTAGAGATGGGGGATCTGCTCTTGAACTAATTCATAGAGTTGAATCTTTCAAAGTAGTGAACAATCAGTGATTCAGAAAAAAAGAATGGTAGCTCCAAACGTTTCCCACGGCAGAGAGAGAGAGAGAGAGAGAGAGAGAGAGACGGAGCATATCAGCAGCGCCTCTGCTGGTCAGAGCACAGTGCACGCCACACAACACAGCCAGCGCCGGCCACTGCCCTGCTTCTACCTTGGCTGCCTGCATTGTGCAGTGCCCCATTGGATTTTGTGTTTCACATATGCCGTGCCGTCTCTGTGCGGCATCTGCCGCATGCAGGGCCTTGGCGCAGCTTAACTTCGCATCGCACTCTGTCGGCGATTGTTTCAGTCGCACGTCCTGCCCTCTGGGCAGTTGATGCGAGCAACAGGACAGAGAGCCACCTAGCGGATAACATAGGAACTACTTGCTACAACCTGCTCGCAAGGGAACGGACGATTTGTCTCGGAGCGGGTGAGTTCACCGCTCCCCCCACCCTCGGAACTCGCCCGCTCAATGCTCACCCCACCGTCTCGACTCTAGACAGAGCGTTGAGCAAAGCGACTCAGGTGTCACTTTGGTCTCTGCGGTCTCAGCTCACGCAGTAATACAACTCGCGGCTCGACCTGCTCCACTCAGCACCTCTGCATCGGAGTTTGTCCCTACTGGATATTGTTCTTCGTAGTAATACCGCTATGTATATTACATTATTATGTTATGTATACATCAATTGTTTTTATTTTATTTTTATTTGTTTAAACTGATTAGATTAGGTTCCTGATGACTCCTCTTACTATAGGATTTTTATTATGGACACTCGAATTTACGCTTTAATTACGAGCGAACCGATAAACGTATCACAAAATGTGATACACAAATATTTTCCTTGTTTTATTCTGCGTAAGGCTATATGCAGCACTTTCGTTTTACAGTCAAATTTATATATTTTTTTCTTGTTCTGGTACGGATTTTGCGATTTTAGGCGTCTTCGGAAGGAAACGTTCACTTTAAAAATATATGGCTTGCGATGTATTTGTATGAGGTTAATGAAATTTTAATACATTATAGCCAAATATATTTTTAATGTAAATCTCAAGTTACAACATTTTCCGATCACCCAAAAAACCACGATAGTGCAAAATAAATCAATAATCAAAAACTTTGTCATATCGTGGAAATTTCAATAAACAATACAAATTTCTTACTCATTATTTGTGTTACTTCAAAATAGGATCAAATAAGATCAAAATACAGGTATAGTACTGGAATAAACCAAGTTTAAAGGGCAATGTGCCATCCATTTATTTTCTATTGTAAATGAGTGGTGAGTCATGATAAAGAGATAATTCATTTCAGGGAGTGAACAGTTCTGATCCAATCTCTGAAAAGAACAGTTTTGCCCGTCTCTAATCACAACCTGCCTTCGCTCAAACTAGGAGAGATCGCGCGCCTTCCCCATTCTGTGCACAGGCACCACCCTGCACAGATACGACATGCACCATATGGGTGTCTGACTAGCAGTCATTGCTCGCCAGGTGACGCTGTTATTTCCTGGACGGGAATATGTCGATAGTAGGTCGTTGGTCACAATGTTCTGACTGGTCAGTGTACGCAAGGTGTTCCAAAAACTGACGGCGAAACTTCAGGAATGGATTCCTCATATGAGAACAAGGAAAAGTGCTCGAAACTGCATACCTTAAGAACTATGAGTAATTCTTCATCTTGAATAGTTTGGAACACATCTGTTTTACTGCAAGCTCTTTGTTTTGCATGGACGAAAACAAGAAAAAAATGTCCAGTAAACATAGTCTCCGGAGTGACCTTAAGAGCTATGAACATGTGGTCTTAGCTTCTGTGAAACACGTCTCTTCTACTGTACAAGTGTTCTTACCTCTTAAGGGTCCAAGTTTATCGGACATTTTTTCTTGTTTTGGTCCACAACACTTCCGTCCAAAATCGAAAGCAAAGAGCTTGCAGTTGAAGAGGTTTGAATTACACTTTCGAAGATGAAGAGGTGCTGATAGCTGTTAAGGCATAATTTTAGACCCCATATTTATTAGGTGAGGAAGCCTTTCCTGAAGTTTTGCTGTCGATTTTTGGGAAACCATTTTTAAATTGAGCATTTTGTTCTTGGTCTTCCATCTTATTGCTCTTTCTTGCATCTTATATAAATTTTCTTTACAGTTTATTCCTATTTTTCTTAGAATTTCAAAAATCTTCTGGCATTTTACGTTGTTCAACGCTTTTTATAAGAAGACAAATTCTATCAGCGCACCATGATTTTGCTTAAGCTTTGCTTCCATCGTAAGGCTTAACTTTGTAGCTACCTCTCTGGCTATTTTACCTTTCCTACAGCCAAACTGATCGTCATCTAAGAGATCCTCTGTATTCTTTTCTGTCCTTCTGTATATTGTAACACCTATGTTTCATGAGGTGTAGGAAACATTCTCGTCAATTCCGTAACTGTACATATACAGGGTGATTCAAAAAGAATACCACAACTTTAAAAATGTGTATTTAATGAAAGAAACATAATATAACCTTCTGTTATACATCATTACAAAGAGTATTTAAAAAAGCTTTTTTCCACTCGAAAACAAGTTCAGAGATGTTCAATATGGCCCCCTCCAGACATTCGAGCAATATCAACCCGATACTCCAACTCGTTCCACACTCTCTGTAGCATATCAGGCGTAACAGTTTGGATAGCTGCTGTTATTTCTCGTTTCAAATCATCAATGGTGGCTGGGAGAGGTGGCCGAAACACCATATCCTTAACATACCCCCATAAGAAAAATTCGCAGGCGGTAAGATCAGGGCTTCTTGGAGGCCAGTGATGAAGTGCTCTGTCACGGGCTGCCTGGCGGCCGATCCATCGCCTCGGGTAGTTGACGTTCAGGTTTCATAACTAATCTATTTCGTAGGACTCTCCATACAGTTTATTGTGGAATTTGCAGCTCTCTGCTAGCTCTGCGAGTCGATTTTCCTGGGCTGCGAACAAATGCTTGCTGGATGCGTGCTACATTTTCATCACTCGTTCTCGGCCGTCCAGAACTTTTCCCTTTGCACAAACACCCATTCTCTGTAAACTGTTTATACCAACGTTTAATACACCACCTATCAGGAGGTTTAACACCATACTTCGTTCGAAATGCACGCTGAACAACTGTCGTCGATTCACTTCTGCCGTACTCAATAACACAAAAAGCTTTCTGTTGAGCGGTCGCCATCTTAGCATCAACTGACGCTGACGCCTAGTCAACAGCGCCTCAAGCGAAGAAATGTACAACTAAATGAAACTTTATAGCTCCCTTAATTCGCCGACAGATAGTGCTTAGCTCTGCTTTTGTCGTTGCAGAGTTTTAAATTCCTAAAGTTGTGGTATTCTTTTTTAATCACCCTGTAGTTCCATGAAATTGGAACACGATCAATTAGGCTACAACCAAATGGAA
This sequence comes from Schistocerca cancellata, assembly GCF_023864275.1. Lineage (NCBI taxonomy): Eukaryota > Metazoa > Arthropoda > Insecta > Orthoptera > Acrididae > Schistocerca > Schistocerca cancellata. The sequence continues at coordinate 1,244,748,916 of NC_064626.1, forward strand.
CGGTTGATCTCGTGGCGACGTCGGTGAAGACGGCATATCTGACACATTAATATGCGTCTCCTGAAACAGCTGATTATTGACTGGAACTAGATCGCTTTCCCCTGTTGCACAGTGCTACCGCGACGCGCCTCCATGTAACCGGAGCTAATAATAGGCGCTGACGCTGCGGAAACGGGCGGCCTGAGTGACAGGACAAGAGAAACTTTCTTATTATGAGCTGCGCGTCGTCAGCACAGAGGTGCCGTGTTGCTGCGTCGAGTGCCGAAAGGGAGCGGCCACGTGTTGCGTGGGGAAACGTTCCGTAGTGTCAGAGGGGCGCCTGACGTCATAATGTGGGCCAGGTAGGTCAGCCTCCGGCGTTTATCTTGTAACATAAAGCCGCATCGTCCCTGACCGCACGCAACTTTCAGGATATTAATAACGTGTGATTAAGATGTATGGAAGTGCCTCTGTGTGAAATTCATGTAGGAGAAAACCACAAGTAATGAGTACTTCCTGGCAGATTAAAACTGTGTGCCCGACCGAGACTCGAACTCGGGACCTTTGCCTTTCGCGGGCAAGTGCTCTACCAACTGAGCTACCGAAGCACGACTCACGCCCGGTACTCACAGCTTTACTTCTGCCAGTACCTCGTCTCCTACCTTCCAAACTTTACAGAAGCTCTCCTGCGAACCTTGCAGAACTAGCACTCCTGAAAGAAAGGATATTGCGGAGACATGGCTTAGCCACAGCCTGGGGGATGTTTCCAGAATGAGATTTTCGCTCTGCAGCGTAGTGTGCGCTGATATGAAACTTCCTGGCAGATTAAAACTCAGTTGGTAGAGCACTTGCCCGCGAAAGGCAAAGGTCCCGAGTTCGAGTCTCGGTCGGGCACACAGTTTTAATCTGCCAGGAAGTTTCATATCAGCGCACACTCCGCTGCAGAGTGAAAATCTCATTCTGGAAACATCCCCCAGGCTGTGGCTAAGCCATGTCTCCGCAATATCCTTCCTTTCAGGAGTGCTAGTTCTGCAAAGTTCGCAGGAGAGCTTCTGTAAAGTTTGGAAGGTAGGAGACGAGGTACTGGCAGAAGTAAAGCTGTGAGTACCGGGCGTGAGTCGTGCTTCGGTAGCTCAGTTGGTAGAGCACTTGCCCGCGAAAGGCAAAGGTCCCGAGTTCGAGTCTCGGTCGGGCACACAGTTTTAATCTGCCAAGAAGTTTCATATCAGCGCACACTCCGCTGCAGAGTGAAAATCTCATTCTGGAAACATCCCCCAGGCTGTGGCTAAGCCATGTCTCCGCAATATCCTTTCTTTCAGGAGTGCTAGTTCTGCGAAGTTCGCAGGAGAGCTTCTGTAAAGTTTGGAAGGTAGGAGACGAGGTACTAGAAGGAGTAAAGCTGTGAGTACCGGGCGGAAGTTGTGCTTCGGTAGCTCAGTTGGTAGAGCACTTGCCCGCGAAAGGCAAAGGTCCCGAGGCAAAGGTCCCGAGTTCGAGTCTCGGTCGGGCACACAGTGTTAATCTGCCAGGAAGTTTCATATCAGCGCACACTCCGCTGCAGAGTGAAAATCTCATTCTGGAAACATCCCCCAGGCTGTGGCTAAGCCATGTCTCCGCAATATCCTTTCTTTCAGGAGTGCTAGTTCTGCGAAGTTCGCAGGAGAGCTTCTGTAAAGTTTGGAAGGTAGGAGACGAGGTACTGGCAGAAGTAAAGCTGTGAGTACCGGGCGGAAGTTGTGCTTCGCTAGCTCAGTTGGTAGAGCACTTGCCCGCGAAAGGCAAAGGTCCCGAGTTCGAGTCTCGGTCGGGCACACAGTTTTAATCTGCCAGGAGGTTTCATATCAGCGCACACTCCGCTGCAGAGTGAAAATCTCATTCTACAAGTAATGAGTGCTGCCGACGGGGGATCTCGAGCTGATCCATATTTTTAGATTTCCTGCAGGCTCTCAACATCGTTCCTCCATAGCTTCTCATAATGAAACTGCGTGCGTATGGAGTATAGTCTCAGTTGTGCGACGGCAGGCGTTAATCTCGCGTCAGAAAGCTAACAGCCCGTAGCAGTTTTCGAGACGTCGTCGAGTGAAACAGAAGCTACATCTGAGGTTCGCCAAAGTACTATTATAGGTCCTCCGCTCTTCTTAATCTATGCAAAGTTGTCAGAAACAATCTGAAAAGATTGTAAGAGTATGGGACGGCAGATTGTGCTGAAAAACAATTGTAAAGAAAAAAATTCGTTGCGTTGCTCCATTTACTAGAGAATTAAAATTGAAATTAGCCAGTGAGGCCCTTGCGTGCCTAAATTCAAGCGTCTCGCAAGAGATCGTTTTGCAAACGTGGTTTTAGTTTGGTTTCCTAAAACAGAACAAGAGAGCGATTCTCAATTGGATATGAGATGGTACTAAGGATCGAGCCCGAACCAAAGTCTGGGCAGTTTCGTGTACTATCATGTACGCTACGAGATCAACTGAAACTAATTGTATCCAGCAGGACGCTTGAATTTGCGCTCGCAATGGCCTGATTGTTTAACGTCAATGCTAATTAACTCAGAAACGGCACTACGATCGAATTTTTCCTTAACAATTATTTCTCAGCGTAATCGAACGTGCAACGCCCTTACAATCTATTCAGACTGTTGAAGGTTTCTTGAAACTACTGTATCCAGTCGCCTTTTGTTTTGTTCTTCAATTTTTATTATCCCATTATCGGTTTCGAACCGCCTAGCGATTCACCATCAGATGGTACGTATTATTGTTTATCTACAGCAGTGTGGGAGTCGTATAGCTGTGGCAAGATGTATAAACGAAATTTTACCTATGCTGTTTGGTTTATTTACGTTTTCTAAAACATGTGCTACGTGTTACCAATGGCTAAGTGTGTGAAGTGCAGTAAAATTAACGTCACTGCAAAACATTCATTAAGTTTTCCAGAATAGTGTGTGCGCCAGCAACCAACCATTGGTTACTATGTGATTAAAAGTATCCGGACACTCCCAAAAACCTACGTTTCTCATAATAGGCACATTGTGATGCCACCGACTGCCAGGTTCTCCGTATCAGCGACCTCAGTAGTGATTAGACATCTTGAGAGAGCAGAATGGGGCGCTCTACGGAAGTCACGGACTTCGTACGTGGTCAGGTGATTGGGTGTCGCTTATGTCATACGTCTGTACATCCCTAGGTCCACTGTTTCCGACGTGATAGTCAAGTGGAAAAGTGAAGGGACACGTACAGCACAAAAGTGAACAGGCCGACCTCGTCTGTTAACTGACAGAGACCGCCGACAGTTGAAGAGGATCGTAATGTGTAATAGGCAGACATCTATCCACACCATCACACAGCAATTTTAAAAGTGCATCAGGATCCACTGGAAGTACTATGAAAGTTAGGCAGGATGTAATGTCCCCACAGAAAAATACCCTCTACCACGCACCAATTAATCATTGTCAATCAAACCATCCACATTTATTTACTTTGGAAAAGTATCTGATCTGATTTTCTAGTAACATATGCGCGACAGCTCGTCGACGCCAAAGTATTTTCTAGTGCGTTTATTCTTTGGAATAACAGAGATACATGTATGTATTCTCCAAGGTTGTTAGACTGGTAACTAGGACAGCTTCGGAAGTATCTGTTAAAAGATTGACGAGTTTCTAAAAGAGACAGATTTGCTTTTCTTCTCGCTAAAGCGAGCTATTAACATTTGTGCCACTAGCGGGTTGTTTGAAGAGAAAGAAATTGTAACGGAAAATAATTAAGACTTGGAACCAACAGAGATCTGGACATGTAATGGAGATGGATTGAATATACAATTTCCTTCATAAATAAGGTTTGTGACCCCTTTTATTCTGGAGTGAATGAACGAATGAGTTCTTTGTCTGAATCATTGATGATCGCGTTGGCCCTGTAATTAGTGGGGAAGTTTCAGCTGTGTCGAAGAGAGCCTGCAATCACCGAGTCTTTGTTAAATCGTCCAAAAAGGCTTCGTACATATCTGGAATTCGAAATCTTTCGTACAAGGAACGAATTGTTCAAACGATTGATTTTCCCAACTGAATGCAGCGCTTAACAATAATAATAAATGTAAAGATCTCTTACAGCAAGCCAGCCGCTGAATACTAAGACGAAGGGCTCCACCAGAGATTCTATTTGGCTGATTTCACGTAATGAAATATTATACCAAAAACTGTACATGGATAAAGGAGAGAGAGAGAGAGCGAATGAAAAGTAGAGAAAATACTAATAATCCTCCATTAGTCTAATTTTTCGCCTGTCTTATCACGGATCAGCCTAAAGACAAAACGGGAGGCCCTTACTTTACTGTATAGATTTATGTGTGAAAGTGAAGGGATCTTAAAGGCAACAGATACACGTCTATACAGACAAGACATTACACAAAGTTAGCGGCAAGCTGCATGCATTCATCATTCAGCATCTATTCTTCTTAGATTAATACATTATAAGGAGGTGAGAAAACTTGGATTTCACGGTCGAGCGGCTGCTCATAAGCCACACATGACGCCGGTAAATGCCAAACGACGCCTCGCTTGTTGTAAGGAGCGTAAACATTGGACAATTGAACAGTGGGAAAACATTGTGTGAAGAGACGAGTAGCGGTACACAATGTAGCGATGCGATGGCAGGGTGTGGGTATGGCGAATGCCCGGTGAACGCCATTTGCGATCGTTTATAGTGCCAACAGCAAAATTCGGAGGCGGAGGTGTTATGGGGTGGTTGAGTTTTTCATGGAGGGGGCATGCACACCCTGTTGTTTTGAGTGGCATCATCACAGCACAGGCCTACACTGATATTTTAAGCACCTTCTTGCTTCTCACTGTTGAAGAGCAATTCGGGGATGGCGATTACACCTTTCAACACGATAGAGCACCTGTTGATAATGCACGGCCTCAGGCGAAGTCGTTACACGGCAATAACATCCCTGTAATGGACCGGCCTGCACAGAGTCGTGACCTGAGTCCTAAAGAACTCCTTTGGGATGTTTTGGAACGCCGGCTTCGTACCAGGCCTCACTGACCGACACATCGATACCTCTGCTGAATGCAGCATTCCGTGAAGAATGGGCTGCCATTCTCCAAGAAACCTTCCAGCACCTGGTTGAGCGTATGCCTGCTAGAGTGGAAGCTGTCATCCGAGTTAAGGGTGGGCCAACACCATACTGAATTCCAGCGTTACCGGTGGAGGGCGCCACGAACTTGTAAGTCATTTTCAGCCAAGTGTTCGGATACATTTGATCACATAGTGCAACTGTTAAGCAACGCAGTAAAATCGGTCTCATAATCTGAACAATTCTCCCCACACGCAGTACTTACGTGTTTCGTTTATACATGTTGCCAGAGCTACACGACTCCCACACTGCTGCAGACAATCAATAGATATCTCCCATCCGATGATGAATCACTAGGTGGTTCGAAACCGATAATGGGAAATAAAAACTGCAGAACAAAACAAAAGGCGATTGGTTGCAGTAATTTAATGTTCATCAGAGTCGCAGCGATCCTCATCCATAATGGATAAAAGTTTTTGTAAGTAGGCTGTTTATATTTTCTTATTGGCAACGTTACGTAGCGCTCTGTATGAAAATCACTGGCTGTGCTGTGTGCAGTCTGTGGCTAGTTAGCATTGTGTTTATATTTTCTTATTGGCAACGTTACGTAGCGCTCTCTATGAAAATCACTGCCTGTGCTGTGTGCAGTCTGTGGCTAGTTAGCATTGTTGTCTGCCATTGTAGTGTTGGGCAGCGGCAGCTGGATGTTAACAGCGCGTAGCGTTGCGCAGTTGGAGGTGAGCCGCCGGCAGTGGTGGATGTGGGGAGAGAGATGGCGGAGTTTTGAAATTTGTAATACTGGATGGCATGAACTGCTATATGTATTATGATTATTAAGGTAAATATATTGTTTGTTCTCTATCAAAATCTTTCATTTGCTAACTATTCCTATCAGTAGTTAGTGCCTTCCGCAGTTTGAATCTTTTGTTTGGCTGGCAGTAGTGATGCTCATTGTATTTGCAGTAATTCGAGTAGCCAAGATTTTTGTGAGGTAAGTGATATGTGAAAGGTATAGGTTAATGTTAGTCATGGCCATTCTTTTGTAGGGATTTTTGAAAGTCAGATTGCGTTGCGCTAAAAATATTGTGTGTCAGTTTAAGCACAGTCATGTACAATTTTTCATAAGGGGATGTTTCATTTTATACAGACTATCTCTGACCATCCTGTGTAAACGACTTGGAAGGCGGTCTGAGCAGCCCCCTTAGGTTATTTGCGGATGATGCTGTACTTTACTATCTAGTAACGTCACCAGAAGATCAATACGGACTACAAAATGATTTTCACAAGATATGTGCATGGTGGGAAAAGTGATAGTTGACTTTGAACAACAAAAAGTGCGAGGTCCTCCACACGAGTTCAAAACACTAAAATAAAATACATTAAAATAAAAATTCGTTGAATTTCGGCTATAAGGTAAATCATAGAAATTTAAATGCGTTAGATTCAGATAAACACTTAAAATTACAGTTACGGACAACTGAAACTGCTACGGTTTTGTGGAAGGCGAACTAAAAACTTAGCAGTATTTTAAAGGTTATCTACAGCTATATAATTTTTTGCGAGTAAAATGCTATATATTTTTAGAAATATTTGTTTACAATATGGGCCGTTAAGCCATACTTGGTCGGTCGTGCATCATTTTGTAATGTGAAAGAGAAGGAGGTATTTTACCGTGGAACATGTGATACATGCAAATGTCTTGATTATTTTACCTGCCTTGTAAATGGAAATTGGTTTTGGTTTCCTGAATCACTTGTATTTCGAAATGTATTTACCTGTTGATGGTTTTTGATAACACTGATACTTAATTTGTTTTCACTGATCGATTATTTGTGCGTAATAAGTTAATTGTGCAACAGCTACACGATTAAATACAATGGTGCCAAGGTTCTCTCGACTGCAGCGCTTTCAAAGTTCAATTGAATATTTGTTCCTAGATACACAACCACGTTGTTCCTTCGGACACCGTTTAACAATTTGAAAAACTTTAATTTTCTGATTGATGTTAGCTACTGCAGGAAACGAATGCGCATAAAAAACTTGAATGCCTTTATTGAAAAATGGAACAATAAAATATATTAAACTTCTGTTACATGACTGACTCGAGGCGAAAGTCCTGCTGTGCAGTGTATCAGAATTCCCTGGATTAGAAAACTGAATGGTGTAGTGCCAGACGCCAATTTTAATGCCGCTATGACCAAGTAAAGTGCCTGTACGCTAACCCCCCCCCCCCTCCCTCCCAGTGCAGCTTCAGGACTTCCTCATGTACTTCCTCTCTAACATCAACAATTTGAATGTTAATTGTCCTTCCACGGACACAATATCTGTGGTATCTCCCCTATAATGTGTGAATCTACAAAACAAAAAAGGAGCAATAAAGAAACTCACAGGTTAGTGACGAAACTTCGTCGCTGAGCATCTTGTTGACGCCGAAAAATGAAGAAATCTTTTTTCTTCATTAGTGACACCACTGACCACACCAAGAAACTATTGCACAAGCTATCATATATCAGTGCTGGCACAAGTGCCAAACTGCAGAGGGGTACTTTTACAGGCAGTCTAGAAGCAAGGTGATACTAACCTTATAAAGAGTGAAAAAATGTTGCACGTAGATCTGAGACAGGTCTCTTCCGCAGTACTGCAAAAAATGTACTAAGAATCTCCACCACACGGTATAATACAAAGCTCAAAAGCAGTTTTTGTTCCCAAAAAGGAACCGAATTTAACCGTTAATAAAAATTATAATTGAATTCAATATGGGTGACTGTGCAATCACTTGAGCTGCGACAGGGTTGGAGAAGCGAAAATACTTTGCTCGAAGAAATTCTGAGCACTGCGATCATGGTCTTGTCACGCAGAGTAGAAAGCGAAGAAGAACAGAACAAAACAATTTCTGAGAGTCCAACGTAAGAAACATGCTGCTTTTTGTTATTGGTCTGGACGTGGAAATCTCTTATAGTTCTTATGTGGAAAAAAAATCATTTTCGGGTTTTTCTTCCTTAAAAATTTTCCTTACCTAGCAGTTTACGTGACAGAGCACTGAAAGTTTTCATTCATGTTAGTAATAAAAATTGTTCTAGATTTTATTGTAAGTCGGTTGGAAACATTTTGAAATAAATTTTAGAGTCAGGGTTTCTGGATATCATGTATTTAATAGTGCAGCATGGCTTTAAAAAGTGCTAGACACCTTTCTGTCTTGGATACATTAAAAACCAAAGGGAAATTCAAGAACTACAAAGCACATGCTTCATGAGCAGGTTCGCATACAATGAACTCCTTGAAATAATTTTTTTAGCCCAAGGGACTTCTCGTAGTGAGACGGTACTAACTGGCCAATAACTCTGGAAGTATAACACTTACAAGAAAGAAATATGAAACAGCATTTACTCATGACATCATAAATAAGTAGTGCATGTTCGATGACACTGAAATTTTTAATTTCTTTTGATTTCACTGTAGGCGAAAAACTGCTACATGGTTATAATTTTTATTTACGACTAGTTTCAATTAAAATTCGTCTTATGGACAAACACCTAAAACTTGTATGTATACAAGAGTCATTACACGCAATTCAATAGCTTGCATTCCAGACTCAAGATGTACTGTAGAAAAATGATAATCAATCCAGTAGGCGATTTCATCTTGTTTATAGCTAAGATGCCAACGAACTACTATTCCATTGTGTTGTTAGAATACTATGTAGATCTCATGATCTACACTGATTACCTAAAACACTATGGCCCACAGTTTAATAGCGTATCCTTGGAACGAAATACGCAAGCGATTCTACGTCGCACGGATTCGACAATTCCTTGGCAGGTTTCCAGATTTTGTTGTTGTTGTTGTTGTTGTTGTCTTCAGTCCTGAGACTGGTTTGATGCAGCTCTCCATGCTACTCTATCCTGTGCAAGCTTCTTCATCTCCCAGTACCTACTGCAACCTACATCCATCTGAATCTGCTTAGTGTATTCATCTCTTGGTCTCCCTCTACGATTTTTACCCTCCACGCTGCCCTCCAATACAAAATTGGTGATCCCTTGATGCCTCAGAACATGTCCTACGAACCGATCCCTTCTTCTGGTCAAGTTGTGCCACAAACTTCTCTTCTCCCCAATCCTATTCAATACTTCCTCATTAGTTATGTGATCTACCCACCTAATCTTCAACATTCTTCTGTAGCACCACATTTCAAAAGCTTCTATTCTCTTCTTGTCCAAACTATTTATCGTCCATGTTTCACTTCCATACATGGCTACACTCCATACAAATACTTTCAGAAACGACTTCCTGACACTTAAATCTATACTCGATGTTAACAAATTTCTCTTCTTCAGAAACGCTTTCCTTGCCATTGCCAGTCTACATTTTATATCCTCTCTACTTCGACCATCATCAGTTATTTTGCTCCCCAAATAGCAAAACTCCTTTACTACTTTAAGTGTCTCACTTCCTAATCTAATTCCCTCAGCATCACCCGACTTAATTCGACTACATTCCATTATCCTCGTTTTGCTTTTGTTGATGTTCATCTTATGTCCTCCTTTGAAGACACTGTCCATTCCGTTCAACTGCTCTTCCAAGTCCTTTGCTGTCTCTGACAGAATTACAATGTCATCGGCGAACCTCAAAGTTTTTATTTCTTTTCCATGGATTTTAATAACTACTCCGAATTTTTCTTTTGTTTCCTTTACTGCTTGCTCAATATACAGATTGAATAACATCGGGGAGAGGCTACAACCCTGTCTTACTCCCTTCCCAACCACTGCTTCCCTTTCATGTCCCTCGACTCTTATAACTGCCATCTGGTTTCTGTACAAATTGTAAATAGCCTTTCGCTCCCTGTATTTTACCCCTGCCACCTTTAGAATTTGAAAGAGAGTATTCCAGTCAACATTGTCAAAAGCTTTCTCTAAGTCTACAAATGCTAGAAACGTAGGTTTGCCTTTCCTTAATCTTTCTTCTAAGATAAGTCGTAAGGTCAGTATTGCCTCACGTGTTCCAGTGTTTCTACGGAATCCAAACTGATCTTCCCCGAGGTCGGCTTCTACAAGTTTTTGCATTCGTCTGTAAAGAATTCGTGTTAGTATTTTGCAGCTGTGGCTTATTAAACTGATTGTTCGGTAATTTTCACATCTGTCAACACCTGCTTTCTTTGGGATTGGAATTATTATATTCTTCTTGAAGTCTGAGGGTATTTCGCCTGTTTCATACATCTTGCTCACCAGATGGTAGAGTTTTGTCAGGACTGGCTCTCCCAAGGCCGTCAGTAGTTCCAATGGAATGTTGTCTACTCTGGGGGCCTTGTTCCGACTCAGGTCTTTCAGTGCTCTGTCAAACTCTTCACGCAATATCATATCTCCCATTTTATCTTCATCTGCATCCTCTCCCATTTCCATAATATTGTCCTCAAGTACATCGCCCTTGTATAGGCCCTCTATATACTCCTTCCACCTTTCTGCTTTCCCTTCTTTGCTTAGAACTGGGTTTCCATCTGAGCTCTCTTATCCAGAGAACCTCTTATTCCAGAGGTATGTGGTGGCAAATGTCTACGCACGTCACGTAATACCCGTAGACTGAGGAGTCGGTGGTCTGTTGGCGCGAAACAGACGTCCTATACCGACCCAGATGCGTTCCACCCAGTTGGGATCTGGCGAAACTGGTGTCCAAGACACGACCGTGAAAATGATTCAAGGCCTGTGACAGAGACAGTTACCCTCCTGGAGGATACTTACTTTGCTGGAAGATGCTGTCGCCGTCGGAGAGCGCTCAACCGTGAAAGATGGGAGGTGTTCCGTGGTAATGATCAGGTAGTTCACAGTTTTCGTGGTGCCTTCGATGAATATCACAAGTCCCATTGAAATCCAGATGTACAGCTTCCGTAGCACAATACTGCCCCCACCAGAATGTATCCGTGGAGCGGTAAGCATAGATCAGCGGTTCGCCTAGATGACATTCCCATCTGTCTCTGCACTAGTATTTGTGTTATGTTCGCTGGTTTCGGTTTGTTCACCACGACGGGTAGCATCTTCATACACTCTTCTTGGGTATCCCAATGCGGAACGCAGATGGTACGCCATCCTGCAATATCCAAAACATAAAAAAGCCTAGATAGCCATTGCCATCGGTAATGTAAACATAGTTCGTACATACACGTACATTGCCACTTCTCTTTCTCGTTTCTCAACTAGTGCACAAGCCTATACTTGTTTTTACCCTGAGAAGGAGACCTCACTGAACGTGAGGACATTTTCTAGGATGGCCTACGGCTGTGTGTCTGAGAAGGACTGTGAGGAGTGTTATTGAGGTTCTAATAAGTGTACCATAGAGGCCTATAACGTCCTAGCCTAAAGTCGTAGTAACGATGAGCACACCTTACACCATTCGGCATGAAAACAAACTCTCTGTATGCATCCCTAAATTGTGCGATCAGTTGTTGCAAATTAGGCTTGTAGTACCACAACTCCTCTAAAACAATTACAGCAGCTGAATAATTAATTTTATTTCCATAGAATGTTGAAGCTAAATCGTCGATTCGTTGCTGTGAAGTAGGAATCAGGAAGGCCAGGCGCAGGTCGTCAGGATAGTTTCTGATATGGTCCGAGTTTCCATAAAAAAATTCCAACGCAGACATTAGCTGTAAACAATAATCTTTATTTAAAATGTGACCGTGCCTTTTCGTTTACAAAACGTCATATACACTCTGTTCCTAACTACAAATGTTACATATTTTACTTCACTCTGAACAACATCATTCTTAGCAGGCTCATCGTCGCCTAGATGACGACGCACCAGGGCACGGCCATCGCTCGGCGAGAGCCGTGACTCACTCCACTGATCCACGGTGCAATCTCGATAATGCCATGCCCATTGTAATGGTAATTAACGACGCTGTTGGGTCAACATTGAAACACTAAGTGGTGTACGCTGCGGAGTCCCATGTTCACCAACATGCGATGAACGATGTGATCTAAAAGGCTTGCGCTTGCACTGGCACTGTACAGGGCTATTACAAATGACTGAAGCGATTTCACAGCTCTACAATAACTTTATTATTTGAGATATTTTCACAATGCCTCGCAAACACATACAAAAACTCAAAAAGTTTTTTTTAGGCATTCACAAATGTTCGATATGTGCCCCTTTAGTGATTCGGCAGACGTCAAGCCGATAATCAAGTTCCTCCCACACTCGGTGCAGCATGTCCCCATCAATGAGTTCGAAAGCATCGTTGATGCGAGCTCGCAGTTCTGGCACGTTTCTTGGTAGAGGAGGTTTAAACACTGAATCTTTCACATAACCCCACAGAAAGAAATCGCATGGGGTTAAGTCGGGAGAGCGTGGAGGCCATGACATGAATTGCTGATCATGATCTCCACCACGACCGATCCATCGGATTTCCAATCTTCTGTTTAAGAAATGCCGAACATCATGATGGAAGTGCGGTGGTGCACCATCCTGTTGAAAGATGAAGTCGGCGCTGTCGGTCTCCAGTTGTGGCATGAGCCAATTTTCCAGCATGTCCAGATACACGTGTCCTGTAACGTTTTTTTCGCAGAAGAAAAAGGGGCCGTAAACTTTAAACCGTGAGATTGCACAAAACACGTTAACTTTTGGTGAATTGCGAATTTGCTGCACGAATGCGTGAGGATTCTCTGCCGCCCAGATTCGCACATTGTGTCTGTTCACTTCACCATTAAGAAAAAATGTTGCTTCATCACTGAAAACAAGTTTCGCACTGAACGCATCCTCTTCCATGAGCTGTTGCAACCGCGCCGAAAATTCAAAGCGTTTGACTTTGTCATCGGGTGACATGGCTTGTAGCAATTGTAAACGGTAAGGCTTCTGCTTTAGCCTTTTCCGTAAGATTTTCCAAACCGTCGGCTGTGGTACGTTTAGCTCCCTGCTTGCTTTATTCGTCGACTTCCGCGGGCTACGCGTGAAACTTGCCCGCACGCGTTCAACCGTTTCTTCGCTCACTGCAGGCCGACCCGTTGATTTCCCCTTACAGAGGCATCCAGAAGCTTTAAACTGCGCATACCATAGCCGAATGGAGTTAGCAGTTGGTGGATCTTTGTTGAACTTCGTCCTGAAGTGTCGTTGCACGGTTATGACTGACTGATGTGAGTGCATTTCAAGCACGACATTCGCTTTCTCGGCTCCTGTCGCCATTTTGTCTCACTGCGCTCTCGAGCGCTCTGGCGGCAGAAACCTGAAGTGCGGCTTCAGCCGAACAAAACTTTATGAGTTTTTCTACGTATCTGTAGTGTGTCGTGAACATATGTCAATGAATGGAGCTACAGTGAATTTATGAAATCGCTTCAATCATTTGTAATAGCCCCGTACTCTACTGTCGCGTCTCCTACCGATCACCGCCTGTCCTGCATTACAGAGCAGGAAAGCTCTGACCCTCAAATGAACATTCTTGGACGTCCAACATCTTATCGCTCTCTCGTGATTTCACCATCGTATAACTGCTTTCCATTACTGTCACGATACAGCAAGCGAACTGTCGAACATCCTCGCTGGTGGCGTGATATTCGCTTCCATGCGCCGCGATGCCATAACAGTTCTTCCATTTGTCAACGTTGTTTACATCAAAGGATTTACTCATCTGCGTCCAGTATCGTCGCTAGAATGACATCCCTCTCGTCTCTACTCGTTAGCTAAGCTGTTCATCTCAAATACTTTTGGAACCGTTTAACATTTTGCAGTCTGTTTTCTCCCGTATGAATTGTGAGAAAATTTTCACAAAACAACGTATAGTCTCTTTTCGCTATCATTATAATAGTCATCATCATAATCATCATCATCGTCATCATCATCATTATCACCATAGTCCATGTATTAGGTCTCTAGACATATTCTCGTCGAGAAGTTCTCCTCTCATCTGTTCACTGGTCAACATTGTGACTTGAGACCGTTGGGATAGTGGCGTAGCCTGTATTTTGGGATCCTGCACAGTTTTTTCTCCTATTGTTTTGGTACTTTTCAATATACGAGTGTGTGTGATGGGTTTCATTTAAAGCGCATTCAGCATATCTTCACTCCTTTTGTGATCCCATTTGGTGTAACCAGAGCTCTTCGTCTCAAGAATTCAATTTTACAGGCTGTTAGACTTTTCGCATGTTTCACCTTTAATGGTCAGGCTTCACTCACCTAACGCAACACAGGTCCTACTAAGACCTTACTGGTCTACAGGCATATTCTGCTGTACTTCTGGACTAGTGAATCACATTATTAGCGACTCCCGTTGTTCTTGTAAATATAATGTTTTTTTTTTCAGCTAGGTCCGTAGGCAATCTACAGAACATACACGAGAAAAACAGCCTGGACATCAACAACGAAAAATGAAAGCACAGTAAAAAATGAGATACGTTTGAAAAATGAAATTCTAGAAAGTATTCTTTCATAGCGATATTACGGAGATTTATCGTTTACAAATGGAACTGTAGTAATTACTGCTGCAAGTACTGTAGTTCTAAAGCAGGCGAATTCAACGGCGTCTCACTCTTCCAAACTCGATTAGTAATTTCGGAGTAATTAAGACCTTTTGAATTTAGGGTTTATGTATTTTTAACATGACACCGGTTGCTGTCTTATGCGAAAGTTCGTGACTGGATACCCAAATAACGAAATGAGTTACGTCGGATAAAAAGACAAAAGCGTATTGCACCGCTGCTATACCGGTATAAAAGGGGCAGAAATAAAACGTGATTCTCATTCTGTCTATCTCATTCATGTATGTCGAATGTTGGTTACACTGAAGAAAAATTAAATTTTTTTACAAAGCGTGAGAAACTAGATGCGCTACTTCTTCACAGATAATGTCGAAGAAACGTGAAGAAACAACTGAGCTGTACACATAGAGAATTCCGACAGACGGCGTCCAACCAGAATGACAATTTAGCGAATGTGCAAAAAACTGGAATGGCATCTCAACTGGTAAAAGATATGCACAATTCCTTACCTAAGTGATACGTGCTTAAAATGTGTAGACGCATATGGCACCAGCATAATGGTCTCCCGGCTCACTACTCGCTTGTGTGTAGAAAACCGCCCACCCAGTTCTTCCCTGGTCGCTGGAGTGGACTGGAAGGTGTTACTACATGGCCTGCACTTGCGCCTGATTTAAGGCCACTGGGGTTTTTCTCAGGGGTAAACTCAAAGAAGCCTAAGCACAAGTGCCGATGATCCAAGAGGATTAAGAACTTCACGCTGTTGCATAGTCTACTGCTTCCCCCTCCGTTTTCCCAGCCCTCCATCCCCCTCCCCCCCGGACACTCTCCCCCCCCCCCCCCCTCCTTTACATCTTCCAACCCCCACCGCCAACCACATATGCCGGTAAATGTGGATAAGCTATGCCTTCCCCCAGAATGGCCAGCACAATTTTTAGTGCTCTGCGAAAGACAACTTTGCAGTTTAAAGTCTGTTTTTACCTGAGAAATGCCAAAAAATCGTTTTATCTTCACATAACTCTGGAAGGATTCTTAAGGATAATGTTTCTACGCTTCTAAAGGGTAGGAAGTGATGAAGGATTTTTTAATGCCATATTGTTTGTTTTCAGTTAATACTAATGTTGTGGTTCACAATTAATGATTTTTACGTACCATCATGGTATATAACTTTATCATACGCGCCACATGTGGCGCTGCTGTGTTTGACTGTTCGGTGATTTTAAATATTATACTGTCTTTCATAGAGATTTTGAAAGTATTAATTTTATTGTTGACTTGCACGGTAATTGAATTAATTGTTGTAATTTTTTATGATTGGAGAAGATTGTAATGAATATAAAAGATACTTCCTATATCCTGATAGGGCGCCCCATTCCTAGGGGTTTCCTAATGGCAGGAGTAGACTACCTTTTATCTGTATGCTCTGTAACTGTTCATTTGCCCTTTGCTGTCCGTGTACGTTTGTAATCTTTTACGCGGTTCTAATATTTTGGGGAATACCTTTCTGACTATCTGGTACATATATCTTGAAGCGATACATTCTTTATTTTTCACGTCCGCTTAATAATTCGGTAACAACTGTATTATACACGAACGTAATTTTGGTTTCCTGTCCTGTATGACAGTCTTCAAGTAAACAGAAGAGAAACTTGCAAATATGACTGTTTTTCCGTTGTATATATTAACCCAAGCATACTGGAAGTTCATTAATAGTTTTCTTACCACGCGCCATTCGCGGAACCTATGCCCCTGTCTTTAACCCTTTCTAATCTGAGCACTTCCTTGTTAGTCTTCTCATTTTTCCCGGTTTCCTCTTGTACATATTTTTCATTACCCGTCTTTCTCTATAGCTTACAATTATTTTTCTAAGAATTTCTAACATCTTGCACCAAGACTTAGCCTGTAGTTGCACAAGGAAAGTTTTGGTGTAACTTCACGTTGTGTAATTTGGAATCGCGGCAACTGACATTGACACGACGTGCCGTAAACTCGAAAGTGGAAAGGAAATCCTTGTCGTACCTAAAGTACGTAACACTGGCAATGAAACAAGTTTCCACGATAAGTAGCTTTCACTTCGTGTCTCGCAAGCTAAAGACACACACAGAAAACGTCCGTCGTTTTGTGTTACAAACAAACGTTTGCCAACACCGTATCTATGTGTTTGCACAGCCAACACACAGACAGTGATTACACAATGACGACACATAGATATCGGTGGTTACGGCACATGCCCCTCTAAGGAATTTCCACCATACATCGGCCTACGTTACGATGGATTGGGGAAAAAAGTCGAAAGCTTTGACTTAATGTGTGATCTACAAGTAAATGGAATACTCCTCGCCATTTCTGCGGAGAACCTCCTGACTTCTTATTGGTCTAACTAATGTTCAACATCGTTCTACGTAGCAGCCCATCTCGAGGCTTCGGTTCCCTTCTTTTTCGTTTCCCCACAGTCCATTTCTTCCTTGAATTAACTCTGATCTTTGATTCTAGTAGACTTCTTCTGACCAGAAATTCCCTCTTTGCCTGTACTAGACTGTGTTTCACATCCTCCTTGCTTCGTATGTGTCTTGGGATACTTTGCCGTCAAGGCAGCAGAATTTTTTCGTCTGGTTCGTGGTCCCCACTATTGATATTAATTTTATTGTTAAACCTCGTTACTTTAGTTTTCCTCTGTTTTATTATCCATCAGTTGCACGCGTTCATTAGACTGTGCATTTCATTTAACACGTCCTGCAGTTCTTCGTCACTTTCACTGAGGGTAACAATGTCGTCAGCGAACCTTACCACTGAAGACCTTTCACTTTGAATTTTAATCCCACTGTTGAACCGTTCATTTCCGCCATTGATCCTTCGATGTATAGATTGAGCAGAATGGTCGAAAGACTGCGTTCCTGTCTCGTACAGTTTCCAATCCGTGCATTTTGTTCTTGGTCTTCCGTTCATATTTTTCCTCTCTTGATTCTTGACGTATTGTATACTATCAGTAATTCTCTATAGCTTACATCTATTTTCCTGCGAATTTCGAACATCTCCCAACATTTTACACAACCGAATATATTTTTGTATCACAAATCCTCTGAACGTATCTTGATTTTTCTCTCTCGCTTCTATTATCAACCGCAACGTCAGTACTACTTCTGTTGTGCCAGTACCTTTCCTGAAGTCCAACAGATTCTCATCTTTCTTTTTCATTCTTCTGTATATTATTCTCGTCAACAAATTGGATACGTGAGCTCCACGTGGAGTGGCCGCACGGTTTAAGGCGCCATGTCACAGATTGCGCGGCCCCTCCTGGCAGAGGTTCGAGTCCTCTCTAGGGAATGGGTGTGTGTGTTGTTCTTAGCATAAGTTAAAGTTAGTTTAAGTAGAGTGTACGTCAAGGGGCCGATGACCTCAGCAGTTTGGTCCCTTAGGAATTCACACACACTTGGATACGTGAGCTGTTAAGTAGACTGTGAGATAGTTCGTGCTCATACCTTCCACGGCTGCATTCGAGATTGCGTTAATGATTTGTTCCCGAAAGTCTGATGGTATGTCTCCAGATTCATAAGACTCATAGGTTACACAAACCAACTTGAATAGTTATTTTTTGCCACTTCCTCCACTTATTTTAGGATTTACAAATAAATGTTATTCATCCCTTCTGCCCTGTTTAATCGCAAGCCTGCCAAAGCTCTGTTAAACTCACTAATGGATCCTCTTTATCTTCCATATCGACTCCCACTACTTCCTCTATAATATCATTAGAAAAGACTAATGAGCATGTCGAGCGGTTCGTGCACCTCCATAACTTATCTATGTAGAAAAATGATGGTATGTCGATCACGTGTAACTTTTGGAGGAAGATGGTTTCCAACAACTGCTGCCCAAGTGTTCACGGAAAACTTGTACTATTGAGATCTATTAATAATTCCATGGGGGTCTTTGTAGTCCCTGTGTGGGCACGTAAAATGAGTTTCATCTATGAACTATGTGTGTATGTGTGTGTGTGTGTGTGTGTGTGTGTGTGTAAGGCTTCACCATTACCATTTTGTTGAACATATACTACGTGAGTTAACGTTTTTCATTTCGGATTGGGCGAGTTATTGGAGACACTCATCAAATTTTTCGTTCATTCCTTCTTTCGCCTTGCGTGTTTCTGTGCACAATATTCATTACGTCTTTTACGTTTTTAGTTTTACTTTAAATGAGTATAATTCAATACTGTTGATGTCCTGTGTTCGTTAATTTCGTGAACTACCCAGAGCCAGTACCAGCACCGTCTGACTGCTGTGATAAAGCCCAGGGGTGATATCACACGCTTGTGACGCTGAGCCAGAGACTGCGATACGTAACATGCAGTTTCGCTGTTTCATTTGGGAGGAGAAGTTTCTGCAGTTTGTATGTACAGTAGACGCTTTGTGGATCACGTGAAGCTTCTACAGTTCTTCCTGGGGTTTTTCCATGAGACCTTCATTTTATCGCTCATGGCTTTCTTCCTTTCATCCGTCCACTTTGTCTATTTTTGTTCTGTAGATGTTGGGGTCTGCAGTGGCCTGAATGGTGAGTTGAGCATCAGTAAGGTGTCTTCGAACTTATTCGGCCCATGTCATACCTTAAAGGTTTCCAGTGGCTGTGAGTATTTGGCGTGTGAGTACATACCAAGGGAGTCTGTGTATGTGTCCATAGCATTTAATACGTCTTTTACTAATGTCAGCAGCAATATTTGAAATTTCCTCTGTGTTTTGTTGGTTTGCAGTCTGTATCCAGCTTCAGTTTTTAGTGTTCCAAGGATTTTCCTAATGATCTTTCGTTCTTCCTTTTGTAGATTTTTTAGTAGCTTCTTGTTATGGAGAGACAAGGTTTCTGCTGCGTATAGCATCTCAGGTTTAATGACAGTGCTGTAGTGCCTGATTTTTGCATGCATGGACTTGCACTTTCTGTTGTAGAGTTGGTGTGTTCGACCGTAGGCTCTCTTTAGTTTCTGTGCTCGAGTTTCTAGAGATTTTTTTTTTCGGTGGTATTTAAAATGTGGAACTCTGTTTATCCGTCCATATTTTGTGGTCAGATTCTGTATGTTTAAGAGTGTACATATAAATTCCGTTTCCTCAAAAGAAATTTGCAAGTCAACCTTCTCGGTGCATTCCTTGAGTATTTATATCTGATGTACTTATTTTTATTCATTGTCTGGCAAAATAGTGAGGTCATCGGCAAAGGCTAGGCAGGTGACTTCAGTTTTCCTTCCAATCTTCATTGGTTTCCGTAGGCCATGTTTTCTAAGCTGGCTCTCCCATTCCCTTATGACCTTGTCTCAAAAAATTCCGAGACTTCCGCTCAATGAGCTTACCTGTTTTCTGGTCAAGTCCGAGTTCTGTTCGAGTGTTGACAAGGGATTTACGGTCGACTGAGTCATACGCCCTCTTGAAGTCGACGAATGTACATGTGGTGGGCTTATGTCTAATACCTCTGTATTTCAACGCTGTTTTTAGATTAAAAATTTGCTCAGGGCAGGAACGTCCGGGTCAGAAACCCGCTTCATACTCCCCAATCTTGTGTTCAATTTGTTCCTGTGTTCTCTGCAAGAGGCATGAAGAGAGATCTTGTAGGTGACTGGTAGCAGTGAAATGCCTCGGTAATTGTTGACATCCGTTCTGTCGCCTGTTTTGTGCAGGGGGTGGATAAGTGCACTCTTCCAATCGTCAGGTAATTCTTCTGTTCGCCAAATTTCTTTGATAATTTCCATGAGCTCCTCAAATGATTTAGGACCTAAAGTTTTCCGTAGTTCTGCTAGTATGTTGTCTTCACCAGCCGCTTTGTTGTTTTTCAGATGGTGCATGTGCTTGAGGATTTCTTCTTTGGAGGGTTGTATTGAGTTTTGGTTGGTGTGTGCGGGTTCAGTAAATGGGAATCTTTCTGTGGGTTCTGGACAATATCTCTTGAATTTGCTACGAAGCCCTGAAAAATACGCTATCTCTGTCTTTTGTTATTGCCGTTGGGGGTAATAACTATTCCTTCACATCTCATTAACAATATGTAAGTGAATCATATTGTGAAAAGGTAAGTGTCGCTTAAGTAATTTGCATAAGTATTAAGATTTGTTGCTAAACTTGCTGTTCTGTGACTGCTAAACGACGTGATGTGCCTTGAAGATTATAAACGATATTATCCAAGTTGGTGGAGAATTACATTTTGATGTTGAGATTTTAATTCAGTGTGTAACGGAGATTTTAGCCTTATGTAATTTCTATACGTTAATTTTATTTTGTCGTCTGTTTTATCAATTTTCTTCATTTTCATTGTAAGTCAGTACATTTTATTTACCTATTTTGTTACAAATGTAAAATATTAATAAATGTATCACTATGCATGAAACTTTATTTGTACTCTCTTTAATTCTACTTTTGTGTGTTGTTAATGTAATTAATGTATGTAATCAAATACCACGCCCGTTAAGTCAAAATTAATATCTGCGGCTTGTAAGAGAGTTAGGAGACGGACAGACGGTTGATAATGAGTTTATGGTGTATAGAGGGGAACCTTTGTGGATGAACAGTTCACGTAATGAGGAAGAAGAAATATTTTGTAGCAATGAATTACACTGTAACTTAACCGAGAAAAGTGATGTAGGAAATATTTCAGTGGGAAGGAGATGAAAGTATGCTACTTTGAGAATTCGACAGTGTAACGAAATGTGGTGTCGGAGACTGTTTAAAGACATCATAGAAGAACACGTGGGTGTACATCATAAAATTAGAACGTGGATTATTCAAAGGCTGTAAAGGTGTATCAATAAAGAAAAAAAGCCGGTTGGAAAATGTAAGAAGGAGCGGAATTAAGTTTCTGATGAAGAGACGCAAGAGGGAACAGATGAACAGATCAAGAATTGTTTAATGGCTGACAGGTGTTGCGTCAAGTGGGAAGAATTCTGAGTAATTATTTGGACTCTAATTGAAAACCTGTGGGCAGGAGATTTGAAGGAAGAGTATAATGGCGTGTACACTCAGCAGTAAAATTTTATTTGTCCGCAACGTGGAGTGTGTACGTGTCGGGAGGATAGTCTGTGACAAATGAACACACTGCATTTGTGAATAAGTGACTGTTGTGTGGGCTTTCATATTAGGCAGAGAGATTAAAAGTGGCTTCATTATTTGTGAGGACATAGTACATGTTTTGCTGGAAATGGGGGTTTGAAATATATACGAATATGCACGCTGTCCTACACATACCTCTTACGGCGGGTGCTCATTGTTAAACTCATGTGCGGTGCCTTGGACACATTCGCATCACATTCAAGTCTGAGCCATATCCAGAAATTTATCGTGGAGTGATTAAAAAAATTCTTGTCGACGAGCTGTTTTCTGGAGCTGCATTTCTGCTGAGGATAATTTTCAACGGATTTATATGTTTGCGCTGAAAAGGTCACCATTTTCGTAGCCGTCTCACAATAAGATCAGCGGCAGCAATGCAGTCCATCGAGTTTCACACAGCATCCTGCCGCCGGAAAGTGTCTCCAGACAGAGCTATGAGAATCTCAGAAATATATCTTTGACAGCAACCGAAAACAATAACAAAAGCGTATTTACTGTGGCTCCAAAGAGGTCGCGATTAGCGCGAAGTAAGTATTAGACAAATGAATTAATTCAACTTCAAAACGTGTGCAATAGGAACTGAAATAATAAAAATAAATTAAACTTGCAACGCATAAATTTGAAAATATACTCAGTTAACGACAGCTGGGCCGACGTTAAGAAACGAACACTGTACTTTCTCTCGCAGTCTGTTATCTTAAAACTTCTGTTGATGTACATCCTCTTAAACAGTCTCATTGAGAGAAATTGTATGAATGGAACGTGAAATTATTGGTTTTGTTACGTTACAAGTTGAAAGCTAGGGAAGTGTAATTTTGGTCTGTCAATTAACCAACTTTTAAACGGTGTGCAACATATGAACGATAAACAAATTCTCTGCCTAGTAGAAATTCTTAGTTGACAAACCAGATGTCAAATGTGTGGTGTGTCTACTGCAACATGTTTCGGGGTTACGTTATCAATTTATCAGGAGCTATAAAAGACGGGAACACGACAATACACATCTATAAGCTACTACACATATTGACAGCGATGTAAATACGTACATGGTCCTGTAGTATAACATACCTTTGCCATTAGCAATCGGCGGAATAAGAAAGCCAGCAGCCTCTTTCTTGAACATCTCGTGTTGGCGCATAATATTCCCATAAGGCTCAATTATAAACGAAAGGCATATGAGTTAAGCTGCCAAAGATAGTACTATTTCGTAACGCTTTTGTCAGAGTCACCAACGATGTTATTGTACATGGTAAAATCTTTGAACAATACCTCAAGTCGTAGCAACTCATTAGAACCAATACTGCACTTACGTTCCAATGAGTGCATCGTTACAAAATGACCAACAGACACGTTAAAACCAATGCCTCTAAGCGGAATAAGTCGATGGCTGCCTCCCGAGGAGTGTATCGCCAAAGTGAGCCCAGAAATGCCTCTTGGACACTTCTCTCTTCTTATTTAACGCGCTATTTCTGCCATAAAGCGCAAAAAATCACGACCTTCTCTAAATTTGACAGCAACTTTCCTTCACTGTAAGTTACCCCCAAGCTGTCTGTGATGCTACCCAACAAATGCTGTTCAATCTTGAGGTGCTTAATCACCATCGATGAACCAGTCTCTGTTACTATGCACTGTAAACTTTTTTTAAAGTTTCTTCCCACTTGCCCCATATATTTCATTTCACAATCCTGACAGTTTATTTTATAAAGCCCCACTTTTCTCATCCAGTCTTCCAGTGTGCCATTTGGTGATGGTGTAACGGAATCCTGAAACGTATTGTGCTGAACATATAACAGATTTGGCAGGTGGTGCGTAACATTCCCTGTACTGATTCATGAGACCGTTACACGATCGATTTGCAACAGAGATGATCATAGAGATTTCCAGACGATCCGGCAGACTGACGATCCGTATGTGTCAGTGAAAAGATTGTAGTTATATGTCACTTAATGTCCTTTTCGTCTTCTCTATCTTTCATTCCAAGTAGTATTGCTACCCTTATATTTTGTACACAAATTGTAAATCGAATGGAATTAGGTTTGATGTTAACTTTGAGACCGAGTTGGCTTGTTTAGGTAGTTTGTCTTTTTGGAATTAATATTAAATACGAAAGTTGAAGTACTAATTCTTACGGTAATCGTTGAACTGTACTGCACTATGAGCATGTTAAGTCACAGCGTACACTAGGGGTTAAGAGAGGTTTTTATCTGATTGTGGCAGCGTACTATTGATATCAGACTGAAAGTGATAACTTTGAATTTTTATTGATGTAGTTAAAAGATTGAACCATTTAGGCACGTTGTTGTCTGCCGAGCACGTAACCGCCAGGGTAGACGAAAGCGCTAACGCACTGCTTCCTGGACTCGGGTAGGCGCACCGGCCCCGGATCGAATCCGCCCGGAGGATTAACGACGAGGGTTTATGGTTTTAGGCGGTTTTCTACATCCCGCTAGGTGAATACCGGGCTGGTCCCCACGTTTCGCCTCAGTTACACGCGTCGCAGACATTTGAAACTCGTCCGCACTATTTCACGATTTACACTCGATGCAGACAGTTGGGGTACGCTGATTCCGTCCTGGGGGGTACGGGGTGGCAGCAGGAAGGGCATCCGGCAACCCCTAAAACTAACACTGCCACATCCGTTGTAACCACGCCGACCCTGCCATCGCTGCGGGACTACGGCGTAAGCGAAAGAAAACGAGGAAGAAGAAAGTTGTCTGCGGAACACTTGTGCGCTATTTTGTGCCACTGAACGTTGTTTTTCGCGTTCTGGTACCAAATTTATGCTGAAAACACAGAGGAAGAGTTAGTCGCCTCGAATATTCCGGTCTTGGAGTTGCCACAGCTACTGCTACTGCTACTGCTCCTGCTAGCCGGCCGGAGTGGCCGAGCGGTTAAAGGCGCTACAGTCTGGAACCGCACGACCGCTACGGTCGCGGGTTCGAATCCTGCCTCGGGCATGGATGTGTGTGATGTCCTTAGGTTGGTTAGGTTTAAGTAGTTCTAAGTTCTAGGGGACTTATGACCACAGCAGTTGAGTCCCATAGTGCTCAGAGCCATTTGAACCATTTTTTTGCTACTGCTACTGCTATTGCTCGTAGAACATAATGTTAGACACAGGTCATCTTGGAGCGCTTTAGGTGTCGTATACCTGATATCATGCAGTCACGTATCCCTACACCGATAATGTAAGTCATGATGGCGACGTGGTGTGTATGTATCAGTCGGTCGTTTGGAATCAACAGTTTCAAAATGGTTCAAATGGCTCTAAGCACTATGGGACTTAACATCTGAGGCCATCAGTCCCCCAGACTTAGATCTACTTAAACCTAAATAACTTAAGGACGTCACACACATCCATGCCCGAGGCAGGATTCGAACCTGCGACCGTAGCATCCGCCCGGTTCCGGACTGAAGCGCCTAGAACCGCAAAGTCACAGCGGCTGGCCAATCAGCTGTTTAAGGAAAGGGAAACCTACGTTTCTCGCATTTTTAGACTTAGAGAAAGCTTTTGACAATGTTGACTGGAATACTCTCTTTCAAATTCTGAACGTGGTAGGGGTAAAATACAGGGAGTGAAAGTCTATTTACAATTTGTCCAGAAACCAGATGGCAGTTATAAGAATCGAGGGGCATGAAAGGAAAGCAGTGGTTGGGAAGGGACTGAGACAGGGTTGTAGCCTAGCCCCGATGTTATTCAATCTGTAAAATGAGCTAGCAGTAAAGAAAACAAAAGGAAAATTTGGAGAAGAAATAAAAACTTTGAGGTTCGCCGATGACATTGTAATTCTGTCAGCGACAGCAAAGGACCTGGATGAGCAGCTGAACGGAATGGACAGTGTCTTAGGAAAAGGATATAAGATGAACATCAACAAAAGCAAAACGAGGATAATGGACTGTAGTCGAATTAAATCGGGTGATGCTGCGGTAATTAGATTTGGAAATGAGACACTTAAAGTAGTAAAGGAGTTTTGCTATTTGGGGAGCAAAATAACTGATGATGGTCGAAGTAGAGAGGATATAAAATATAGACTGGCAACGGCAAGGAAAGCGTTTCTGAAGAAGAGAAATTTGTTAACATCATCGATTATAGGTTTAAGTGTCAAGAGGTCGTTTCTGAAAGTATTTGTATGGAGTGTAGCCATGTATGGAAGTGAAACGTGGACGATAAATAGTTTAGACAGGAAGAAAATAGAAGCTTTTGAAATGTGGTGTTACAGAAATATTCTGAAGATTTGATGGGTAGATCACATACATAATGAAGAGATATTGAACAGAATTGGAGCGAAGAGAAATTTGTGGCGCATCTTGACTAGAAGAAAGGATCGGTTGGTAGGGCATATTCTGAGGCATCAAGGTATCACCAATTTAGTATTGGAGGGCAGCGCGGAGGGTAAAAATCGTAGAGGGAGACCAAGAGATGAATACACTAAACAGATTCAGAAGGGTGTAGGTTGCGGTAAGTACTGGGAGATGAAGAAGCTTGCACAGGATAGAGTAGAATGGAGAGCTGCATCAAATCCGTCTCTGGACTGAAGGCCACAACAACAAGAAGACAGGATGATGAAAGGGTGCAAGTACTCTGAAACCAGTGTACGACACTCCTCGGTCGTCACGGTGCCTTCCACTGAACCTGTGGATGCGCACGTAAATGTTCCCCAGAGCATGATGGAGCCGCCAGCCACCGGCATGTCTCCGTCCCGGAGTGCAGGACTCAAGGCGCTGATCTCCTGGAAGGCGACGGATTCGCGCCCTCCCATCCGCATGATGAAGGAGGTATAGGGATACATCAGACCATACAACGCTCTGGCACTGCACCAACTTTCAGTGCCGATGGTCACGTGCCCATTTCCGTCGTAGTTGCGGATGTCGTTTGTAACCTCCCCCTCACTTATCGACCTTAATGACAGTGAAAAATTAAACCGCGTGTACCTAATGGAAATTTGGGAAAAGAAGTCGTCACCGAGGTTAATTTGTTGGTAAAGAGGGAGGAAAGGGTTACATCTAAATGAAAGGAAAAATGCTAATGAAACTGGTGGAAATTAATTTTGAAATAGGGGTAAAGTTAATAAAGAAAGTAAATGTGCGGCCGTTACGTTAACAATCAACTAGCGGTAATTAGATGTTTGAGATTTGGGGGAAATTACGGTCGTCAGTCCTAAGGACAATTACTATAGTAACTGAAAAAGAAAGATTATTACACATATAATTAGCACTAGAAGCGTGGCAATTGCAGGTTGACAAGTGTAGTGTGAAAACTGAAAGTTTGTCAGAAGTAATAAATTTCGCTACACTCTGACTTAATTTAGCAAAAGAATTAATAAAACCGGAAAATCGAAAGTTAATTTAGTGACTGAAGTTAATAGTGAGCTTTCTTTCTGAAGCACATCGAAATTCAGTAAAATACGGTTAGTCTTGGACTACCTCAACAATCATTTCAAAAGCTACTTGAATCTACGCAATTTAGAAATAAGAGATTTAACTTTTAACTTGAATTAAATGATTCTGAACAATTAACAATAGTAAAATTTAGTACGTACCAAGCTGAGCTGCAGTCACAGGTAAGCTAAAATATGGTAACAAAACTAGCACTCTTAATTTATGCTTGTGTAATCTAGATATTGTAGCCGGCTATGAATACTTAAACTGAACTATGAAATTAAAGTAGTGAAATGCTATATTATTATTTTAATGCTGGCGTTTGAATTTCAACGACACTCGGGTTCATTCCGGAAAAGGAATGGACCCTGCTTGGTAATGCAATTGGGACAATGAGCAACAAAGGTTCATGCTAAGTTGCTGTAATTTTGTGATGCAACAATTTTAAAAGTTTTAAAAGCTGAGGTCTGCCATACAGTTCTAAAACTTTACGTGCTCCCAGTCTTCCTTGTTGGTTGATTGAAGGTTTGAAGCCGTCGACCGAGGAGGTGACGACAGTCACTCATTGTCGGCCGTCGCTGTTGCAGAAGCTGGATGTTGGCGCCCCTTCTTCTCGACACGGTCACCAGACGAAACGGGCTCTTGATGTGCGCCAGATAATGCTTCCCGTCCGCGACACCATGTCAGAAACTATCATCGCAAGTCGAGCGCAATTACATGCTGCCAAACCCCGAAAACGCGCAACTCGCGGGAGCTTCACACAACACACCTGCTCCACTCGCTACTCCCGCCAGACTCCCCCTGCCCGCGCTCCACGCGACAGCGTTAACACTACCAAAGATCCTCAACACTTTGGTTCCCCACACGACCTATCGATGTATCCGTTCGATAGCATAGTTTTCCCTAGGCCAGACCCAGCGTAAAAATACAAATAATATTTACGAAACAAACCAATTATACATCGACATAAATGCATAAATATATATATATATACAAATAGTAAAACAATTACAATATGTAAAGGCACAGAGATGTCATATATTCAGGTAACAAAAATAAGGAAAACAAATTTATAGTACAATAGATGGAAATAGGAGGATATGCATTTCCAGCGTTACACGTTGTGTTAACATTGACACGTGCAGGGATCGTCGGCTGCGGAGGCCCATTATAGGGAGTGTTCGGAGCACAGTGTGTTCAGACACGTTTGTTCTCTGCCCAGCCTGGTGTTAGTTCCCCCCCACAGATAGCCGCCTATACTGTTTTATCAATCTGCCCAGCCTACGACGTCCGACATCTGAAATGGAGGATGGCTGCCCACCCCCATGACGTATGGTTTCGCTACTTGTTGAAGACACTTACCACAACACTGCTCCAACACCCGACAAGTCGTGCAGTTTCCGAAGTGCTCGTGCTGAGCCTCCACGCAGTCACATACGGCTCTCGGTCGATTTCAAATATCGGACGACTTCCCCATTCTACACACGGACAGCACGCTCACAGATACTATAAGCACCGTGCGTATTTCTAACAGTCATTCCTCACCCAGGTGACGCTGCTACCACCTGGACGGGTTTATATCGGTAGTAGGCGGTGGTCATAATGTTCTAGCTGATCAGTGTGTATACAGGTTGATTCAAAAAGAATACCACAACTTTAGGAATTTAAAACTCTGCAACGACAAAAGGCAGAGCTAAGCACTATCTGTCGGCGAATTAAGGGAGCTATAAAGTTTCATTTAGTTGTACATTTCTTCGCTTGAGGCGCTGTTGACTAGGCGTCAGCGCCAGTTGATGCTAAGATGGCGACCGCTCAACAGAAAGCAGAGAGCTGCAAATTCCACAATCAACTGTATGGAGAGTCCTACGAAAAAGGTTAGTTACGAAACCTTATCGCCTGAAATTGGTTCAAGCACTGTCTGCAGCTGATAAGATTAAAAGAATCGATTTCTGTGATTTTATCCTCGCTCAAATGGAAACAGATGAATCTTTCGTTTCAAAGATTGTGTTTAGTGATGAAGCAACTTTCCACACTAACGGGAAAGTCAACCGTCAGAATGTCTGTATATGGGGCACTGAGAATCCGCGGGAAACAACTCAGTATGAACGTGACTCACCTAAGGTGAACGTTTTCTGTGCCATTTCAGCCAATAAAGTTTTTGGTCCCTTTTTCTTCGAAGGTGCTACTCTAACTGGACTACAGTATCTGGAGATGTTAGAGAATTGGCTGTTCCCTCAGCTCGAACAAGAAGCACAACAGTTCATATTTCAGCAGGATGGAGCGCCACCACATTGGCACTTATCTGTCCGTAACTACCTGAACGTCAACTACCCGAGGCGATGGATCGGCCGCCAGGCAGCCTGTGACAGAGCACTTCATCACTGGCCTCCAAGAAGCCCTGATCTTACCCCCTGCGATTTTTTCTTATGGGGGTATGTTAAGGATATGGTGTTTCGGCCACCTCTCCCAGCCACCATTGATGATTTGAAACGAGAAATAACAGCAGCTATCCAAACTGTTACGCCTGATATGCTACAGAGAGTGTGGAACGAGTTGGAGTATCGTGTTGATATTGCTCGAGTGTCTGGAGGGGGCCATATTGAACATCTCTGAACTTGTTTTTGAGTGAAAAAAAACCTTTTTAAATACTCTTTATAATGATGTATAACAGAAGGTTATATTGTGTTTCTTTCATTAAATACACATTTTTAAAGTTGTGGTATTCTTTTTGAATCACCCTGTATTATAGATGGCGCTCTAGCACGTAAATAATAACAGACGCTTCTTCGAATACGATTTTGAGTCAAAATTACAAAGCAGACAGTGAGAAACTTTCGGAAATTTAAGATTTTAAAGGAACGAACATTTAAATTTTTAGGATTCCCTTGTAGGATCACTTTGTTGTACGTCTGTCTGTCTGTCCTATTGTGAATAACCCTTTTTCGTAGGAAAGAGTAGACACATGAAGTTGAAATTTACATCACGCACTAAGGCCTGCAGTGTCCCTTGGCCTTGCGAAGAAATGAAGTTTCTCAATCAATGCAGTCAGCCGCGCGGGATTAGCCGAGCGGTCTTGGGCGCTGCAGTCATGGACTGTGCGGCTGGTCCCGGCGGAGGTTCGAATCCTCCCTCGGGCATGGGCGTGTGTGTTTGTCCTTAGGATAATTTAGATTAAGTAGTGTGTAAGCTTAGGGTCTGATGACCTTAACAGTTAAGTCCCACAACATTTCACACACATTTGACACACAATGCAGCAAAAACGTACGGCCATTGATGTCACACATTCTGATATTCCCAAACTCATTCATCAAAACTTACAGAGTACTTTTCATTGACCTAAAATCACGAAATCTGGGAAGAAACAAAGTTTCACTGTACAAGTAAAGGGAAAAAAAATGTTTATTTGTAATTATACACACATGAAAAAAAGTTTTGCATCACCCCAGTTCACGGAACTCCTGATGATAGTCGTCGACTGTGGATACTGTATCACAGACACAGTCCCTTCGACTGTTCAGAGATGTCACTAAACACGCCCAAAGATGTAAATAACCATGCATGAGCAGCGCCCATTAGACGGAGGGGTCCGACAGCCGATCAGTTACAGTCATTCCACTAGAAAGGAGGTACACAGCTCGTGTTGTCTGTAGTTCAACCATGCCTAGACTGTCTCGGTTCGATCGTGTCGCCAATTTTCTTCTGTGCCAGGAAGGGATGTCAACAAGGGAAGTGTCTAGGCGTCTCGGAGTGAAACAAAGCGAATTTGTTCGGACATCGAGGAGATACAGAGAGACAGAAACGATGACATACCTCGTTCAGGCCGCCCATGGGTTACTACTGCAGTATATGACCGCTACCTACGGTTTATGGCTCGGAGGAACCATGACAGCAATGCCACCATGTTGAATAATGTCTTTCGTGCAGCCACAGGACGTCTTGTTACGACTCAAATAGGCTGCATGATGCACTATTTAACACCGACGTCAACGGCGAGGTCCATCTTTGCAACCACGACACCATGCAGCGCGGTACAGATGGGCCCAACAACATGCCGAGTGGACCTCTTAGGATTGACATCAAGTTCTCTTCACCAATGAGTGTGGCATATGTTTTCAACTAGACAATGGTCGGAGACGTGTTTAGAGGCAACCCGGTCAGGTTGAATGCCTTGGACACACTGTCCAGCAAGGAGGAGGTTTCCTGCTGTTTTGGGGTGGAATTATGTGGGGCCGACGTACACCGCTGGTGGTCATGAAAGGTACTGTAACGGGTGTACGATGCCATCCTCCGACCGATAGCGCAACCAAATCGGCAGCGTATTGGCTAGGCATTTGTCTTCATGGACGACAATTCGCGCCCGCATGGTGCACATCTTGTGACTGACTTCCTTCAGGATAACGACATCGCTCGACTAGGGTGGCCAGCATGTTCTCCTGACATGTACCCTATCGAACATGCTTGGAATAGATTGAAAAGGGCTGTTTATGGACGACGTGACCCACCAACCACTCTGAGTGATCTACGCCAAATCGCCGTTGAGGAGTGGGACCAACAGTGCCTTGATGAACTTGTGGATAATATGCCACGATGGATACAGGCATGCATCAATGCAAGAGGATGTGTTGCTGGGTTGTAGAGATACCGGTGTGTACAGCAATCTGGACCACCACCTCTGAAGGTCTCGCTGTGTGGTGGTACAACATGCAATTTGTGATTTTCATGAGCAATAGAAAGGGTGGAAATGATGTTTACGTTGATGTCTATTCCAGTTTTCTGTATAGGTTCCGGAACTCTCGGAACCGAGGTGATTCAAACCTTTTTTTGATGTGTGTATTACACGAAAAATATTTCTTTTGTCATTTGTTACCCGACTTCAAACTTAAAACAATCAGTAGTTCTGCATTCAGGATAACTGGGTTGTAGTTGTAAAAGCTAAAGGAAACACTGTGTGCCGGATAGAGACTAGAAATTGGGACCTCTGTCTTTCGCGGGCAAGTGCTCTGTTCTAGAAAGACTTTATTGCTCATATGACGCCTTTCGCAATTTAACCATTATCAGATATCGAGGAGCGATTACTGCACGTAGATATGGCGTTTAAAGTGCGGTAATCGCTCCTGTATATCTGACGTTGGATCAGTACCGAAACCCGTCGTATGAACAATAAAAATCAATCCTTGCCAGATGGGTGACTTGTATCATTGCAACCCAATCAGCCTGAAAGACTACTTATTGATTTTATAAAAATGGTCGCCTTCCTCCTGCATGACTATGTGTCATATTTATGTTATTCAAATTAAAGCGTTCTCCAAAATCTTGGAATCCATGGGACCGAGATCTTGTCAGTATCTGTGTCGATTGTAGGCCTAAATGGTCGAGATTCTCGATTTTTGGGATGGCTGAGGTATTTATGCACAAAATTAAGTTTGTACGGAATTCTCAGTGGCAAAGTCCTACTCGTATCTGGCCAATTTTTTATTTATGTAGATAATGTTTGATTGTTGATTACGTTTACCTATGACTTGTCTTTTTTGGGATCATAAACATTTTATTTTATCTGATATATATTAGAGTTGACGGTAAATTGAGTTCATGGTTCAGAGTAGTTTCAGGGGTAAGACAAGGCTGCAACCTGTCTCCACTGTTGTTCATATTATTTATGGATCATATGTTGAAAACAATAGACTGGCTGGGTGAGATTAAGACATGTGAACACAAAATAAGCAGTCTTGCATATGCGGATGACTTAGTTGTGATGGCAGATTCGATTGAAAGTTTGCAAAGTAATATTTCAGAGCTAGATCAGAAATGTAAAGACTATGGTATGAAGATTAGCATCTCCAAAACGAAAGTAATGTCAGTGGGAAAGAAATATAAACGGATTGAGTGCCAAATAGGAGGAACAAAGTTAGAACAGGTGGACGGTTTCAAGTACTTAGGATGCATATTCTCACAGGATGGCAACATAGTGAAAGAACTGGAAGCGAGGTGTAGCAAAGCTAATGCAGTGAGCGCTCAGCTACGATCTACTCTCTTCTGCAAGAAGGAAGTCAGTACCAAGACTAAGTTATCTGTGCACCGTTCAATCTTTCGACCAACTTTGTTGTATGGGAGCGAAAGCTGGGTGGATTCAGGTTACCTTATCAACAAGGTTGAGGTTACGGATATGAAAGTAGCTAGGATGATTGCAGGTACTAGTAGATGGGAACAATGGCAGGAGGGTGTCCACAATGAGGAAATCAAAGAAAAACTGGGAATGAACTCTATAGATGTAGCAGTCAGGGCGAACAGGCTTAGATGGTGGGGTCATGTTACGCGCATGGGAGAAGCAAGGTTACTCAAGAGACTCATGGATTCAGCAGTAGAGGGTAGGAGGAGTCGGGGAAGATCGAGGAGAAGGTACCTGGATTTGGTTAAGAATGATTTTGAAGTAATAGATTTAACATCAGAAGAGGCACCAACGTTAGCACTGAATAGGGGATCATGGAGGAACTGTATAATGGGGGCTATGCTCCAGACTGAATGCTGAAAGGGATAATCAGTCTTAAATGATGATGATGATGATGATATATAATTGTTATTTCATGTAGTGATACGTTCTATGACCTTGGAGATTTGCTCCTCATTTTGGTCCCATGGATCTAGACGTGTAAGATAAAAAAAGAAAAAGAAATAGAGTCGTGTCCTGAACAGAGTTCAGATTCTGAACTAACGTCTAAACTCACCAGCCATCGATATTCATGCAATCGGCCCTGAGAGTTTGTCTCACACTTACTGTTCCATATGTTACGTAATATTGAGCCATTTAGCTACATGGATTTTTTTTCATATTTTCCATGGACTCTATAAATATTCCGTACAAGGTCAAGTAAATTATTGCACTGTCATGTACTTCGTAAATTAGCTCTGTGGTAACACTTGTTGTGTGGTATTTTGTTCGCACAACAGGTAACGGTATCACAGTCTGCCCCTGCGCAGTGTTGTGTGCAGCTGACCGGTTCTGTGCAGGTACGTGGTCTGCCGTATTTCGCCGGTGGGGAACGCTTCTGCTGAAGGGAAAGGGGTCGGCAGCGCACGGCAACTCTGGATTTGGAGAGGCGTGCAACGGCCGGCGCTGTCTTCGGCAAAGACGTGCGAAGTACTGCCGCGCTGGCGCGTGGCGCAACGGCCCACAGGCAGCTCCAAACAAGGAGGCCCCGAGAGAACTCCGCCGCTTTTTGCGGACGCACTGCACAGTGGCCGGCGCTCTTACGTCACACTGCCAAACCAGAGCGTGCGCGCCCATATTGTCTGCCTCCTCCAAAATAACGGTGCTGTGGTCTAGCAGTTTTTCACTTTGCAACGCAAGCGAAAAGGGCTGGTGGATGCAAGATCGGGCAGCTGCCCCCTCCTAGAATCTGGATACAGGTTTCTTACGCATTACATCTGTGGTGTCACCGCCAGACACCACACTTGCTAGGTGGTAGCCTTTAAATCGGCCGCGGTCCGTTAGTATACGTCGGACCCGCGTGTCGCCACTATCAGTGATTGCAGACCGAGCGCCGCCACACGGCAGGTCTAGTCTAGTACTCGCCCAGTTGTACAGCCGACTTTGCTAGCGATGGTTCACTGTTTACATACGCTCTCATTTACAGAGACGACAGTTTAGCATAGCCTTCAGCTACGTCATTTGCTACGACCTAGCAAGGCGCCGTATTCAGTTACTATAATTACTTCCAGAATGTATTCTGAACAGATACTATTGTGAACCATGTACCGTCAAGAGCGACGTTGATCATTTATGGATTAAAGCTAAGTATCAAACTAATTACGTCCGCTTTCTGAATTCTCATTCCTTGTCATGTTCCAGACCTCACGTCAGTATATTTCTTCCCTCCTCACGCCAGCCTGCGTGAGCTAAAACGCGTGCATTTCGGCCTCCACTCGTAACACGGTGTTGGCTCTTCTGCTAACACAAAAACATCTCTTACGCATTACTAGATATAATTATCTGTAATTGTACCACACCGTACAACTAACACTGCAGAGTGCGACTGGTTGCTGGTTAAGTCCTGGATTTTATAAAGAAAAAAATTCTATTACAGAGTTTGGAAAAAATCTGTTTACTCAACATCTTGCCCCATCAGCTAATCACATTTATGGCACACTTGTTCTAGCCTGTTCATTACTTTTATTTTTATTTACAAGTGGCAAGGGCCTTATCGACCATACGCCACCTCTACAAGCCTCTTCCGTATTACGTTCTGTTAGAAGAGCGCACTGTTAGTCCATTCAATGTTCGTGTTCATCGTAGTTGTGTCCTTCCGGATGTTATCTCTCCAACTACTTCTGGGTCTTCCTCTTGTTCCATCTATTGTCCTTCCGAATGCTATTTTAGGTAGTCAGTTTTCTGTCACTCATGCTACGTGGCCTGCCCAATTCACCCTTCTCTTCTTTAGCACATCTATTATGTTACGGTGTTTGTACAGCTCCCTTAACCCTTCATTTTTTTCTTATTCTCCATTTCATGTTATCTTCATCATACACACTCCTGGAAATGGAAAAAAAACACATTGACACCGGTGTGTCAGACCCACCATACTTGCTCCGGACACTGCGAGAGGGCTGTACAAGCAATGATCACACGCACGGCACAGCGGACACACCAGGAACCGCGGTGTTGGCCGTCGAATGGCGCTAGCTGCGCAGCATTTGTGCACCGCCGCCGTCAGTGTCAGCCAGTTTGCCGTGGCATACGGAGCTCCATCGCAGTCTTTAACACTGGTAGCATGCCGCGACAGCGTGGACGTGAACCGTATGTGCAGCTGACGGACTTTGAGCGAGGGCGTATAGTGGGCATGCGGGAGGCCGGGTGGACGTACCGCCGAATTGCTCAACACGTGGGGCGTGAGGTCTCCACAGTACATCGATGTTGTCGCCAGTGGTCGGCGGAAGGTGCACGTGCCCGTCGACCTGGGACCGGACCGCAGCGACGCACGGATGCACGCCAAGACCGTAGGATCCTACGCAGTGCCGTAGGGGACCGCACCGCCACTTCGCAGCAAATTAGGGACACTGTTGCTCCTGGGATATCGGCGAGGACCATTCGCAACCGTCTCCATGAAGCTGGGCTACGGTCCCGCACACCGTTAGGCCGTCTTCCGCTCACGCCCCAACATCGTGTAGCCCGCCTCCAGTGGTGTCGCGACAGGCGTGAATGGAGGGACGAATGGAGACGTGTCGTCTTCAGCGATGAGAGTCGCTTCTGCCTTGGTGCCAATGATGGTCGTATGCGTGTTTGGCGCCGTGCAGGTGAGCGCCACAATCAGGACTGCATACGACCGAGGCACACAGGGCCAACACCCGGCATCATGGTGTGGGGAGCGATCTCCTACACTGGCCGTACACCACTGGTGATCGTCGAGGGGACACTGAATAGTGCACGGTACATCCAAACCGTCATCGAACCCATCGTTCTACCATTCCTAGACCGGCAAGGGAACTTGCTGTTCCAACAGGACAATGCACGTCCGCATGTATCCCGTGCCACCCAACGTGCTCTAGAAGGTGTAAGTCAACTACCCTGGCCAGCAAGATCTCCGGATCTGTCCCCCATTGAGCATGTTTGGGACTGGATGAAGCGTCGTCTCACGCGGTCTGCACGTCCAGCACGAACGCTGGTCCAACTGAGGCGCCAGGTGGAAATGGCATGGCAAGCCGTTCCACAGGACTACATCCAGCATCTCTACGATCGTCTCCATGGGAGAATAGCAGCCTGCATTGCTGCGAAAGGTGGATATACACTGTACTAGTGCCGACATTGTGCATGCTCTGTTGCCTGTGTCTATGTGCCTGTGGTTCTGTCAGTGTGATCATGTGATGTATCTGACCCCAGGAATGTGTCAATAAAGTTTCCCCTTCCTGGGACAATGAATTCACGGTGTTCTTATTTCAATTTCCAGGAGTGTATTTGACCAAACATTTTCTTCGAATTTTTCTTTCAAATATTAAAAGTTTTTCTTCATCTTCGCCGCCCTGAGTGGCCGAGCGGTTCTAGGCGCTACAGTCTGGAACCGCGCGATCGCTACGGTCGCAGGTTCGAATCCTGCCTCGGGCATGGATGTGTGTGATGTCCTTAGGTTAGTTAGGATTACCGTGCTGATAAACCTCTACGTTATTTGATTTCCGAACAGCTGATCAAAACTGAACGTACTCAGACATTACTCTCTTTACTTATTCTGATCAATACTAAACTGACACACAATATTTTTAGCGCAACGCAATCTGACTTTTAATAATCCCTACAAAAGAATGGCCCTGACTAACGACAACCTATACCTTTCGTGAATCACTTACCTCACAAAAATCTTCGTTACTCGAACTACTGCAATACAGCGAGCGCCACTACTGCCAGTTAAGTAAAAGATTCTAACTTCAAAATGGTTCAAATGGCTCTGAGCACTATGCGACTTAACTTCGGAGGTCATCAGTCGCCTAGAACTTAGAACTAATTAAACCTAACTAACCTAAGGTCATCACACACATCCACGTCCGAGGCAGGATTCGAACCTGCGACCGTAGCGGTCACGCGGTTCCAGACTGAAGCGCCTAGAACCGCACGGCCACACCGGCAGGCAGATTCTAACTACTGAAGGCACTTACTACTGATAGGCATAGTAGGCAAATGAAAGATTTTGATAGAGAACAAACAATGTATTTACCTTAATAATGTTCAAAAGTCATTATATATATATATATATATATATATATATATATATATATATATATATATATATCAGTTCATGGTATCAAGTATTACAAATTTACTCTTTCTGGCGGACACACGTTCAGATCGTCCGCTCTTAAAATTCTGCCATCTCTCTCCCCACATCCACCACTGCTGGCGGTTCACCTCCAACTGCGCAACGCTACGCGCTGTTCACATCGAACTGCCCAACACTACAATAGCGAATATTCCAACAATGCTAACCAGCCACAAACTGCACACAGCACAGTCAGTGATTTTCATACAGAGCGCTACGTGGCGTTACCAACATAAAAACCTAAACAGCCTACTTACAACTGGCATAATGGTCGACTGACACAAGCGGATTTGGAAGTTAGTACTAAGTGATCTTTTGTGTAAGATTTTGATAAAACTAAAGAGTGTTTTTGTTCGCTGTTGCTAGACGGGCATCTGTACTTCTGTATCCATTCCATTATTGTTACTAAACAGGCTCCCTAAGCACTTGAAGCGGTCAACTGTTTTGAAGTGAATCCATCTACAGCCAAAGGTGCATCACTTTGGTTTTTCTTACTCATAACCAGATATTCTGTCTTTTCTTCATTAACATGTAATCCTACTTTCTCAGCAATTGTGATTAATTCTGTTTTGGAACTACTTATTAATGATACATCATCTGCGTAGGTACGTCTAGTGACGTTTATCTCCTCCATTTGGATCTTTTGTGGATTAGTTTTATTAAATTCTCTATCGATATTGTCTAAGACGAGGTTAAATAAGATATGTGAAATGGCGTCTTCTTGTCTCACACCAGTGAACACCGTAACATTTTCTGTTTCTCCTACAGATGTCTTGATACGACAGAAAATTTCATCTATACAGATTTTAATTAATCTGATTAGCTTGGATGGTATTTCGAATTTCCTCATTGTATTTAGAAGTGTCTGTCGGTGTATGCTATCGTACGCCTTTTTGAAATCTACAAATAATTTGTGTACATCCACATTGAATTCTCACACCTTTTCAGTTGTTTGTCTTCGAGTGAAAAGATGATCTAATGTTGATCTATTTCTGCGGAAACCGCATTGTTAGTCACCAATTAATTCTTCAGTAATTGGGATCTAGCTTATGTAAACCATATTAAAAACATCGATTATGCTACAAAAGACTCATCCGCAGCCTCTCTTGCTTCGTCACCGTTCAGAAACCGTCTTCCCTTGAGACGTTTCTTCAGGCTTCGTATTTCACTTTGTCAAACCGGAGGAAAAGCAATATGTTAAGTTAAAATGTGTGGATAAAAGTCCTATCTCAAAATCGCTAAAATTCCTCGGTTGTTAACTAGTTTCAGCTCATTGACGAGCCATCTTCAAATCAATAAAAATTATTACTCAATTCAGTATGTATCGGCCACCAGGCATTACACATCGCCGTAATCTGTTGAGCTGAATCTCTCTTGTTCTCACGGACTTACTAAAGTAGGAGGCACATATGAGTAACTTTGTACATTATGTAACCATGACGACCTACTTTAGTGGGTACATGACAACAAGAGCGATTCAGATCAACAGATTATGACGGTGTGTAATGCCTAGTGTCTGTTACACACTGACTTGAGTAATAATTTTTATTGATGAAAATTTTTATTCATCTGAAGACGGCAGGTCAATGAGCTGAAACCACTAATCAGTAAAGGAACTTTAGCAGTCTTCACCTAAGATTTTTATCCACGCATATTTACAGATAATAATAGTATGATACAGCCAAGTAAGATGAATAGGGCGAATATTTGAGGATTTCAAAATGAAGGTTGCCAGTTTCTGCTGCGTGATGGGTGAGATTTATCAACTTTCCTCGACGTGTGAAGACTAGTTGTTGCTTCAGCTTCAGTTTGTCGAAAAGTTTAACATTATTCTTTCATGTTGTTGTAAGTAGTTAATCATAGTCGTCCATCTTTATCCCAAAAGACGGATGCGAGCGACTTGTCTGCTGGTCTTTGCGTCTGCAACTTCTTTGGACGTGTAGGCTCACTATGTCTCCAATCACTGGTCTGTCATTTGGTTTCTGGATCCCAAGTGTAATTCCATGTTCACCCAATGTAACGAGACGATCCAAAAATCCCACCGGATCCCAAAGAAATTGGACCAAAATGGAATGGGAAACAACCACTCGTTTACTCTTTTGGTCTGCATGAAACATTTGGGAACCCATTTGTCTGTGAGCCATCTCATGTCCAAAATCTCATGGATAAATATCATCCACACGTTCTCGGAATATGCCCAGGGTCTCTGCTATCTTTTTAGCAATTATTCTCCGGTCACCCGGAAATGTGATTTGAGTTGGTCTTCCAGGACACTCTTCATCTTCAGTGCTGAAATGCTCTGTTTTAAATACGGCAACCCAAATGTTGATAATGGAGTTGAAGGGTGGTTACCACCCAATGTACGAGACATACTATCATAAATTATAAATTTGTTTGGCCATGCTCTCCCCTAAATTGCTAAATCCTCGTAAAATTACGATTGTAGTAGGGTATAAAACAGGAAATTTTGTACTAAAGTTGGTTTGTAACATATCACTGTAACTAACTAATGCTCATCTATAAATTATGACTTCTTTTGAATAAAATTGGAATAGTACAATTTACGATGGTTTAGTAGCAATTGAACATTTTCCCCCATTGAGTGTTCTAGGTTTAATCAGAGCACCACTTTCTTTCACAGTAAAGTCTCTATCTTCGTGCACCATGTTCTCTTCAAACCTTCACAGAAAAAAAAACTAATGTTATTCCTACACAATTACTAACACATACACTGATGAGGCGAAAAATCATGACCAGCTGCCTAATAGCGTGTTTGTCCATCTTGGGAACGAAATACATCACTGATTCTGCGTATCAGGGAGCGGACAGTTTGTTGGTAGGTTTGTGGAGGTATTTGACAGTAGATTTCTATTCACAGGTCATGTAATTAGCGTAAATAACAGGCCGCTGATTTGCGTACGCGGCGATGGCGACCGATAGGGACCGTGGATAGGTTCCATAGGATTTACATCAGGTGAATTTCGTCGCATCATCGTGAGTTCACTATAATGCTCTTCATACCACTGTAGGACGGTTCTTGCTCCGAGAGACGGGGAATTATTGTCCTGAAAGCTGACATCATCGTCGGCGAAGGCCTCAAGCAGGAAGGGATTCAAGTGGTTAGCAGGTGTCACCCTATATTCGATTACTACGAGGGCAGTTCAATAAGTAATGCAACACATTTTTTTTCTGAAACAGGGGTTGTTTTATTCAGCATTGAAATACACCAGGTTATTCCCCAATCTTTTAGCTACACAACACTATTTTTCAACGTAATCTCCATTCAATGCTACGGCCTTACGCCACCTTGAAATGAGGGCCTGTATGCCTGCACGGTACCATTCCACTGGTAGATGTCGGAGTGGGTGTGGCGCCACTCCATTGATTGCCGTTTTGTTTCAGGTACGAAGTGATGAACCCATGTTTCATCGCCTGTAACAAACTTTGACAAGAAATTGTCACCCACAGCCACATGACGAGCAAGCAATTCCGCACAGATGGTTCTCCTTTGCTGTTTATGGTGTTCGGTTAGACAACGAGGGACCCAGCAGGAACAAACCTTTGAATATCCCAGCTGGTGAACAATTGTGACAGCACTACCAACAGAGATGTCAAGTTGAGCACTGAGTTGTTTGATGGTGATCCGTCGATCATCTCGAATGAGTGTGTTCGCACGCTCCGCCATTGCAGGAGTCACAGCTGTGCACGGCCGGCCCGCACGCGGGAGATCAGACAGTCTCGCTTGACCTTGCGGCGATGATGACACACGCTTTGCCCAACGACTCGCCGTGCTTTTGTCCACTGCCAGATCACCGTAGACATTCTGCAAGCGCCTATGAATATCTGCGATGCCCTGGTTTTCCGCCAGAAGAAACTCGATCACTGCCCGTTGTTTGCAACGCACATCCGTTACAGACGCCATTTTAACAGCACCGTACAGCGCTGCCACCTGTCGGAAGTCAATGAAGCTATACGAGACGAAGCGGGAATGTTTGAAAATATTCCACAAGAAATTTCCGTTTTTTTCAACCAAACTTGGCCGAGAAAAAAAATGTGTTGCATTACTTATTGAACTGCCCTCGTACTACAGGTCCCACGCAACCGTAGGAAAATGTCTCCCATAGCATAATACTACTACTCCGAGTCTCCGTCCGTGGAGCGCTGTACGCTTCGAGCCGCAGTTCACGTCGTTTGTGGAGCCGACACTTTTCCGTCGATCGACGTTCGAATCCCGATGGTTCCGTGTCCAATGCAATTGTACCTGGCGATGTCGTTGGTTCAACATGTGAACACGTCACGATGGTCTGCTGCGGAGCTCCATGTTCAACAATGTACGATGGACGGTGTGCTCCGAAACACTTGTGCGTGCACCAGCATTGTGCTCTTTTGGCAGGGATGCCTCACATCACCATCTATCCTGCTTTATACAGCAGAAAAGCCTCCGAACACTTTATGTGAAGAGTCGTGGACGTCCAACCATTTAGCGCCTCACGGTAGTCTCACTGTCCTTCTACCTCCGTCCCGTAGACGCTCACGACAGTAGCACGTGATCATTCGTCAGCTTCGCCGATTTCGAGATCCTCAAATGGTTCAAATGGCTCTGAGCACTATGGGACTTAACATCTATGGTCATCAGTCCCCTAGAACTTAGAACTACTTAAACCTAACTAACCTAAGGACAGCACACAACACCCAGCCATCACGAGGCAGAGAAAATCCCTGACCCCGCTGGGAATCGAACCCGGGAACCCGGGCGTGGGAAGCGAGAACGCTACCGCACGACCACGAGATGCGGGCTCGAGATCCTCGTCCACAGGCTCTACATAAGAATAATCTGCCCTCTGTCAAAGTCGCTTATCTCAGTGAATTTCCCCATCCTCGCTAGGATGATACCCCGTTCGTGTCTGCTCGTCTCACATGCTTTTGTCATCGCGTCATGTGCCTGCAACGCCACCAAGCAGTACACAACATCGCAGTGGGCAGTGGGCATAATGATTTGGCTTATTAGTGTGTTATGTAAACAGCAAGATTTAGTGTCAGAAACATCAGAATTAATCCACAAATTTAACTATGAAAAACCAAGCACTTACCCCCACCTCCTAGTGTATAACTTGGTTTTCTTGGTTGTTACGTTGTTCAAGGAGAATAGTCCTTTTTCCTTTGCTCACTGATGGCTTCGGCGCAATCTCGCACTCATGGAGAATATGAATATTTATAGAACATTGCCAATATAGTCACCAATATATTCTCTGTCCTCCAGCTGCCACACTTTTTTTTTTTTTTTTTTACAATTGCAGAGCGGTTTTAGTAGAAAAACATAGTTCTGCAAGGCAGTATGTGTGTTCATCTACGGACCGAAGTACATCAATCGTAAAGAGAAAATATCATTTTCTGCGATACACTGAAGAAGAAAAAAAAAGAAATTTTTATGTAAAAATGTTCTCCAGGGTTCGAGACCTTCTTGGGGAGCAGCACAACTCAAGATGCAGTCACAGAATTGAAAATTCAGCAGTGCACTAGCACAATAATATTTCAGACTGGGAAGACGAGCACCATCTTAACTGAGTTCTAGGCCCTTAAAACTCGATTGTATCGACCAGTTGAAGGTTATTCTTCGAGGTTCCCATATTCATCTTTTCGAATGCTGGCCGGAGTTACAATTTCCCTACACAAACAATGCAGAAAAAGAGTTTTGAAAACAGATTTATTCAACTTCAACTACGCAAGTCAACTTTTAAAAATAGAAGGTATTAAAGTAACTCGATAAATTGGTTGGCATGATGTGAAGTTTTGTAACCAAATTAAATCTAATAGAAGGCATCAAAGTAGAGAAAGCGTTTTTGAAGTTTATATGTTGTTTCTCTAGTCTGAACTGTATTAATGAGTGACATTTCTGAAACTTTTTTTAATAACCGATGGGTTTTTCTGAAAAGATTTTCTCAAGTTTTCAGACTTTTTTGTGTTTCATTTTTTAATTTCAATGATCAAACTAACGTTATTGGTATATGAAAAAACTACTTTCTGTGAATATTTATAGTTTTACTTTCTAAACAGTTGGTTGTGCTGGATTTCATGATGTGGGAGACGTAATTTCATATTGTTAAGTCGAAAATGTAGAACCTGTATTCATAGCGATAACAGACAAAAATGTACTTTGAATATTTAAATGAAATATGTATCAAAGCAACCTGTCTTCACAAATGTTAATTTGAAACTGTCAGTCACTTGAGATAAATACGTTTATTATCCTTCCTGGCAAATTTAGTTCTTAAAATAAATCGGTTGTATCAAAAACGGTAATTTTTGAATTTGTCAGCCTCTTCGATTAAATTGAGCGGTTGCCCATGGACACAAGGGATCATGTAACGTTCGTTCTCAATCATTAATGATTTTGCTTGGATAAAGAGAACCTTCTAAGAGTTTCCTAAAGGGGTAGGCGTACAGAATCAGGCATAATACAGTTTACACTTGATACGCGAAATACAAGTGTACCACACCCGTTTTATTAGATCTGTGTACATAAGCTAGAATCATACCTTGCTATAGGGTACAAAGAATAGACATAACACGAATCTCGGCTAAACTATTGTGAAACACTATACAAATACATAAATACAGGGGTTCCTCAGGGTAGCATATTCGGACTAGTGTCGTTACCGTTATACTCGTGCATCAATAACTATCTCAGCGCTCATTAGAAAATTTCCTTTTGCTGATTACAGCAACACTGTCTGTATTACTAACTGTCTAACATGGTCCCCCAGTCACTTGAGTCCAACTGCAGGTACGCCTGTCTAACGACTTCGAGGGCCTACAAAATTTGGATTTTCAGTATTTCAGTATTCCATGTGATTCATATTGTTCTCACTAAGA
Organism: Schistocerca cancellata; assembly: GCF_023864275.1. Taxonomy (NCBI): domain Eukaryota; kingdom Metazoa; phylum Arthropoda; class Insecta; order Orthoptera; family Acrididae; genus Schistocerca; species Schistocerca cancellata. The sequence goes on from NC_064626.1 coordinate 1,244,793,529, forward strand.
GACATAATCTTATGTTAAAGTTTTAACGTAATGAGTCAGGCAGCGACCCTCACGGCGCGCCAATCACCGAGACTATATTTTTTTGAGCTCTCCGTGGAGCATGCCAATGCACAGTTTTCCAGTCTTGGGATAAAGCAGTTGTTGATGTTCCTAGCAGACAGTTCTGATTTGAGATGGTTTGCGATTTACTCTCACTTCGATTCAGTTCATTTATAAGACCTATACACATGGACTTACACCTATAGATTCAGTGTCTTAGGCTTTTAAGACTGCAAGCGGGTAGAAGAGGGAGACCTGGAACATGTTTGGTGCGTTGTTTGCAAATCAACCTGACTTGCTCCGCAGCCTCACTGATAATGGCTTTGAAGGGCAACCATTCCGTAAGGACTATCCACTTAGTGGATATGTTGAGGTGGGTTACGATCTACATCTACGTGATTTCCCTGCTATTCACAATTAAGTGCCTGGCAGAGGATTCAAGTTGTCTCTCTACCGTTCCACTCTCGAAGCGCGCGCAGGAAAAACGAGCACTTAAATTTTTCTTTGCGAGCCCTGATTTACTTATTTCATTTAGATGATCATTTCTCTCTATGTAGGTGGGTGCCAACACAATGTTTTCGGAATCGGAGGAGAAAACTGGTCATTGAAATTTCCTGAGAAGATCCCGTCGCAACGAAAAACGCCTTTGTTTTAATGATTGCCACTCCAATTCACGTATCGTGTCTGTGGCACTATCTCCCTTATTTCGCGATAATATAGAACGAGCCTCCCTTCTTTGAACTTTTTCAATATCATCCGTCAGTCCCACCTTATACGGATCCCACACCGCACAGCAATACTCCAGAATAGGGCGGACAAGTGTAGTGTAAGCAGTCCCTTTAGTAGATCTGTTGCACCTTCTAAGTGTTCTGCCAATGAATCGCAGTCTTTGGTTTGCTCTACCCACAGCATTATCTATGTCATCGTTCCAATTTAGGTTATTTGTGGTTGTAATACCTAAGTATTTAGTTGAATTTACAGCCTTCGGATTTGTGTGACTTATCGCGTAATCGTAATTTAGCGGATTTCTTTTAGTACTCATATGAGTAACTTCACACTTTTCTTTATTCAGGGTTAATTTCCACTTTTCGCACCCCACATATATCTTATCTAAATCATTTTGCAATTCATTTTGGTCATCTGATGACTTTAGAAGACGGTAAATGACAGCATCATCTGCAAATAATCTAAGACGGCTACTCAGATTGTCTACTGTGTCGTTAGCATAGATCAGGAACGATGGAGGTCCTATAACACTTCCTTTGGGGGACGCCGGATGTTACTTCTGTTTTACTCGATGACTTTCCGTGTATTACTACCAACTGCGAACATTCTGACAGGAAGGGATGATGAACGAAAACGAGTTGTTGTCGAGCCACTAGAACCAGCACAAGAATTCCTTCGATTTAAGTTGTCAGCAACGTGGGAGCGGTTCCAAAACTTCAGAGAGGCCCCAGCTCCTCAAGAAAAAATACAGTCTTATTAGCAGTATAAGTTTTATATGCTGAACCATGTACAATTGAAGTGAAATATAATAAATATGTATTTATACACACACAAACAGACACAGACACATACACAAACATACACACAAAGCGGTGTAGTGGTAACCTGCCATCGAAAAGGGATTTCAGATCGATTCCGTATTTCTGGATTTCCAGAAGGCTTTTGACACTCTACACACACAAGGTGCGTGTAGTGAAATGGCGTGCTTATGGAATATCGTCGCCGGCCGCAGTAGACGAGCGGTTCTAGGCGCTTCTGTCTGGAACCACGCGACCGCTACGGTCGCAGGTTCGAATCCTGCCTCGGGCATGGATGTATGTGATGCCCTTAGGTTAGTTAGGTGTAAGTAGTTCTAAGTTCTAGGGGACTGCTGACCTCAGATGTTAAGTCCCATAGCGCTCAGACCCATTTTGGAATATCGTCTCAGTTATCTGACTGGATTTGTGATTTCCTGTCAGAGAGATCACAGTTCGTAGTAACTGACAGAAAGGCGTCGAGTAAAACAAAAATGATTCCTGGAGTTCCCCAAGGTACTGTTATGGGCCCTTTGCTTTTCCTTATGTACATAAACGATTTGGGAGACAATCTGAGCAGCCGTGTTAGGTTGTTTGCTGGTGACGCTGTCGTTTATCGACTAATAAATTCATCATCATCATCATCATCATCATTTAAGACTGATTTTGCCTTTCAGCGTTCAGTCTGGAGCATAGCCCCCCTTATACAGTTCCTCCATGATCCCCTATTCAGTTCTAACATTGGTGCCTCTTCTGATGTTAAACCTATTACTTCAAAATCATTCTTAACCGAATCCAGGTACCTTATCCTCGGTCTTCCACGACTCCTCCTACCCTCTACTGCTGAATCCATGAGTTTCTTGGGTAACCTTGCTTCTCCCATGCGTGTAACATGACCCCACCATCTAAGCCTGTTCGCCCTGACTGCTACATCTATAGAGTTCATTCCCAGTTTTTATTTGATTTCCTCATTGTGGACACCCTCCTGCCATTGTTCCCATCTACTAGTACCTGCAATCATCCTAGCTACTTTCATATCCGTAACCTCAACCTTGTTGATAAGGCAACCTGAATCCACCCAGCTTTCGCTCCCATACAACAAAGTTGGTCGAAAGATCGAACGGTGCACGGATAACTTAGTCTTGGTACTGACTTCCTTCTTGCAGAAGAGAGTAGATCGTAGCTGAGCGCTCACTGCATTAGCTTTGCTACACCTCGCTTCCAGTTCTTTCACTATGTTGCCATCCTGTGAGAATATGCATTCCAAGTACTTGAAACCGTCCACCTGTTCTAACTTTGTTCCTCCTATTTGGCACTCAATCCGTTTATATTTCTTTCCCACTGACATTACTTTCGTTTTGGAGATGCTAATCTTCATACCATAGTCCTTACATTTCTGATCTAGCTCTGAAACATTACTTTGCAAACTTTCAATCGAATCTGCCATCACAACTAAGTCATCCGCATATGCAAGACTGCTTATTTTGTGTTCACATATCTTAATCTCACCCAGCCAGTCTGTTGTTTTCAACATATGATCCATAAATAATATGAACAATAAATTCATCAGAAGTTTAAAACAAATTGCAAAACGATTTAGAAAAGATATCTCAATGGGTTGAAAATTGGCAGTTAACCCTACATAACGAAAAGTGTGAGGTCATTCACATGAGTGCTAAAAGGAATTCGTTAAACTTCAGTTACACGGTAAATCAGTCTAATCTAAAAGCCGTAAATTCAAGAAAATACCTAGCTATTACAATTACGAACAACTTAAATTGGAATGTGATGATGATGTTTGGATTGTGGGGCGCTCAACTACGCGGTTATCCGCTCCCGTACAGATTCCCAATCTTTTCTCAGTCCAATCTTGCCACTTGCATGAATGATGATAAAATGATGACGACAACACAAACACCCAGTCACCTCGAGGCAGGTGAAAATCCCTGACCCCACCGGGAATCGAACCCGGTACCCCGCGCTCGGGAAGCGAGAACGCGACCGCGAGACCACGAGCTGCGGACTTAAATTGGAAGCAACACATAGAAAACGTTGTGGGGAAGGATAACCACAGGACACTTGGAAAATGTAACACTTCTACTAAGGACACTGCCTACACTACGCTTGACCGTCCTCTTTTAGAATACTGCTGCGCGGTGTGGGATCCTTACCAGATAGGACCGACGGAATACATCGCAAAAAAGTACAAAGAAGGGCAGTACACGTTTCTGTAGTATCGTGAAATATGGGAGAGAGTGTCACAGAAATGGTACAGGATTTGGGCTTGACATCATTAAAAGAAAGGCGTTTTTCGTTGCGACTGAATCTCCTCACGAAATTCCAATCACCACTTTCTCCTCCGAATGCGAAAATATTTTGTAGACACCGAGCTACAATGGAGAAACGATCACCACGATAAAATAAGGGAAATCAGAGCTCGTACGGAAAGATATAGGTGTTCGTTCTTTCCACGCGCTATACGAGAGTGGAATAATAGAGAATTGTGAAGGTGGTTCGATAAGCCCTCTGCCAATCATTTAAGTGCGATTTGCAGAGCATTCATGTAGATGTAGATGCGGGACATCGCGAGATCGAGCCCCGGTCGAATCGTGGAAATTTCTCAGTGTGTATTGACCTCTCAATGATGTGAAGATTCGCCGGGAAGGACATGTTGTTCGGATTCCACGTTAAACTGTAGGTCCCCTTTACCCTGTAGGTACACTGCGGAAAGTTTCGGACGAACAGGTCGCTAAAGACGCGTCCTGTTGGAAGACTTGCATCAGGCTCTTGAGGGACCCGAAATTATTATTAGCATAATATACCCTCTGTGGGAGGTCCACAACTGTTGCTAAAATTGTTTCATGATTAATAAATCCGCGCCAGTTGTAACAGACACGACCCGGTTTTCAGGATGCAAATCCCATATTCAGGCGTAAGAAAAAACAATGGAAACTAGGAGGGATGCTACATAAAATTAATTAACATCTGTAAGTAGGCTGTTCATGTTTTCTTATTGGCAACGTTACGTAGCGCTCTATATGAAAATCACTGGCTGTGCTGTGTGCAGTCTGTGGCTAGTTTGCATTGTTGTCTGCCATTGTAGTGTTGGGCAGCGGCAGTTGGATGTGAACAGCGCGTAGCGTTGCGCAGTTGGAGGTGAGCCGCCAGCAGTGCTGGATGTGGGGAGAGAGATGCCGGAGTTTTGAAATTTGTAAGACTGGATGTCAATTATGAATATTAAGGTAAATACATTGTTTGTTCTCTATTAAAATCTTTCATTTGCTAACTATGCCTACTAGTAGTTAGTGCCTTCCGTAGTTTGAATCTTTTAATTAGCTGGCAGTAGTGGCGCTCGCTGTATTGCAGTAGTTCCAGTAACCAAGATTTTTGTGAGGTAAGTGATTTGTGAAAGGTATAGGTTAATGTTAGTCAGGGCCATTCTTTTGTAGGGATTATTGGAAGTCAGATTGCGTTGCGCTAAAAATATTGTGTGTCAGGTTAAGCACAGTCCTGTACAATTTTTCAAAGGGGACGTTTCATACATCAAAAGGATTCATACAAATGTGAACATTAGTTCATGCCTTGACTGCGTGTGAGAAAATCTTACCAGTCATTTAAAAAATTCCGCAAACTCATGAAGTAGCATGCGAGATCCCGAGCGGGTGATATATGAAAAGATTCTTTGAATCAACCTGTACCATAACGGGTAAACGGGACCTAACCGAAAAAAAAAAACAGGAATGAATCAACAAATACTCATTATCAGACTAATGTGACCTACAAACCAACTACGAACGGACAGACATATGGCATAGGCTTAAGAAAGTAAAGTAAAGGCATAAATGTTGTAGAATGCCAGTTTGTGAACGTCAAAAGTGATCAGCCCGCCGCACGTCGCGAATGCCCAGCGAGCCCTCAACAGACGTCTGGGCGAAACACAGTGAGGCGTCTCAGTACGCATATGCGTCACAGAGTGGCCCCCGCCAGAACTAATATCGAGGGTGGGAAGAACAGCGGAAGAAATCATAGCTAACAACACGACCCTACTACCATGGGTTCTCCCAAAAGCCACCCGCTGCTAATAGCGCTAAAATCATATTGTTGTATGAATGGCAGCGAGATAGACTTGATACAGAGCAAACAATAAGAGCAAGACATGCAATGTATAACGCAAAATCTAGAAATAAAAGTAAGAAACGTGGATAGCGAAATGGTTAAGAATATAATAAAACTTCATCAATTTCGATCCTTGTGAATCTCCATGATGTACTTTTTTTATTTATTTATTTACTTTATTTACTGAGGTTTTCATCTACACAAACGTTTTTCACAAAAATAATCTTAATTTATCTCCTCAGGATGTCCCTCCTGGTGTTTCGATCTTGTGTCTTCTTCCTCTGCGCCTAGTCTTCTCATTGTTAATCGCACATTTTGGAGCAAGATGGTCATAGGGCGACCTCTTCTCTTCTTTCCTTCCGGTTCCCATTCCAGTATCATTTTCGGAATTCTGGCTTCCTCCATTCTTCAAAATGGTTCAAATGGCTCTGAGCACTATGGGACTCAACCGCTGAGGTCATTAGTACCCTAGAACTAAGAACTAGTTAAACCTAACTAACCTAAGGACATCACAAACATCCTTGCCCGAGGCAGGATTCGAACCTGCGACCGTAGCGGTCTTCCGGTTCCAGACTGCAGCGCCTTTAACCGCACGGCCACTTCGGCCGGCTCCCTCTATTCTTCTTACATCCACGTACCATTGAAACTTATCCATCACGTCATGTATTCTTTGTCTTACTTCAATTCTCTTTATTATTTCCTCGTTTCTTACTTTCTCTTTTCTAGAAATTTTTGCTGATCTTCTCGAGGAGTCCATTTCGACTGTTTGCAGTCTTTTTATGTGTTTTAGATTAGTAGTCCACACATAACTATGCTCTCTAGTAATGATTTATATATGACTTTTTTGGCTCGATTTATTACATTTCTAGCCGGCCCGAGTGGCCGAGCGGTTAAAGGCGCTACAGTGTGGAACCGCACGACCGCTACGGTCGCAGGTTCGAATCCTGCCTCGGGCGTGGATGTGTGTGATGTCCTTAGGTTAGTTAGGTTTAAGTAGTTCTAAGTTCTAGGGAACTGATGACCTCAGCAGTTGAGTCCCATAGTGCTCAGAGCCATTTTGAGCCATATTACATTTCTGCTCCGTAAGATCGAGTTGAGGATCCAATGAGCTTCCTTCCACTGCTAATTCTTATACTAATTTCTACACCTGCTTTTCCCTCCATCTGTGAACTAGATCTCAAATAACGGAAAGTACTGACCCTCTTAATTTTGTTTCCCTCTGCGTATAAGTCATCAGCATCATTAACAAGGTATTCTGTTTTCTGGTAATTAAACTTCAATCCCCAGTTTCTGTGTGCCATTGCTAGTGGGTTACATCTACAGGGTGGAGAAGAATTACGTCACGAAATTTTAACCCTGGATAACTGACGCTGTGTGTAGGTCGACAACGCACCATATTTAAACTACGGAAACTTGGCCCATGCGCTCAAATTGACTGTGGGATTGCTCTTTTGCCGTTCGTCGGTTGACGGTCAGCCCTACGGTTGTCAGTTCACACATATAAACGACCCTCACCCAGCCATTGGCCCAATGTGATACGCACGTGTCGATTAGGTCTTGGCCGGCCGGTGTGGCCGTGCGGTTCTAGGCACTTCAGTCTGGGAACCGCGTGACCGCTACGGTCGCAGGTTCGAATCCCGCCTCGGGCATGGATGTGCGTGATGTCCTTAGGTTAGTTAGGTTTAAGTAGTTCCAAGTTCTAAGGGGACTGATGACCGTAGATGTTAAGTCCCATAGTGCTCAGAGCCATTTGAACCATTTGATTAGGTCTTGCCGTTTGTCTCCACCTCACGTCAGAGGCATTCACACGTTAAGTTTCGTTTCGGAACACGCACACGGCACGTGCGATTTAGTCGTACAGGAAGCATGGCGGCGCAGTATTTGCTTGAAGAACAACGAGATGTGGTTTTTGTTTATGGACTAGCCGATGGCAGTACGCGTGAAGCTCGACGGTTGTATGAGGAACGGTACTCGGCAAGGCGCCGCCCACACCCACAAACGTTTACAGCAATTCACCGGCGACTTGGCGGAACAGGCTCGTTGGCGGGATATCACGGTGATGCCGGAAGACCTCGAAAACGACGGGATGCTGCATTCGAAGATACTTTTTTCGAGCGCATCCAGGAAGCACCAACGATAAGCACTCGAGCGGATGGACACGACATGGCGGTCGCTCATCGATTAAAGTGAGCGTCATTTATGACGGCGGCCGAGTTTAGGTTCGTTCTGCGCATCTGACGTCACAAAACACAGTCAGCCAATGAACAGAGAACGACGTTGCCAGAGCTCTTATTGCAGTGCAGAGCACGGACGAGTGCCTTCAGTTTTAGAAACCTTCAGTCATAAATAAAGTAACTGAACAAAAGCAGTGTCTTGATAGGAGACTTTCTTTTACAGAAAGTTTGGAAAAAGCATTCTTTATACCAATTGCTTTACATTCTATAATTAATTAAACCAAACAAGCAATAAACCTTCTAATTCAGGAGATAGCTAGGAAAGGTGTTTGTATCATTCTCACAAACGGCTTTTTCGCAATAAAGAACAGCGGTAATTGTTTATTTCCTATTGTACTTCGACGAAACGTGAATAATTCATAGTCATACCAACAATGTTTGTCGGTATTTTTCGTGCTATTTTAAAGTCCTCTGGAATATGTTTTGAAGATGAGCTGTGTTGGCGTAATGGTTAAAGTGTATGGCTATAATGCAAAAGGTTCTGAGTTCGAGCCTTGCTTGGCGCTTAAAATCTTCTTTATTTAAAAACAATATCGAAGTGTCTTATTTCATGAATTTTATTCGTTTGAATGTAATTTTGTGAAATTTCTAGTGACAACTAAAATCGACTATACAGAAAGTATACGCTATGGACTTTTACCTCTGCAAACTGTTCAAAATTTCGTGCAGTGGTTTACTACATCTAATGCTGCACAATAACTGTGTTGAACTTTGAAACAAAATTAAGTCATTTATGGGGGGAAGGTATCGGTGAAGAAGATGTGTAAAAATCAAATTTTTGGGCCAAATAGTTTTTGTGATATCAAATGATAAAGTGTGTCAAAGTAGTCGAAACACCATGTGTCTGCACAGGCGAGCAATGCAGTGACGACAAAATCGCGCACAGCGCGGAATGCGGGGAGTACGTCTCTGTAGCAGCGAAAGGGTTAATGCGACCTTGGTGGCTTTACTTCATAAACTGCGCGCTCTCCCCTAAACGTAAGTTTGCTAAGTATACTATGGCGCTGCTTCTCTTGGCGCATACAACTGGCAACGCAGCAATCTCCCGCGTCTGGGCGGGCATGCGCGAACCGCCAAGATAAAAGAATTGAACTATAGTATGGGAGGTTTTGAGGGATGCCGGCCAGCATCCATTTTGTTTCCAGCCTGTCCAAAACCTAAATCCTGCGGCGGACTCTGAACACAGGCTAGGGTGTTGCCAGTGGTTTCTGCGACGTGTTGCACGAGATCCCGACTTCCCCGCCATTGTGTTGTTCACCGATGGGTGCACCTTCTTGCATCGGGATGGCCTTTGCAGCACTCTAAACGTTCAGTACTGGGCAAGGGGAAATCCTCACGTCACGTACGTCCACGGAAACCAGGAGCGCTTTCCGCACATCTGGGCAGACATTGTGGGTGACCATGTGACTGGGCAAGTCCGTCTACATCCGGCAGGCAAAGCATTCGCGGTCGTGCGTTGCCCAGAGCACCTGGCAACAGGGCAATCCCGCGGCCAATCGGAGCGAGTGGCACCGTGTTACCGTAGTTCGAAAATTGTGCGTTGTTGACCTACACAGCGTTAGTAATTTTGGTTCCTACTGGCATCAGCTATCCAGGGTCAAAATTTTGTTACACAATTTTTCTTTGCCATCTTTAAAATCTAGCCCCATCCCATTGAATTTACTAGACCATGTCTTAAGGCTGACGCCTACATAGATTTTAAATAATGTTGGTGACATAGGGCAGTCTTGTAACAGGCGCTTGCGTGTTCTAAACTTCTGTGAAGATTTTCATTTATCTTTACATATTTCTTGTATTATTTTAATTAAAGGACCGCCGGCCGCGGTGGTCTAGCGGTTCTGGCGCTGCAGTCCGGAACCGCGGGACTGCTACGGTCGCAGGTTCGAATCCTGCCTCGGGCATGGGTGTGTGTGATGTCCTTAGGTTAGTTAGGTTTAACTGGTTCTAAGTTCTAGGGGACTTATGACCTAAGATGTTGAGTCCCATAGTGCTCAGAGCCATTTGAACCTTTTTGAATTAAAGGACCCCTTATGTTTGCCATACGTAATGCTCTCCAAAGTAGTTTTATCGGGACAGTATCATACGCTTTTTGTAAATCTATGAAAATTAACTCTATGTTATTTATATTTTTCCCTATGTTTCTCTAAGATCTGTCGTAATGTGAAAATATGGTCTACGTGTGATCTACCGGCTGTGAAGTCACATTGTTCTTCCTGGGTTTTAAAATTTATTTCCAGCTTATTTTTAATTATTTTCCCAAAAACTCTCATTAATGTGTGTATAACACAAATTCCTCGATGGTTCAAGCAGCTTTTGTGGGCCTCTTTCTTAATCGTAGTATTAATACAGCCCAGATTCATTTCCTTGGGTGTTGACTCTCCACATAACATTTATTGCATAAGCGTGCTATTAGTTTCACAATTTTATCAGCACTATATTTTAACAGCTCCAGCTTGATACTACCTGGTCCAGGTGATTTGCCATTCTTCCCTGTTCTTAATGCCTTACTCACCTCCCTTTCTGTAACTTGTACCTCCTCTCCTTCCTCTTCCTTTTCTACAACTTTTCCTTCCTCCAGATACTCTTCTCTATCCTAGTTTGATAATTTCAAGGAATAATCTCCCATTCTTTTGGTGGTATCAGTTGAAGATTGGTTTCGGTTTTCGTCTCTTGTCGAAGTTATTTCAATACTGACCACGCTTCTTCCGCACTCCCAAATCTTAGTTTGCTATTGAAATTGGCAGATGTCCTTTCCAAGCTTTATTCTTTGTTATTCTTGTTATTTTATCACTTCATTCTTCTTTTCGTTGTAGGTTGTTCTTGTTACCTCAGATTTATCATTCAATCATCTGTTGAACGCATTCCTCTTTTCTTTAACTGCCACCCTTATTTCCTCTGACCACCATTCTGCTATGCGGCTGTGGTTGCCTTCCCTTATGCGTAACACCTCTGTTGCTATACTTACAACACTGGATTTTGTGTATCGATATACTTCCTCTGTACTTCCTTCAAATGATTTTTCCAATATTTTTTTTTTTCATTCTGGCAGCAAAGTATGTTCGTGTAGTTCCATCTCGTAGGCTGTCAATGCTGAAGTGTAGCTTTTGAACTTTCTCACCACAATTCGTTTTAATTTTGTTAGAATCATTCTTCGCATTCTTATGGCCAAAAACTCTTCATTTAACTAAGTAATGGTCTGACACACGCTGAGCTCCTCTATAAGATCCCACATCTGCTGCCTTGAAACTACTTGTTCGTCTGATGATAATGTAATCTATTATAGAACGAAGTTCTCTAGTATTCTGATGCCACGTATATTTGTGAATACCCTTGTGTTTAAATAAAACTATAATATAAAGTACAAGAAACGGTCATACCACAGAGTTATCTTACGATGTCGGTATGGTACACTGTCACTACCACACAACGCGCACAGACTCTATTCTCCCCTGATAGTTTCATAACGAGCGGATATTACTTCTCGCCGCATGTATCTCTGAACTACGTCTGCCTTTCACCACTCTGACAACGCATGCCGTCAGACTCCAATGACGGGCCGTTAACGGCCACTAGTGAGCAAAGTGTGCGACAGCACAATGGCAAACATGTTTTCATCGTTGTACGTCGTGTAATGGATTAACGCACGTGAAAGGAATGTGCAGCGTTCCTAACTAACCCGCTTTCAACGCCACGACCCTCAGTTACAAGCTACGAGTCCGCTATTAAAACGGCTCTCTATTCTCGCTGCCGTACCGGCTATCAGCTCTTAATTATTTCGTTGTACTCGTTCCTGTGTTATTATACCATCAAATTTAAATCCGTGACATGCAACATAGTTTGATCGTTAACTGTTGCATGAATGTCGTTGTACGTCAGTCGTAATGAAGACTCTTGTCTTCTAAAGCCTAATTCCAAGAGTCACAGCAAATCATTGATATTCTGGTATACCAAAATATTAAAAATGATTAAAAATACACTGGTGTCTGCCAAAAGTGCGACAGATAAGACAGTTAAGGCAGCCCGACACCTCTATGTAATGTGGGATTGACCACTGGGTGTCCCGAGAACCGGACCCGCCAGTGAAAAAGGCAGTTGGCAGTTGGCAGTTGGTGGTAGCAGTGCTCATATCACAGTTACACATACGAGGTGTGGCTAGAAAAAAACCGGACTAGTACTGGTGAAACAATAAAACGAATGCAATAAGGCTGAAAGTCGCGTGGCCTGTCACGTGACTCTCGCTCCGCCTACTGCTCGAGTTTCATCTGCCTCCTGCACTCAGTCTGCCCGTGGCGTCTGTTTTAAGTAGTTGACGTTTTGTCTGTGCGTCGGAAAATGTTGAGTGTACAGAAAGAACAGCGTGTTAACATCAAATTTTGTTTCAAACTAGGAAAATCTGCAAGTGAACCGTTTGTAACGTTACAACAAGTGTATGGCGATGATTGTTTATCGCGAACACAAGTGTTTGAGTGGTTTAAACTATTTAAAGATGGCCGCGAAGACACCAGTGATGACACTCACACTGGCAGACCATTATCAGCAAAAACAGATGCAAACATTGAAAAAATCGGTAAACTTGTTCGACAAGATCCTTGTCAACTCCTGTTAACTCAGACACTGCTCTGATTGTTAAACGGCGATCTTGTCGAACAAGTTTACCGATTTTTTCAATGTTTGCATCAGTCTTTGCTGACAATGGTCTGCCAGTGCGAGTGTCATCACTGGTGTCTTCGCGGCCATCTTTAAATCGTTTAAACCACTCAAACACTTGTGTTCGCGATAGACAATCATCGCCGTACACTTGTTGTAACATTACAAACGTTTCACTTGCAGATTTTCCTAGTTTGAAACAAAGTTTGATGTTAACACGCTGTTCTTTCTGTACACTCAACATTTTCCGACGCACAGACAAAACGTCAACTACTTAAAACAGACGCCACGGGCAGACTGAGTGCAGGAGGCAGATGAAACTCGAGCAGTAGGCGGAGCGAGAGTCACGTGACAGGCCACGCGACTTTCAGCCTTATTGCATTCGTTTTATTGTTTCACCAGTACTAGTCCGGTTTTTTTCTAGCCACACCTCGTAGTCTGCGTAAACCAGTTATATTGATGCAGCGTATATATGGATCGTGATAATCCCATCAGCATCAACTAAAGCCTGAATATGGTGCATTGAAGCGTCGAAACTGGTAGCTACGCAGTAAATAAGATCATAAGGACGGCTGTATGCGTTTCATTTTCTTACAACAGTGAACGGCCGTGGTCCCCAAGACCTCCAGTCAAAAGGAGGACACACAGAAAGCATAAAAGAAGGTGGAAGTATTGCGTTATCAAAAGAGAAGGTGTAATGGGTCGGTCATGAATGCTCAGTGACTTCGAACGTGGACTAGTCATTAGATGTAATCTGAGTTACAAATCCAGCACGAACGTTTCAACCCTTTTAAAGCTGTGACAGTCTGTTGGTTATGTGGCTGTGAAGTGGTAATGGATGGAACGACAGCAGTCAAAACAAGACGAGAAAAAACTCATGTACCGGCAGAGACAGATCGCTGACCATTGTGGAGGGTAGTTATAGGAAACTGCATGGAATAGGAAGAAGGAAGTGAGTTCCAGAGTGCTGCCAGTAGTTCATTTAGAACTATGACTGTGCGTAAAGAGTTCAAAAAGAAGGAGGTATAACGGTCGAGCAGCTCTTCATAAATCCACACATTTATGTAGTCAGTGCAAATCGACGCTTGAGGTGGTATAGAGCGCTTCGCCTCTGGACAGTGGATGACTGAGGAAGACTGGAAACGAGTGATTTTGAGCGATGAATCACGCTATACGCTGTAGCTCATTTACTCTACCATCGCAATCCGATGGAAGGGTTTGGTTTGGAGAATGCCTGGTGAACGTTACCTGCCATCCTGTACAGCGTCAATAGTGCAATAAGGATAAGATCGTGTTACGGTATGGGAGTGTTTCTCGTGTTTAGGCTGTGTGTTCCCCTCATTGTGCTTACGAGAACGCTTAACGCAGAAGGAAATGAACACGTTTCACTCAGTGCAGTCGGGGAATACTTCGTAGACGACGACTCCATCAGCATGACAGTGAACCCTGTCATAAAGCAGAATCTCTGAGGACATGATTTGTGGACAATGACACCCCCGAAATGGACCTAGACCCAATGGAACACCTTTGGGATGAGTTACAACGGCGAGTTCGCTCCAAACACCAGCGTTCAACATAACCACATTCTCTGGTTTCAGAGATTCGGACAGCTTGTTGAGTGTCTCCAGCAGAACTCAAGCCGTCAACTAACATGTATCTGGATGGTTTTGGTCAGATAATATATGAGCAAACAACAATTCAAAAAAATATATATTCCCTTATTTTACAGACAATAAGATGGCTCTGAGCACTATGGGACTTAACATCTGAGGTCATCAGTCCACTAGACGTGGAACTACTTAAACCTAACTAACCTAAGGACATCACACACATCCACGCCCGAGGCAGGATTCGAACCTGCGACCGTAGCAGCAGCGCGCTTCCGGAATGAAGCGCCTAGAGCCGCTCGGCCACAGCGGCCGGAAAACCATAAGAAGCACCTTAATTTTAAGCATTTTTTTTTGAAACTAACATTTTTCCTTTTCTGTTATTAGACTGCGAAGCCAGACTAAAAAGTTCATAGTTTATAAAACCTAACCGACCTTTAAGATCCCTGAAAATCGTCATCTGAACTTCCTTCTTCTTCTTGTTCTTCTTCTTCCTCCTCCTCCTTCTCCTCCTCCTCCTCCTCCACGTCATCGTCGTCCTCTTCAAATATAAGATCGTCTTCACTGCCACCGAGACCGTTACTTACGCCGCACTTCTTGAGAGATTTAACAGTAATCTCTTCTCTCACTCTACACCACGATCGTTTTATCCACTGACACACTTGTTTGCTTGTACGTCGTTTTAAAAGCTCCCTTCTGTGTGGATTCATATTTGGTTTCATCCATCAGCCATTGGTTCCAGTCCTCTCAAATATGCACTTTAAATCGGTTATTTATCAAAGCAACGAAAAGTTGCAATTGTAAAAGTAAGTCATCTCGGAATTACAGCATGCTCTGCATTTTCCTGTATCAGTTTCTCTTTCACAGAATTTTCAAATGGCTACTAAACCGATCTGGCACAAAAAATGAGAACTGTTATTCAGTAAACTACCTTTCCTTCTCTCCCACACTCTGTTAATCCATAATATCATGCCAGCCGCGTCCATCCAACCCTTGTCATGTATGTGAACAACAACGCCAGGCGGTATTTCAGAACGTTTTGGCATTATTTTACGCTTGAGAATGATCACTGAATTAGCTTTACTATCGTCAGCACAACATGGAAGGACAAGAGGGTAGTGCATTTTTGATGTCCATTTGTTTTTTTGGTTACAGTTTTAGGACCTTTCATGGCAACAGCTCTGTTACTCGGCTAATCAAATGTCAGAGGAGTTCCGTCCATATTCGCTATTTGACATAATTCCACACTGGTTTTCTTCGATGTTGCATAACGAAGCAATGGAAAGATAAATTTTCCCTTCATACCTTTGTGGCATTTTCTGAGATATTTTCGTTTTGGTTCGTAAGTCCATGACATTTCACAGACCTGTAGCATCAACCAACTCCATCCTTAAAGTCTGTTAAGGTCCAGTGTAGCGCTAGCTTACGAATGTGTATTTGAATCATTTTTGTATTAATTCCTGTGCCATTTTGATGGCGTCCTTGAATCCATTTCAGTGCACCATCCTCTAGTTTTGGCCACGTTGCATACATTCCTCTATGTGCACATTTATGTTTCCTCATATTTTTTTTTAATTTCTTATTTACTAGTCCACCAGTAGCGAATGGTTTTTTTCTGCTGGTGGGGCGCAGAAATGCCGCTCATCTGCTCTATTTCTACACTCCTGGAAATTGAAATAAGAACACCGTGAATTCATTGTCCCAGGAAGGGGAAACTTTATTGACACATTCCTGGGGTCAGATACATCACATGATCACACTGACAGAACCATAGGCACATAGACACAGGCAACAGAGCATGCACAATGTCGGCACTAGTGCAGTGTATATCCACCTTTCGCAGCAATGCAGGCTGCTATTCTCCCATGGAGACGATCAGTGAGATGCTGGATGTAGTCCTGTGGAACGGCCTGCCATGCCATTTCCACCTGGCGCCTCAGTTGGACCAGCGTTCGTGCTGGACGTGCAGACCGCGTGAGACGACGCTTCATCCAGTCCCAAACATGCTCAATGGGGGACAGATCCGGAGATCTTGCTGGCCAGGGTAGTTGACTTACACCTTCTAGAGTACGTTGGGTGGCACGGGATACATGCGGACGTGCATTGTCCTGTTGGAACAGCAAGTTCCCTTGCCGGTCTAGGAATGGTAGAACGATGGGATCGATGACGGTTTGGATGTACCGTGCACTATTCAGTGTCCCCTCGACGATCACCAGTGGTGTACGGCCAGTGTAGGAGATCGCTCCCCACACCATGATGCCGGGTGTTGGCCCTGTGTGCCTCGGTCGTATGCAGTCCTGATTGTGGCGCTCACCTGCACGGCGCCAAACACGCATACGACCATCATTGGCACCAAGGCAGAAGCGACTCTCATCGCTGAAGACGACACGTCTCCATTCGTCCCTCTATTCACGCCTGTCGCGACACCACTGGAGGCGGGCTGCACGATGTTGGGGCGTGAGCGGAAGACGGCCTAACGGTGTGCGGGACCGTAGCCCAGCTTCATGGAGACGGTTGCGAATGGTCCTCGCCGATACCCCAGGAGCAACAGTGTCCCTAATTTGCTGGGAAGTGGCGGTGCGGTCCCCTACGGCACTGCGTAGGATCCTACGGTCTTGGCGTGCATCCGTGCGTCGCTGCGGTCCGGTCCCAGGTCGACGGGCACGTGCACCTTCCGCCGACCACTGGCGACAACATCGATGTACTGTGGAGACCTCACGCCCCACGTGTTGAGCAATTCGGCGGTACGTCCACCCGGCCTCCCGCATGCCCACTATACGCCCTCGCTCAAAGTCCGTCAACTGCACATACGGTTCACGTCCACGCTGTCGCGGCATGCTACCAGTGTTAAAGACTGCGATGGAGCTCCGTATGCCACGGCAAACTGGCTGACACTGACGGCGGCGGTGCACAAATGCTGCGCAGCTAGGCCATTCGACGGCCAACACCGCGGTTCCTGGTGAGTCCGCTGTGCCGTGCGTGTGATCATTGCTTGTACAGCCCTCTCGCAGTGTCCGGAGCAAGTATGGTGGGTCAATGTGTTCTTTTTTCCATTTCCAGGAGTGTATATTATTCTGCATATGCTATTGCTTTCAATTTATATCCCGCGTCGTATAAGTAGCTTTTATTTTTTTCCATTGCGAAACTAGCTACTAACAAAACACTATTGAACTGTTACGATAAAGCAAATCACTTTCAATTCAAGTTCTGTGGCACCGTAGACCGCAATGACGCGTCATGGGTTAGACAGTGTTCTGGGTTTGGGACAGACAGAGAGAGGTTTCCGGCGGCTTCGAATATATGGCTACTTTTAAGACTGGCGGGAATTTTAAATCAAACACTGGACATTTTTATATCAGTTTCGAGTATAAGACGCACCTGAATTTTGGATTCATATTTTCGAAGAAAAACGTCTTGTTATAGTCCGTAAAATATAGTAGCTCTAGCATCACCGACTGATCAAAGCGACAGGCGTTCTGTCAGGGACTCAGCCCTATTTACCCATACCCCTACATCATTTGAAACTTCGAATGAAGAACTTGTGAAAATGTTAGGCTAACGGCCAAAGTCACGAGGATGTTGTAACAAATGTTGCTTATAATGTACTTTGGAAATATAACGTCAAATTATCGCCGTTCTTTACACCAGTGCCGGCTGCGGTGGCCGAGCGGTTCTAGGCGCTACAGTCTGGAACCGCGCAACTACTATGGTCGCAGGTTCGAATCCTGCCTCGGCCATGGATGTGTGTGATGTCCTTAGGTTAGTTAGGTTTAAGTAGTTCTAAGTTCTAGGGGACTGATGATCTCAGATGTTAAGTCCCATAGTGCTCAAAGCCATTTGAACCATTTACACCAGTGAATTTTCTATTTTGCATAAGCATACAGTATTGATATACACGTGTAGTGTTTTCGATCGTATCTTTGGTATAGGTTAGAATAGCAGATTAGAATACAGTTCGCATACGGATGTAACGATTGTATAAGTCGAGCTCTATGTATGGAGCTTCATATGTGAATTATTGTCAAGTTCGCCCTTAAGCTGTATTGTAAGTCGTTCTCTCATTTGTTTTCAAATATTTCTGTTCGTATTAAGTACAGAACGTAACACGGTTACGCGACGAGTTTTAATTAATGTCATCAGAACTTCCACGCACACTGGATGCGAAAGTAGACACGAAATTCGAACAACAAAACAGCCAAATTGACGAACGTTTTAATCACCACCTACAAAACAGTGAAACGTGTTACCGTAAATTTATACAGGAATAGAATAAAGAAAAGAAACAAGTCATGGAAACAATTACTGTACAGAGACAGGAAGATAAGCGTAAGTTATTTACGAAAGCAAAAACAGACGTAGACAACAACATTGCTATAGAATCAGACGAAATCAATACTATCAAAGAGTTGAACACTGAAATGCATGGTGAAATATCCGATCTAAAAACAAAAACAGATACTAATATTCAGACTTTGAAAATAAATATACAGTAGACTTTCAGACAATGACCAACAGACTTGAACAGTTAGAATTAATACAGGATCCCGATGCCATTAAAGCAGACGTTAAGAAATTAAACAAAACCACACGTATAATGCAGAAACTGGTAAAAGCACTGACTGAAAAATTTGATGAATTGGCCAGTCGTATTGACGTTATCGAAAATAACAATGACACCAAATCAGACGATACGTCACCAGTTTCGTTTAATCAGACACCTGAATTCCAAAACATACAGCAAACAATCAGTGAGATAGGTTCGTCCAATAATATATTATGTAGAAAATTGTCATCTTTACAGGAAGAAGTGACAGAGATGAAAAATGTCTCAGCCTCTAACAAGATACAACATACGCCACTTTCCGAACATTTCTCACACTCACACAGCCAGTATAATTTAGGTAATTTACAAAGAGTACGTGACTTAGAATCTGAACAGACACAGACAAATAGATTCTCATACAATCCTGAACCTGTTCAGACATTCAGAGACGATAATTTTGGTTACAAGAACTTTCTATCCGTTAGGAAATTTAAGGTATTTAAAAATGACAGACCACAGATTCACCCTTTGGATTGGATACAACAATTTAGCTTTGCTTTTCCATCAACTTGGCCCGTAACACAAGAACTTGAATTTATTTGCAGTTTTTTTGGAAGGCGAACCGGCAACTCGTATGAGACCGATCGCGAGACAATGCTATTCGGTAGAAGAATTTCAGAATGCTTTTCTGTCAGCGTATTGGTCGAAGACGACACAGCGCGGAATCAAGGATCAATTAATTAGTTTACCGAATTATGAGAACTCAAATTTTCCCACTGTCACGCAATTTTTTGAACACATGGTCCAACAAAACCAGTACTTAAGTGAACCATACAGCGAATCTGCACATATCCAATTGTGTATTTCTGGATTACCACGATCGTTAAGAGTATCAATTTTAACAGGACAGCAGAAAAAAAATATTTCGGCATTTAGAGATCTCTTACAGCTTTTGGAAGTTCAGCAATCAGACTATTCTTTCATAAACAAAAATTTTTCACACCATAACCAAGGCCAACAAACATATAGTCATTACGTTCAACCACGCTATTTCAATAGCAAAGGTGATAGACGCTCCAGGACTGACAACAAAATTTTAATTATCAGTATCATCAGAATTATCAGTAACAGCAAACACATTTTGGCAACAATAGAGGCTTTTCCCCACAACAGCATCAAAACCAGCCGGTTAACATACCTAACCAACATTGTAGTCTCCAAGGTCAACCAAGCTTTAATGTTTCGCCGCCTACACGTATAGCGTAGGCTTCACCAAATAATAATCCACAGCAACAAGGAAATCACTACGTGCAGAAGACACATCATTTCAATTCCTATCGCAACGCGCCATATAGTAATGACTATCATGACAGACGGAAAAGTAATGAGCATAGTTTTCAGCGTAACAGTCGGTCTTACCAACAGCAGAATCATCCGCAACAACAGATTATCATGAATGAACCAGACAGTCGGTATCATCCCGAACCTAATACATCAGGAAGGAATAACATTGTAACATCCACGAGATAAATTTTTGGCTACAGTGCGACGAGAGGAAATTATGCCTCTAACAGTTATAAACATTATGTATTCGACGTACAGTGAAAACTTATAAATATTAATTATTTATATAATATTCTATGATGTAATTAGACATATCGATGTGTATCATACAAAGACAATGATAATTGTAAATTCCTTTTATGATCTGCGTTTGTCTTCCTTTGTTTTTACCTTTTGTTGGTTAGCTTTTGTAGGTTCAGCACGCAAGACGCATATCAAACTGAGGTCTGTAATTATTTGTTAATTATTACTTGAAAATAGAGTTCATTATTATTATAAACATGAGTGATTAATTATTTGTAACTGTAATTCCTCTCTCAGTGAGCATTACTTGTGTTAATTGTTTCTTTCCGCTGCAAGGAGCGGATTGATGATAGCGATTTGTATCGCGTTTTTGTCTGTGTTTTCCTTAGACATAAATCAAATGTTTGCTTGATGAAGTCTAAATAGTGCACAACACGAAAGTATAGTTTCTGTAAGGTTTAATAAGCATTTAAAATACTTATTTGCTGTAACAATAGAAAGTCTCTATCAATTGTCTGCCGCCATCTTAACAATAATCACAGCAGCAAATTCAAATTACGCAACTCTGCAGACATAAATGCCGAACGTAATACAAATGTGTAAAAATAAATGTTCACCGGTGGTTCCGAACTCATTTTAATGAAAATAATTCGAATCAGATTGGTTCTTTCAAAACAGTGCTCGTAGCACGATCGTTATAACAAACTTTTCTAGCTGATGTATGGAGCCGAAATTAATTACGCACGAGTTGCGAAGAATATTGTTTCAGGTAGCATACGTCAGTGTTGTACGCGGCTGATATTCGGTGGTTTTAATGATCATTTTGCTGAAGATAACTGTTTCCATCATAATCAATAGTTGTGTTGAATCTGTTGTATGAACTGTGATTTAGTGATACTTACATAACTTACAGACAACACTTTAACACGACGTTAACTTGGAGTTCTTTTGCAACTTGATCAAATCTTTCGCCGGGAGAAAAATTATTTAGTAATTACTCAATGTAATAAAATAAGATTATCATTTCCATTTACAAATTAGTTAAATACCAAACCACTGAATAACCCAGCGAACGCCACCCAGAACAGTACAAATAGTCGAAATGCCACAGCATCCTCCCACAAATAACAGCACGGCAGAAAGGATTTGACTAGATACAGTACAGACTGAATCTTCCAGCAACGTAAGCAATACTTTTGACAAACAGGCTCTTGTTCACGAAAATGTTATTACATTTGACGACATCCGAGACACTCTTTTGCATGAAAAACTATTTATTCCAAAAACCATTTCCCACCCTGTCATTGAAGTAAAGATTGGATCATCCAAATTTTCAGCAGTAATCGATTCTGGATCACCTATGTCAGTCATAAATTAAGAAACCTTCAATGAACGTAACAAAGAGAATATTTATCCTACGTTACCATTAGGCGAAACTAAAGTAAAAGGAGCAGTATCTGGTAAAGGAGTAGATGTAAAATTACAGACACACTTATCATTTTGTATTGCAGGTCATACGTTCCACTCAAATTTTTGGATTGTTCCCTTATTGACAACAGACGTTATTTTAGGTACGAATTTTCTGGTACAACATGACTTAATTATTGACTTTCAAAATTCCTATTTAATGTTAAAGGATGAGAATGTACCACTGGCATTAAGATTTTCAGCACGCTTTATCTGCAGATGAACAGGCAATTAATCGGACATAAGTCATTTCTACATCGCGTGACATAGACTGTCAGTTCACATTGTTCACAGATACGTACACAACTATAATACACCAGACGAAGCCGACTATGACGTTATGCAAATGATATCTGATGAAGTAAAACAAAGCAGTGCAAATACAGACGACGAACGTACTCAACTACGCAATATCCTTTTACAGCAGTCTCCAGTTTTTGACAACGTCCCTGGTACTATATCCGGCTTCATGTATGAATTTCAAGTTAAACAGCATGACACGTTTAAAGCAAAACATTATCTCATTCCATATATTCACAGAGAACAAGTTAAGAAAGAATTGCAAGCTATGCTTGACCACGGAATTATTGAACCGGCAGTTAGTCCGTACATAAACCAGCTCCATATTGTTAAGAAAAAGGATGGATCACTTCGCCTCGTACTTGATTCGTGTCATGTCAACGACATTATTATTAATGAAACAGATCGCCCACAGACACTTGAAGAACTTCTACAAAAATTTCGTGGTACTGCTGTTTATTCCACATTAGATTTGAAATCGGGATTTTGGCAAATTCAGCTCCATCCGAACTGCAGAAAGTACACAGCATTTCTCAGTTTTGGTGATTGTTATCAATTTTGCAAATTACCGTTCGGTTTAACAATTTCTTCAGCAGCATTTATTCGCGGTTTGAATACTATACTTCCGACAGAACTTAAAGACCGAATCACAACATATGTAGACGACATCCTTATTGCAGAAGCTAACTGGTCTGAACATAATTTGATTCTGGAACAACTGTTGCAAACTTTTCGTGCACAAGGACTGACAGTTAATCTTATCAAATCACACTTTGGCAAAACTTCTATAAAATTTCTTGGACATGTAATTTCAGCAGAAGGCATTGCGCCTGACCCAGAAAAACTTCAAGCTTTACGTGACATTACTGTTCCAACGACAAAGAAACAACTACGCAGCTTTATGGGATTAATTAACTTTTTCCGTAAATTTATTCATTACTCTGCTTTAGACATCCCTAGATTATGCCAGTTGACGGGTAAAAACGCTATTTGGTCCTGGGATAGCCAAGCACATTCTGAATTTGTTAATTTGAAACATGCCATGTTGAATGCACCTCTTTTATCACACCCAGATCTTACTAGAAATTTTTCCATTGCCACCGACAGTTCTAACACCGCTTTAGGCGTACACATTTTTCAGGAAATTGAAGAAGACGGTACTACAGTAATTAAAAACATATGGAGGACATACGACCGTTTACACAGATCATAGAGCTATACAGTTTTTACTTTCTGTAAAATTTACACACGACAGGTTAAGCAGATGGAAACTTTATTTACAGGAATTTAATTTTACAATTGTTCACATTCCCGGTACACAAAATATTGTAGCAGACGCACTATCCCGTTCTCTCAGCAACAATCAGCAGGACATCGCAACCAACTTCTGCCACACAAATTCTAGCGTCATATATATTCAACAAGTCGCATTTGAAAATTTCATTTCATCGTAATTACGAGACAGCACAAGAGCAGAGCAAAGACAACGTGTGGAAAGAAATTAAACGCCTTTGGCAAGATAAGAATAATGTTACCATTAGAAACCATTATACTGTACGCATTAATATTCTGTTTCGCCGCTCTCACCCTGACAGCAACAACTGGTTATGATGTATTCCTGACGACCTTGTTAACAAATTAATTTGGTATACTCATTTAAGTTACGCACATTACGGAGCCAGAAAATGTTTTCTTAGACAGAACTGTTATTTTGCCAACATGGAGAAACGTATTCGACGAGTTTTAGCGTCATGTAAAATCTGCCAGAAAGCTAAATCAGACACGACTTCACATATTCCTCCGTTACATCCCATTGTACCCGTTAAATTGAGACATATGGCCGCTGTAGACATTTTTGCGCCAATTCCCAGAACTAATAGATGTTTTTGGTACATCTTTGTCGCTGTTGAACTCACTTCAAAATTTTTACCTTCACTCCGTTACGCAAAGCTACTGCTATATCTGTTTCGAAAGCATTTGTAAAACATTTTCTATGTCATGTAGGGCATGTATTGAAAGTAATTTCTGACAATGGACCGCAATTTCGATCGGTGATATGGACACGTATGTTACGAGCTAGAAACATTTCTTCGATCTATATATCCAGGTATCACGCTTCTTCCAACCCTTCTGAGCGACTGATGAAAGAAATTGGTAAACTATGTAGAATATACTGCCATAAAAAGCATGTTGATTGGGATACACACATACTCTCATTTCAGGATGTAATTAACTCCATACCAAATGAAACTAATATGTTATCCCCGACTGTTATATTGAAAAATGTTGAACCACCCAACAAAATTAAAGAAAGTATCTTTCCTACATCTCGTCGACTACGCCACCATGAAATAATCGACATGGCACTCAACAACATCATACGTGCCGCAGAGTGCCGGAGAAGACAGCAAAAACAGGTTTTTACACGCCGTGCCTTTTACATAGGACAGAAGATATTAGTACGTACACACTATTTATCCAACAGAGGAAAAAGTAGATGCAGTAAATTTGAGCTTCTATACGCAGGTCCATATAGAATTCGCAGCATTCCTCACCCCAATGTAGTACACGTCGAAACTTTGAGAACCAGAAAAAGCAAGGGCAATCACCATATTTACAATATTAAACCCTTTATTGAATGAACATACTTTACGATTTATCACACTGTAATGCCATTTCCAGATATTTATATGACCACTTACTGATGATGATTATATTTCTTTGTTGGCAAGTGCTCGGCAAGGTAAGGTTAGCAGGTCACTTTTCTTGTCGTTGGGTATCAGACAGTGCACATTTTCCATTTTTTGTGTATGTATGATTGTTTTCCTATCGAAAGTAGAATTTTTCTCTGTATGTACTTTGAAATCTTTAAGACGTAGCAAACACCAGTTGACATTGACGTTTTGTCTTATGATATCTCAACATCGTGACTATTTTAAATTTTTTCCTACTACATTATTATACTGTGTGCACATTTTTTGTACTTGAAAACTGTTTTTTACATAATACTTTTTCTTTCATGCTATGCTGTATGCTTAGTCATATCACTAGAAACAAGTTTTCATTTAATGGGTACGTGATTTAAATGCAAGACATTAATCCTTATTCATCATTTTCAGAATGCAAGAACGTGTACAAGAAATAAATTAAACAAACAACAGTGGCTTACTATGAAATGGAAGTTTAACCATCGGAATGAACGAAAGAAAATGCAATACCTTGTCATGAAGAGTAACTGCATCAGAATTAACAAGCATTAACAAGAATATACTATACACATCGTATGATAGCAGTTTTGACTTATGACTTTTCTTTCAGAATACGAGGCGATTAATGCAGGCTGTCAGACAGAACTACACATGTTAATTTTAGTGATGAAATATGCTAGAAGTAAGAAACTCTATACTATATGAAGTAATGAATGATAATGAATAGTTGTATTAAATAAATGGTAATATGAATATGCATAATGAAGTGTCTGTTTTTTGCAGATGATAATAAATGATGATGAATAGTTATATGAAGAATATGGTAATATGAATAATGAAGTTTTTCTTTGCAGATGATGATAATGATGAGGTTTATATATTTTGTATTAGTTACGAAATGCAATGTAGTTATTTAAGTATTTGTTGCAGTTCTTTTTGACAGTATGTCTTATGTCGCATAGGATAATGACTGAATGTTTTGGGAATTTTGTTGGGAGGTTACATCCTGACAGCAATTTTTTCGTACCACTACAGAATAATGTTGACCGTAACACTAAATGTCGGTTGAGATATAACACAGAACTCTACAACGACGGAAGGGGTGCTGTGGTTGAGAGAATGCACTCATTCACGAGAGTTTGGATTCCAAAGCCTCCTTCATGATTCAGGTTTTGTGTGGTTTCCCAAATCACTTCAGTCAAATTCTGGGCTGATTGCTTGAAAAATGATACAGTCTTTTTCTTTCCCCAAACGTGTACTATCCGACACAGTGCTGGTGGCTCATGTGATTTGTGTAAATCTGATGAAAAAATTCAACCATTCTTCGGCAGTCTACGTGTTCTAACGTGAGATTACTGACTTAAAGGAACACCAAGGAAAATATTTCGCGCGGTACTTAACCTGGTATGTTGTCTACCAAAATGTTCTCAAAACTTGCATTATCTGCATGCAAGAAATTTATGTAAATACTTTAATTTCACCGACAATTAATGAAATGAATTTTAGTATTCTGTAAAAAATTTAATTTTAGCCGTGATGCATCCGGTCATCAACAAGCATATTGCATCTTTCATTATCGCAGTTCTTACTCCTACTTCTTTCTTTACACTAAGTCTCCATCGCTCAATATGAAATGGAACTTGAAAACCTTTACTGAAAATCAAACATGATCTCGTACACCTGAAATAATAGAAACACCTGCAAAATCGAAAACATCTGTGGTGCATCTGCAGTTATAGCAATGGGTTGTTGAAAAACGTAATAAACAAACATTTCTCAACCAGTGAGCCTTCAAACTTATTTTTATGATGCTCCATGTCGGCCTTGAATATTTATATAACTGACAACCCCATGCTCTCGTGACGTTATTATTTGAATATGAAGCGGAACCAATACGATGAAGGCAGCAGTCTGTGATCTAACCTCTTCGGGCTATATTACTCTCACCTCCAATAAGACATAATGAATATAATACAAAGACGCATGATTTGTGTATATCGAGCTTATGCACAGTTTGCACTTAGAAGGTATCCATTCGGCCGCCTAATGTCGGTAATAATTTTGATTGTTATGAGCTGGAGTTAGCAGGTAGCTTCTTCCATGGATCTGGAGCGTTTCGCTGCGTTTATTTGAGGTCAGAAAATGACGAAGCATTGCGGTAGGCAAAGCAAAGTCGTTTCTTGCAACAACAGGAAGAAAACAGCGTGACCTTTAGATTTTCTGGTAGAAAACAGCAATCACAGGTTACGTAACAGTTCCGCTGCTGTTTCAGTAAAACACTGATGCGCAAGCTGCAAATACAATCCATCTGTCAACAGATTTGTGATGCGCACTAAGCTGTAGAAGATATGTAGTCACTCAGAATAGTATCTTTCTGTGTACATGTGTGTAAGATACGCGCGCGCGCACACACACACACACACACACACACACACACACACACACACAAACATCCAGCACATATCATCCAGTGAACCAGAAATTCTCGTGTACACACACACACACACACACACACATACATCCGCTAAAACAAAAAGGTAGTAAGTGGTCTAGATCAAGAAACCCCCATTTGCTATTGTCTGAATACAGATTACGACGACATTCATGGTTTCACAACTAAACCACCTTAATCTCTGAAAAACTGATGAGCGGCATTTAGATGAAGGGCTTATTTCAGTAGCGGTACAAGTCAATTTTTGTTCATTGTGAGATACAGAGTCCTAAAGTGAAATGAGCGCTGAAAAATCTGCAGTTGAGATACCAGAAATATTCAAGCATATGGCTTCTTGCTAGAGATGAACCTTTCTTTCTGTTTGTTTGGATAAGTAATTTCAGAAGCATTGTAGGCAGAAAAGTGGAGGTAATGGACTTGTACCACTACTGAAATAAGCCCTTCAAATATGCGACAAAAGTGTAACGAAAAGTAAGGAAGATCAAGCTTCAACGGAGCATAAGGATTGACTGGACATAAAGAGGGCGGGGAATAGGTCGCGGAAAAAGGAACAGTACCAAAGTTCGACTTCAGTGGTTCAGAAAAACCAAGGGAAACTAAAATCTGTGTAGCCGGATTTTTTTTCGGCAGACAGGAACGGACAATTAAAATTTAAAGCCAATCCTTGGGCTACATACATTTATTTCGTAAGGAAAACCGGTTAACGTTTGCTAAATATGTTGCAGTGTTTGCAATATAAACGATTTTTGTATAAAAGAATGACCAGATTGGTCTATTTTGTTATGTAAAATATGGCATCATTCGTGTAAAAGTAAACAATCTACTCATCAAGACTTTTTTCATCTTCAAACCACTAATTCCCTTTTCCTTTTTGAATTCCAGGGAAAAAACTGGCTATTAACATTCAGTGGTTGGAATTATGGAAGGGACATTGCCTATTTTGGTCCAGAGGCGATCGGTTCTACCTGCTTCCTTAATGGCTGTCTCTGTCTGACGTCAGGCGAAGGACCCACTCAATTCACTCAAATTAACAAATCGGAACTCAAATGTCTGTGGAACTCTCTTTAAAATGGTCCAAGCATTTGATAAGAACTTTGTTTTTGCGTTTGCTTTCGATCATCAGTCGAGACTACCGTCATACATGTTGATCGAGACATTCTCGCTTATACTTCCTAACGTAAAACTTGAAAATAACTAAACGAAGTCCTTATACAGTGCGAGACAGATATGACAGATCATCCCAAATATTTCTACAAATAGTAAATATAGCTACAATAGAAAATATGGAGAATTTTCTGATGTATCTATTCATAAAAAGTAAGTACTAAAAATGTGTGACAGATAGGGGAACTTTCTTTTACAATGCTCCCTTCTCTTTATCAGAAGTAATCTCTTGTTACATCGCTTCTGCTGTTTTTTTAACAATATTCCATATTGATTTCATTATATTATCATATCTGTCTGTTTCTGACTATATGTGCATACTTACAAATATTTTACAATTTTTCTTAATATGTTACAGTACTGTTTATAATAAAAATGTGCGTGGAGGTATGTTCCATCTATGCAACTAATTGAAGGCAATTTGTTTATTGCCATATTCGTTTCGGTTCTTTTATTTGAGAAGCATCTTCAGTTCCTTGTAATAAATATTTCTTTTTATATATAATGCATTATGTGGTAGTTGCAATATGTTACTATGTTACATTTAGTTATGTTTTTCTCTGGTTTTTTAGGTTAGTATCATCTTTTGTAGCACAAGTTTCGTGATGTGGAATTACCGTTTGGTGTGACGATTTCCAGAGCTGTTAGCCAATGTGTGTGATCTTGGAGATGTGTTCATTAGTCTCCATGCTCCAGTTGGCCGATTTCTGGCGTTCTTTCAATACATCGCATACATCACTTGCACTTTACATTTTGTGTTCAACATGTGTGTATTTTCGGTGTGCAGTGTTGCCAACTTTCACTGTGTGTATATCTCTCATTTTCTTTGCGGTGTATGTGTGTGTGTGGTTTGATATTTTCATTTGTTTTGTGTGTGTGTGTGTGTGTGTGTGTGTGTGTGAGGGTGAGAGAGAAAGAGAGAGAGAGAGAGAGAGAGAGAGAGCGAGAGAGAAAGGGGGAAGAGGAAGTTTCATCAATTATTTCTTCTGGTTATGTTTCACATTTATGTTTATTATTGTTTTTGTGGCTAACATGATCAGAGAGTTATTGCTTATATGGATTTGATCATTAACTAGCTTCCCTTTCATTGCAATGGCTCTTTGTATGTGAAAGTTTTCTTGGACGGTCAGGAGCTTTTTGTTGTGATTATTCAATCTGATAACTGTCATGTCATGTTAGGTTTTGCACGGTTCATGTCTTTGTTTTATCAGGTATTCAGCGATGGCAGTATGGTTATTTTTGTTTTCAATATCTTATATGTTTCTGATATCTCGTTTTGAACTTCCTACCTGTCATCCCCAGATATACTAATTTACTTTCTTGGCAATATAAGTGGTACATTCCTGGTCCTTAGTATGTATCTGGTCTACCTGTTGTTTGTAAATGTAACTGGAGTATGTTTCTTGTTGTGTAAGCAATGTGTAACCCTATTTCTTTAATATATTTGCTGTCTTGTCTGCTGTTTTGTGTTTGTATGTTAAAGTGTACCATCTTTTTCTGTTAGTCATGTCATGAGCGTTACTGTTTCGTGTTTCCGTATGTGCTGTAGTGTCTGGGGGATTCTTTGGTGTTTATGTTCTCTGCTTGTTTTCATTCGTCTTCGGTTGTGTTTTAATTTTTTGGTTGAGTTTTTGTAGTATCTGAGTGTTGTAACCATTGTTTGTGGCTAGGAGTTGGTTTTATGAAAATGTCAAATGCGTGTTTATTGTCAGAGATCTGAAACATAACCAGAATTAATAATTAATGAATCTTCCTCTCCCCCCTTCTCTTTCTCCCTCTCAGACGCACACACACACACACACACACACACACACACACAACTATCCATTTTAAAAAATCACACTCTCACAAAGAACGACACATTTACACACACGCACACACAAAGACAAAAAAAAATATCAAACCACTCACACAAAAAAAAAAAAAAAATCGTGAGAGCCGGCCGAGGTGGTCTAGCGGTTCAGGCGCTCGGTCCGGAACCGCGCGACTGCTACGGTCGCAGGTTCGAATCCTGCCTCGGGCATGGATGTGTGTGATGTCCTTAGGTTAGTTAGGTTAAAGTAGTTCTAAGTTCTAGGGGCTGATGACCACAGAAGTTAAGTCCCATAGTGCTCAGAGCCATTTGAACCATTTTTGAAAAACGTGAGAGATAAAGATACATTGACAGCTAGTAACACTACACACTGAAAACACACACATGTATTACATGCAACTGAAGATGCTTCACAAATAAAAGATGCGAAACACGTATGGCAATAAACAGACTTCCTTCAGATAGTTGTATAGACGGAACATACCTACACGAATTTTGAAGCTACTAAGGGAAGACGGAAAACAGAAAAAATGACAATAAAAAGCTATTACCCTTTCTTTTTCCGTTGTGAAGGGATTCTGATACCTCTAGCCAGCCAAGGTTTGTTTGGTGACTTATCATTATTTCATTTAATTACCTTTTTAGGGAACGAATTCATTAACAAATATGTTGAATTCAGTCTTTAAAGTTTTTAGTAGTTTTGTCATTAATGAGCCTTATTGGTTTCTTTTTTTTTATTTTTTGGTTTTTCTGTACTCAGTATAGAGGCAAATTATATAATGTGACTAATTGGGCATCGAGATCTGGCAATCCGTTTACCACCGGATAAGCATCTGACTCTCTAACTTCTGCTTGTTGATAGACTACACTATTTATAAGGGTACTGCTACCTTGAACAACGGGAAATTTGGACTGGTAAGAAATTATAAATGGTTAAAAGCACCTCTATATCACTTTTTCTGTCAGAGCGCTTTACGAAATTTACTTTAAAGTCGCCATAAATTAATAATCTCTTCCTTCATTGTGACAAGAAGCACAGTTTTTCAACAAAATTCTCATACAAATTTTCCAGTTTACCCTGTGCAGACATGTACAGGGCGAATATTAATAAAACCAACAAACTACATGGAGGAAAAAACGTCCTATGAGCAAGAGTCCGGAAATGCATCGTTGCCGTGATAGATGGCGCTGGCGAATGACTGTTGCTCTGACCTCGGGTCGTGTGTTCCTTGTGTTTTGCAGGCTGTGTGATTGACGCAACGTACTGTAGGTAGCAGAATGTTCCGGTATTCATGTCGGGAACAAGACGAAATTGTGTTTATGTACGGCCAAGCAGATGGAAACGGTCGAGAGGCAGCATGGCTGTACCAAAACAAGTACTCTCGCCGACACCGACAAAATCACACAACATTTGAAGTCCTTTTTGCGCGTTTGTGTGATCCCTGCCTGGATATCTGCCCCCCCCCCCCCAAATTCTATAAGTCCCTCCAAATCCTTGAGCATCATGCACTCCACCTCGCCTTCCGTATACGCCTCCCGTCCCCCACGCGGTTCCTCTATGATCTCATTCCTTTCCCCCATCTGCTCCTATTCCTCGAACATATCCACATCCTCCCGCCGTCTTGAACCCCCTCACCACCGGGTTGCTCCTCTCCTCTCCCATCCCCGCCCCCTGCCACGTCTTCACCGTTGTGTCCCCCCTGCCCTCCATCTCTACACCCTACATCTCCTTTCCCAAGGTGGCTTCCATCAACTCCCCCTCCCGGATGATGACCTCTCTCCCTCCATTTATCCCTCCTATCAACTCTGATCCTCACTCCCCCTCCTTTCCTCTGTCCTTTTCCTGGGCTACCTCTCCCCCCCCCTTCCATCCTCTTTCTTCCCCACCTCCCCTCTCTTTGCCCCCTTCTCTCCCCCGCGTACTTTTACATTTCCCTCCTCTGCCTCCTCTCATTCCCTCTCGCGTCTGCCCTTCTCCCCCTTTATTAGTCCTCTCCCTCCTTGGTTCCCCCCCCCCTTTTCGTTTTTTCCTCTCCTCCCTCCTTGTTTTTCCCCCTACTCCAAGTCCCCCCCCCCCATCTGCCTTGGGTCGGGAGTGCCATCTCTGTGCCGCCTTTTCCGTGCAGTGTTTTACAGTGTGTTTTTTTTCCAGTGCGTGCTCCGTGTTGTGTCTTTTGGGAAGTGTAGCGAACAGCCATCATACTGTCGCTGGGTATGCTTTTTATTACTTGCGAACAGAAACCAGACTGTCGCCGTGTTTTTTAATTGTGTGTCTACTGTGTTACTTGTCTGATTCCTGTGTCTTTTATCTACATTGCCAACCCCCTTTGCTTTCTGTTTTAACTTTCCGCAATTTTACGCCATTTTTCACTTTAAATCGCCATTTTATCGCCTGTTTTTCCTTGTTTCTTTCTTCTTCCTTTATTTACAAAAAGTCTGTAGGCTGTAGAGCAGCGTAGCAAGCTGCTGCCGGCCCGCCCCCTTCGGGGGAATTGAAAATCAGTAAAGAAAAAAAAAATTGTGTGATCGCGAGTTCTTTCAGACAGACGGACGTGCAGGGAGGCGGTGTAATGTGCAGACACCAGATTTGTAGGACCGGATTCTACAGCATATTGAGACGAATCCTACTACAAGCTGCAGACAAACACGGCGTAAGCGAAACTACGACTATGTGTATCGTGCATGACAGCTACGCCTGTAATCTCATGGAGGACACTGTGAATATCTGTTGTGGCGTGGATGCGATGCAGCTCTGTACTGTGCAGACGTTTTCAGACGTGCTAATGATGACTGTGTGTTGAAAATGGCTCAAAGAACACGTTCAAATGGCTCTGAGCACTATGGGACTTAACTTCTGAGGTCATCAGTCCCCTAGAACTTAGAACTACTTAAACCTAACTAACCTAAGGACATCACACACATCCATGCCCGAGGCCGGATTCGAACCTGCGACTGTAGTGGTCCCGCGGTTCCAGACTGTAGCGTCTAGAACCGCTCGGCCACTCCGGCCGGCAAAGAACACGTATTGATGACGTTAAGAGGGGTAGAATACTAGGGCAACTGGAGGCTGGCCGAACACAGCAGGTCGTAGCACGGGCCGTCCGGTGCCACAAAGTGTGGTCTCAAGATTATGGTAACGATTCCAGCAGACAGGAAACGTGTCCAGGCGCTACAGTACGGGACGTCCACAGTGTACAACATCACAACAAGACAGATATTTCACCATCAGCGCCCGCAGTCGGCCACGGAGTATTGCAGGAAGTCTTGCTCGGGACCTTACTGCAGCCACTGGAACAGTTGTCTCCAGACACACAGTCTACAGACCACAGACATGATTTATTCACCCAGAGACCTGCAAGGTGCATTCCACTGACCCCTGGTCACAGGAGAGCCCGTAAAGCCTGCTGTCAAGAGCAGTACATGGTCACTGGAATAGTGGTCCCAGGTTATGTTCACGGACGAGTCCAGGCATAGTCGGAACAGTGATTCTCAGTGGGTTTTCATCTGGCACGAACCAGGAACCAGATACCAACCCCTTAATGTCCTTGAAAGGGACCTGCATGGAGGTCGTGGTTTGATGGTGTGGGGTGGGATTATGATTGGTGAACGTACACCTCTACATGTCTTTGACAGAGGAACGGTAACAGATCAGGTGTATCGGGACGTCATTCTGCACCAGTATTTCCGCCTTTTCAGGGGTGCAGTGGGTCTCACCTTCCTCCTGACGAATCATAACGCACGGCGGCCCCACCGAGCTGCCATCGTGGAGGAGTACCTTGAAACAGAAGATATCCGACGAATGGAGCGGCCTGCCTGCTCTCCAGACTTAAACCCCATCGAGCACGTCTGGGATGCTCTCGGTCGAAGTATCGCTGCACGTCTTCAAACCCCTATGACACTTTGAGAGTTCCGACGGGCACTGGTGCAAGAATGGGAGGCTATACCCCAGTAGCTGTTCGACCACCTGATCCAGAGTATGCCAACCCCTTGTGCGCCCTGTGTACGTGTCCATGGTGATCGTATCCCATACTGATGTCGGGGTACATGCGCAGAAAACAGTGGTGTTTTGTAGCACATATGTTTCGGGACGGTTTTCTCAACTTATCACGAATACCGCGGACTTACAGATTTATGTCGTGTGTGTTCCCTATGTGCCTATGCTATTAGTGCCAGTTTTTTGTAGTGCCACGTTGTGTGGCACCACATTTTGCAATTATCCTTAATTCATTAGCAACAGTGTAGAAGAGCACCAGTATCAGATTTTGCATCCATCTGAAGGAGTCTTCTTAAGCTCCATGTTTACTCACTTTATAAAAAAATGGTTCAAATGGCTACGAGCGCTATTTGACTCAACATCTTAGGTCATAAGTCCCCTAGAACTTAAAACTACTTAAACCTAACTAACCTAAGGACGTCACACACACCCATGCACGAGGCAGGATTCGAACCTGCGACCGTAGCAGTCCCGCGGTTCCGGACTGCAGCGCCAGAACCGCACGGCCACCGCGGCCGGCTCCTCACTTTACAGCAGAGTTAATCCAGAATACAGGATGTTCGTAGAGACACGTTCCGTTGAAAGGTGTCTGTTGGATTCCTTTGATATTTAATTTCTTAAATCTGTTGTCATTTACGGCATAAATTCCTCTTCTAAATTTACTGTGGCGTTTCTGACTATCTGGGAGGAGACTGAGTAGTGGAACGTGTTACTTTTACACATAAACAAGAACGATCTGTCACACTACTACACTTTAAAACACAGTTTATATGTAATTCATGTCACACAGTCTCATACGGAACCTACATCCGCTTTCTCTTATATTCTGTATATAATAAGATACTGTCATCCCCCTTCCCTTCTGTGTGAGAGGATGAATGAGCAAATGTATTTGTAGTTGCATGCTTGAGGGTAGCAGACAAGCCTGTCTGCTAGAGAACAGTAGGACCAACGTCGGAACAGGTAGCTACGCTTTCTAAAAGCAAAGAGGTTTCTATCCTTAGTATGGTCCTGTCCGTCCCTTGTTATGTTGGTATAGGAAGCTGCCCCTCTGGCCACTTCCGTTTTGTATTTGGGAGCCACCCTCAGGAAGGGACCAGGTCAGTCTGTCCACGGCGAGCGTCTGAAGTGGTAAGATCTCCGGCTAAGGGCGCGTCTGCTAAGTCCGTAGGACAATGGATTTCTTAAGTTCAGCCTAACTGAAAATTTAATCACCTTTATTTTATGTTTAGCTCTAAAATATCTAATGTTATCTTAAATTGCAACGCAGTGTATTTCGAGTGTGAAGTTCAGAATATCTTCCAGTAGTTACTTTCTCACTACTTTGTGAGTAAAGTGGAACCACATGTTGATCAGTAACTCTAACTACACTCCTGGAAATTGAAATAAGAACACCGTGAATTCATTGTCCCAGGAAGGGGAAACTTTATTGACACATTCCTGGGGTCAGATACATCACATGATCACACTGACAGAACCACAGGCACATAGACACAGGCAACAGAGCATGCACAATGTCGGCACTAGTACAGTGTATATCCACCTTTCGCAGCAATGCAGGCTGCTATTCTCCCATGGAAACGATCGTAGAGATGCTGGATGTAGTCCTGTGGAACGGCTTGCCATGCCATTTCCACCTGGCGCCTCAGTTGGACCAGCGTTCGTGCTGGACGTGCAGACCGCGTGAGACGACGCTTCATCCAGTCCCAAACATGCTCAATGGGGGACAGATCCGGAGATCTTGCTGGCCAGGGTAGTTGACTTACACCTTCTAGAGCACGTTGGGTGGCACGGGATACATGCGGACGTGCATTGTCCTGTTGGAACAGCAAGTTCCCTTGCCGGTCTAGGAATGGTAGAACGATGGGTTCGATGACGGTTTGGATGTACCGTGCACTATTCAGTGTCCCCTCGACGATCACCAGTGGTGTACGGCCAGTGTAGGAGATCGCTCCCCACACCATGATGCCGGGTGTTGGTCCTGTGTGCCTCGGTCGTATGCAGTCCTGATTGTGGCGCTCACCTGCACGGCGCCAAACACGCATACGACCATCATTGGCACCAAGGCAGAAGCGACTCTCATCGCTGAAGACGACACGTCTCCATTCGTCCCTCCATTCACGCCTGTCGCGACACCACTGGAGGCGGGCTGCACGATGTTGGGGCGTGAGCGGAAGACGGCCTAACGGTGTGCGGGACCGTAGCCCAGCTTCATGGACACGGTTGCGAATGGTCTTCGCCGATACCCCAGGAGCAACAGTGTCCCTAATTTGCTGGGAAGTGGCGGTGCGGTCCCCTACGGCACTGCGTAGAATCCTACGGTCTTGGCGTGCATCCGTGCATCGCTGCGGTCCGGTCCCAGGTCGACGGGCACGTGCACCTTCCGCCGACCACTGGCGACAACATCGATGTACTGTGGAGACCTCACGCCCCACGTGTTGAGCAATTCGGCGGTACGTCCACCCGGCCTCCCGCATGCCCACTATACGCCCTCGCTCAAAGTCCGTCAACTGCACATACGGTTCACGTCCACGCTGTCGCGGCATGCGACCAGTGTTAAAGACTGCGATGGAGCTCCGTATGCCACGGCAAACTGGCTGACACTGACGGCGGCGGTGCACAAATGCTGCGCAGCTAGCGCCATTCGACGGCCAACACCGCGGTTCCTGGTGTGTCCGCTGTGCCGTGTGTGTGATCATTGCTTGTACAGCCCTCTCGCAGTGTCCGGAGCAAGTATGGTGGGTCTGACGCACCGGTGTCAATGTGTTCTTTTTTCCATTTCCAGGAGTGTATGATCAATCTTAAATGCGAATGCTTGTGTGATTATAACGTCTCGTCTTGACAATATTTTTCAATGTAGCAACTTTTCTTTATGTTCAACCCACGTGGGGTGTACTTTGCGAGACCAGTACCACGTGCTTATATAACTGTTTGACCCGTCAGGTTAACAGTAAGACGTTAGTAACCAGTTCGAGGTTATTCTTTTGTAAATTGCTTTTCGATCAAATTTATTTTAATTATCAAAATTATTGTGGAGTTATACGCTTTGTGTAAACCAAGTTGACCACGTGAAACATGTGGTGTAATCATCAAGTAGCCCTCAGCTATTCTTTTCGCCAAGATTTCACAGAGTTAATATGAATTTAGTATACCAGTGTGTGGTAATTACATGACGGACAGGATTGTGCTACGAACGTATCTTCTTTGGGTGAGAATTTGAATCTGTTGGTAGTGGTTAACTTTCTCTTGCATACGTTTCAACGTTCTTTGTGTGTTGTTTTATGAATGCAGTGTTGTATGCAGTCTCCCGATCTTGCCTCCATATTTGATGTGTTCCGTAAGATTGCAAACTCACATTTTCACAGTCCTAAATAAGGCACCAGCTCAGTTATAACTCACGTTTAATATGCTGAAATTTCAATGATCAATGTTAAAATAAATTTCCAAATATAAGCTGATTTATTTCTTTTTATTTAAATTCTCTTTATATATATATATATATATATATATATATATATATATATATATATATATATATATATCACCGGTTGTCGTATGACTATTAAAAGATTATAATTAATGTTAGTCTGGTTGGGAATTTGGTAAGCTAGACTGGATACCTGGTGAAACAGTTGCGCAGTAATGCAAGGTTATCTTCGCCAGACAGCTCACAGCTTTTAACCCGCTTTTATTGTCCATCAGTACCGCTTTCATCATAGCAAATTAAAGTAACAACGTTACACCGTGTCTGGACGAGCATTGTCCTGTTGAAAAACGGCCATACAGTACTGTCAAATAAGAGGAAACACATCGGGCTGCAGAATGCCTTTGACATTCGTTATGCTGTCAAAAGTTCCCTCAATCACTTCCTGCCGTGCCCTGACGTTATACCCGGTGACAGCCACATCGTGACACCAAAGGCAACACAGTGGAAGACAGACCTCTCCCAAGGATGCCGCCATACGCGCCGGCTGTGCTTTTTCTGTCGGAGTACTAGCCTAAGGTTGTCCCGTTTTTGTCTCTGTATCACTTAGACAATAATGTTTGCTTGGAAGTTGACAATGTTTTTCCTTAATACTATCATTGTTCCTTATCATAACTTTCATTTACAAATGTTTTGCAGCCCATTTCAACAATGAGCATAGAGTTAAGTGGCACTTTTTTTTCTTTTGAGTCGTCATTCATCTGACTGGTTTGATGCAACCCGACACCGAATTCCTTTCATCTCAGAGTAGCACTTGCAACGAACGTCTTCAATTATTTACTGCATACTAGAGATGGGCAAACTGAAACACGTAACTGTTTCGAAACAAATGAAACAGTACAATGTAATGTTTCGATACGCTGTTTCGAAACAGTGAAACAGTTTGTGTTTTGTAATCTAATAAACCTAGACATTTTATCATCTTGAATGTCTACTGTATAGGTATGTCCATATAAACACAAATGAGGTGCGAGAGCGCTAATCATATCGCAGAAAGTATGAAACTATCACTTGGGCGTCTTGACAGTTCCGTATTTCATGCAGCAAATGCGCTGCTTTCGTGTCGTGTGACTTTCATACTTTTCAATTGGCTGAGGACAGCCATAGCTGAAGACAGAAGAACCACCACGAACGGAACTGGAGGTGGGAGCGAACTGCAGAAACAACGGATATGGTACTGGGATTCCCACATTCCGCTAGTATGGGAATATACCCATCCTGCTAATTTCCATGCACACAAAGGGAATCATTGTGGATAATAGGCACAGTGACTATAGACTCACAAATAATGCCAAATAATTCGAATAAATAAGAAAATATAACAGAAAAAATTTTGTCTTTCAAGGTGTTTCGAACCGTTACTATAAATTCACCACGCTTCCCAGCCCTCCCCGTTCACCATTACACTATCAGTGACATGTCAAACAGATTCCTTGCAATTATACCTACATTAAATTTATGTGTATGTATAATAACTGTCACTCTACGCCTTTTTTTTATTCAAAATGTTCTAAGCTTACTTGCGTTTCTTAATATGATTACTGTACTTGAACAGAGAAACGTATGTTATATAAAAAAAGTGTAATTTAAGTGAATGATTTTCACATATTTATTATTTTGAATGTGAATAGTATGCGTTGTTTTATTGTTTGGTTAACGTTTATAAAGCAAATGTTACCCCATTTCGGAATAGGACAGTCATCTAGAAATGAAGCTTTATTTTCGGATATCTTAAGTTTCATGCTATTGCTTGTCAAAAAGATTTCGACACTCTTGAAAGTGTTTCACGAACTGGTATGTTGTGTTTCAGTACCTGTGCCGAGGCCGAATCTGGCCCGACACAGAGCGGAATGAAACATCACTGTTTCGGTACAATTAGTCCGTTCCAAGCACAGGTGGACTGAAACAGCCTTATTTTGAAACAATGATACAGTTTCTGTGTCTGGCTCGAGATCGAATCTGGTCTGGATATCCGAGACAGGGGCGGAATGAAACACCACTGTTTCGAAACAATGAACCACGGCCGTTCCGAAACACTGAAACAGTTCCACGTATCGATACACTGTATCGAAACATAAAAACAGTGGCCAAGTCTACTGCATACACTCCAATCCTCATCGTCCTCTTCAGTTTTTACCCCCTGCAAATTCCTCTAGCACTGCGGAGGTTATTCCCTGATGTCTTAACACGTGTCCTATCTTCCTTGTCACTTCTTGTTGCCAGTGTGTCCTCGGCGATTCTAAGAGGAACCTAATAATTCTTTATCTTATCACTGCCCCTAATTGTCAACGTTTTGCTGTAGCATCAAATCGCAAATGCTTCAATTCTCCTCTTTTCCGGTTTTCCCACAGTATATGTTTCACTATGATACAATGATGTGCTCCGAACGTACATTCAAAAATCAAACTGTTGACAGTTGATTGTTGGAGAGACGACGTTACAGTTACAGGTAGTCTGCGTAAATCAGTCGGTAGTCACTGATGTACCGTATATATGGATTGCGATAACCAGCTAAGACCTGAAGATAGTGCACCGAAGCGCCGAAACTGGTGGCTACACAATAAATGACAACACAAGGACTGCTCTAGGCGTTTCATTTTCTTACAGTAGTGACCGGTCGTATTCCCACAGCCCTCCTGGCACAGGGATGGACATACAAAAAATCGCTGCAAAATGGTGTTAACTGCCGCACGTTGACTCTCGTGATACGGATTCGATCAGAAACTGCAAGACAATGGGAATGGAGAAAGTGCCTTCATCCTATTTGCAACCTCCACGGCTCACAGTCGAGTGCGTCTGGGGTTAACAAGTACTTTTAAGTCGCCGACATAGGGGCAGGAGGCGGAACAGTTTCCGTGGTCTCGCCCGGCGGCATCGTGATTTGACGCCCGTGCTGGGACTCCTTCTACATCTACATCTACATTTATACTCCGCAAGCCACCCAACGGTGTGTGGCGGAGTGCACTGTACGTGCCACTGTCATTACCTCCCTTTCCTGTTCCAGTCGCGTATGGTTCGCGG
Source organism: Schistocerca cancellata (assembly GCF_023864275.1). Classification (NCBI taxonomy): domain Eukaryota; kingdom Metazoa; phylum Arthropoda; class Insecta; order Orthoptera; family Acrididae; genus Schistocerca; species Schistocerca cancellata. Next base: position 1,244,834,225 of record NC_064626.1, read on the forward strand.
GAAGAACGACTGTCTGAAAGCCTCCGTGCGCGCTCTAATCTCTCTAATTTTACATTCGTGATCTCCTCGGGAGGTATAAGTAGGGGGAAGCAATATATTCGATACCTCATCCAGAAACGCACCCTCTCGAAACCTGGCGAGCAAGCTACACCGCGATGCAGAGCACCTCTCTTGCAGAGTCTGCCACTTGAGTTTGTTAAACATCTCCGTAACGCTATCACGGTTACCAAATAACCCTGTGACGAAACGCGCCGCTCTTCTTTCGATCTTCTCTATCTCCTCCGTCAACCCGATCTGGTACGGATCCCACACTGATGAGCAATACTCAAGTATAGGTCGAACGAGTGTTTTGTAAGCCACCTCCTTTGTTGATGGACTACATTTTCTAAGGACTCTCCCAATGAATCTCAACCTGGTACCCGCCTTACCAACAATTAATTTTATATGATCATTCCACCTCAAATCGTTCCTCACGCATACTCCCAGATATTTTACAGAAGTAACTGCTACCAGTGTTTGTTCTGCTATCATATAATCATACAATAAAGGATTCTTCTTTCTATATATTCGCAATACATTACATTTGTCTATGTTAAGGGTCAGTTGCCACTCCCTGCACCAAGTGCCTATCCGCTGCAGATCTTCCTGCATTTCGCTACAATTTTCTAATGCTGCAACTTCTATGTATACTACAGCATCATCCGCGAAAAGCCGCATGGAACTTCCGACACTATATACTAGGTCATTTATATATATTGTGAAAAGCAATGGTCCCATAACACTCTCCTGTGGCACGCCACAGGTTACTTTAACGCCTGTAGACGTCTCTCTTCGGTGCGAATTCTCAGAACAAGGAATGGAACTGGTATGCCTCCTCCTCCGCATGTCTTCGTCTTGTTGAATTTCTTTAGCTTCTATGTTAATTAAACTGGGAATGTTAAAATTCCCTTGCCCCCTCCAACCGATGGTTGTGTATGTAGATAAGTCATCAGTGGCGTTTTCTGGCCTGGGAAAATTAAATAGTGTAAAAAAGTTGATTAAGTTTAGCGAGTTGTTAGTTAATCAACTGACTGGTCTAAGTGTCAAATTGCTAGGAATTTTATCGGAAGTCTGGATCTGAGATCGAAATTAAAGAATCAGTTTTATGTCTTCAAATGGTTCAAATGGCTCTGAGCACTATGGGACTTAACTACTGTGGTCATCAGTCCCCTAGAACTTAGAACTGTTTACACCTAACGAACCTAAGGACATCACACACATCCATGCCCGAGGCAGGATTCGAACCTTCGACCGTAGCGGTCACGCGGTTCCAGACTAGAACCGCACGTCCACTCCGGCCGGCAGTTTTATGTCTCTCTCTTGCTTTGTGGCAGGGACTCGTCTGGACAGTCGCGACTTCGCCACTTGCAATGTCTGTGCTTACATAAATCACTGCGTAACAAAGTCAGTCATGGATCGGATGTCAACGTAATGCAAGACAGTTGGAAACTGACGAGAGTCGCTACCCGTTGGGTTCCGCGAGTGCTCACAAGTATAGCTATCGCACCCAGCAGACAAGAATTAACTGGTGAAATTGTAAACGATGTTTTTCAGAAAATTATTAAGTGGTTCTCTGCAAATCGGTTCTCATTAAACTTTGACAAAACGCAGTATATACAGTTCCACACAGTAAATGGAATGACACAGTTAATAAATAGAGACTTCGATCAGAAATCGGTAGCTAAGGTAGAATATTGAAAATTTCTAGGTGTATGCATTGATGAGGGGTTGAAATGGAAAAAAGACACTGGGTGTCTGCTGAGACGTTTGAGTTCAGCTACTTACGCTATTAGGGTCATTGCAAATTTTGGCGATATACATCTCAGTAAATTAGCTCACCACGCGTATTTTCTGCTTTCGTATGGCATCATATTCTGGGGTAATTCATCATTGAGTAAAAAAGTGTTCATTGCACAAAAACGTGTAATCACAATAATTGCTGGAGCTCATCCAAGATCATCCTGCAGACACCTATTTAAAGAGCTAGGGATCTTCACTGTTAACTCACAATATATATATTCACTTATGAAATTTGTTATTAACAATCAGAACGAATTCAAAAGTAATAGCAGTTTACATGGCTACAGCAGTAGGCGAAAGGATGATCTTCACTACTCAAGGTTAAATCTAACTTTGGCTCAGAAGGGGGTATATTATACTGCCACAAAAGTCTTTGGTCACTTACCTAATAGCATCAAAAGTCTGACAGATAGCCATATAGCATTTAAAAGGAAATTAAAAGAATTCCTTAATGGCAACTCCTACTCATTAGATGAATTTTTGGATATAGTAAGTGGGTAATTTCCCCAATGCGCACAAAAAAATTGTCATGTAATATTTTGTGTAATGTAATATCTTGTATAGACACCTTTTATTAACCTGACACGTTCCACATCATTACGAAGTGTCATATTCATGATCTATGGAACAAGTACTAATCTAATCTAATCTCACGGACCTCTAACACCTCACGTGGTTTTAATATTAGGACGCACTACCCGGAAAATCCCGGGAAAAATCGACCCAAAGTTTCTTATGTGCCTTATGAGCATAAAATGTCCATTGCCGAGTCGCCGTCTGGCGTGCCAGAGGTCTTGGGTTCGATTCCTCCTCTGGCACTTTTTTTCCATCTCTTTCATTTTCTTTTGTCATTCCACCAATTATTCAGAAAGTTTTGCAAACCTACATTATCTTTAACAAAGTAGTTACATTATTGGATAAAAATTATTTTCTTTTTGTCCAACAACACTATTCATGGCGGTGGGTTTTCCATTTTTAATTGTAAATTATATGAGGCGAAACATTGGATTTTTAATAATAATAACAAAGTCGATTGGGAAACATTTAGTTTTTATACATATAATAATTATAAACAAGAACTGCAGTGGTAATTATTGTAAAAACAAACAAAGCTATAATTTTTGCGACATCTTGCGTAACATATAAAGGCGGATATTTTTCAGTCACAGGGCGTTTGCAATAAATCTTTACAAAAACATATCCCATTAACATTTACGAAAATGTTTTGGGTTTCTGATAATTTTGAGGCAAACCAGGCATATTGAATCATGTCTTGGAATTTTGGTGACGATAATTGACGGTGAATTATAGAATGAATTTTTATACAATCTTCCCGGGAATTAATTTCACGATTCTTCTGTAACAATGCGCTGCAATTTTGCAAGCAACAGAAGAAAAAAACGTGCCGCAGGAGGAATCGAACCCAAGACCTCTGGCATAAGAGTCCGAGCGCTAACCATGTAGTCCAGACGGCGGCTCGGGAACGGATTAACTCTTTATACTCATAAGGCACCTAAGAAACTTTGGATTGATTTTTCCCGGGATTTTCCGAGTAGTGCGTCCTAATATTTTAACCACGTGAGGTGTTAGGGGTCCTCTTTCACCACACAAAATTTCGGACAAATCCCCGATCCCACGGTCGTGCCGTCTCCTTGTCAGTCCAAACGCCACGGTGCAGTGCTAACAGATTATCCAAGCAGGGTACTAACCGTCACAGAAACATACTAATTATGTCTCGTGTCGAATTTATGAGAGTCTGTCAGGACGAAGTATCGCGGGAACCTGTCCACGGTTCAGAGGTGGCATGAGCCCCCTCTCATATTTCTATCTTACGGTTTTCCTCTCTAATTGCATGCAGTGAAAAGTCGCTATTTCTTCACACGCGGACTTCCCACGCAGCGTCTCTCGTCACCCGGGTGGTCCGGTGACAGGCGGGCACTGCTGATCTGGAAAGCGTTAAGCCAACGGATATGAGGAAGTCGAGTGAATGCTTTGCAGACGCCAACATTGTCAAAAGACACGCCCGGAGGGGTCTGAAGTAGCGGCTGGGCTAGAGGTTCCGTTACTTCGCAGAAACTTAGCAAAACCACTTTCTGGCGGGCTACCAGCGAGGCGTGGGAATGACTTGTGTACCCAGGCAGTTGTGGTGGGAAAATTCCCGCGCTTTGCAGACGCCAACATTGTCAAAAGACACGCCCGGAGGGGTCTGAAGTAGCGGCTGGGCTAGAGGTTCCGTTACTTCGCAGAAACTTAGCAAAACCACTTTCTGGCGGGCTACCAGCGAGGCGTGGGAATGACTTCTGTACCCAGGCAGTTGTGGTGGGAAAATTCCCGCGCTTCCTGCAAAATAGTAACTGTGATTGGCTTGCTCAGGGCATAGCTCCGTGACGTAGCAAAATCAGCGCAGAAATTGGCGCCAAGAATCTCCATTGGTGGAATGGTAGTGCTCCGGCAATAGAGTGGAATTTTCCGCCGGTTTTCGAGTTGCTGATTGGAACGTTTAACCACGGCCACTGTCGTGGGGGCGGGAATGTTGTGTGTTCGGCCTGTAGGGGTGCTCTAAGTAGTCGGCTCTCGCCTTTCGGTCGAGGACGTCGAAGCAACCAGCCATCGCCTCCGGTACGCCAGATCGTGTTCTGGCAGTTAAGAAGACAGTTTGGTAATGTATGTCCGCAGCAGCGGCAGATAGGGATTTTCCTAGGTGATAATCAGAGCTCAGCAGAGCACGCCTGTTCATCTTTTTCTAACTTTGTTCTGTCTTGAGTACCAGCAATTAATGTTGGGTTAGCTGTGTGTCTCTCTCTTAAGATTTGAGTGGCAAGGAATTGGCTCCACATACCACTTCGTCTTAAACCTCACAATCTAGTTTAGGGACAACTTCACCTTCATAGCGTTTGTTTGAGTATCCAATTTGAGCCAATTTGATGTATTATAAATGTTTCATGTGTTTTTGTTTATTGTTTTGTATTTAGTCTTAATAAATCATATTATTATTTTGGACAGAACTTTCATTCTGTTAATCGGTAGAGCAACCCATCATTTCTCACTACGTTAATGAAACCTTCCTTTATTTAACTTATTTATCAAATTAAATTATTGCAGGTGCCAAACTCTTTTCTACTCCACTTGCAGGGTTGATTACAGTCAGTTCGCGTATATTTTTTAATCCATGTGCAACAGCAAAAGTCGGAGTTAGAATAAGGGGTTTAGAGCATCATTTACATTGGAGATTCTAGAAGAATTTAGTGTTAAATACACTGCTTGCCCCGGCACCTCGCACGGTTGCTCTACAGTCGCGTCCCAGCACAAGGCATAACTGGTGAACGATCTCGGAGAGACCACGTCTCGGCGTCTGTTAGACGGGGGCTGGTGCTGCAAACTTCCCGCTGCTGCAGTCACCGACAGTTGGCAGCACTGCCCGCCCGCTGCAGGTGCAGCGGGATGGTCCGGGCCGCGATGGGCCGCGGAGGGCCGGACAGCCCCGGACCGTGGCAGGCTGCCAACTGCGGCCGCATCGATCCGCTAGCCTAGACCAGCCGCGCCGCCTAACCCAGAAAGGCGAGGGCCCGGCCTTGCCGCCTGCCCACGGCCGCCGCTGGCCGCGCGTGCCTCACTTCGAGGCTCGTCCAACTGCTGCGACAAGCCGTCCAAGTACAACGGCAGCTAGCCCGCCCATCTACGGTAACTTGAGGAGCACGGACGCTACAGTCACTGAACCTTCATTGAAGGCACGAGAATTGGAACACATTAGGCAAACCAAGTTGCTGACAAGAAAATACGAATCCGCAAGGTGTGAGCTGGGGAAGGGGGGGGGGGCGGGTCACAAGAGGGGAAATTGCCCTCTCCAGAAACAGGAACACAGCAGGCGCTGCAGTCATCCAATAGAAGTTCTTTGAATTGGTATCTGTATGTGGATGACAGTTTTGTATATGGAATCACGGTGTAGAGGCACTTCACGGTTTCTTGGTAAGTTTAAATACAGTACTGGTCATTAAAATTGCCACACCACGAAGATGACGTGTGACAGACGCGAAATTTAACCGACAGGAAGAAGATTCTGTGATATGCAAATGATCAGCTTTTCAGAGCATTCACACAAGGTTGGCGCCGGTGGCGACACCTACAACGTGCTCACATGAGGAAAGTTTCCAACCGATTTCTCATACACAAACAGCAGTTGACCGACGTTGCCTGGTGAAACGTTGTTGTGATGTCCGTGTAAGGAAGAGAAATGCATACCATCCCCTTTCCGACTTTGATGAAGGACGGATTGTAGCCTATGGCGATTGCGATTTAGCGTATCGCGACATTGCTGCTCGCGTTGGTCGAGATCCAATGACTGTTAGCAGAATATGGAATCGGTGGGTTCTAATACGGGACGCAGTGCTGGATCCCAACGGCCTCGTATCACTAGCAGTCGAGATGACAGGCATCTTATCCGCATGATTATAACGGATGGTGCAGCCACGTCTCGATCCCTGAGTCAACAGATGGGGACGTTTGCAAGAGAACAACCATCCGCACGAACAGTTTGACGACCCTTGCGGCAGCATGGACTATCAGCTCGGAGACCACGGCTGCGGTTACCCTTGACGTTGCATCACAGACAGGAACGCCTGCGATGGTGTACTCAACGACGAACGTGGGTGCCCGAATGTAAAAACGTCATTTTTTCGGATGAGTCCAGGTTCTGTTTACAGCATCATAATGGTCGCATCCGTGTTTGGCGACATCGCGGTGAACGCACATTGGAAGCGTGTATTCGTCATCGCCATACTGGCGTATCATCCGGGGTGATGGTATGGGGTGCCATTGGTTACACGTCTCATTTACCTCTTGTTCGCATTGACGGCACTTTGAACAGTGGTCGTTACATTTCAGATGTGTTACAACCCGTGGCTCTACCCTTCATTCGATCCCTGCGAAACCCTACATTCCAGCAGGATAATGCACGACCGCATGTTGAAGGTCCTGTACGGCCCTTTCTGGATACAGAAAATGTTCGACTGCTTCCCTGGCCAGCGCATTGTCCAGATCTCTCACCAATTTAAAACCTCTGGTCAATGGTGGCCAAGCAACTGGCTCGTCACAATACGCCAGTCACTACTCTTGATGAACTATGGTATCGTGTTGAAGTTGCATGGGCAGCTGTACCTGTACACGCCATCCAAGGTCTGTTTGACTCAATGCCCAGGCGTATCAAGGCCGTTATTACGGCCAGAGGTGGTTGTTCTGGGTACTGATTTCTCAGGATCTATGCGCCCAAATTGCGTGAAATTTCTTCTTCGTGTAGCAATTTTAATGGCCAGTTGTTTAGTACCATTAATTCAAAGATACAATTTACTACGGAGACATAGAGTAATGGGCAGCTTAATTTTTTGGATGTTTCAATAATTAAACGGGCAGATGGAACTTTATATCATAAGGTATTTAGGGTAGATACACATACCGATCGTTACCTCCACAAGAATTAGAAGCAGCCGGCTGGTGTAACCGAGCGGTTCTAGGCGCTTCAGTCTGGAACCAAGTGACCGCTACGGTCGCAGGTTCGAATCCTGCCTCGGGCATGGATGTGTGTTATGTTCTTAGGTTAGTTAGGTTTAAGTAGTTCTAAGTTCTAGGGGACTGATGACCTCAGATGTTAAGTGATGATGATGATGTTTGGTTTGTGGGGCGCTCAACTGCGTGGTTATCAGCGCCCGTACAATTTCCCAACCTTTGCTCAGTCCAATTTCGCCACTTTCCTGGATGATGATGAAATGATAAGGACAACACAAACACCCAGTCATCTCGAGGCAGGTGAAAATCCCTGACCCCGCCGGGAATCGAACCCGCCACCCCGTGCTCGGGAAGCGAGAACGCTACCGCGAGACCACGAGCGGCGGACAGAGATGTTAAGTCCCATAGTGCTCAGAGCCATTTGAACCATTTGAACGACGTAAGGAGGACGCAGGAAGCCACCTAGCATAAGCAAACAATGCATTCCTCGGCAAAAGAAATCTACTACCATCATATATAGGTCTTAATTTGAAGAAGAAACTTCTCAGAATGTACGCCCGCACAATTGCATGGCAGTGAATCATGAATTGTGGGAAAAAGGGATCAGAGGACAGTCGAAGCATTTGATAAGTGCTGCGATAAGAGGATGAAAATGAAGTAGACCGATCAGATAAGAAATTAGGAGCTTCTGTGCAGAACAGGGAAAACAAAGAACAAATGGGAAACATTGCTGTATCTTCTGTATCCAGCGACTCGTACAGCGATGCATGCATACCCTACCAACAGCTGTGAGCGGCGCTTAAAGCAATAAGTAGGACCACGTGAAGCCAATCAAGTTTTTCCCACTCAGAATAAAGGTGCCGACACGCTTTGCAGAAGGCCACGTACGTGTTGTTATCACCCGTCCTTGGAAGTTGTGATCCGGCTGTTATTTATACGCCGGCCACTGCTGTGGGCTTGGGGCTTGCACTCTCCGAGGCTTACTGTGCCGATCGGATTCTCACCTCAAGCTCTCAGTTGACTACGCCTGGACTTGGTTTCGAGCATTAAACGTATTTTCCGTGCAGCCAGTGTAATGCGCTTAACGAAAGAGTAGTCTACCGCATCTGAAAGAATCACACTTTAGAGGCTACGACTTGTCGCTGCAAACATATTTGTCTCTCCACTGCTGACCGTACTGTTTCAATCTATGTCCATCCACCACAGAATCCAGATGATTCTCCCGTGGTTCACCTCTTCCTTTCTTCCTTAAAACTGTTCTTTTCATTTTGGTAATCCGGAATGCATTGTGACTTGTCAGTTGACGAATGTACACTCCTGGAAATAAGGGGAAACTTTATTGACACATTCCTGGGGTCAGATACATCACATGATCACACTGACAGAACCACAGGCACATAGACACAGGCAACAGAGCATGCACAATGTCGGCACTAGTACAGTGTATATCCACCTTTCGCAGCAATGCAGGCTGCTATTCTCCCATGGAGACGATCGTAGAGATGCTGGATGTAGTCCTGTGGAACGGCTTGCCATGCCATTTCCACCTGGCGCCTCAGTTGGACCAGCGTTCGTGCTGGACGTGCAGACCGCGTGAGACGGCGCTTCATCCAGTCCCAAACATGCTCAATGGGGGACAGATCCGGAGATCTTGCTGGCCAGGGTAGTTGACTTACACCTTCTAGAGCACGTTGGGTGGCACGAGATACATGCGGACGTGCATTGTCCTGTTGGAACAGCAAGTTCCCTTGCCGGTCTAGGAATGGTAGAACGATGGGTTTGATGACGGTTTGGATGTACCGTGCACTATTCAGTGTCCCCTCGACGATCACCAGTGGTGTACGGCCAGTGTAGGAGATCGCTCCCCACACCATGATGCCGGGTGTTGGCCCTGTGTGCCTCGGTCGTATGCAGTCCTGATTGTGGCGCTCACCTGCACGGCGCCAAACACGCATACGACCATCATTGGCACCAAGGCAGAAGCGACTCTCATCGCTGAAGACGACACGTCTCCATTCGTCCCTCCATTCACGCCTGTCGCGACACCACTGGAGGCGGGCTGCACGATGTTGGGGCGTGAGCGGAAGACGGCCTAACGGTGTGCGGGACCGTAGCCCAGCTTCATGGAGACGGTTGCGAATGGTCCTCGCCGATACCCTAGGAGCAACAGTGTCCCTAATTTGCTGGGAAGTGTCGGTGCGGTCCCCTACGGCACTGCGTAGGATCCTACGGTCTTGGCGTGCATCCGTGCGTCGCTGCGGTCCGGTCCCAGATCGACGGGCACGTGCACCTTCCGCCGACCACCGGCGACAACATCGATGTACTGTGGAGACCTCACGCCCCACGTGTTGAGCAATTCGGCGGTACGTCCACCCGGCCTCCCGCATGCCCACTATAGGCCCTCGCTCAAAGTCCGTCAACTGCACATACGGTTCACGTCCACGCTGTCGCGGCATGCTACCAGTGTTAAAGTCTGCGATGGAGCTCCGTATGCCGCGGCAAACTGGATGACACTGACGGCGGCGGTGCACAAATGCTGCGCAGCTAGCGCCATTCGACGGCCAACACCGCGGTTCCTGGTGTGTCCGCTGTGCCGTGCGTGTGATCATTGCTTGTACAGCCCTCTCGCAGTGTCCGGAGCAAGTATGGTGGGTCTGACACACCGGTGTCAATGTGTTCTTTTTTCCATTTCCAGGAGTGTATTTTGTTCTTCTTGTAACCTCCGTACAGATAAATTCCGTAACCTCCCAATAAAAAAGTGACTAACCTCTCAATAAGAATGTGACTCATATATAACCTTTCAACATTTAACTGGCAGTGAATCTAAACTGGAAAATCTGGACTTCAGCAGAGCTGCGTCATGGCCCTGACAAGTCATTCTGAATAAACTGAAAATTCCTACCTCAATTATGTCGCCGGATAACGCTTATATATCTGCTCCTATAAGAAATTTTTCTGGCACAGCCCAGTGCAATGCTGGCCACTAGATTTTGTTATGTATGAAAAATCAATTGGTTTTATTTACGATAATTGGCATGACTATGGATAGGAAAAAATAGTAAAAAATTTAAATTCAGATGAATGACTGTCAAAAGTTACCTTTATAAGAAAGATTATTGTTGAAAGATATTTGAAAAACATTTAGATGTGATTTTGATATAACAATTGTACAAATCAGTTGTAGGAATTAACATATACCCACGGCAATAAATAAAAATTACTTTGCTTTTACCTCATACTACATCGCTCAGGCACCGCCATCGTTCTCCACGACCGTCATTGGTAATTCCATACAGGACACAAGTGCTCTCTGTGAGCTATACAGCTCGACACCTGCTCTCTACGAGCGGCCTGACCCAACCGCCCGACTGCGAGCTACTACTACTGCAGCCGACACAGCTCTCTGGTCCGCGGTTCTATTGTAGCATATACGAGGGCAGTTCAATAAGTAATGCAACACATTTTTTTTCGGAAACAGGGGTTGTTTTATTCATCATTGAAATACACCAGGTTATTCCCCAATCTTTTAGCTACACAACACTATTTTTGAACGTAATCCCCATTCAATGCTACGGCCTTACGCCACCTTGAAATGAGGGCCTGTATGCCTGCACGGTACCATTCCACTGGTCGATGTCGGAGCCAACGTCGTACTGCATCAATAACTTCTTCATCATCCGCGTAGTGCCTCCCACGGATTGCGTCCTTCATTGGGCCAAACATATGGAAATCCGACGGTGCGAGATCGGGGCTGTAGGGTGCATGAGGAAGAATAGTCCACTGAAGTTTTGTGAGCTCCTCTCGGATGCGAAGACTTGTGTGAGGTCTTGCGTTGTCAGGAAGAAGGAGAAGTTCGTTCAGATTTTTGTGCCTACGAACACGCTGAAGTCGTTTCTTCAGTTTCATCGCCTGTAACAATCTTTGACAAGAAATTGTCACCCTCAGCCACATGACGAGCAAGCAATTCCGCACAGATGGTTCTCCTTTGCTCTTTATGGTGTTCGGTTAGACAACGAGGGACCCAGCGGGAACAAACCTTTGAATATCCCAACTGGTGAACAATTGTGACAGCACTACCAACATAGATGTCAAGTTGAGCACTGAGTTGTTTGATGGTGATCCGTCGATCATCTCGAACGAGTGTGTTCGCACGCTCCGCCATTGCAGGAGTCGCAGCTGTGCACAGCCGGCCCGCACGCGGGAGTTCAGACAGTCTTGCTTGACCTTGCGGCGATGATGACACACGCTTTGCCCAACGAGTCACCGTGCTTTTGTCAACTGCCATATCACCGTAGACATTCTGCAAGCGCCTATGAATATCTGAGATGCCCTGGTTTTCCGCCAAAAGAAACTCGATCACTGCCCGTTGTTTGCAACGCACATCCGTTACAGACGCCAATTTAACAGCTCCGTACAGCTCTGCCACCTGTCGGAAGTCAATGAAACTATACGAGACGAAGCGGGAATGTTTGAAAATATTCCACAAGAAATTTCCGGTTTTTTCAATCAAAATTGGCCGAGAAAAAAAATGTGTTGCATTACTTATTGAACTGCCCTCGTATATTGCAGGCAGTGCGTGAGCAGTCCATCGAAGTTACATCTGCTCGAGTGCGCTAGCAATAAATTCCTTAGTCATGGACCTCTTACATCCTCTTTCGTAGACTCATGACCTCAGAAGTTAAGTCCCATAGTGCTCAGAGCAATTTGAACCTCTTTCGTATGGCAGCGATCAATTCTCTTGTTTCAGCTGCATCCTTGAGAGCCCATTTGTTCTACTGTTTGTCTGTGCAGCTCATTTTCAGTATCCTTTCCACATCCACATTTTATATGGCTGTGAAACATGGGTCCTAAACAGGACATACGATTCCTGAAAGCAATCCTTATGTCCTGCTTAGAACCCATGTTTCACACCCATATAACAAAACACTCCAGACAAATATTCTGATAAATTCTCTCCTAGTTTTAATCTTTATTCGCCTGCTTGTGAGAAGTGGTTTCTTGTTATTGAAGGCCTTTTTAGCGAGGACAGCTGTTGAGATTTCCGTGGTGAAGCTGCTGTCTTAAATGACAATACGTCCCGAGTAGCAAATCTGACTGCACTGCTGTGCGCTTTCATCTTTTTGTGTTGACGCTTGTTTGCGTCTCATCGTTGAAACTGTTTCGATTCAATTTTACCTCGTTCATTGTTAATGGTAAGACTTGCAGAATTCTAGTTAGTTCCGAATCTGTAGTTAATGTAGTGTCATTTGCAAATGGCATACATTTGCTTTCTTTTACCTTGATTTTGAAACCTTTAGCTTAAATTTGGATAGGGTCTCCTCAATCAACTTGTTGAACAAGAACAGGGTTAGTGTGCTCCCTTGTCTCACCCCCCCCCCCCTCTAATGGATTCAACCTTTACATTTCCGTTTAACTCTATCTGTGCGCTTTGGTTGTACAGGAGCAGAACGAGTTTTTTGTCCCTCCAGTGCAATATTACGTCTCTCATGCCATTAAAGAGGCATTTCCAGTTTATGCTATCGAAGGCTTTCTCTATATCCACGAATGTATGTCTTCCTGCGGGCTCATCCTTTCAAGGGTAGTTTTCAGTGCTAGGACAGCTTCTCTAGTTTTTGTTCATGTTGTGAAATCAAACTGATCCTGAGATGTACGAGTATTTTGTTCAGATTTGGTTTTGATGCTGTTCTTAACTATACTGAGACAATTTTTTTGTGCATGAGACAGCGGTGTTCTTGTTCTATAGTTGGAACACTCAGAGACATTTCCTTTCTTCGGTTAGGTGACGGTCCTACTGTCAGTAAAGTCTGCCGGGGTTTCAGCGCAGTAGCAACTTCTTCATTTTCATCCAGTGAAGTCAAACAGAAGTGTCTGACTTCCTCTTCCAACTATACACAGGAAAAAAAGTGGATCCAGACGGTCCAGCAAAGGTCGACAAGGAAATCTTTGAAAGATATCCTATTTACGGGAGTGAATATCTGGAGACTGAGAATAAGAAAAAGAATAGCTTTTAGAGCGCTGCACAGTTCTTGTTTCATTGTTTCTGCTCTTCCCTTCAGAATTTCTGCTAGTATGTCGTCTGATCCTGTTGGCTTCTCGTCCTTCAGCTGATGAAGTGCTGGATCAATTTCTTCTTCTCGTGTGATTGTTGGCCCTTTGTTATCCACCTGCTGCTCAGTTTCAAGTTAGTCTGTAATTTAGAACACTTCCTTATCGCAACACAAGTCTCCAAGATATTCCTTCCAGGGTTCTGTAATATCTTCACCCTCAGTAAGTGGTTGACCATTGTTACCATTAACAGCACTACTTGTGTTAGGTTGGTACTTCAGTCATTTTACAGTCCTATATGCTTGGTCCAATCTCCTTCCTACCACATCATTCTGTATGCTCCATGTAGCTTTCTTCATCCTTCTTTGGCACCTCTATGTTTTGTCAAAATGTCGTTTCTTCTGCATTTATCTTCTTATAGTAGTTTCTTTGATGTATTTGCTCAGTAATCCAAGGTATCTCGGTTCTAGTCACTTGTTTCAAGGAATCCTTGTTTCGTCATATTTCAGTCCATCTCGCTATTGTCATTTTTAACAGTCCATTTCACTGTTGTCATTTTTAAATAGAGGGGGATCCCCTCCACGCTCACACCGGCATTATAGCCAACACTGCAAAAGAGTTAGTTTTCACTAGAGTGAGGTCTCGCAATATGTGGATACTGCGATGTTTGCGTAGGCCTGGTTAAGGTTAAACATTAATATGCGCTCATCTGGAGATGGATTGAGTCGAAAATTGAACGAAGGGTAGTGGTTTGAAGGAGAGAGAGAAAAAAGTTACAAGGCGAAAGCCAAGGGAAAAAGCCTCTGCGATAGTTGGGTCGAGTTGTAGGAGCAGTAGCGGATGTCTTGCTGCCTGCGACAGGTGATGCAAGGGTAGGCTTTGTTAGTGGTGGGTATCATGCGTGTCGATACCTTGACGTTGTGCGGTGCTGTTACTCGACGGCTGCCGCTGGGTGTCGGTGTTGATCTCTCGCTCAGCGTCAGCATACCTGTAACAGTTAGGTTCATCATCGTTTCGTGTCCGTTAGGTCATATATCGGACTCACAGCGTAGGGTAATGTTGGCGATTTGTTTGTGCGTCAGTTTCCGAGCTTGTCGGTTTCCTTGCTGTAGCCTGTCGGTCGGCTTTAATAGCAGCTGGCATATCCAGTCAGCATAATTGATATGCAGGGGTTTGCCGACGTTTGTCGCTTGTGGGTGTATGTTAGCTTGCCATAGGTGGATATGCCCTTGATAGTAGTGTGTTTAGCCGCTTATGCTTCCACCTATGGCTGTGATCATAGTTTCCCAGAGTAAGGATGAAAGGATTGTTCGAGTATCTCGAGTTCCTGTATAGTCGTGTGGCGTGCTTTTTTCACTATTGTCAGTTTGCATGAATGTATTAGCATCCGCTCAACGAAAAGCTTTCATATTTTCTCAACAGAAAATTAAGTTAAAAGCAGTTCTCGTCCACGTGTACTGATCAAGGTATTCGCGAGATTTCCCTTGGCTGTAAAGCAAATACCGCAGTTAGATGTGACTTCTCGATATTTAGGAAGCCACTAGTCCACTACCAGTTCGCCAGGTATTTGACTTAAAGCTCCTAACTCGAAACCAGAACAACCCGCTCTGTCTTTAGGGTGTAACGTTACGCAAAAGTACGCGAGCTAATTCAAAATGTTCAAATGCGTGTGAAATCTTATGGGACTTAACTGCTAAGGTCATCAGTCCCTAAGCTTACACACTACTTAACCTAAATTATCCTAAGGACAAACACACACACCCATCCTGACGGAGGACTCTAACCTCCGCCGGGACCAGCCGCACAGTCCGTGACTGCAGCGCGCGAGCTAATTGGCCGCCTGGAGTTGGTAGGAGGTAAGGTGAACTTGCTTGTGTGGAGCCTGGGTTTCAGTACCAGCCAATGCGTGACGGCTGTGCAAGCCGTAGCAAACGGTAAAGGCCAGCCAGGTGCAGAGACGAGCAGCGTTGCCGGAAATGGGCGAATCCCAAAGAAGGGGATTTGAACGGCTGTTGCTAGCATCGATTTCGTGCACGAGATGCACCAAAAATGGCGGAGTGTCAGACAAGCTGGAAGATGGCTTCTCTTAGCTCTTTGAGAATTTATAACCATTTACAGCCAAGTATTACAGCACATCTGAATACGTCTGCGATTTCATAAAAAGTAGGTGCGTCCAATGACACAACTATAATTTTAATGTCTTCAAAATTATAGAGTTAATGCTTCACAATGGATAAACATTTTCACGATGAACCTCTGAATTAACAACTTTTAAATCGTTCATGCGATTTCAACAAACGATATCTCAGATGATAGCATTGCACTACAGATATCATCTGAGAAGATTACGTATCTGTACCTACTTTATTTCCTGATTTATTACGTTTTTTATACCTTTTCATCGTTCAAATGTTTGTCAGAACACAGTATCCTCCACAATAACATAGCAAATGAATACAGCAAGAATACCCCATATTTTATCATACTCGTGTATCTCTTTAATTAACAGTTACTATTTTGCCAGTAACTTTATTTAAGTACAAATGATAATAAAAAAATCATAGTAATTTAAGTAGTGATCAGTCAAATATGTTAGCAGGCACCCCCTTTGTAAAAGAGTGCCAAAAGACACTTCTGCCAAGCATGTCCAAACAATCGTTTAAACAGTATTAAGGACAATTTGTTGTGAGTACACTTGTGCGAGAATATTGGCTTATTTGTTAATGGACAAAATATATTTATTGTGAATGGTTTGAGTGTGATTGAATATTAACATTTACTTGTTTAAATACTGTTGTAACATTAGTTTAGTCCAAGAGGTGATGAGGTATGTAGGATGTAAGAACTATGTATTTTGTTGTAGACGGCTTTCAGTCAATGGAAAAGCACAACACTACTAAAGCAGAACACTACTAAAGTCGTGTGGAGACTAGAACTTGTCGAGTGAACAGCTCAAGGGAGTGATTCTGGGCATTTTAAAGCGAGTTCTGGCAGGAGGCAGACCTGTCTGTGGAAATGAATGGTATTCGATCATGGAGACCTTTGAGTCCGGGTGATGAATGGCCGCTACCATATTTAAACTTCAAGAGGTCTGAATGTTCTCCAGAGTAGGATAGCAAACTTTTTACACTGTATTACAGAACTGAGAATAGACAGATTATGAGTTCCTGTTCTTTGTATTGTGTGTGATAATTTGTAAATCATCATGTTGAACTCTGAACTGTTTTGAGCTTGTGAATGTCTTGTGTATTGCGATTACGTGTATTTAGATTACGAAATTGACTTAGATTCTGCGTATCTTTGACGATCATTTAGTTTGGGGATTTTGCTACCATTCTCGTAATGCTCTCAACGTAACTTTTGTGTATTTGATAAGGGTATTTTCTCTCTGTATTTTAACTGAATATCGTAGGACCACTTCCTATTTTTTCTCTAATGTCCTTTCTTGAGTAAACATTATTCAAAACAATTCTGTGATGTCTGCAGCAATTACAGATGCTAGAATAGGAGCCTTGTTATTAAATTATTCATTTAATTGTGATAAAAAATAAAAACAAGCACAGCCGTCCTTATGATTTTATTTTATTTTGTCGCTACCAGTTTCGACGCTTCATTACGTCATCTTCAGGCTGTTTTGATGCGGTACAGGTTGATGCGATCCCCATGCATAACCCATCAGTTGCCAGCATTACTGGATTCGCAGATAATGTGTCAGCACTCCAACCATAAAGTTGGACAGAGTGCATCATTGTAATCCAAATAAATGCTGTAAAGGATTCACAAAAAGAAAAACAAGGTTCCTGAACCGTAAATTACATAACAGGAGGACACTCTGTAAAATCGAACCTTAAATTAAGCATGGTAATAAGTTAACGAGAACGACGGAAGATGACGTATAGGCGTCAAATATGTTTGGATAAAAAATAAACAAACTGTGTTTTGCAGATGGCGGAGATTTTTCTAGGAAACAAATTAACTCCTAAAATACGGAAAACCAGCAACAGGACTGTCTAACAGCGAGATTAGTTCTTTCCTGGATTTTTCGTACAAAAAACAAGAAGAAAACCTTGTGCGGATGTAGTCTCAGAAATGCTTCACTTGAAAAAAAAAAGGTTCAAATGGCTCTGAGCACTATGGGACTTAACATCTGAGGTCATCAGTCCCCTAGAGCTTGTTTGTTGTTGTGGTCTTCAGTCCTGAGACTGGTTTGATGCAGCTCTCCATGCTACTCTATCCTGTGCAAGCTTCTTCATCTCCCAGTATCTACTGCAACCTACATCCTTCTGAATCTGCTTAGTGTATTCATCTCTTGGTCTCCCTCTACGATTTTTACCCTCCACACTGCCCTCCAATGCTAAATTTGTGATCCCTTGATGCCTCAAAACATGTCCTACCAACCGATCCCTTCTTCTAGTCAAGTTGTGCCACAAACTTCTCTTCTCCCCAATCCTATTCAATACCTCCTCATTAGTTACGTGATCTACCCACCTTATCTTCAGCATTCTTCTGTAGCACCACATTTCGAAAGCTTCTATTCTCTTCTTGTCCAAACTAGTTATCGTCCATGTTTCACTTCCATACATGGCAACACTCCATACAAATACTTTCAGAAACGACTTCCTGACACCTAAATCTATGCTCGATGTTAACAAATTCCTCTTCTTGAGAAACGCTTTCCTTGCCATTGCCAGTCTACATTTTATATCCTCTCTACTTCGACCATCATCGGTTATTTTACTCCCTAAATAGCAAAACTCCTTTACTACTTAAAGTGTCTCATTTCCTAATCTAATTCCCTCAGCATCACCCGACTTAATTTGACTACATTCCATTATTCTCGTTTTGCTTTTGTTGATGTTCATCTTATATCCTCCTTTCAAGACACTGTCCATTCCGTTCAACTGCTCTTCCAAGTCCTTTGCTGTCTCTGACAGAATTACAATGTCATCGGCAAACCTCAAAGTTTTTACTTCTTCTCCATGAATTTTAATACCTACTCCGAATTTTTCTTTTGTTTCCTTTACTGCTTGCTCAATATACAGATTGAATAACATCGGGGAGAGGCTACAACCCTGTCTTACTCCTTTCCCAACCACTGCTTCCCTTTCATGCCCCTCGACTCTTATAACTGCCATCTGGTTTCTGTACAAACTGTAAATAGCCTTTCGCTCCCTGTATTTTACCCCTGCCACCTTCAGAATTTGAAAGAGGGTATTCCAGTTAACATTGTCAAAAGCTTTCTCTAAGTCTACAAATGCTAGAAACGTAGCTTTGCCTTTTCTTAATCTTTCTTCTAAGATAAGTCGTAAGGTCAGTATTGCCTCACGTGTTCCAACATTTCTACGGAATCCAAACTGATCTTCCCCGAGGTCGGCTTCTACCAGTTTTTCCATTCGTCTGTAAAGAATTCGCGTAAGTATTTTGCAGCTGTGACTTATTAAACTGATAGTTCGGTAATTTTCACATCTGTCAACACCTGCTTTCTTTGGGATTGGAATTATTATATTCTTCTTGAAGTCTGAGGGTATTTCGCCTGTCTCATACATCGTGCTCACCAGATGGTAGAGTTTTTTCATGACTGGCTCTCCCGAGGCCATCAGTAGTTCAAATGGAATGTTGTCTACTCCCGGGGCCTTGTTTCGACTCAGGTCTTTCAGTACTCTGTCAAACTCTTCACGCAGTATCTTATCTCCCATTTCGTCTTCATCTACATCCTCTTCCATTTCCATAATATTGTCCTCAAGTACATCGCCCTTGTATAAACCCTCTATATACTCCTTCTACCTTTCTGCCTTCCCTTCTTTGCTTAGAACTGGGTTGCCATCTGAGCTCTTGATATTCATACAAGTGGTTCTCTTCTCTCCAAAGGTCTCTTTAATTTTCCTGTAGGCAGTATCTATCTTACCCCTAGTGAGACAAGCCTCTACATCCTTGCATTTGTCCTCTAGCCATCCCTGCTTAGCCATTTTGCACTTCCTGTCGATATCATTTTTGAGACGTTTGTATTCTTTTTTGCCTGCTTCATTTACTGCATTTTTATATTTTCTCCTTTCATCAATTAAATTCAATATTTCTTCTGTTACCCAAGGATTTCTATTAGCCCTCATCTTTTTACCTACTTGATCCTCTGCTGCCTTCACTACTTCATCCCTCAGAGCTACCCATTCTTCTTCTACTGTATTTCTTTCCCCGATTCCTGTCAATTGTTCCCTTATGCTCTCCCTGAAACTCTCTACAACCTCTGGTTCTTTCAGTTTATCCAGGTCCCATCTCCTTAAATTCCCACCTTTTTGCAGTTTCTTCAGTTTCAATCTGCAGTTCATAACCAATAGATTGTGGTCAGAATCCACATCTGCCCCTGGAAATGTCTTACAATTTAAAACCTGGTTCCTAAATCTCTGTCTTACCATTATATAATCTATCTGATACCTTTTAGTATCTCCAGGATTCTTCCAGGTATACAACCTTCTTTTATGATTCTTGAACCAAGTGTTGGCTATGATTAAGTTATGCTCTGTGCAAAATTCTACAAGGCGGCTTCCTCTGTCATTCCTTCCCCCCAATCCATATTCACCTACTATGTTTCCTTCTCTCCCTTTTCCTACTGACGAATTCCAGTCACCCATGACTATTAAATTTTCATCTCCCTTCACTACCTGAATAATTTCTTTTATCTCGTCATACATTTCATCTATTTCTTCATCGTCTGCAGAGCTAGTTGGCATATAAACTTGTACTACTGTAGTAGGCATGGGCTTTGTGTCTATCTTGGCCACCATAATGCGTTCACTATGCTGTTTGTAGTAGCTAACCCGCACTCCTATTTTTTTATTCATTATTAAACCTACTCCTGCATTACCCCTATTTGATTTTGTATTTATAACCCTGTAATCACCTGACCAAAAGTCTTGTTCCTCCTGCCACCGAACTTCACTAATTCCCACTATATCTAACTTTAACCTATCCATTTCCCTTTTTAAATTTTCTAACCTACCTGCCCGATTAAGGGATCTGACATTCCACGCTCCGATCCGTAGAACGCCAGTTTTCTTTCTCCTGATAACGACGTCCTCCTGAGTAGTCCCCGCCCGGAGATCCGAATGGGGGACTATTTTACCTCCGGAATATTTTACCCAAGAGGACGCCATCATCATTTAATCATACAGTAGAGCTGCATGTCCTCGGGAAAAATTACGGCCGTAGTTTCCCCTTGCTTTCAGCCGTTCGCAGTACCAGCACAGCAAGGCCGTTTTGGTTAATGTTACAAGGCCAGATCAGTCAATCATCCAGACTGTTGCCCCTGCAACTACTGAAAAGGCTGCTGCCCCTCTTCAGGAACCACATGTTTGTCTGGCCTCTCAACAGATACCCCTCCGTTGTGGTTGCACCTACGGTACGGCCATCTGTATCGCTGAGGCACGCAAGCCTCCCCACCAACGGCAAGGTCCATGGTTCATGGGGGGAAGCCCTAGAGCTTAGAACTACTTAAACCTAATCAACATAAGGACATCACACACATCCATGCCAGAGGCAGGATTCGAACCTACGACCGTAGCAGCAGCGCGGTTCCGGACTGAAGCGCCTAGAACCACTCGGCCACAGCGGCCGGCCGATTTGAAAAATGTGAGACTGTCAATCAGAACATGTCAGTCGAAGCAGCCGTTAGGTGCGATTTACGAAGAGTTCACAACAGTTCATACAAAATGTTTAGGATTTCCACTCTCGTCAAGAATACTATCTTGAGATCCGTACAATAGTGAATTGCAAACACGCTCGATTACATCACGCATAGTATGCACTATCTCCATAAGTGGCATAAGAAGCAATGCTTCATCACTGACAGACGTTACGTAAACTGTCAACCCCATATAAAGAAATTCAGAGAATGCAGGTTTGCTCCACCTCTAGTTATCCACTTGCCCGGGTGAGATGAGTTAAATATGTGCTGCGACATAATCACTGAAAGTACATGAGTGCGATCCTGTATGAAGAACCTCACCCGGCACGATGCTAACGACAACTTATCCAAGGTATAACAAAGAAAAAAAAAGGTAAAACCGATTCACGTGTTAGGCGAAACCATTTTTACGAGTATCTTCGTACCGAATGTGTGGCGCCACTTTTGAATCGTTTCGCAGGAGGTCAGATGACTGAAGTAACATAATTCACTAACTTGTGGTCCACTTTGATATGAAGCTACCAAGGTCAGCGGCTGGTTATCGTACTTCTGGAATGCAGCAGGTGTTACCAATGCTCGTACTTTTTTAAAATAACCTCTGCGGCACTTGTGGCGACTGCAGAGAGTAAAAACAGTAGGGAAAGGCAGAGATTAAGGTAAATAGGAAAAGTAGTCAGTAATCGCAGCTGAGAGTCTATGAGTAAGTTTAGCTTTCTAATTTTACGTGAGGAATCATATCTCTGAATATTGACTAGTACTGGATACACCCTGTTCTTATCGGTTATCAGTTGGGAACTATGTCTCCTCCATATATTCAGCAAAACATTACAGCAGTACAGTTCGTAAGAATTGAGCCATTGCGTAGTGAATAAAGAGCGAGATGTTGCAGTTGTAACGGAATTACTGAAACGTTATTACTCTCCTCCAGCAAGGGTGCATGTTACGCCCCAGTGTTAATTAATGGAACCGTAAGGCATACACGTATTGTCTTCGAACTATTTTGGTGTGGTTATTGAGTTTGCTTCGATCACTAGACGAAATGAAGGAACTCTGTTACCTTGGAACCAAAATAACTCATGATGAACGAAGCTAGGAGGACATTTAAACCGGGGTGGACTGTTAGCGTAAGAAATGAGGAGTTTCTCCCCAGAATCAGCAAGGAAAAAAGCATATGGAAAACATTAACTTGAAGAAGCGACAGAACAATAGGACGTGTGTTAAACCATCGAGGAATAATCTCCATAGTACGAATTGGCTCGAACTTAGCCTACATATGATTAAAAGTTTCAAGAAACATTTTAAATATGAGATGGAGCTCAGAATTCTTATTGGATTAAAAGGATGGTACAGAAATATCAGAGACAGAATCAGATATATACATGCCTATAAATTCAGTGACGATGTGTGAGAGAAATTTTCCTATAGTTTGCGCATTCCTAAGGTGTTGTTATGGAAATTTTAAAAAAATGCCATTTTAATAGATCTCTTATTGCTGTAAGGATAAAAAACAAAATACGATTATTCATTAAATCTGCTACATTCTAGCAGACTGACCTCGGTGGAACACAACGATCTCTAGCACTTTCAAGTGTGATAGTTTTAATGGGGCATACCCGAAAGATAGCCAGAAAGATAGCAATTCCCAAGTGCTTTTCTCCTGGCCAGCTTATATAGTATTTGGTTATAAAGTCACTGACCCTTCGATGAAGGATTCTTCAGTGGGTCATTGTTCGTACAGCTCACCCCACCCTTAGCAATAGCGAATGGAAAGTAATAATAATAATAATAATAATAATAATAATAATAATAATAAACCCAGTGGAGGCCCGGGAAAAGAATAGGCCTCCGGTATGTTCTGCCAGTCGTAAAAGGCGACGAAAAGAACAAATCACTAATAGGGCAAACCCCCCTTTTAGTGTGATTAGTTGGTTCAGGACAGAACTAATGAAGCCTCGGAGAAGCGCTGTCATGGTCGGAGACGACGCTTGAACCCTATGCCCGTCCACAATGGTAACGATACTGCTAGCCACACGGAAAATGATTTAAATCCAAATAGAGGTGTTTTGCAGGATATGCTTTCTGCAACCACTCTAGAAGGAAAACAAAGACAGAGGATGAGATGGTCAGATGAAGTTAACCGACACCTCATGTTCTGTAATCACCAAGCAACAAACTTAGGAACCAACACAACTGGATACAGATCACAAGTATACACAACACTTATTACCAGATACCCAGAATTAAAATTTTTAACAGAACAACGACTAGCTGATCAGATCCGTGTAATAATCAAAAATAACAGGATACCCCAGTCAGAATTAGAAAACATCAAACAACAAGTACAACAAATACTGGAACAAAATAATGTGAAATCAGAAGAAGAAGAAGATACAGTAATGGACTCAAACAGCCCAGAGCAAACAAACAAAGAACAACACGCATCAATTAAAAAATCAGAGGAAAACGAAATCTTAAGACAGCCACCAGAACAAGCACAAATAGAACAAGAAGTGACACACATGTTAGATATAGAGGAAAAATTTCAGCTGACATATATAGAACACAAAGACACAAATGCAGACAGTAGACCATTCTTGCATAGACCACCAAATAACCCACAAGTCGAAACAACAATGACAACTATCAACACAATCATACACAACAAAATAAATGAAAATACAGCTATGGAAGAGTTACAACTTCTGGTTTATATAGGAGCACTCACTACACTAAATATACACACTAGGCAGAGATCAGTACCAACCAACACACAGAAGAAACCCACAAAACCAGCGTGGAAACACAGGCTACAGATCAGAATAGAAAAACTGAGAAAAGACATCGGACAGCTAACGCAATTTATAAGAAATGAAATATCAGACAAAAAACGAAAAAGGTTAGGTAAAATCTCACAACAAGAAGCGATAGAGCAGTTAGATGAAAATAAGCAGAAATTACAAGCATTGGCCAAACGACTTAGAAGATACAAAAAAGTGAAAATAGAAGGAAACAAAACCAAACATTCAACACAAACCAAAAGAAATTTTACCAGACAATAGATAACACACACAATTAAATAGACAATCCACCAAACATAACAGACGAGGAACACTTCTGGAGCAACATATAGTCAATCCCGGTACAACACAACAAACATGCACGATGGGTACAAGCAGAAACAGACACATACGAGATGATACCACAAATGCCTGAAGTGATAATTCTGCAACATGAAGTCACCTGAGCAATTAATTCTATGCACAACTGGAAAGCCCCTGGAAAAGATAAAATAGCAAATTTCTGGCTAAAGAAGTTCACCTCAACACATTCACATATAACTAAATTATTTAACCGTTACACTGCAGACCCATACACAGTCCCTGATACACTTACACAAGGAATAACTTATCTGAAACCTAAAGATCAAGCAGACACAGCAAACCCAGCAAAATATCGCCCCATAACATGCCTACCAACAATATACAAAATATTAACTTGAGTCATTACCCAGAAATTAATGACACATACAACACAGAACAAAATTATAAATGAAGAACAAAAAGGCTGCTGCAAAGGAGCACGAGGATGTAAAGAGCAACTGATAATACATGCAGAGGTGACATATCAAGCTAAAACTAAACAAAAGTTGCTACACTAAGCATACATTGATTACCAAAAAGCTTTTGATAGTGTACCCCTCTCATGGTTACTACAAATTTTGGAAGTATACAAAGTAGATCCTAAATTGATACAGTTCGTAAACATAGTAATGAAAAATTGGAAAACCACACTTAATATCCAAACAAATTCAAATAATATCACATCTCAGCCAATACAGATTAAGTGTGGAATATAGCAAGGAGACTCATTAAGTCCTTTCTGGTTCTGCCTTGCTCTGAACCCACTATCCAACATGCTAAATAATACAAATTACGGATACAATATTACTGGAGCAAATCAACACAAAATTACACATTTGCTATACATGGATGATCTAAAACTACTGGCTGCAACAAATCAACAACTCAACCAATTACTAAAGATAACAGAAGTATTCAGTAATCATATAAATATGGCTTTTGGAACAGACAAATGTAAGAAAAATAGCATAGTCAAGGGAAAACACACTAAACAAGAAGATTGCTTATTGGATAACCACAGGGACTGCATAGAAACGATGGAAAAACAGATACCTATAAATATATAGGATACAGACAAAAAATAGGAATAGATAATAGAAATATTAAAGAAGAACTAAAAGAAAATTATAGACAAAGACTAACAAAAATACTGGGAACAGAATTGACAGCAAGAAACAAGACAAAAGCTATAAATAACTATGCTATACCAATATTGACCTACTCATTTGGATTAGTGAAATGGAGTAACACAGACCTAGAAGCGCTCAATACACTTACACGATCACAATGCCACAAATATAGAATACATCACATATATTCAGCAACAGAAAGATTCACATTAAGCAGAAAGGAAGGAGGAAGGAGATTTGTCGACATAAAAAACCTACATTATGGACAGGTAGACAATTTAAGAAAATTCTTTATAGAACGAACAGAAAGCAGCAAAATACACAAAGCAATCACTCATATAAATACATCGGCTACACCATTGCAATTTCATAACCACTTCTAAAACCCTTTAGATTGCATAACATCAACAGATACAAAGAAAATAAATTGGAAAAAGAAAACACTACATGGCAAGCACCCGTATCATCTAGCACAGCCACACATCGATCAAGACGTATCCAACACATGGCTAAGAAAAGGCAATATATACAGTGAGACGGAAGGATTCATGATTGCAATACAGGATCAAACAATAAACACCAGATATTACAGCAAGCATATTATTAAAGATCCCAATACCACAACAGATAAATGCAGACTTTGCAAACAACAAATAGAAACAGTAGATCACATCACAAGCGGATGTACAATACTAGCAAATACAGAATACACATAAAGACATGACAATGTAGCAAAAATAATACATCAACAACTTGCCATACAACATAAGCTAATAAAACAACACGTTCCCACATACAAGTATGCACCACAAAATGTACTGGAGAATGATGAATACAAATTATACTAGAACAGAACCATTATAACAGATAAAACAACATAACATAACAAACCTGACATCATACTCACCAATAAAAAGAAGAAATTAACACAACTAATCGAAATATCCATACCCAATACAACAAATATACAGATGAAAACAGGAGGAAAAATTGAAAAATACATCCAACTGGCTGAGGAAGTCAAGGACATCTGGCATCAAGATAAAGTTGACATTATACCAATTACACAGTCAACTACAGGAATCATACCACACAATATCCACCAGTACATCAACGCAATACAGCTACATCCAAAAGTATATATACAACTACAGAAATCTGTAATTATTGTTGCATGTTCAATTACCCGAAAGTTCCTAAATGCAATGTAACCTACACTGTACAGTTAAAAGGAAGTCACGCTTGATCAACGTCCGCGTCACTTTCCATTTTTTACCAGACAACGTCTGAGAAAGGAAAGGAATAATTTATTATTATTTTGAGCTTTTCCTCATTCCAGAGGTTTATCTCCAACATAATAATTTACTTGGAAATTACAATACAAACGTTAAACGTTCTTAAACTATACTCTCAAAATATTTCTCCAGGTGTTTCGATCTTGCGTGTCCTCTTCCTCTGCGCCCATTCTCCTCATTGTGTGCTGTACATTTTGGAGCCAGGTGGTCACAGGTCATCCTCTTCTTCTTCTCCCCTCCAGTTCCCACTCCAGTATCAATTTTGGTATTCTGGCTTCCTCCATGCGTCGTACATGCCCGTACCACTGTAATTTCTTCCTATCCATTACGTCATATATTCTTTCTTTTATTTCCATTCTCCTTATTACTTCGGTGTTCCTTATCTTTTCTTTCCTGGAGATTCTTGCTGATCTTCTCCAAAAGTCCATCTCTAGAGCTTGTAATTTTTTAATGTGCTTCATGTTAATTGTCCAGGTCTCCGTTCCACACAGAACCACACTCTCTAATATGGATTTGTATATTAATTTTTTAGTTCTGCTCATTACATTCCTGCTCCATAAGACTGAGTTAAGCATCCCAATGACCCTCCGTCCACTACTAATTCTTTTATTGATTTCTGACTCTGATTTTCCCTCTATTTCTAAAATGGATCTCAAATAACAGAAAGTGTTTATCTTTTTGATTTTCTTTCCTCCGAAAGGGATAATAATAATAATATTAATAATAATAATAGTAATAGTACTAGTAACAGTAATAATAAACTGGACAAGTGTGAGTAGTACACGCACTCTGTGGGATCCGTGCAAATGTAATTATGTCCAGGGTACAGCGCGTATAAGTGCAGTTATTACTACTGGCGACTGAGGACAGTACACTGCACAACATTAAATCAGTATTTACGTCATTTGCAGATCAATAATTATAGCTATTACAAGTCTTACCTTTTTAGGTTGGGTGGTATCTCCACTTATGCGTGGCACAAGCAAGCCATTTTCTCCTGGGCAGAAGGTCAAGTGCTGAAGTGTGGACGTGGGCATGCAAAACGGAAAATCTAAACAGACACATGTAACCCACTTCATGGTACGATTACGACTGTGCAGAAAACATCAGGTTGCAAAGTTTTTGACGTGTTTGTGGGAAGACCGTCCGACGCAGAGAAAAAAAACATCAACACACTGGTGTGTGTACATATTAAGGTACCACATAAAAAATATCGGTTATTATACTTGTTACACGACGTATACAGATAATAGTAATAATAATAGTAATTTCTTGTTGCTCAATGGCCTAGTGCAAGTCTTTCTATTGGACGCCACTTTGCCGAACTGCGTGTCCCTAACGTACCCCAGTTATCCAACTAGCGAAAGGGAACCTACAGCTTAACTTGGAATTCGAACCATGTGTTCCTTCTGGCGACTGCTCACTTCCTTCAGAGTGAAGGCTAGGTTAAAACGAGGACACGAAATTCCGTTGTCTGGCGAAGATTCGATCCCATCACCTCCCCGCTTCCAGACACGGGTTCTACTGCTAGACCACCAAACCGGACATGTTTATACAGAGTTTTTCTATAGGTTTTGATGAGTGAATTTGCTAGTATCAAAAATGTGATGTATACGGTGTGAGGTAACGGGCCAGTTGCGGCGCCCTGAAAGTATTCTAAGTTCAGAGTTGGGGTCACCGCTCGGGTCGCGCGGCGGGACCGAGCTTGTTAGCTTCCGCGTGGCGACCCACAACGGCCGGACCACGTGGTCCATCGAACACGTGGCTGGGAATTCCTTGGTGACGCTGTGCGCTGGGAGGGCCAAAGATGGAGGACTTTGTGAAACCTTAATGGCATTCATTTCACAGTTAGTATAGAAATTAATGGTAGGCAGATGAATCATGATACCTCAAAAAGAAACATGTACACAACCATCATTTGCATGACGATACTGATGATGTAATAAGATTTTCAGTTATCATCATCATCATCATCATCATTTAAGACTGATTATGCCTTTCAGCGTTCAGTCTGGAGCATAGCCCCCCTTATACAGTTCCTCCATGATCCCCTATTCAGTGCTAACATTGGTGCCTCTTCCGATGTTAGACCTATTACTTCAAAATCATTCTTGGCCGAATCCAGGTACCTTCTCCTCGGTCTGCCCCGACTCCTCCTACCCTGTACTGCTGAATCCATGAGTCTCTTGGGTAACCTTGCTTCTCCCATGCGTGTAACATGACCCCACCATCTAAGCCTGTTCGACCTGACTGCTACATCTATAGAGTTCATTCCCAGTTTTTCTTTGATTTCCTCATTGTGCACACCCTCCTGCCATTGTTCCCATCTACTAGTACCTGCAATCATCCTAGCTACTTTCATATCCGTAACCTCAACCTTGTTGATAAGGTAACCTGAATCCACCCAGCTTTCGCTCCCATACAACAAAGGTGGTCGAAAGATTGAACGGTGCACAGATAACTTAGTCTTGGTACTGACTTCCTTCTTGCAGAAGAGAGTAGATCGTAGCTGAGCGCCCACTGCATTAGCTTTGCTACACCTCGCTTCCAGTTCTTTCACTATGTTGCCATCCTGTGAGAATATGCATCCTAAGTACTTGAAACAGTCCACCTGTTCTAACTTTGTTCCTCCTATTTGGCACTCAACCCGTTTATATTTCTTTCCCACTGACATTACTTTCGTTTTGGAGATGCTAATCTTCATACCATAGTCCTTACATTTCTGATCTAGCTCTGAAATATTACTTTGCCGGTATCTTTATTAATTTAAAGTTTAGTATCTGACGGTAAATTATACAAGTAACACCCAGCAACGAATTACCAAAATCTAAACGCTTCATCCGATTTCGTCGATCAGCAATTAAATAAAATATAAATTGAATTACAGAGAAACAATAGATTCCTACTTCACGTAATTACACTCCTGGAAATGGAAAAAAGAACACATTGACACCGGTGTGTCAGACCCACCATACTTGCTCCGGACACTGCGAGAGGGTTGTACAAGCAATGATCACACGCACGGCACAGCGGACACACCAGGAACCGCGGTGTTGGCCGTCGAATGGCGCTAGCTGCGCAGCATTTGTGCACCGCCGCCGTCAGTGTCAGCCAGTTTGCCGTGGCATACGGAGCTCCATCGCAGTCTTTAACACTGGTAGCATGCCGCGACAGCGTGGACGTGAACCGTATGTGCAGTTGACGGACTTTGAGCGAGGGCGTATAGTGGGCATGCGGGAGGCCGGGTGGACGTACCGCCGAATTGCTCAACACGTGGGGCGTGAGGTCTCCACAGTACATCGATGTTGTCGCCAGTGGTCGGCGGAAGGTGCACGTGCCCGTCGACCTGGGACCGGACCACAGCGACGCACGGATGCACGCCAAGACCGTAGGATCCTACGCAGTGCCGTAGGGGACCGCACCGCCACTTCCCAGCAAATTAGGGACACTGTTGCTCCTGGGGTATCGGCGAGGACCAATCGCAACCGTCTCCATGAAGCTGGGCTACGATCCCGCACACCGTTAGGCCGTCTTCCGCTCACGCCCCAACATCGTGCAGCCCGCCTCCAGTGGTGTCGCGACAGGCGTGAATGGAGGGACGAATGGAGACGTGTCGTCTTCAGCGATGAGAGTCGCTTCTGCCTTGGTGCCAATGATGGTCGTATGCGTGTTTGGCGCCGTGCAGGTGAGCGCCACAATCAGGACTGCATACGACCGAGGCACACAGGGCCAACACCCGGCATCATGGTGTGGGGAGCGATCTCCTACACTGGCCGTACACCACTGGTGATCGTCGAGGGGACACTGAATAGTGCACGGTACATCCAAACCGTCATCGAACCCATCGTTCTACCATTCCTAGACCGGCAAGGGAACTTGCTGTTCCAACAGGACAATGCACGTCCGCATGTATCCCGTGCCACCCAACGTGCTCTAGAAGGTGTAAGTCAACTACCCTGGCCAGCAAGATCTCCGGATCTGTCCCCCATTGAGCATGTTTGGGACTGGATGAAGCGTCGTCTCACGCGGTCTGCACGTCCAGCACGAACGCTGGTCCAACTGAGGCGCCAGGTGGAAATGGCATGGCAAGCCGTTCCACAGGACTACATCCAGCATCTCTACGATCGTCTCCATGGGAGAATAGCAGCCTTCATTGCTGCGAAAGGTGGATATCCACTGTACTAGTGCCGACATTGCGCAGGCTCTGTTGCCTGTGTCTATGTGCCTGTGGTTCTGTCAGTGTGATCATGTGATGTATCTGACCCCAGGAATGTGTCAATAAAGTTTCCCCTTCCTGGGACAATGAATTCACGGTGTTCTTATTTCAATTTCCAGGTGTGTATATGGGTTCCGTTTTTACCCATTGCGGAACGGAACCCTAACGTATAGAAGATTGTGTCAGTTCTGTCGGGATTGAGTCCTGACAAGAACAGAGCGCAAGAAATTTGTTGTTGATTCTAATCTCTGCTACAGTCGTGTTATACACTACTGCTGGATCGTTTATCTCCCATTCTCTTCATCGTTTGTGTTAGAGCTAGCCTGTTATCTGATAGTGATGCCGAGAGGGAGATCAGAATGAAGGAAACAATTAATTTTCCGACGTCAGTTACCCCTCAAATCATAAAGCTTCGCGCAGATTTCTATCCGACGTAAGGCCATGAGAAAAAAAAAGTGAATGCATTGTTTTGCGAAACACAGTTTCTTCCTCGGCGCCGGAGAGCTCATTACGAAAACCGATATGTCGTCGAATTTCTTTCATATGAGTTTTCTAGAACGATGTTAATCTCGCTACATGAACTTTAGTGAAGGGAAACTTCCTTCAAGAAGAAGTTCTATTTCCTGAAATACATCCCACTAAATCCTTTGCTATACTCAAGCACTACTGCTCGTGAGGCGATCTGACGCTGTAAAACCATATTTACGACAAGTTATCGGTCTTCGTCAGATCGATTTGAAAAAATCGAACAAGATATTTAAGATGAGAGATTCAAAGTTTCTGTCTGGCCATTGATAGTCAAACTTTCCCTGGTTACTGCAAGACCAAAGTTAATTCTACGCCACACCTTTGAGCTTCTTGGCGCACTGTCTCTTCGCACTGTCGACTAGAGATGGGCAAAACTCTTCTTTTGAGAGATCGGATGAGAACTGTTCACTCCCTGAAATGAATTAGCTCTTTTTCATGACTCACCACTCATTTACAATAGAAAATAAATGGAAGGCACATTGCCCTTTAAACTTGGTTTATTCCAGTACTATACCTGTACTTTGATCTTATTTGATCCTATTTTGAAGTAACACAGATAATGAGTAAGAATTTTGTATTGTTTATTGAAATTTCCACGCTTTGACAAAGTTTTTGATTATTGATTTATTTTGCACTATCGTGGTTTTTTGGGTGATCGGAAAATGTTGTAACTTGAGATTTACATTAACAATATATTTGGCTACAATGTATTAAAATTTCATTAACCTCATACAAATACATCGCAAGCCATATGTTTTTAAAGTGAACGTTTCCTTCCGAAGACGCCTAAAATCGCAAAATCCGTACCAGAATAAGAAAAAAAATATAAATTTGACTGTAAAACGAAAGTGCTGCATATAGCCTTTCGCAGAATAAAACAAGGAAAATATTGGTGTATCACATTTTGCGATATGTTTATCGGTTCGCTCGTAATTAAAGCGTAAATTCGAGTGTCCGTAATAAAAATCCTATAGTAAGAGGAGTCGTCAGGAACCTAATCTGATCAGTTTAAACAAATAAAAATAAAATAAAAACAAATGATGTATACATAACATAATAATGTAATATACATAGCGGTATTACTACGAAGAACAATATCCAGTAGAGAGGAACTCCGATGCAGAGGCGCTGAGTCGAGCAGGTCGAGCCACACGCTGTATTACTGCGTGAGCTGAGACCGCAGAGACCAGAGTGACACCTGAGTCGCTTTGCTCAACGCTCTGGCTAGAGTCGAGACGGTGGGGTGAGCGTTGAGCGGGCGAGTTCCGAGGGTGGGGGGAGCGGTGAACTCACCCGCTCCGAGACAAATCGTCCGTTCTCTTGCGAGCAGGTTGTTGCAAGTAGTTCCTATGTTATCCGCTAGGTGGCTCTCTGTCCTGTTGCTCGCATCAACTGCCCAGAGGGCAGGACGTTCGACTGAAACGATCGCCGACAGAGTGCGATGCTAAGTTAAGCTGCGTCAGACACTCACTGCACGTGGCAGAGGACGCACAGAGACGGCACGGCATATGTGAAACACAAAATACAATGGGGCACTGCGCAATGCAGGCAGCCAAGGCAGAAGCAGGGCAGAGGCCGGCGCTGGCTGTGTTGTGTGGCGTGCACTGTGCTCTGACCAGCAGAGGTGCTGCTGATATCCTCCGTCTCTCTCTCTCTCTCTCTCTCTCTCTCTCTCTCTCTCTCTGCCGTGGGAAACGTTTGGAGCTACCGTTCTTTTTTTCTGAATCACTGATTGCTCACTTCTTTGAAAGATTCAACTCTATGAATTAGTTCAAGAGCGCATCCCCCATCTCTACTGTCGACTGGATCCTAAACTCTTTTTCTCGAGGAAGGTATAACTGTAGATACTGAATCGGAGCAAATGAAGTAATATCTGAAAGTGTAAACAACCAGTTTGTTCCTGAACGTAATGGACTTCGCAAAGTAGGTTACAGTGCGTACGAGTCATATACGAGAAAAAAATATTATTTTTATTATTCTGTTGTTTACAAATATTACTGGGAGGACATTATTGCCGCAGTTTTTGTTGTCACTGATTCTTGAACTGTAGTAGAATCGATAGAACATCGGCAAATCATCATCATTAGAATTCTGCCCAAAGGCAAGTTTCCACGTACTAACTCTCCATCCTCTCCTGCCTTCTGACATCCTCTTCAGGTCCGACTGATTTCCGCTTTCCTCTACGTCGTCTATCACCCTGTATTTCCTCTTTCCTCTCAATCTCCTCCCACAAGCCAGTCCTTCCAAAGCTTTTGTTTGCGAGCACTCCCGTACCAACAAAAATACCGCGCTGCTGTTCTTCCATTCTCTTATAACCTGCAACAGTCTTCTTAACAACCCTTTCGAACACTCTTGCGTCACTCACTCCTTCCATCCAGCTTACTTTCTCCATTGTCCTCCAGACCTACATCTGAAATTCTTCTAACCTTTTTCCATCCTCTCGTCTCAGTGACCATGTTTCTGCGTCATAGAGTGCCACACTCCAGACAAAACACTTGACACGTCCTTTCTTCAGATTTTTATCTGGTTTGCCACATAATAATCCCCTCTTTTTATAGAATGGCTTGTTAGCTATGGCAGTGTGAGTTTCCACCTCCAGATGACATCTCAAGTCTTCCAAAATATTTAAATTCTCTTAGCTGGCCAGTAATAACTTCTCTTATATGATTATTTGCGAGTCTCCTTCCTGTGCCAGGCACATTACGTTTTGGCTGTACTACTTCTCATCCCAGACTCCACACAAGCTTCATTCAGATCTTTTAGCGTTTTATTAACAATTCGTTCATTTTATGCCTCTAGTACCATATTGTAAGCAAATCATGTACAATATGTTCTCTTCCTATCAATATATATTGCTCCTTTTCCACCTAAGCTATTCGCTATAATCTTTTCCAAGTATCATCAGAACTACAAAGCGGAGAGGTAACAACCTTATCTAGCGCGCCTTCCAGCTTTGCTTCCTTCCGATGTTTCACTTTAAATCCTTATTCTTATATTGTAAATATAGATTCTGTATCACTCGTTCCTCCTGCCAAACTATTCCTTTCTTCTTCAAAATATCCACCAATTCGTTCCACTGAACTCCGTCGAAAGCTTATCCCAAATCAATAAAACAAGCACAAACTTCTCTACCTTTCTCAAAATGTCTTTTCTCTACGTTTCTTAACAGGCCAATACCAGCTCTTGTTTCTTTTCCTCTTCTAAACATGAACTATTCCTCCTAAATCGAACTATCAGACTTGTCCTGTAGCTTATTATACAGCACTTTCAGCACTATTTTAGCTTCATGCGAAACTGGGCATATAAATTTTTAAAAGGAAAAGAGCGCCGAAATAAACATCTAATTACTCTGTATCCAAGGACATTCCAGTATCACCCAAAATGAGATTAAAGAGAAACTGATGAAGAAGGCTGTGACAGAAGTCTCACCTTTTTGTACGATTGTGATTCAGATGAAAATCTTAATTATTATTGAGCAAAAGAGGTGATATAGAAAACCTTAATTGTTTATTGTAGTGCAGATAAAGTAATACAGTAAAGTGTACCGATATCTCGTGAAAAGAATTCTTTTGTTGTGATTGCAGCCACTTGTGCATCACGGTTTTCCCTTCTTCATCGCTTGTAAAATGCGTGTCACCCAGCACTCCTTTGAGCTCTCTGAACACATGAAAGCCGCTCGGGGTCAGGTTTGGTGAGTAAGGTTGATGTTTAAGACGTCTAAATTTCATACTCAGTATTGTTGTTAAAACTGTTGATATCGGTTGAAGGGGAAGTGCGAGGATGAGCATTGCCGTATCGGAACAGAACACGTGCAATCAGAAGTCATCCAAAAGAGAGAGAGGGGGGGAGAGAAGAGAGAGGGTGTGTAGCTTTTCTTTTCGATAGTTACGAGTGAAATTTTTCTGATTTTGGCGAAGAGCTGTGGCCCTATTCCTCATTCGATCTTTTCGTTTCAGAGTTGTTGAGAGCGCACCATCTGCTGTAACAGGTTGAGAAATCCATTGCTTTCGACATGGAAATGATCCAGAAATTTCTCAGAGGTACCGACGCGACGACCTCTCAAGTCAGCAGTCAACTGAAGTGGCACTCATTTTGCAAATGCCTTACGGAATCGTAGCACATCATAGACAATATTAATGTGCTGAGCGAACATTAGTAAACCGCAACAGTGGCTATTCCGTTTACAGTAACACTCGAGTTTTTTCTTCACGATCTCAGTCACTGCGACAGTGTTTTTGTTGATCATTACGCGTCGTGCCTGTCCTGGGTATGTAGCGTTTTTCACTAAAGTTATGGCTCTTTCAAAAATTTCTGCGCCACTCCTCACACTTGCTTTCATTCTGCGGCGCATTTCCGCGGGTTTAACAGTTTCACTTCTCAACAAACCTACCAAAGACCGTTAGTCCTACGCGGTGCAAGTCGACAATGGGGCGGCCATCTTTGGACTCAAACGGCTTCCTGTTCTGTGATGTAACAACAGGCTGACAACTGTTGGTTATATCTCAGGACACAAGGATAACTCCTCTCTCAGCTACCAGATGTTAGTGGAACTTTTAGGAGTTTTATTTCAGTTTTAAGGGTTTCATTTGAATCACCCTTGTACAAACTTCACAACAACTTTCAAGAAACAAATTTGTGTACTAGTGGCAGTTCTCCCGATTGACAGTCTACATCTACATACACACTCCGTACACTGCTGTGATGCGCATAACAAAGTGTACCATTGTACTATATGCCATTCTTCCCAATGCATTTGCGTGTAGAGTGGGTGAAGAATGACTGGTTAAATACCTCTGTGAACACTATAATTAATCTTGTCTCCGTGGGCCATAATGGAGAGATCAAATGGGTCTGAAGAACACTGCCTGACAAAAAAAATTTCAAGCACCCAGAAGAGGAGCAAAAACGAAATGAAACTTCACAGGCTGAGAAAGGGTATGGGATGTTATTGCAGTGATTACAAAACCGAGTCAAATTTACAACGAAGTTGTCAGTAAAAGCCCACTTAACAGTATGACGTTGCACCCATTCTGGCCTGGTTGTAATCAGTGATTTGGCTGGGACAAGTTTAACAATGAAGTTGTCTACTCTCATGTGTAGCGGCACCACCGTTTAAGATAGGAAGATTCGGTGCAATATTTCTGGGCGCACAAGTTACAGCCAGGTGTGGGCCTGTTGACAGTGAGTTACGCTTACCAGCGGTTGTGAAGTAGAATGGAGGCCACAGGGCTGTAGAACTGATGAAAAGAGTAAACGTAGCGAGCTGCATGGCGCAAGTTACAGGCAGAAGGGGCCCACTGGCCCAGCCTAGGTGTCGTGAGTACATGACTCGGAGCGGCACGTTGAAACGTCCCCTTTCAACAATTATACATGACTGTGCTTAAACTGACACACAATATTTTTTAGCGCAACGCAATCTGACTTTCAGAAATCCCTACAAAGGAATGGCCCTGACTAACATTAACCTGTACCTTTCACAAATCACTTACCTCACCAAAAATCTTCGTTACTCGAACTACTGCAATACAGCGAGCGCCACTACTGCCAGCTAAATAAAAGATTCAAACTACTGAAGGCACGAACTACTGATAGGCATAGTTAGCAAATGAAAGATTTTAATAGAGAACAAACAATGTATTTACCTTAATAATCATAATATATATGCCATCCAGTGTTACAAAATTTCAAATCTCCGCCATTTCTCTCCCCACATCCACCACTGCTGGCGGCTCACCTCCAACTGCGCAACGCTACGCGCTGCTGTTAACATCCAGCTGCCCAACACTACAATGGCAGACAACAATGCTAACTAGCCACTGACTGCACACAGCACAGCCATTGATTTTCATACAGAGCGCTACGTAACGTTGCCAATAAGAAAATATAAACAGCCTACTTACATAGCAACGTTGCCAATAAGAAAATATAAACAGCCTACTTACATAGCCCCCATGCTCCCCACAAAAAATTTTACAAATTGTTTTGGGCAGTGGCCAATAATGATTTGATAAAATTTTTCATAATTACAATAACAAAGATATCCAATGC
Source organism: Schistocerca cancellata (assembly GCF_023864275.1). Lineage (NCBI taxonomy): Eukaryota > Metazoa > Arthropoda > Insecta > Orthoptera > Acrididae > Schistocerca > Schistocerca cancellata. The sequence continues at coordinate 1,244,871,643 of NC_064626.1, forward strand.
CCACACTTATTAATACAATGTTGGTCAAAAGCTAAAATTTTCTCACAGTCCATAAAGACAGTCCTGATCATTCATCACAGTAAAACTGCCGTTTCTTTTATCAAAGTCTGAGCAGTAAAAGACAATGCACACGGAAGTAGTGGATGTCCATGCAGTCTTGAAGAAGTAGTGTTGTCTTTCCAAAGGAAAGACAGTGCTGACTCTTGACATGCTGACAGGTAATGGGCCACAACAGAGCAAACCCACAGCAGAGTCATTCGACGTTTTGAAGAATATTGGTAGGTAGGTCATCACAGAGCAGACGCACTGTAATCCTGGTAGAGAATATGGTATTGGTGGGCCACCAGAGGCGCAGACCCACTGCAGTCCTTGTAGAAATAATGGTATTGGTGGGCCATCAAAGATGCAGACCCACTGTAGTCCATGTAGAAATAATGGTGTCTTACAAATTTCAAATCTCCGCCATTTCTCTCCCCACATCCACCACTGCTGGCGGCTCACCTCCAACTGCGCAACGCTATGCGCTGCTGTTAACATCCAGCTGCCCAACACTACAATGGCAGACAACAATGCTAACTAGCCACAGACTGCACACAGCACAGCCATTGATTTTCATACAGAGCGCTACGTAACGTTGCCAATAAGAAAATATATACAGCCTACTTACATAGCAACGTTGCCAATAAGAAAATATAAACAGCCTACTTACAACGTTAGCAAAACAGAGGCACACAGCCGCGTATAAATAGGTGCCGGTTTTCTAATGTGGGGCATTCAAGTGTGGCAGCTCTCCTGGATAGCGGGGCGTGTCACACCACTGGCTACACGCAGCAGCAGATGGGGCACCAGCGATCCAGTCCACGGTGGGTCACTGGTTAGACTCTCTGAGGCCAACGCAGAGTCCGTAGCCAGCCAGTGGCGGGCCACTCCATGGCTCGCTACCGTGGGCAGTCTTGTTGGCTCCCAACACACGCCGGAGACACCCAGAGGCGAAAGCCACTGAGTCGGCTGCCGGCTCATCCTGATGTCATGAAAACTCCACGGCCGGCTGGCTGCAGAACACTGCACGGGTTGTTGAGGTAGCCCTTCCGTGCCAAGCTGTTTTACAGACCGCGAAGTGGCGTCCTCAGCATTGCAGGACCCTGTGACACAGACACTGGGGAATGTGACACTGTAGCTGGGAATAATAAAACACTTGAAGATCACAGCCGAGTTTTAATATGGCGCATCCTGGCAGTTTCCATCCATGTCCAACATTCCTCCACTGCATGCCAACATCTGCATTTGGCAGTGACATCTACACATGAGTTCAGTTGTCCCACAACTGCTGTAACTGGTTTCAGGTTTACTGGACACTGTCACTAGGAAACAGTTGATGTCTACTCTAGTCCCAGACATGTTGTATCGGGGACAGATCTGGAGAATTTGCTTGTAGTATGTGAGTATCCTACAGGCAGTTCACTGAGACAGGTGCTGTATGGGAATGAGCAGTGTCCTGTTGAGAAAAAGTACCACGATATTTTCAAATGAGGGTAATACATGACGACACATCAGTTCCTTCACTCACTCCCAGCCATGATCTGAGCCATACCTGATGGTTCCCCACATCCTTTCAAAAACATTGGAAGAATGGGACCTCTCCACAGGTCACTCCCATATACTCTGGCAATGGCTATTGGGGGTAGTGCAAAATTTTGTTTCATCGTTGAACACAATACAACGCTTCAACAGCAGTACATGCTTCCCAGACACGGCACCACTTCAAATGCCGCCATTTGTGTTGCGGCATTAACGGCAGCGTATGTACAGGACGGCAGTTCTCTAGTCCATCTTCTGCTAGTCTCCAACCAATGGTGTGGAACGACACAGAATGTTGAACTGCGTAATCATTACTCATTCTTGGGTGAAATGTCAATGTAAAGTACATCAGCCCATGCTACAATGCCTGAATTTACTTGGACATCGTTATATTACGTCACAAAACGATTAAACATAAAAACTGAAAAGAATGGATGAACTTTTTACGCAGTAGTGCATTTTTTAATGATCCAATGATTCGGGCTTTATAAATGCGTACACTTGACTATGTAAATAGCCTTGGCATGCCTGAAAATTGAAAACGACTCCCATCTAGCCTCCCCCTCCCCCCCCCTAGCATTTTCCCTGCTCCCGACACAGGTTTTTGGGGGATACAAACCCCCCTCCCCCTCCGCTCCCCTCTCTCTCAAAAGCCTCATGCAACTCGCGGAGGTAGGATGGCTTGAGTAGCTGCGCAGTGCAGATGGCGGTACAGGAGATGAAACGACAATGGATGGGCATCTGTAGTGAAGCTATACAAGTTATTGTTCCTGAAGAGGGGCAGCAGCATTTTTGGTAGTTGCAGTGGCAATGGTCTGGTTGACTGATCTGGCTTTATGATATTAGCCAAGATGGCCTTGCTGTGTTGGTACTGGGAACAGCTGAAAGCAAGGGAAGATACAGCCATTATTGCTCCCGAAGACATCCATCTCTGCTGTGTGGTTACATGATTATGGTGTCCTCTTGAGTAAAATATTTCGGATGTAAAACAGTCCCCCATTCAGATTACCAGGCGGGGCTACAAAGAACGACATCGTCATCAGGAGCAACAGAATTGGAATTCTACGCACCGGAGCTGGTAGGTTGGTAAGAGAATTTGAAGTTACATGTACAAGGAAATACTGAAGTGTGGTGGCAGGAAAACAGGACTTCTAGTAAGGTTTTTTGTCTTTTCTGTGATTTCATCCCACCTCGCCCCATTTGGGAGGGATGAGGGAGGGGAGGGGGGAGACAGCAGTACACTCAACCTGCTCTTCAGCCAGGGAACTATATTCACTTAGGCACCGACATATAAACATGAAGACATAATGACAATAGTTTTAAAATAGTGCTGAAATAGGAGGATTATGAAAGACTAACGTAATAAGGCTGGCTGAATAGCTTAAAAGCAGTGATAAAAGTATACTTAGACAGCACAATTTAAAAAACATGTGAAGAACACTAAAAATACTCGAAAAAACACTGGAACAACACAGAACAACATAGAAGAGACACTGATCATTAAAATGGAGCACAGCATATTTTCACTGAAACTCGAAAGGACCTGGGGGATGGTAAACGAAAGGAAAAGTTGGAGAGATTGATGGGGATTGGAAATGAGAATTAGTAAGAGGTGGCAACTACAATGAGATAGGGCTTGTTGTTGGGGGACAGGGAGATGGGGGTAGCTGGCATTGGGATCTGTGAATGTGAAAATAAAAGGGAGTGGGGATCGACTGGGAGTAGGAAAAGGATGAGGTGTGGAAGAGGGGAGAGGAGGAGGAGGAGGGAGCCCCTGGGAGGGTGGGGAGGGCAGGGGTGGATTCAGAGTTAATAGGAGAGGTATATTTCAGGGCGGGGTTCATGGTCTGGGAGAGGTTGGTGGTTGAAATTTTATTGGGAGAGGATGTGGAGGATGTGCAGGTGAATCATTGGTGGGGTGTGTAAGGTAGATGCACCGGGAATCACACCCACAGAAGGAAGCATTTTTGCAACCAAGTTCTTCTGGGCTGAGCTATTCACTCATGACTCACTACCGGTCCTCAATGCTTTGGTTCTGCTAGGAAATACTTAATAAGCTCGCCTGCAAACCTACCTGGATTAGCACACGTAGAAGAAAGGATATAGCACAGAAATAACTTAGATACAGCTTATATATTATGAAGGAACTTCAAAAAGTGGGCAACACATTATTTTGGCGGGGCAAGCAACTTTTATTGAATGCCGCACTACACATCATTGTGACACTGCTACACGAGGCTACTTCTCAACGTAGTCATCTAGTCCCTGTGAACAACGGTCGGAACAGCGTTCTACAAGTCGTTCAGTTCCTTGGCCATAGAAATTCACTCCTTGGTCACTGAACTAGAACTGTTGATAAAATATCGATACATTTTCCAAGAGTTATCTATATATATCTGCGATGTCTTTTTCCATTGATATATCGATGTAGGGTTATGAAAATAACGGTATGGAGTACCGATATTTTTCATTTCATTCATATCATTTTTGCCCTTATGTACAGTGTCTGAACTCAAATACCTCATGATGACACGATTTTAACTTCTTTCCTTTCTTCCTATTCTCTTCCCAAAATCTCTTCGTCCTTTGACTATGCTCTTGTTTCCTTTGTTCTGTCCATAATGCTCCCTTCTCTTCTCATTTACCATAAATTTTGCGTTCCTAATTTTGTTCATGAATTCCTTTCTGTCTTTTATCATTTGTTTGTTGATCCCCAGCTGCCTTATGTCTTCCTCTATTTCATGATACCAATTTGTTTCAAGGCTTGAATGTTTTACTACATCAAAGACTCTCTTTGTAAGTCTGGTGTTGCCCATTCTCTGTATGTGTCCGTAGAAATTTAGTCGCCGTTTTCTGATCACATTTGTGAGTCTGTCAGTGTGTTGGTATAACTCATTGATAGGTCTTTTCATCCATATGCCATCTTCGTGTATTGGTCCGAATATTTTCCTGAGAATTTTGCGTTCTATTTTTCTCTCTCTGTCAATATTTTTATTTTATATTACCTTTTTTCACAGTTTTCGGTAATATTTGAAGTTGTTTCTTTGAAATGTTAGTAGAATATAATTTTAGTTTCACTGTGTGAAGGAGTCAAACTACTTTTTGAACTTTCATCTCGTCTAACCTTTCTCTTTGACTTTGTGAAACAAGTATATATGTGGCACAAAAGAAGAAATCCGGTTGAACTGGGTGGAGGCTGGAGAGGGGGGGGGCGCTTGTAAATGAAATAACAAGATTCCCGATCTAGAAAAAAAAACTGTCCTTTTTCTTCACATCGACATTCTTCAAAAATAGTTGCTGAAAATTATGAACAAAAATCTACATGACAAGAATGGTCTCTGTTATGGGTGGAGTCGTGTGAAGGGAAATGCTGACATAATCGGCGCTCGAAGCTACCAACAGAAACTGCAAAGTTTAGCTTCACTAAAAGCTTCAGCTTGACTTTACAACTGCTAGGTTGCTGGAGTTAGCAGAAATGAAAAAACTGGGAAGTCCACATGAAGTGTACCGGACATATCCGATATGTGGCGAAACCGAAAGACGGACTCATCAGAGACTGTGTGGCTGGTCCTGAAACGTCCCCTTAGAAAAATTATACAAGACTATGCTTAAACTGACACAATATTTTTAGCGCAACGCAATCTGACTTCCAAAAATCCCTACAAAAGAATGGCCCTGACTAACATTAACCTATACCTTTCACAAATCACTTACCTCACAAAAATCTTCGTTACTCAAGCTACAGTAATACAGCGAGCGCCACTACTGCCAGCCAAATAACAGATTCAGACTACGGAAGGCACTAACTACTAGTAGGCATAGTTAGCAAATGAAAGATTTTAATAGAGAACAAACAATGTATTTACCTTAATAGTCATCAAAAGTCATAATATATACAGCAGTTCATGACATCCATTTTTACAAATTTAAAAACTCCGCCATTTCTCTCCCCACATCCACCACTGCTGGCGGCTCACCTCCAACTGCGCAACGCTACGCGCTGTTCACATCCAGCTGCCCAACACTACAATGGCCAACAACAATGCAAACCAGCCAGAGACTGCACGCAGCACAGCCAGTGATTTTCATACAGAGCGCCACGTGGCGTTACCAACATAAAAACCTAAACAGCCTACTTACAGTCCCTACGGAGGTTCGAGTCGTCCCTTGGGCAAGGGTGTGTGTGTTTGTCCTTAGAATAATTTAGGTTAAGTAGTGTATAAGCTTAGGGATTGATGACCTTAGCAGTTACGTCCCATAAGATTTCACACACATTTGAACATTTTTTTGGACCCATCAGACACCTTTTATTGTGCCAGCTAAAATACAGTTACCATTGTCAACAAAGTAATTGTAGCCAAACATGAACGTGCATTGTTTTCCTTTCAGTTCTTGTTCGAAGGGGGACAGGCAGGCCGATAGGTTGCTCATGTAAAGGGTGTCTAATAATAAATCAATGCTTAAATATACGGCTCTAAGACCGGCAGTAATTTTACATTGTGTAGCCGATTGTTTTATAGGCAGTAACGTTGATATTTCTTCGATGTATCGATAGCAGATACTGATAGAGTTTTTACTTCGATTGGCGAATTCCGGATATTAAAAAAAAAGACAGTTGTACACACAGCCATTCGAGAATGGTTGTGTGAACGTCCTCTTTCCCTCCAGATGTTCTTTCAGCTTGCCGAAAAGATGAAATTCTCGAGGTGCAAGACTTGGACAGTCTGGCGCATGCCGTTCGTTGTGGCCGAGCGGTTCTAGGCGCTTCTGTTTGGAAGCGCGCGACCGCTACGGTCGCAGGTTCGAATCCTGCCTCGGGCATGGATGGGTGTGATGTCCTTAGGTTAGTTAGATTTAAGCAGTTCTAAGTTCTAGGAGACTGATGACCACAGATGTTAAGTCCCATAGTACTCAGAGCCATTTGAACCATCTGGCGCATTTTCGCAAATCTCCCATCGAAAACGTTGAAGCAAAGCTTGTGTTGTGCACAGCGTGTGGGGCGTTGCATTCTCGTGCAGGAGTACAATGCCTTTGCCTAATTTTCCTCGCCTATCGTTCTTTATGGTACTAAGCAGCGATGTCATCGTTGCAAAGTACAAATCAGCGTTAGCGGTTATGCCCTTTTCCATTGTAAGTAGGCTGTTTAGGTTTTCTTATTGGCAACGTTACGTAGCTCTCTGTATGAAAATCACTGGCTGTGCTGTGTGCAGTCTGTGGCTAGTTTGCATTGTTGTCTGCCATTGTAGTGTTGGGCAGCGGCAGCTGGATGTGAACAGCGCGTAGCGTTGCGCAGTTGGAGGTGAGCCGCTAGCAGTGGTGGATGTGGGGAGAGAGATGGCGGAGTTTTGAAATTTGTAATACTGGATGGCATGAACTGCTATATATATTATGATTACTAAGGTAAATACATTGTTTGTTCTCTATTAAAATCTTTCATTTGCTAACTATGCCTATCAGTAGTTAGTGCCTTCTGTAGTTTGAATTTTTTATTTAGCTGGCAGTAGTGGCGCTCGCTGTATTGCAGTAGTTCGAGTAACGAAGATTTTTGTGAGGTAAGTGATTTGTGAAAGGTATAGGTTAATGTTAGTCAGGGCCATTCTTTTGTAGGGATTATTGAAAGTCAGATTGTGTTGCGCTAAAAATATTGTGTGTTAGTTTAAGCACAGTCTTGTATTAACTGTTCAAAGGGGACGTTTCACCATTAACTCTGAGTACACAACTCTTTTGTAGTCCAACAAAACGGTGGCCGTGAAGTTTGTGCTTATGGTGCAACTTTGCATTTTTTCGGCAGAGGCGAGATGTGTCTCCATTCCATTGTTATAGGTGTGAATGACGGACCGTATCTCATCATTCGTAATGATGTAGCATATGAAACCATTTGCCTGCCGCGGAGTACTCCTCAGAGAAGTTCAGAAACGGCGGGTGCTGCGAATCTGTTCCTCAATTGCCTGTACAAGTGTCTGTAACCGATGTACACGGCCCTCCTTTCCCATCAGCATCACACTCGTCTGCGCGGCCTTGGCTAAATAGTTGGCACCACTTCGTTATGGCTGGACACAACATTGCATTTGTTCCATACACCGCCAGAATTTCACGGTGAGACCGTGTGTAATTTAAACGTTTTGCTCATTAGTTTTGTAATGTCTCCAAAAATTTCAATTTTTTAGTATGTTTCTAGATGACACTGTAAGTAGGCTATGTAAGTAGGCTGTTTAGGTTCTTACAAGGGCAGTTCAATAAGTAATGCAACACATTTTTTTTCTGAAACAGGGGTTGTTTTATTCAGCATTGAAATACACCAGGTTATTCCCCAATCTTTTAGCTACACAACACTATTTTTCAACGTAATCTCCATTCAATGCTACGGCCTTACGCCACCTTGAAATGAGGGCCTGTGTGCCTGCACGGTACCATTCCACTGGTCGATGTCGGAGCCAACGTCGTACTGCATCAATAGCTTCTTCATCATCCGCGTAGTGCCTCCCACGGATTGCGTCCTTCATTGCGTCAAACATATGGAAATCCGACGGTGCGAGATCGGGGCTGTAGGGTGCATGGGGAAGAACAGTCCACTGAAGTTTCGTGAGCTCCTCTCGGGTGCGAAGACTTGTGTGAGGTCTTGCGTTGTCATGAAGAAGGAGAAGTCCGTTCAGATTTTTGTGCCTTCAATTTCTGAAGAGTAGCACAATACACTTCAGAGTTGATCGTTTGACCATGGGGAAGGACATCGAACAGAATAACCCCTTCAGCGTCCCAGAAGACTGTAACCATGACTTTACCGGTTGAGGGTATGGCTTTAAACTTTTTCTTGGTAGGGGAGTGGGTGTGGCGCCACTCCATTGATTGCCGTTTTGTTTCAGGTTCGAAGTGATGAACCCATGTTTCATCGCCTGTAACAATCTTTGACAAGAAATTGTCACCCTCAGCCACATCACGAGCAAGCAATTCCGCACAGATGGTTCTCCTTTGCTCTTTATGGTGTTCGGTTAGACAACGAGGGACCCAGCGGGAACAAACCTTTGAATATCCCAACTGGTGAACAATTGTGACAGCACTACCAACAGAGATGTCAAATTGAGCACTGAGTTGTTTGATGGTGATCCGTCGATCATCTCGAACGAGTGTGTTCGCACGCTCCGCCATTACAGGAGTCACAGCTGTGCACGGCCGGCCCGCACGCGGGAGATCAGACAGTCTTGCTTGACCTTGCGGCGGTGATGACACACGCTTTGCCCAACGACTCACCGTGCTTTTGTCCACTGCCAGATCACCGTAGACATCCCGAAAGCGCCTATGAATATCTGAGATACCCTGGTTTTCCGCCAAAAGAAACTCGATCACTGCCCGTTGTTTGCAACGCACATCCGTTACTGACGCCATTTTAACAGCTCCGTACAGCGCTGCCACCTGTCGGAAGTCAATGAAACTATACGAGACGAAGCGGGAATGTTTGAAAATATTCCACAAGAAATTTCCGGTTTTTTCAACCAAAATTGTCCGAGAAAAAAAATGTGTTCCATTATTTATTGAACTGCCCTCGTATATTGGTAACGCCGCCGCCACGTAGCGCTCTCTGTATGAAAATAGGGAAATGGAGCAAGCGTCAAATAATGGTGTAGACAGTGAAACAGGCAGTAAACAGGGAAGCATTATCGATCGATCGGTCGGCAACAGCTCGCCTCAGGAATTGGGAATGACAGAACACAATATTGCAAATACTGTAGACTCATGTTTTGGGTCCTCACCGTTTTCTCAAATGAGTCAAGGCACATTTTACGCTTGTCAAAATGTGATCGTTGCCGGTGCAAATTCACTGCCGAAAAGCACTGAGGAACATGTTTCAGGCACCAGTGCATTGATATTACAATTAATGCAACAAATGGGGCAAAAGCTTCAAAAGTTAGACACAATGGAACAAAATCAGAGACAAACACAGCAACAGTTAGACACAGTGGAACAAAATCTTCAAAAGTTAGACACAATGGAACAAAAGCTTCAAAAGTTAGACTCAGTGGAACATAAACTTGAACAAACACGTGAAGATTTAACTACTGAGTTACATGACATTGAATCGAAATGTCAAAAAGTCTGTAATGATGCAAAAACACAAATTTGTGAGCATTTTCAACCTATTTTTTCGCGGCATGAAAATGCATTACAGAATCACGAAGCAGCCATAAAAGAACTCCAAACTATTGTTCATGAAAATCACGACACCTTGCAAGCTAAAATTGACTCAGTTGCATCTGCCGATTCGGTTACGGAACTTGCAAAAACTCAAGAAAATTTAAAGGACACAGTAGATACGATTTCAACACAAATGGACACTTTGAAACTTGGTTCAGAAAAACACACTGAGGAAATAAGTACACTATCGGAGAAAGTAGCCGAACTTTCGGATCAGTTCACTAACTTATCTGCAAATGTAGATGATGATCTGAATGACACAAGACCTGTAGCCATCACTGACACAGAAGAGTGCGAACAAATTAGGAAATTCAAACAAAATCAGAATCAAATTAAAACGCAACACCAAAGAGAAATCCGGGAAGTACAAGATCAGCTGGCACAGGTAATACAAGAATTACGTATTTCAGAGGCCACTCGCGCTCCAATACGGGAAGAGGGACATAGAAATACGGAACAGCCACAAAATAATAACTCAGGGCACTTCGGCACATGGCAATACCAAGATTTTCGTAGATTTCAGTTGTGAGCTCTAAAGGCAATAATATATTGCTCACAAAATTTGTAATTAAAACGACCCAAACACAATAAAATCTGATTACTATCAACGTAAACTCAAACCCTGTAGCCTCTACGATGCGCGCCGTATCACAAAATATTTTCCTTCCTTTTAAACACTTTACACCATAAACCTCCCTACATGTGATGCATACTACACCCAAAGAATTATGACAACTAAGCATAGATGTTATAATTAACCAGGCATGTAATCTTTCCCTTCCAAAATAAATAAAATAACGTAAATCAACTCTTAATCTCAGTGATTACATCCGTTAAAAAAATGTGCAATACATATCTTTTTATTTCGTCGTAGATCATGCGCTGTTGTGCACCGTGCTCTCCTTCAGGATCATATGCGGCACAGGAAAGATTTTCCACGATGTACAGAACGTTAACAGGGCTCAACCAACTTACACAAATTGCACACTGGGATTATACGTCGATGCAGATGAGGCTCGTAAATCTTAAAACGGGCGAGGGAGTAGATGCGGTACTACTGAACACTTCGACTATACCGCATCACACCAGATAGCAGTATGGTAGGGTGGACAAGAGACAAATCAACAACTGTTGCAAGGCAACCACAGCAAGACAGTAAGAAAGTACAGGGTGTTTCAAAAATGACCGGTATATTTGAAACGGTAATAAAAACTAAACGAGCAGCGATAGAAATACACCGTTTGTTGCAATATGCTTGGGACAACAGTACATTTTCAGGCAGACAGACTTTCGAAATTACAGTAGTTACAATTTTCAACAACAGATGGCGCTGCGGTCTGGGAAACTCTATAGTACGATATTTTCCACATATCCACCATGCGTAGCAATAATATGGCGTAGTCTCTGAATGAAATTACCCGAAACCTTTGACAACGTTTCTGGCGGAATGGCTTCACATGCAGATGAGATGTACTGCTTCAGCTGTTCAATTGTTTCTGGATTCTGGCGGTACACCTGGTCTTTCAAGTGTCCCCACAGATAGAAGTCACAGGGGTTCATGTCTGGCGAATAGGGAGGCCAATCCACGCCGCCTCCTGTATGTTTCGGATAGCCCAAAGCAATCACACAATCATCGAAATATTCATTCAGGAAATTAAAGACGTCGGCCGTGCGATGTGGCCGGGCACCATCTTGCATAAACCACGAGGTGTTCGCAGTGTCGTCTAAGGCAGTTTGTACCGCCACAAATTCACGAAGAATGTCCAGATAGCGTGATGCAGTAATCGTTTCGGATCTGAAAAATGGGCCAATGATTCCTTTGGAAGAAATGGCGGCCCAGACCAGTACTTTTTGAGGATGCAGGGACGATGGGACTGCAACATGGGGCTTTTCGGTTCCCCATATGCGCCAGTTCTGTTTATTGACGAAGCCGTCCAGGTAAAAATAAGCTTCGCCAGTAAACCAAATGCTGCCCACATGCATATCGCCGTCATCAATCCTGTGCACTATATCGTTAGCGAATGTCTCTCGTGTAGCAATGGTTGCGGCGCTGAGGGGTTGCCGCGTTCGAATTTTGTATGGATAGAGGTGTAAACTCTGGCGCACGAGACGATACGTGGACGTTGGCGTCATTTGGACCGCAGCTGCAACACGGCGAACGGAAATCCGAGGCCGCTGTCGGATCACCTGCTGCACTAGCTCCGCGTTGCCCTCTGTGGTTGCTGTACGCGGTCGCCCTACCTTTCCAGCACGTTCATCCGTCACGTTCCCAGTCCGTTGAAATTTTTCAAACAGATCCTTTATTGTATCGCTTTTCGGTCCTTTGGTTACATTAAACCTCCGTTGAAAACTTCGTCTTGTTGCAACAACACTGTGTTCTAGGCGGTGGAATTCCAACACCAGAAAAATCCTCTGTTCTAAGGAATAAACCATGTTGTCCACAGGACACTTGCACATTGTGAACAGCACACGCTTACAGCAGGAAGACGACGTACAGAATGGCGCACCCACAGACTGCGTTGTCTTCTATATCTTTCACATCACTTGCAGCACCATCTGTTGTTGAAAATTGTAACTACTGTAATTTCGAAAGTTTGTCCGCCTGAAAATGTACTGTTGTCCCAAGCATATTGCAACAAACGGTGTATTTCTATCGCTGCTCGTTTAGTTTTTATTGCCGTTTCAAATATACCGGTCATTTTTGAAACACCCTGTATTTGGGACTTTAAACTATTAGGAGGGCCACACCAAACCACAGAATGACGTCCCAAATTAAATTATGGAAATACTACAGACGATTTCGCCACGACAAGTTTCTACTTACCAAATTTCTATTTACCAAGTTTCTATTTACCAAATACCATAAGGGGAGTACTGCAATTAACACGATCCATAAGCGTTCAACTGAAAAGCTCCACAGTCAATCTTTCCCTTCCTACAAACACTTAACGGTACCTTCAAAGTTCACTCGTGGACACTACCAGAGGTTTAGCTGCTCGTTATAACTGTAGATAACAGAGTTTAACACGCAATGATTCGGTCCTTCACTTGGTCCCACCTTCGATCCAAAACAGTCGTTTACTTTAAAGCAGCTAAATAGATGACAATGCCGATATCAACACTCTCGTCCCAAGCAGTGCTGTAACCGGAGACTGCAGTACCGAAGCAAAGCTTACACCAATCACAAGTCTGATATACGTGCCACCAACGTGCACATTTTTAGAATTTTTGTGTTCACCTCATACACCAGACTTGCCGTAATTCTTCGTCGGAATCCAAGGGCAGAACCAAGAAATCACTTTCCAGCCCTTGAGTGACCACACGATGACCGCCATCGGGACAACACCGGCCTTCCCACACTAGGATCTTCGAGCCCACGGCGTTCCCTCCCCAACCGACTGCTTATGCCGGGCCCACCGACCAAACGTGCCCTTAGCGCTAGGATTTCACTCGGAACAAGTCCCGCACATTCACCCCCCCCCCCTCCCTCCTCTCCTCGCCGACCCATAGTGTAAGGCCCTCCCCTAAACAGCCGCCAGTTCCCAGTTCCGCAAACTGGAAGCTACAACAAAGTTGTTATCGTCACAGTCCAACACATATTAGACTGTTATGAGATTCAGTAATGATAAGAAATTTAAGTTGTTCTGAATGGTAATATAACATGAATTTGCATTATTAAAGAAATAAAAAGATTTATAGAGAATTGATAGCATCGCCAGCAATAGAAAACAAAACAATAACGTGATGTTATTTAAGGGCAAGAAGCACAAATTTTCATTAACTAATTCACTTATTAATAATACGTTTATTTGAGGGTAACAGCAGAGCAAACATACAATGCGAAAACAATGGTCTTGAATCTGTTATGTAGATAGTAAAGCCACGGATGCAGTCGACTAACTCTGTTGTCTAAAATCAACGTTATATAGAAATAAGTGAAAGTCGTTTTGTTTATGTAGGCCCTCATAGTAACTCACGAAAATTAAAGAATATAAGAATGCCATAAAGTAGAAATGACTAATGAAGGCAGTGCGATGTTTCCTTATATGACATATTTCGTTAGTATTTGCATGGGTAATGGGTGAATTTTAACTTGTGAATTCTCCAATGCCATACCTGCGCATTATAAACGAGGTTATAAAGAATTGTGGCTGTTTCTGTGTGATCAATGTACTATATGCTGTTGCAAACGTCTCAGGGAAATAATCTGTCGTTATTCTTTGTCCTGTCTATTTTTAACCAAAAGATTCATTAATTTTGTAAATACCATTCAAACCATTAAAAAAAATAATAATGATGATGTGTATGTTTGTCACAGAACAGTTATGGAAAAAATTAATGCTGCAGTGTTTCACGGCTGTAAAACGTCCTTCATGCTGTGCTAGCTCTTCTTCCACCCCTAAAACTTTTCAGAAAAACTATTCAGTGAATAACACGCGAAAACAGCGTGGATCGATCTAGCAGGAACAAAGTAATTTTGATGCCCCCTGGAATTATAATGAACACTGACGCCTGTTTCGTGTGTACTGTCTGAGTTCTGAAACTCGAGTGTCAAGTATACCGTGGTTCGTATTTCTCCGAGCAAATTATTATTTGACGGTAGGTTTATCCTGTCACAGCTTTGGGTGCTTTTTCTCACGCAGAAGTATGTTTCTTCATAGGCTATTCATCTAAATACTGAGTTCTCGTATTTAAAGAATTCAGTGCTAAATTGTTTTCTGTTATGTTTGCTGTGGAAGTACCTGGCACAGCTGAGGCCAACTGTGCACGTTTTTTGTAACGTGTCTTTTAACTATCTGGCGAAATTTAAGACCTGGCAAGATATTAATTTAACATTCACTCCGAGCGAGTGCAGCCGAACGCGGTAAACCACGTGGGTCAACTGAAACGATGCCCAGGCGTCGAACAAAGACCGGGAAGACCGGGGGTGAGTGGGCGGGACTTGTTCCGGGTGAAATCCTAGCGCTAACGATTCCTACCGACCAAGCGGCCTTGCCCTCCGACACCGACATCGCTCTTCACGCATAGTCCAGCCCTAATCCATAATCCCCTTCTTCCTCGTTCTGGCCGCCTCGCGGAGCGCGGGAACCCAACTCGCCAAAGAATATGCGGTGACCAGAGACTCCAGTCCGATCTCGATATTGACATCGCGGCGAGTACTGAGAAGGCGGATGGTTTCAAAAAACCAAATAAAATTAAATAGCGAGCTGTACCGGCTCAGTAAGCACCAATCGCATATTCCCCATTAGTACTATTTGTGTAAGTCATAGGTCATTTTATCTGTGGTCGGCTTAGAACCTGAAACCAGTCCGTGGTCAAATAAATATTTAGAGAATATCGGGAAAGAGTTTCTTTTTTAATACCAGAATCTTAAAATGGGGTGGTAGTTTAACAGTCTGCTAGAGACGTGGATACCCTTCCACAGTTGTCGTGTCTCCAGTGCCAAACTGTTCAGCCAAACATTATCACCACTGCCCAAAAGGACGTTGAATGCCGCCTGGTGCCTTTGAGGCCACGTGACGCGGTAACAAAAGTGTGTACGCGTAGCAGACATGGACGGGGCATCACCCTAGCGAAAATATGGACTGCAAGTGGGGAAATCCATTCAGATAAGCGACTTTGACAAAGGGCACTGAGAAGCCCGCTAAACCTGGTGGGCAGAACAGGTAATAGGGTTGTGGAAAGGGCCAAGGGCTGAGGTCAGTTTCTGCTTCTAATTGTCATATATTTTAATTTAATAACCTTTACAACCAAAACGGCACATAGCCGAATCTTTACCGAATGCAATTCTTTCACGGCTGAAGGTCTCCAACAAGATAAAAATCCAATTAAGATAGTGTAATGTTGTTGCTTTAATTTGCTATGAAAGCTGAACTGGTAGACAATAAAAGCGGGTTAAAAGCTGTGAGCTTTCTGGGGAAGTTAACCTTGCATTACTGCGCAACTGTTTCACCAGGTATCCAGTCTAGCTTACCAAATTCCCAACCAGACTAACATTAATTATAATCTTTTAATAGTCATACGACAACCTGTGATTATATATATATATATATATATATATATATATATATATATATATATATATATATATATATAAGAGAATCTAAATAACAAGAAATAAATCAGTTTATATTTCGAAATTTATTTTAACATTGATCATTTAAATTTCAGCATATTAAACGTGAGTCATAACTAAGCTGGTGCCTTATTTAGGATTGTGAAAATGTGAAATTGTAATCTTACGGAACACATCAAATATGGAGCCAAGATTGGGAGACTGCATACAACACTGCATTCATAAAATAACACACGAAGAACGTTGAAACATATGCAAGAGGAAACTAACCACAACCAACCGATTCAATTTTCACCCAAAGAAGTTACGTTCGTAGCGCAATCCTGTCCGTCATGTAATTACCACACACTGGTATACTGAATACATACTAACTCTCTGTGAAATCTTCCCGAAAAGAATAGCTGAGGGCTACTTTGATGATTACACCACATGCTTCACGTGGTCAACTTGGTTTACACAAAGAGTGTAACTCCACAATAATTTTGATAATTAAAATAAATTATATCGAAAAGCAATTTACAAAAGAAAAACCTTGAACTGGTTACTAACGTCTTACTATTAACCTGATGGGTCAAACAACTGTATAAGCACGAGGTACTGGTCTCACAAAGTACACCCCACGTGGGTTGAATATAAAGAAAAGTTGCTATATTGAAAAATATTGCCAAGGCGAGACGTTATAATCTCACGCACATTCGCATTTAAGATTGATGATCTTAGTTAGAGTTACTGATCAACACATGGTTCCACTTTACTCACAAAGTAGTGACAAAGCAACTACCGCAATATATTCTGAACTTCACACTCGAATTACACTGCACTGCAATTTAAGATAATTTTTAGATATTTTAGAGCTAAACCTGAAATAAAGGTGATTAAATTTTCAGTTAGGCTGAACTTAAGAAATCCATTGTCCTACGGACTTAGCAGACATGCACTTAGCCGGAGATCTTACCACTTCAGACGCTCGCCACGGACAGACTGCCCTGGGCTCCTACCTGAGGGGTGCCTCACAAATACAAACGGAAGTGGCCAGAGAGGCAGCTTCCTATACCAACATGACAAGGGACGGACAGGGCCATACTAAGGATAGAAACCTCTTTGCTTTTAGAAAGCGTAGCTCCCTGTTCCGACGTTGGTCCTACTGTTCTCTAGCAGACAGGCTTGTATGCTACCCTCAAGCATGCAACTAGAAATATATTTGGTCATTCATCCTCTCACAGTATATAAAAGAAAGCGGATGTAGGTTCCGTATGAGACTGTGTGACGTGAATTACATATAAACTGTGTTTTAAGGTGTAGTAGCGTAACAGATCGTTCTTGTTCATGTGTAAAAGAAACACGTTCCACTACTCAGTCTCCTCCCAGATAGTCAGAAACGCCACAGTAAATTTAGAACAGGAATTTATGCCGTAAATGACAACAGATTTAAGAAATTAACAAGGAATCCAGCAGATACCTTTCAATAGCAATAAAATAATTTAAAAAACAACATACCCGAAGTGCAACACAAATGGTTGAGGGGCACAATTAAATTCCAAAATTTTATAATATATTACTATAGGCCTTTAAAGGAATAAGGCCAATAAGAAATCTTGAAAAAATCAAAAATTCAATTAAGATAGCAATAAAATAATTTAAAGAAGCAACATATGCAAGGTGCAATACCAATGGCTGAGTACCACAATTAAACTTCAAAATTTAAAGGCAGAAGGCCGCAGTGTTTAAGCTTGAAAGACAAATTTAGAAATTAATTTTGCAAAATGTAAAGAAAACAAAACAAATAACCATAAGCCTAAAATTTAAAATAGCTGACAACAGATAATTAAACACCGGTGGCGCTCAGAAGGGCACCAGGGAGGTCGGTCTGCAGCCGTTCACTTAGGTGAGACAGGCGCTGAGCACAATTTAACTTGATCTGTTGGAACAACGACTTGTTTCCCGTCAATCAGTACATGAGGACTCAAACTGGTAATGTTACAAACGTGATAATCCACAATGGAGTATTAGCTGTCAAAATTACACACCACGTTGGACAATGAGAACAGGTGAGGAAAGGACGCTGCCTGAAATTATGTTAGCGGCCAGGGCAGGCAACCAAACACTATCGGTCACTAGGCAGCACAATTCAGCTGGTACACTTGAATTTGAAACACGGTAATGGTTAACTTCGCTCAAAGAACACTGCCTGAATCTACGTCAGTGCCCAGGGCAGGTAACCAGAACACTAACGGCTACAAGACGGAAAAATCCCACTGGTGCACTCAACTCGTAGTCGACCAAAATACACTCCTGGAAATGGAAAAAAGAACACATTGACACCGGTGTGTCAGACCCACCATACTTGCTCCGGACACTGCGAGAGGGCTGTACAAGCAATGATCACACGCACGGCACAGCGGACACACCAGGAACCGCGGTGTTGGCCGTCGAATGGCGCTAGCTGCGCAGCATTTGTGCACCGCCGCCGTCAGTGTCAGCCAGTTTGCCGTGGCATACGGAGCTCCATCGCAGTCTTTAACACTGGTAGCATGCCGCGACAGCGTGGACGTGAACCGTATGTGCAGTTGACGGACTTTGAGCGAGGGCGTATAGTGGGCATGCGGGAGGCCGGGTGGACGTACCGCCGAATTGCTCAAGACGTGGGGCGTGAGGTCTCCACAGTACATCGATGTTGTCGCCAGTGGTCGGCGGAAGGTGCACGTGCCCGTCGACCTAGGACCAGACCGCAGCGACGCACTGATGCACGCCAAGACCGTAGGATCCTACGCAGTGCCGTAGGGGACCGCACCGCCACTTCCCAGCAAATTCGGGACACTGTCGCTCCTGGGGTATCGGCGAGGACCATTCGCAACCTTCTCCATGAAGCTGGGCTACGGTCCCGCACACCGTTAGGCCGTCTTCCGCTCACGCCCCAACATCGTGCAGCCCGCCTCCAGTGGTGTCGCGACAGGCGTGAATGGAGGGACGAATGGAGACGTGTCGTCTTCAGCGATGAGAGTCGCTTCTGCCTTGGTGCCAATGATGGTCGTATGCGTGTTTGGCGCCGTGCAGGTGAGCGCCACAATCAGGACTGCATATGACCGAGGCACACAGGGCCAACACCCGGCATCATGGTGTGGGGAGCGATCTCCTACACTGGCCGTACACCTCTGGTGATCGTCGAGGGGACACTGAATAGTGCACGGTACATCCAAACAGTCATCGAACCCATCGTTCTACCATTCCTAGACCGGCAAGGGAACTTGCTGTTCCAACAGGACAATGCACGTCCGCATGTATCCCGTGCCACCCAACGTGCTCTAGAAGGTGTAAGTCAACTACCCTGGCCAGCAAGATCTCCGGATCTGTCCCCCATTGAGCATGTTTGGGACTGGATGAAGCGTCGTCTCACGCGGTCTGCACGTCCAGCACGAACGCTGGTCCAACTGAGGCGCCAGGTGGAAATGGCATGGCAAGCCGTTCCACAGAACTACATCCAGCATCTCTACGATCGTCTCCATGGGAGAATAGCAGCCTGCATTGCTGCGAAAGGGGGATATACACTGTACTAGTGCCGACATTGTGCATGCTCTGTTGCCTGTGTCTATGTGCCTATGGTTCTGTCAGTGTGATAATGTGATGTATCTGACCCCAGGAATGTGTCAATAAAGTTTCCCCTTCCTGGGACAATGAATTCACGGTTTTCTTATTTCAATTTCCAGGAGTGTATTTAATTGCACCACATGGCGGCTAACTCTCAGCAGTAGAACCAATCCGTGCTGCTCACCGGAAAACCTCCCCAACAGCAAACTACCGAAGCGTACCACCACAACGTGGATAGAAGTGGCTTGGGTAGTTGAAACCACTACTCAATTTTGACGTCCTGGGTCGGTGAACCACGACGCTCGTAGCGATCGGACAGCTCCACAGACGCTCCGACACTGCGCAGGGACTGCCAGCGGACCCAGACGGAGGACGCTAAGTTCACCGGACTTGGATACGATGTGACGTCATTACGACGTATACACGCTACATCGAAAACGATAGAAACCGTATATCGACTATTCGACTTTTGTGAACTTTCGAGAGGTTGTGACAGGGTAGCGCTGTGCTCTGCGCCATTCGTTTAGATGTGTTTTGCGTTCCTTGCGTTCAAATCGTGTATTGTACTGTGTGTGTGTCCTGTGCGTTGTTTTTCGTTGCTCGTCTCTAATTGTGTGTTCAGCATTCGAGAGACTAATGAGAGAAAAGCTGAAAAGAGTTCAGCATCGATGACGACGGGCAATTGCGTGGTTATTGTGAATCTCAAGCAGAAATTGATGTACTTCTGACCCAGCTGAAGTGCGTCGGTTATTCGTACTCGGTGAGAAGAAGCACTCAGCAGCCAAAATCTTTAGATGCGTCAAGACACTAACCTTTCTTTAAGATTACATTGAGAAATCCACTTCCCCTCGTATTTCATCTCCGGTCGACGATTTTTCTTCAACAATGCCTCATATTTTTCTTTTTAAGTTCGAAATTCAATCATTCTACACACCAGTCATTACTGGACACTAAGGTACCTGTCTCTGCGGTCCGAGTGTAAAATTACTTGGAATTATGGTTGATAAAAGACTATCTTGGGATGGACATATAAATTACTTAGCTAACAAACTTGCACGAGTTCTCTTTCAGCTATATAAATTAAGAAAAAAAAGTCAGCAAGAGATTGCGGCAATAATCTAATATGTACTGACAAGACCAATTCGATGAAACCATACTAAAATATTGATAATAAATAAATATTATTTTCGGCGTAAGCATTCAATACAACAATCACACGATCTAATCTGGTCGGGACATAAGAAGACTTCACTTTTTTACGAAACGTGTTGTCCGTGGTGTTTTCAAGGCCACGGTCAAGAATATTTCTATTAATATCCAGCTCTTTTATTTTGGCGAAATACATATACGCTGCCACACTGAGCTGTTATCAGAATCGAACGTGTCAAAACAAACCACTAGCTGACGACAGTTTAGAATCTCGAACGTTCGTAAAAGTCGATAGGTGTGTTAATCGACTAAAGCGTATATACGTCATAATGACGTCACATCATATCCAGGTTTGGTGAACTTGGCATCCTCCGACCCAGACGACTGCACCGCGCGGAGATAACTTCCCTCGTCCGCAACTCCTGACCGACTGACTCCACACCCCCTTGCCGGAAACTATATGCACCAAACCAAAGATGGTACACGGCGCGAATATCGATACACATCACTGCTGCCACACGTAGAAGGAAGAAGAACCACTACGTAACCGCGACAAGGGTGGGAAACCAAAGACAGATAGACAGCGAAGTTCACGAAAACGCATAGTTGGGAGAGAGCTCGGCTCAGGCATATTATTATTACGCAGAGCCTCTCAACGAGTGTCTCGAAAACGGTGAAGCTGGTCGATTGTTCACGTGCTACTGTCGTGAGCAACTACAGGAAGAGAAAGACAGTGAAACTACCACTAGGCTCTAAATGGTTGGACGTCCACGACTCTTCACATAACGCGGGGTTCGGAGGCTTGTCTGCTCTGTAAAACAGTGTAAGTGGTGATGTGTGGCACCTCCACCGAAAGAACACAGTCCTGGTGCATGCACAAGTGTTTAGGAACACACTTTTCATCGTACATTGAGCAACATAGAGCTCTGCAGCAGACCATCCCTACGTGTTTATACAGGGTGTTTCAAAAATGACTGGTATATTTGAAACGGCAATAAAAACTAAACGAGCAGCGATAGAAATACACCGTTTGTTGCAATATGCTTGGGACAACAGTACATTTTCAGGCGGACAAACTTTCGAAATTACAGTAGTTACAATTTTCAACAACAGATGGCGCTGCAAGTGATGTGAAAGATATAGAAGACAACGCAGTCTGTGAGTGCGCCATTCTGTACGTCGTCTTTCTGCTGTAAGCGTGTGCTGTTCACAACGTGCAAGTGTGCTGTGGACAACATGGTTTATTCCTTAGAACAGAGGATTTTTCTGGTGTTGGAATTCCACTGCCTAGAACACAGTGTTGTTGCAACAAGACGAAGTTTTCAACGGAGGTTTAATGTAACCAAAGGACCGAAAAGCGATACAATAAAGGATCTGTTTGAAAAATTTCAACGGACTGGGAACGTGACGGATGAACGTGCTGGAAAGGTAGGGCGACCGCGTACGGCAACCACAGAGGGCAACGCGCAGCTAGTGCAGCTGGTGATCCGACAGCGGCCTCGGGTTTCCGTTCGCCGTGTTGCAGCTGCGGTCCAAATGACGCCAACGTCCACGTATCGTCTCATGCGCCAGAGTTTACACCTCTATCCGTACAAAATTCAAACGCGGCAACCCCTCAGCGCCGCTACCATTGCTGCACGAGAGACATTCGCTAACGATATAGTGCACAGGATTGATGACGGCGATATGCATGTGGGCAGCATTTGGTTTACTGACGAAGCTTATTTTTACCTGGACGGCTTCGTCAATAAACAGAACTGGCGCATATGGGGAACCGAAAAGCCCCATGTTGCAGTCCAATCGTCCCTGCATCCTCAAAAAATGGGCCGCCATTTCTTCCAAAGGAATCATTGGCCCATTTTTCAGATCCGAAACGATTACTGCATCACGCTATCTGGACATTCTTCGTGAATTTGTGGCGGTACAAACTGCCTTAGACGACACTGCGAACACCTCGTGGTTTATGCAGGATGGTGCCCGGCCACATCGCACGGCCGACGTCTTTAATTTCCTGAATGAATATTTCGATGATCGTGTGATTGCTTTGGGCTATCCGAAACATACAGGAGGCGGCGTGGATTGGCCTCCCTATTCGCCAGACATGAACCCCTGTGACTTCTTTCTGTGGGGACCCTTGAAAGACCAGGCGTACCGCCAGAATCCAGAAACAATTGAACAGCTGAAGCAGTACATCTCGTCTGCATGTGAAGCCATTCCGCCAGACACGTTGTCAAAGGTTTCGGGTAATTTCATTCAGAGACTACGCCATATTATTGGTACGCATGGTGGATATGTGGAAAATATCGTACTATAGAGTTTCCCAGACCGCAGCGCCATCTGTTGTTGAAAATTGTAACTGCTGTAATTTCGAAAGTTTGTCCGCCTGAAAATGTACTCTTGTCCCAAGCATATTGCAACAAACGGTGTATTTCTATCGCTGCTAGTTTAGTTTTTATTGCCGTTTCAAATATACCGGTCATTTTTGAAACACCCTGTACATTGACCCAACGACATCGTGAGTTACGATTTCAGTGGCCGAGGGACCATCGGGATTCGATCGTCGATAAATGGAAACGTGTCGGCTCGTCGGGGGATGAGTTACATTTTTGCTACACCCAGTCGATAGTCGTCTCCACAAACGTCGCCATCGAGTTGAATTGCGGGTCGAAACGTGCAGCGTGCTGCGGACGCTGGTTGGGGGGAATCGCAGTATACTACGGGAGACATTCTCCTGCGCTTGCATGGGACCTGTGGTATAATGACGACACGCAGCAACTGCGAACCACCTGCATCCCTTCATGCTTGATGTCTTCCCCGACGGCGATGTTTTCTTTCAGCAGTATAATTGTCCGTGCCTCGAAGCCAGAACCGTGCTACACTGGTCTGAGGAGCGCTACAGTGAACTCACGCTGATGTCTCGGTGACAAAACACGCCTGAAGTGTTCCTGTAGAAGCTATCTGAGTCGCTGTTGGGTGCCATCACCAGGTACGCAAATCAGCGGCCCGTTTTTTAGGCGAATTACATGACCTGTGCGTAGACATCTAATGTCACGTACCTCCACAAACCTACCAACAAACTGTCGGGTCTCTGATACACCGGATCAGTAATTTTTTTCGTTTCAAAGACGGAAAAAGAAGTAATTATGCAGATGATCGTAATGTTTTGGCTCATCAGCGTATACGACAAGAGCTGAGCGTGCCAGAGGTGTTAACGCCGTATGTATGCGTTTCGAGATTTCCTCAGTAAATGCAAACTATAAAACAATCACTATATGTGTACGGTTTGTACACAAGTCTTACCTCTTCCACCTGTAACGCCGCAAATGCATATCCTCCTATTTCCATCTATTGCACTGCAAATTTTTTCCTTATTTTGTTACCTGGAGATATAACATTTCTGTGTCTTTGTATATTGTAATTGTTTTACTATTTGTATATATATATATATATATATATATATATATATATATATATATATATATATATATAGTTTGTTTTGTGAATATTATTTGTATTTATACGCTGGGTCTGGCCTAGGGAAAACTATACTATCGAACGAATACATCGATAGGTCGTGTGAAGAACGAAAGTGTTTAGGATCTTTGGTAGTGTTAACTCTGCCGCGTGGAGCGTGGGCTGAGCAGGGGGTGTCTGGCTGGAGTAGCGAGTGGAGCAGGTGTGTTGTGTGAAGATCCCGCGAGTTGCCGCGCTTTCGGGGTTTGGCAGCATGTAATTGCGATGATAGTTTCTGACATGGTGTCGCGGACGGGAAGCATTAGCTGGCGCACATCAAGAGCCCGTTTCGTCTGGTGACCGTGTCGAGAAGAAGGCGCGCCAACATTCAGCTTCTGAAACAGCGACGGCCGACAATGAGTGACTGTCGCCACCTCCTCGATCGGCGGCTTCCAACCTTCAATCAACCAACAAGGAAGACTGGAAGCACGTAAAGTTTTAGAACTGTATGGCAGGCCTCAGCTTTTCATACTTTTAAAATGGTTGCATCACAAAATTACAGCAACTTAGCTTGAACCTTTGTTGCTCATTGTCCCAATTGCATTACCAAGCAGGGTCCCTTCCTTTTCCAGAATGAACCCGAGTGTCGTTGAAATTCAAACGCCAGCATCATTGATTTCACTGCTTTAATTTCAAAGTTCAGTTAAGGTATTCATAGCTGGCTACAATATTTAGGTTACACAAGCATAAATTAAGAGTGCGAGTTTTGTTACCATATTTTAGCTTACCTGTGACTGCAGCTCAGCTTGGTACGTACTAAATTTTACTATTGTTAATTGTTCAGAATCATTTAATTCAAGTTCAAAGTTAAATCTCTTATTTCTAAATTGCGTAGATTCAAGTAGCTTTTGAAATGATTGTTGAGGTAGTCCAAGACTAACCGTATTTTACTGAATTTCGATGTGCTTCAGAAAGAAAGCTCACTATTAACTTCAGTCACTAAATTAACTTTCGATTATCCGGTTTTATTAATTCTTTTGCTAAATTAAGTCAGAGTGTAGCGAAATTTATTACTTCTGACAAACTTTCAGTTTTCACACTACACGTGTCAACCTTCAGTTGCCACGCTTCTAGTGCTAATTATATGTGTAATAACCTTTCTTTTTCAGTTACTATAGTAATTGTCCTTAGGACTGGCGACCGTAATTTCCCCCAAATCTCAAATATCTAATTACCGCTAGTTATTGTTAACGTAACGGCCGCACATTTACTTTATTTATTAACTGTACCCTTTTCAAAATTAATTTCCACCAGTTTCATTTGCTTTTTTCCTTTCATTTAGATGTAACCCTTTCCTCCCTCTTTACCGACAGATTAACTTCGGTGACGATTGCTTTTCCCAAATTTCCATTAGGTACACGCGGTTTAATTTTTTCACTGTCATTAAGGTCGATAAATGAGGGGAAGGTTACACACCACTTGCATGAAATAACAACAAATGCAGTAGGTACAGTTCGCATGAACAGGAAAGATGCGCCAAAACCTGAAGCCAAACAGCAAAAAGGAGCGATAGAATTTAGTTCAACAGACGTTATGATGGCTTTCAAGTGGCATGACAAAAGAGACGTATGTATGTTGACGACATGTGAAACAGCTACAACCAAATCGGCTCTGGAAATGGACCACCGAATTACCACTGAAAAATTTAAACCAAAAGGTGTGTTGCGTTACAATTCTCTGGTTGCATTGGCCAAACACGACATGCTACTTAGCTCTACAAAATGTGTTCGAAAAGCACTGGTATGATACACAAAACTCTTCTTTCACGTCCTACACATGTGCGTGCTATATTGACACGTTATTTACAAGGTTAATACCGGAATGAATAAAAATGTTCAAATGTGTGTGAAATCTTACGAGACTTAACTGCTAAGGTCATCAGTCCTTAAGCTTACACAATACTTAACCTAAATTACACTCCTGGAAATTGAAATAAGAACACCGTGAATTCATTGTCCCAGGTAGGGGAAACTTTATTGACACATTCCTGGGGTCAGATACATCACATGATCACACTGACAGAACCACAGTCACATAGACACAGGCAACAGAGCATGCACAATGTCGGCACTAGTACAGTGTATATCCACCTTTCGCAGCAATGCAGGCTGCTATTCTCCCATGGAGGCGATCGTAGAGATGCTGGATGTAGTCCTGTGGAACGGCTTGCCATGCCATTTCCACCTGGCGCCTCAGTTGGACCAGCGTTCGTGCTGGACGTGCAGACCGCGTGAGACGACGCTTCATCCAGTCCCAAACATGCTCAATGGGGGACAGATCCGGAGATCTTGCTGGCCAGGGTAGTTGACTTACACCTTCTAGAGCACGTTGGGTGGCACGGGATACATGCGGACGTGCATTGTCCTGTTGGAACAGCAAGTTCCCTTGCCGGTCTAGGAATGGTAGAACGATGGGTTCGATGACGGTTTGGATGTACCGTGCACTATTCAGTGTCCCCTCGACGATCACCAGTGGTGTACGGCCAGTGTAGGAGATCTCTCCCCACACCATGATGCCGGGTGTTGGCCCTGTGTGCCTCGGTCGTATGCAGTCCTGATTGTGGCGCTCACCTGCACGGCGCCAAACACGCATACGACCATCATTGGCACCAAGGCAGAAGCGACTCTCATCGCTGAAGACGACACGTCTCCATTCGTCCCTCCATTCACGCCTGTCGCGACACCACTGGAGGCGGGCTGCACGATGTTGGGGCGTGAGCGGAAGACGGCCTAACGGTGTGCGGGACCGTAGCCCAGCTTCATGGAGACGGTTGCGAATGGTCGTCGCCGATACCCCAGGAGCAACAGTGTCCCTAATTTGCTGGGAAGTGGCGGTGCGGTCCCCTACGGCACTGCGTAGGATCCTACGGTCTTGGCGTGCATCCGTGCGTCGCTGCGGTCCGGTCCCAGGTCGACGGGCACGTGCACCTTCCGCCGACCACTGGCGACAACATCGATGTACTGTGGAGACCTCACGCCCCACGTCTTGAGCAAATCGGCGGTACGTCCACCCGGCCTCCCGCATGCCCACTATACGCCCTCGCTCAAAGTCCGTCAACTGCACATACGGTTCACGTCCACGCTGTCGCGGCATGCTACCAGTGTTAAAGACTGCGATGGAGCTCCGTATGCCACGGCAAACTGGCTGACACTGACGGCGGCGGTGCACAAATGTTGCGCAGCTAGCGCCATTCGACGGCCAACACCGCGGTTCCTGGTGTGTCCGCTGTGCCGTGCGTGTGATCATTGCTTGTACAGCCCTCTCGCAGTGTCCGGAGCAAGTACGGTGGGTCTGACACACCGGTGTCAATATGTTCTTTTTTCCATTTCCAGGAGTGTATCTTAAGGACAAACACACACACCCATGCCCGACGGAGGACTCGAACCTCCGCCGGGACCAGCCGCACAGTCCATGACTGCAGCGCCTGAGACCGCTCGGCTAATCACGCGCGGCCCGGAATGAATATTTCAGACATCGAGTCTCAGTCTCATTCGTGAGAGTTGATGAGACATACCACTAAAAAAGGAAAGCAGCAGGGTGTTGTCGATCAGACGAGGAAAATCCATAGCGGCTTCGAGAAAGACACTTTCCAGGCACCATTGTGTCGTCAGTAAAACAACACGTACCTGCAAGGAGGTGCATAATATGCAGTAAGGACAAGAAACGAAAGGAATCGCGTTACTGAAGTAAACAACATGAAGTGGGCTGCGTTTTGCCTTGTTTCGAAATAAATCGTACAAAAAAACTTCCTGAAATGTGCTTCTTTGTAATATCATCCATTTTTTAATAACTTCAACAGTACAGACTATTCTAAGCACAATTTTGTTTGAAGAAATTATCGTTGACAGTAAATACTGAATCAACCGGCAAGACTCAGCACAACCAGGAGCACCTCCGAGGATGTCCAACGTAGCTTTGGACGAAACGTCAGGGATTGAAGAGTACCATGGACCACGGCCATACAACCCGGAAGAATTCTCGGCAGCTGAAACATCCGGTCGTGAAAGCCTTCATTGTGTAAATACGAGGGCAGTTTAATAAGTAAAGCAACACATTTTTTTTTGAAACAGGGGTTGTTTTATTCAGCATTGCAATACACCAGGTTATTCCCCAATCTTTTAACTACACAACACTATTTTTCAACGTAATCTCCATTCAATGCTACGGCCTTACGCCACCTTGAAATGAAGGCCTGTATGCCTGCACGGTACCATTCCACTGGTCGATGTCGGAGCCAACGTCGTACTGCATCAATAACTTCTTCATCATCCGCGTAGTGCCTCCCACGGATTGCGTCCTTCATTGGGCCAAACATATGGAAATCCGACGGTGCGAGATCGGGGCTGTAGGGTGCATGAGGAAGAACAGTCCACTGAAGTTTTGTGAGCTCCTCTCGGGTGCGAAGACTTGTGTGAGGTCTTACGTTGTCATGAAGAAGGAGAAGTTCGTTCAGATTTTTGTGCCTACGAACACGCTGAAGTCGTTTCTTCAATTTCTGAAGAGTAGCACAATACACTTCAGAGTTGATCGTTTGACCATGGGGAAGGACATCGAACAGAATAACCCCTTCAGCGTTCCAGAAGACTGTAACCATGACTTTACCAGCTGAGGGTATGGCTTTAAACTTTTTCTTGGTAGGGGAGTGGGTGTGGCGCCACTCCATTGATTGCCGTTGTGTTTCAGGTTCGAAGTGATGAACCCATGTTTCATCGCCTGTAACAATCTTTGACAAGAAATTGTCACCCTCAGCCATATGACGAGCAAGCAATTCCGCACAGATGGTTCTCCTTTGCTCTTTATGGTGTTCGGTTAGACAACGAGGGACCCAGCGGGAACAAACCTTTGATTATCCCAGCTGGTGAACAATTGTGACAGCACTACCAACAGAGATGTCAAGTTGAGCTCTGAGTTGTTTGATGGTGATCCGTCGATCATCTCGAACGAGTGTGTTCGCACGCTCCGCCATTGCAGGAGTCACAGCTGTGCACGGCCGGCCCGCACGCGGGAGATCAGACAGTCTTGCTTGACCTTGCGGCGATGATGACACACGCTTTGCCCAACGACTCACCGTGCTTTTGTCCACTGCCAGATCACCGTAGACATTCTGCAAGCGCCTATGAATATCTGAGATGCCCTGGTTTTCCGCCAAAAGAAACTCGATCACTGCCCGTTGTTTGCAACGCACATCCGTTACAGACGCCATTTTAACAGCTCCGTACAGCGCTGCCACCTGTCGGACATCAATGAAACTATACGAGACGAAGCGGGAATGTTTGAAAATATTCCACAAGAAATTTCCGGTTTTTTCAACCAAAATTGGCCGAGAAAAAAAACGTGTTGCTTTACTTATTGAACTGCTCTCGTACAAAACGGTCTGCGACAGTAACGACAAAATGCAGCATACAGTGAAGTGCTCGGGGTCGTACCGTTCCCACCATGGTGGGCATTGCCCGGTGAAGCGTTGGTTGGTTGGTTTGGGGAAGGAGACCAGACAGCGTGGTCATCGGTCTCATCGGATTAGGTAAGGAATGGGAAGGAAGTCGGCCGTGCCCTTTCAGAGGAACCATCCCGGCATTTGCCTGGAGTGATTTAGGGAAATCACGGAAAACCTAAATCAGGATGGCCGGACGCGGGATTGAACCGTCGTTCTCCCGAATGCGAGTCCAGTGTCTAACCACTGCGCCACCCCGCTCGGTCCGGTGAAGCGTCTTGACTGCACCCTGTGATAGTATAGTCAGCAGTGAAAGCGTTTAAGAGTTGGTATTTAAAACACCTGAGTTTTCCCTCTGCGTGGTCAGTTAACCGAGTCCCAGATATAATCATCATTGCCTGTCGCGTGGAAAGCGAGACGTGGGCTGGTCCTGTATTTTCGTTTTGGCCGTGTACCGGTCGCCATCTACTACAAACACGTGGCGAAGAGCCGAACACATCAACGCACGCAGATACGGCGGGCGAACACGGCATCTCGTGTACAATGTGGCTGCACGCGTGTTTCCGTGGGCCCGTGACATCGCAGCTATCGACCGCAATTCCTTCGTGGGTCGCACGAAACGCTGTTTGTCGCAGACCGCGACCCACTTCGAGTCGCACGTGCCGCTTAGAAATGCGGATTATGGCCTTGTGCCAACACAACAGCTGATTCCTCTTGTTATCTGTGACTATCAAATCGTTCAAATGGCTCTGAGCACTATGGGACTAAAGGGGCTCCGGAAAGGCTCAAAATCATGAAAAGTCCAATTCTTACTTTATTGCGTTTTCTGAATCTGCAGACTATTACCTTTTAATAGATATATAATTTATTCAATTCCGAAGACTACAACTATTTTTAAATTTTTTTAAAATGTGTTCTACATGGGCGTGACCCACTGTGGCGCTGTTAAACTGCTGTCAAATGGTGTTATTATTAGCGTCCGTGTTCATCAGGTACATCTTAGTGAAGTGAGATAAAGTATGTGTTGTGGCTAACCTGTGATGGTTCAATATATATCGCTGGTGTGATTGTCGATTGTTTCATGTTTATTTACTCTGTCGTTATCTCTAAAATATTCGTAATTAATTCTGTTTCTTGAGTCTCTGTTTTGTTGAAGTATAATAATGAGTAAAAGTAAAGTTGCTGTTGCGACTTTCAATGATGGCAACATTCTAAGGTGCAAGGTACTTAGAAATATGGGAATGAAGATAGGTTCTAACATGGTACGAGCGATGCTTGCTTTAGACAAGGAACGCCTTCGGGCTGCAGACAGGGCTGTAAAGAGTCTAGAAATACAAGCAAGAGTAAACAGGAGGAGGAACAAGAGGAAGCTGGAGGAGGAGTTTGCAGAGGATGAAGATAATCCATCCTATGGACCTGGAATGCACTAAAAAGTTAATCCAATCTATGTCGCTCGATTCCCAAAACTTTTATTTTCTCATACTAATTACATGTTTTCTAAGGATGTTCCAAACATATTTGTTTCAAACTTTCAGTAAATGTTACACAGTGCCTTCTGCATAATTTAACACAGCCATTTTTCCAAAAAAACTGTATATTTTTGAATATATAAATAAAAAATTGCAAAAAATGTTGTGAATTTTGATTAGAATTGAAAAAACAATCATCTTTAATAACTGAACTAAAATTTTGTAAAATCCCTGTGTTAAGTTGTAGCCCATATTCCAATAAATAATCTGTAAAAAGTTCAACTTCCTACCTCAAATACTTTGTGAGGAAAGATGTAATTTATAAGCGTTATTTTAACGTTGCAAGTATAGGGCGTTCCGGAGCCCCTTAACATCTATGGTCATCAGTCCCCTAGGACTTAGAACTACTGAAACCTAACTAACCCAAGGACAGCACACAACACCCAGTCATCACCAGACAGATAAAATACCTGACCCCGCCAGGAATCGAACCCGGGAACCCGGGCGCGGGAAGCGAAAACGCTACCGCACGACCACGAGCTGCGGACTATCTGTTACTATCCCTGGTACTTACATGTTGTAGCAATAACACAGACCATTTTTTCATCTACATTTGACGAGAATATAACTTATAATTGAAATTCGTAGCCGGCCGTTGTGGCCCAGCGGTTCTAGACACTTCAGTCCGGAACCGCGCTGCTGCTACGGTCGCAGGTTCGAATCCTGCCTCGGGCTTGGATGTGCGTGATGTCCTTAGGTTGGTTAGGTTTAAGTAATTCTATGTCTACGGGACTGATGACCTCAGATGTTAAGTCCCATAATGCTTAGAGCTATTTGAACCAATTTTTTTTCATTTTCTTATCAAACCCTTATCTTACAATTTTTAATGGATCATGCAACCAAGTGTGTTCGAAAACAGTTCCATTTGCAGTTAACAGAGAACTCATTGCACCTCTCGAGTGTCTCTGTGTTGAAACGTCCCCTTTTGAACAATTATACAAGACTGTGCTTAAACTGACACACAATATTTTTTTGCGCAACGCAATCTGACTTTCAGAAATCCCTACAAAGGAATGGCCCTGACTTCATTACTCGAACTACTGCAAGACAGCGAGCGCCACTACTGCCAGCTAAATAAAAGATTCAAACTACGGAAGGCACTAACTACTGATATGCATAGTTAGCAAATGAAAGATTTTAATAGAGAACAAAAAATGTATTTACCTTAATAGTCATAATATATATAGCAGTTCATGACATCCATTCTCTACTCAAAAATCCGCCATCTCATTTCCCACATCCACCACTGCTGGCGGCTCACCTCCAACTGCGCAACGCTACGCGCTGTTCACATCCGGCTGCCCAACACTACAATGGCTGACAACAATGCAAACTAGCCACAGACTGCACACAGCACAGCCAGTGATTTTCATACAGAGCGCTACGTAACGTTGCCAATAAGAAAACCTAAACAGCCTACTTACAGTGTACATAAAGTAATCTGCAGCTTTGGCATAGCGCCACGCAAGACAGAGCAGTACCGCAACGTATTATCCAGATTTGCGCAGAATTGAGGTAAGGAGAAAAGATTATGATTTTTTTTGGGCCAACGTATGTCATTCAGAGTCCGCCTAGGTAGCGTAGCGGTAGCGTTACAGCATACCACGCAGGGGGCCCGGGTTCGATTCCCAGCAGGGCACTGGGTGTTGTGTGTCCTTCGTCATCATTTTCATCGTCATTGACTCGTAAGTCGCCGAAGTGGCGTCAACTAAAACGAACTTGCAATACGGTGGCCGAACTCCCCCGAATGGGGCCTCCAGGCCAACAATACCATACGATCATTTCCATTTACGTCATTCAGAGACAGTTGGTTTATTATTTCAGCTCAGAGCTTACAATCAGAAATAGTACTTCAGCCTTACATTTTTATTTATTTAGAAAACTTTCAAGAGTGAAACATGGTGCTCCGTACCACACTGCGCAGTCCCATGTCGACCCAGCAACGTCAGTTACGATTGCAATGTTGCGAGATCATCGAGGTTGGACCGTGGACCGATGTAAACGTGTCGCCTGTTCGGACGAATCACGTGTCTTGTGGACCAGGTCGATGGTCGTGGACGACTTCGTTGTCGTACTGGATAACAGCTGCTCAAAAACGCTCGGACGCAGGCCCATTAGGACAGTGTTATGCTGTGTGTGGGGGGGGGAGGGGGGGGGGGGGGAGGGGGGGGAGGACCTTCACCTGGGCAGCCATGGGACCTGTGGCGACAGTCGAAGGCACCATGACAACTGTGGGCCACGTGAAAACTATGCCGGACCAATTGCATCCCTTCATGCTTGACGTCATCTCCGACGGTGATAGCATCTTTCAACAGGATTCCAGTCGGTGCCACTAGGCCAAAATCGTGCTGCAGTGTTTTGGGAGGAAACATGATGGTCAACGCACACTGATGTCTTGCACACAAAAGTTCGCCCGACATGAACCCAGTGGAACACATCTGAAACATTATGGGGCGCCAGCTCCGGCTCCACAAAGCAATTTACGGTAATTACGCGACCTGTGGGTAGACGTCTGGTGCTACATACCTCCGGTACATCTGTCAAGGGCTTGTCAATCCAAGCCTCGCAGAATCACTGCTCCATTGTGTAAGTAGGCTGTTTAGGTTCTTATATTGGTAACGCCGCCGCCACGTAGCGCTCTCTGTATGAAAATCACTGGCTGTGCTGTGTGCAGTGTGTGGCTAGTTTGCATTGTTGTCTGCCATTGTAGTGTTGGGCAGCTGGATGTGAACAGCGCATAGCGTTGGGCAGTTGGAGGTGAGCCGCCAGCAGTGGTGGATGTGGGGAGAGAAATGGCGGAGATTTGGAATTTGTAGGACTGGATGGCATATATATTATGATTATTAAGGTAAATACATTGTTTGTTCTCTATTAAAATCTTTCATTTGCTAACTATGCCTATCAATAGTTAGTGCCTTCAGTAGTTTGAATCTTTTATTTAGCTGGCAGTAGTGGCACTCGCTGTATTGCAGTAGTTCGAGTAACGAAGATTTTTGTGAGGTAAGTGATTTGTGAAAGGTATAGGTTAATGTTAGTCAGGGCCAATCTTTTGCAGGGATTATTGAAAGTCAGATTGCGTTGCGCTAAAAATATTGTGTGTCAGTTTAAGGACAGTCTTGTACAATTTTTCTAAGGGGACGTTTCAACTGCTTTCCACAGATAGACTAACACGCCAACAAGTGGGGGGGGGGGGGGGGGGGGGGGAATGATTTGGCAAATCTGTTTACATTGCTCTACTAAAAAAGAATTCATCACTGTCTTAGTAGGTAGAACTGCTACAAGTTCTCTTGCTCGTGGTCACTTTCAGTATCAGAAAGCTCAAAGTATTAACGAAACCGTAGTACTGTCAATATTTCTCGGGATACTGAGCATAAAAATCAATATTTCAATTAAATACAAGGTGCAATTGAAAGCTGGAACAAAACTTTCGGGGCACATTCACCATCCACAGATCTAGAAAATGCGCAACCACCTCTGGCCGTAATAACGGCCTTGATACGCCTGGGCATTGAGTCAAACAGAACTTGGATGGCGTGTACAGGTACAGCTGCCATTCCAGCTTCAACACGATACCACAGTTCATCAAGAGTAGTGACTGGCGTATTGTGACGAGCCGGTTGCTCGGCCACCATTGACCAGACGTTTCCAATTGGTGAGAGACCTGGAGAATGTGCTGGCCAGGGCAGCAGGCGAACATTTTCTGTATCCAGAACGGCCCGCACAGGACCTGCAACATGTGGTCGTGCATTATCCAGCTGAAATGTAGGGTTTCACAGGGATCGAATGAAGGGTAGAGCCACGGGTCGTAACACATCTGAAATGTAGCGTCCACTGGTCAGAGTCCCATCAATGTCAACAAGAGGTGACCGAGACGTGTAACCAATGACACCCCATACCATCACGCCGGGTGATACGCCAGTATGGCGATGACGAATACACGCTTCCAATGTGCGTTCACCACGATGTCGCCAAACACGGATGCTACCATCATGATGCTGTAAACAGAACCTGCATTCATCCGAAAAAATGACGTTTTGCCATTCGTGCACCCAGGTTCGCCGTTGAGTACACCATCGCAGGCGTTCCTGTCTGTGATCCAGCGTCAAGGGTAACCGCAGCCATTGTCTCCGAGCTGATAGTCCATGCTGCTGCAAAAGTCGTCGAACTGTTCGTGCAGATGGTTGTTGTCTTGAAAACGTCCCCATTGTTGACTCAGGGATCGAGACGTGGCTGCACGATCCGTAACACCCATGCAGATAAGATGCCTGTCATCTCGACTGCCAGTGATACGAGGCTGTTGGGATCCAGCACGGCGTTCCGTATAACCCTCCTGAACCCACTGATTCCATATTCTGCTAACAATCACTGGATCTCGACCAACGCGAGCAACAATGTTGCGATACGATAAACCGCAATCGCGATAGGCTACATTCCGACCTTTATCAACGTCGGAAACGTGATGGTACGCGTTCCTCCTCCTTACACGAGGCATCACAACAATGTTTCACCAGGCAGCGCCGGTCAACTGCTGTTAGTGTATGAGAAATCTGTTGGAAACTTTCCTCATGTCAGCATGTTGTAGGTGTCGCCACCGGCGCCAACGTTGTGTGAATGCTCTGAAAAGCTAATCATTTGTATATCACAGCGTCTTCTTCGTGTCGGTT
The DNA here is from genome assembly GCF_023864275.1 of Schistocerca cancellata. Classification (NCBI taxonomy): domain Eukaryota; kingdom Metazoa; phylum Arthropoda; class Insecta; order Orthoptera; family Acrididae; genus Schistocerca; species Schistocerca cancellata. The sequence continues at coordinate 1,244,907,355 of NC_064626.1, forward strand.
AAATTTCGCGTCTGTAGCACGTCATCTTCGTGGTGTAGCAATTTTAATGGCCAGTAGTGTATCTGGAAAATCTAGTATCCCCACAGTCTCCTCATAATGCATCTTCCATGGGCAACATGTCGGAACAGAAGCTGACAGTGTGCCTCAGTGAAACGCTCTGTAACGTGAAATGTTCAAAATACCTGCCGTTAGTTCATCGTCTCTGATGTACCCCTGGAGTCTGATTCTGCAGTATTCCAGTATATCAGCACGAAGATACTGTCCTCTCGAAGCAGTCTCAAGTTTTCCCATAGCTAGAAGTCTTTCGGATATAGTGGAGACCGTGGAATTTTTCCACCCCTTCATATCCCTCTGTCACAGAATCTGTCGTTTAGAAGGAAAAAGGAACACTAAGATTCAACGTACCGTCGATAACGAAGTCATTAGAGGCGGAGAACAAGCTTGGATTTATTAAAGAAGGGGGGCGGGGGGGGGGGGGGGGGATAGGCCGTGCTCTTTCAAAGGAACCATCCCGGCATTTGCCGGGAGCGACTTAGGGAAAACACGGCAAATCTAAATGTGGACGGTCGGATGCGATGTGAATCGTCACACTCCCTAATGTCAGTCCATTATGCTATCAACTACGCCAGCTCGATGGGTGAATGTCGTTTACAAGTAAACGAGTACTAACAGTGAAATGAGGAGAAGTTCCACCAGTGTAACAAATACATGCTTCATCGTACTGAACTCGCACACCAGATAGAACATTTTCCAAGGAAGAAATGTAAGAAGAGATATATGAATCGATTTGTAACGTGGAAATAAACACTCTCTTTTCCTTAACGTGATGACTTTGTCGGTTCGGTCGTAACATTTTGTTATATCCTGTATATTTCCTCTGAGGTGTAAGAAAAAGATATCCATAATAATGGTGCGGTACTTTTATACACAGTACCTATGTAATGTTGACACCCTTAATGTTCGATTGAATTGAAGTACATGAAGCCTGCACAGAAAATAGCGTATCACCTTTCTACCAATATAATGAAGTATTTTTTTATGGAAAGGTATGCTTTAGTTGACAGCCTTCAAGGACATCTAAGGAGTGTAGGGTATAGTCATCTAACATTGGTTAAAGAAGACCGTTTTTAAAAGCAGTGCTACAAGTCGTAAGTACACTGACAGAATGTCAGCTCCAGAACACCAAAAATTACATTACGATAACAGTGTTTACTGACGACTGTTTCCGATGCTCTAACACTATTCTCAAGTCGACGTAAATATTATTAAGCTATACTCATAACATCATAAAAAACTAATACATTATCGTTGTATGTCGTAGCTGGGTTGAAGTCAACGTATATTCTTCCACATTGTCCTGTTTACCAAACTGTAACAAATCCATAAAAACGACATTTACCCAGTGTCACCCATTCTCTATACAATGGGCTCTCAGAACTTATTCATCACATGGCAACAAAATGAAATACATGGCTATTACAAATGATTGAAGCGATTTCATACATTCACTGTAGCTCCATTCATTGACATATGGTCACGACACACTACAGATACGTAGAAAAACTCATAAAGTTTTGTTCGGCTGAAGCCGCACTTCAGGTTTCTGCCGCCAGAGCGCTCGAGAGCGTAGTGAGACAAAATGGCGACACGAGCCGAGAAAGCGTATGTCGTGCCTGAGAAATGCTCTCACATCAGTCAGTCAAAACAGCGCAACGACACTTCAGGACGAAGTTCAACAATGATCCACCAACTGCTAACTCCATTCGGCGATGGTATGCGCAGTTCAAAGCTTCTGGATGCCTCTGTAAGGGGAAATCAACGGGTCGGCCTGCAGTGAGCGAAGAAACGGTTGAACGCGTGCGGGCAAGTTTCACGCGTAGCCCGCGGAAGTCGACGAATAAATCAAGCAGGGAGCTAAACGTACCACAGCCGACGGTTTTGAAAATCTTACGGAAAAGGCTAAAGCAGAAGCCTTACCGTTTACAATTGCTACAAGCCCTGACACCCGATGACAAAGTCAAACGCTTTGAATTTTCGGCGCGGTTGCAACAGCTCATGGAAGAGGATGCGTTCAGCGCGAAACTTGTTTTCAGTGATGAAGCAACATTTTTTCTTAATGGTGAAGTGAACAGACACAATGTGCGAATCTGGGCGGTAGAGAATCCTCACGCATTCGTGCAGCAAATTCGCAATTCACCAAAAGTTAACGTGTTTTGTGCAATCTCACGGTTTAAAGTTTACGGCCCCTTTTTCTTCTGCGAAAAAAACGCTACAGGACACGTGTATCTGGACATGCTGGAAAATTGGCTCATGCCGTAACTGGAGACCGACAGCGCCGACTTCATCTTTCAACAGGATGGTGCTCCACCGCACTTCCATCATGATGTTCGGCATTTCTGAAACAGGAGATTGGAAAACCGATGGATCGGTCGTGGTGGAGATCATGATCAGCAATTCATGTCATGGCCTCCACGCTCTCCCGACTTGACCCCATGCGATTTCTTTCTGTGGGGTTATGTGAAAGATTCATTGTTTAAACCTCCTCTACGAAGAAACGTGCCAGAACTGCGAGCTCGCATCAACGATGCTTTCGAACTCATTGATGGGGACATGCTGCGCCGAGTGTGGGAGGAACTTGATTATCGGCTTGATGTCTGCCGAATCACTAAAGGGGCACATATCGAACATTTGTGAATGCCTAAAAAATCTTTTTGAGTTTTTGTATGTGTGTGCAAAGCATTGTGAAAATATCTCAAATAATAAAGTTATTGTAGAGCTGTGAAATCGCTTCAATCATTTGTAATAACCCTGTATAGGGTGATTTTTCTAGCGTGGACAAACTCTCGGGATAAATGGATGAGAGGATACGGAACAAAAAAGGTCTAATGAACATGTCCAGAAATGCATGGTTCCCATGCTAGAAAGCGTTTATTCAGTCATACATTGTTATAGAGACTGCGGTCTAATACGTGCTGTACCACACAGCCACAGTTACAGTACGTGTTGAAAATGGTTTCCATGTGCCTCAACGCATTCGTGTATGCGCCTTAGCATGTCCTGTCTCACATGTTCACATCGGCTAGGCTGAATCCGAACAGTGCCAAACGCAGCACGAATACGCTGCACCAGTGTCTGCACGTCTGGAAGGGGCTCTGCATACACGATGCTTTTGTGATGGCCCCATAACAAGAAGTCGCACGGGTTGAGATCCGATGAACGAGCAGACCAAGCAACTGGACCCCTCGTCCAATCTATCGAACGGTGAAGACACGACTGAGATGCGTCCGGACGTTAACAGCGAAGTGGGCTGGAGCACCATCATGTAGCAGCCACTTACCCTTCGAGTCATCAGTGGCATTTCTTCCAGCAGGGGAGGCAAAATCACCCGCAAGAAACGCTGGTAGTTCCAGCTTGTTAGGCGACATGGAAGGGTGGCAGTCCCAAAACAGTTCTCCAACTATCCCGGCCCACACATTCTGGCTGCACCGACGCTGATGATTCGTTGTGAGCATACCATGGGGGTTCTGCATACTATTCCACAGATGTTGTTGTTGTTGTTGTGGTCTTCAGTCCTGAGACTGGTTTGATGCAGCTCTCCATGCTACTCTATCCTGTGCAAGCTTCTTCATCTCCCAGTACCTACTGCAACCTACATCCTTCTGAATCTGCTTAGTGTATTCATCTCTTGGTCTCCCCCTACGATTTTTACCCTCCACGCTGCCCTCCAATATTAAATTGGTGATCCCTTGATGCCTCAGAACATGTCCTACCAACCGATCCCTTCTTCTGGTCAAGTTGTGCCACAAACTTCTCTTCTCCCCAATCCTATTCAATACTTCCTCATTAGTTATGTGATCTACCCATCTAATCTTCAGCATTCTTCTGTAGCACCACATTTCGAAAGCTTCTATTCTCTTCTTGTCCAAACTATTTACCGTCCATGTTTCACTTCCATACATGGCTACACTCCATACAAATACTTTCAGAAATGACTTCCTGATACTTAAATCCATACTCGATGTTAACAAATTTTTCTTCTTCAGAAACGCTTTCCTTGCCATTGCCAGTCTACATTTTATATCCTCTCTACTTCGACCATCATCAGTTATTTTGCTCCCCAAATAGCAAAACTCCTTTACTACTTTAAGTGTCTCATTTCCTAATCTAGTTCCCTCAGCATCACCCGACTTAATTAGACTACATTGCATTATCCTCGTTTTGCTTTTGTTGATGTTCATCTTATATCCCCCCTTCAAGATACCATCCATTCCGTTCAACTGCTCTTCTAAGTTACAGTATGTGTTGAAAATGGTTTCCATGTGCCTCACTGTCAAACGCAGCACGAATACGCTGCTTCAGTGTCTCCACATCTGGAAGGGGCTCTGCATACACGATACTTTTGAGATGGACCCATAACGAGAAATCGCACGGGTTGAGATCCGATGAACGAGCAGACCAAGCAACTGGACCCCTCGTCCAATCCACCGAACGGTGAAGACACGATTGAGATGCGTCCGGATGTTAACAGCAAAGTGGGCTGGAGCTCCATCATGTAGCAGCCACGTAACCCTTCGAGTCATCGGTGGCATCTCTTCCAGCAGGGGAGGCAAAATCACCCGCAAGAAACGCTGATAGTTCCAGCTTGTTAGGCGACATGGAAGGGAGACAGTCCCAAAACTGTTCTCCAATTATCCCGGCCCACACATTCTGGCTGCACCGACGCTGATGATTCGTTGTGAGCATACCATGGGGGTTCTGCATACTATTCCACAGATGACTGTTATGAGTGTTGAAGATACCACTCTGCGAAATAGATGCCTCATCTGTGAATAGGATGGATGACACTGAAACGTCCCCTTAGGAACAATTATACACGACTTTGCTGATAAACCTCTTACACTATTTGCTTTTCAAACAGCTGAGCAAAACTGAACGTACTCAAACATTCACTAAAGTGACACACAATATTTTTAGCGCAACGCAATCTGACTATCAAAGATCCCTGCAAAAGAATGGCCCTGAGTAACATTAAACTACACCTTTCAGAAATCACTTACCTCACAAAAATCTTCATTACTCGAACTACTGCAATACAGCGAGCACGACTACTGCCAACTAAATAAAAGATTCAAACTACGGAAGGCACTAACTACTGATAGGGATAGTTAGCAAATGAAAGATATTAATAGAGAACAAACAATATATTTACCTTAATAGTCATAATATATATATAGCAGTTCATGACAAATTACAAAACTCCGCCATCTCTCTCCCCACATCCACCACTGCTGGCGGCTCACCTCCAACTGCGCAACGCTACGCGCTGTTCACATCCAGCTGCTGCTGCCCCACACTACAATGGCAGACAACAATGCAAACTAGCCACAGACTGCACACAGCACAGCCAGTGATTTTCATACAGAGCGCTACGTAACGTTGCCAATAAGAAAACATAACCAGCCTACTTACAACACGCCTGGTGAATAAAGCAATGACAGAACGCTCCCAATGTGGATAATTTGTCGCCGGTAAGCCCTGCACACACCGTAAGTGATAAGGGTAGTAACAATTGTCATGGAGAATGTTCCAAACGGTCATCTGGTTTCCCCTGTACTCGAGGGCCAACTGCCTGGTACTGACGCGGCGGCCGCTTTCTGCAGTTTTAAGCACATTTTCCTCCAAGTCTGGTATCCGGTCATTTCGGGTACGTCCTTCATAATTTCCTGCTTCCTGAAAAGGTCCAGTCTCAGACAAATGGCGAAACACTGCTGCAGACGTTGAATGCTGACGTTGTTGTCGGCGGGGATAGGTCTCTTAAGGGGCTCCGGAACGCCCTATACTTGCAATGTCAAAATAATGCTTATAAATTACATCTTTCCCCACAAAGTATTTGAGGTAGGAAGTTGAACTTTTTACAGATTATTTATTGGAATATGGGCTACAACTTAACACAGGGATTTTACAAAATTTTAGTTCAGTTATTAAAGATGATTTTTTTTCAATTGTAATGAAAATTCACAACATTTTTTTGCAATTTTTTATTTATATATTCAAAAATATACAGTTTTTTGGAAAAAAGGCTGTGTTAAATTATGCAGAAGGTACTGTGTAACATTTACTGAAAATTTGAAACAAATATGTTTGCAAGATCCTTAGAAAACATGTAATTAGTATGAGAAAATAAAAGTTTTGGGAATCGAGCGACAAAGATTGGATTAACTTTTTAGTGCATTCCAGGTCCATAGGATGGATTATCTTGATCCTCTGCAAACTCCTCCTCCAGCTTCCTCTTGTTCCTCCTCCTGTTTACTCTTGCTTGTATTTCTAGACTCTTTACAGCCCTGTCTGCAGCCCGAAGGCGTTCCTTGTCTAAAGCAAGCATCGCTCGTGCCATGTTAGAATGTTATTATTTACAGTAATAACACATACCTTTCGCTTTCCAACATTTCTCCTTTTCTTAAAAGCCTTCAGACGATTTCTAATAACTTTACTTTTACTCATTATTATACTTCAACAAAACAGAGACTCAAGAAACAGAATTATTTACGAATATTTTCGAGATAACGACAGAGTAAATAAACATGAAACAATCGACAATCACACCAGCGATATATATTGAACCATCACAGGTTAGCCACAACACATACTTAATCTCACATCACTAAAATGTACCTGATGAACACGGACGTTAATAATAACACCATTTGACAGCAGTTTAACAGCGCCACAGTGGGTCACGCCCATGTAGAACACATTTCAAAAAAAATTTAAAAAATAGTTGTAGTCTTCGGAATTGAATAAATTATATATCTATTAAAAGATAATAGTCTGCAGATTCAGAAAACGCAAAAAAGTAAAAATTGAACTTTTCATGATTTTGAGCCTTTCCGGAGCCCCTTAATACAACCTAGGTGTCCGCCCCCCCATTGCCGTTTGCTTTTCCGTAAGTAAACACCATGTCTGCAAGCTCTCGATTCGAATACGGAACCATTGTGTTTTGATGTCAACCAACCATTCTCGCATATAATATTTGTCCGCTTAATAATTTAAGTTCTAAACTAACATAAAATTATAAAAATGATTAACATAACACCTTAACACTTATTTTAGACAAGCTGAAATTCTACCAGAAAAAGTGACCACTCGATGGAGGAATAAATTTCCAGAAACTGTAATCGAAAGTGGAATACAATTTGTATTGGAATAGGATGAACTCACAATTGATTGTTTAACATTTTTAGATGTGTTGTGACTTGGCAAGACAGCCAAGCCACTATGATTGGTAGCCGAAAGGCACGCGTTAAGCTCACGCAGGCTGGCGTGAGGTCTGGAACATTTAAGGAAGTTAGGCTTCAGCAAAAAAGGTCGTAACTGTTGGAATACTTAACTTTAATCCATAATTGGTGAACATCGGTCAGACGGTACAGGCATCACAAGATAAATAGCAAATGATAATGGCGCCTTGCTAGGTCGTAGCAAATGACGTAGCTGAAGATTATGCTAACTATCGTCTCGGCAAATGAGAGCGTAATTTGTCAGTGAACCATCTCTAGCAAAGTCGGCTGTACAACTGGGGCGAATGCTAGGAAGTCTCTCTAGACCTGCCGTGTGGCGGCGCTCGGTCTGCAATCACTGATAGTGGCGACACGCGGGTCCGACGTATACTAGCGGACCGCGGCCGATTTAAAGGCTACCACCTAGCAATTGTGGTGTCTGGCGGTGACACCACAAGATGATTTATCAATTCTGGTAGATATTGTGCAGATAGATATATTCAAGCAAATACCAGGAAACTCTGGGCTACAAAACAAAGATAATGACAGACAACAAGTCTGCATCATCAAAACTGAGCGCAAAGTATAGCAATAACAGATGAACAGACAAATTTAAGTGTCTAGGAGTTGTCATGCAGAGATGTCATCCAAGCTAAAGGGGCGGAGATAGAAGTCATCAGAGCAAGATTGCAAAAGACATTGAGGCGTAGCACGTTGCATCACGTCTATGCAAGTAAGAGAGAGTAGCAGGCTGACAACTTCATATATGAGTCGCGTCTCGCATGACAGATGAGCTTCGATCCCATAGATGCCTCTGTGTAGTGGTCGTAGCCGAAACATGTCAGTATCTTACGGACTATGAAATTATCAGTTAGTTAAAACAGCATATATGTGAAACAAAGCTGTATTGATTGTGATTATTGCGACTTCAATCAACTACCGCTGATTTGTTTATTTATTAGTGTGAATGGCAGTGTGAATGTGAAGTGTTAAACAAATGAATATTGTTATCTATTAACTGCGTATACATTAGCGTAAGGACGATGTAGTGAGAGAATGAATCATAATCAGCGGAAATTGTAAAGTGCAACTAGCCAGTTTGTGGGACTGAGAAAAAAGATACATTTTACGATAATTTTGTTATTTAAAAAGGAAGTTAATTTGATATTTGTGGATTTTATAAATCTGCTCTTTTGATAAATTGTTCATAAAAGCTAATAGGTTGTGATCGGTCAAAATTAATTTGCATGGTTTAACACCAATATTGAATTGGTACAATGTACATCAGCCAGTCAGAGGACAGTACTTTTGCGAGTACTTTTTGGACTAAAAGAGTCTCTTTGTGAAGTCTAAAGGAGCAGTTCAGAGCTCAACCATCATCGTGTTCGGATATGGATATAAGGCCCTCTGAACAGATGTGAAAATTTTACGGAATAACGGTTGAAATTTGACCTTGAAGTGCCGCAGAGTGGACGCGAACGTGTGAAAAAGACGAGCATGTCAAATATCGATTTTTAACTGTAATCTCTGACTTTTGAATAATAAAAATTCGCTTGACTTGTTACACAAACCGTGACCGCAAACTGAACATTAATAGTGGTCCAACTGTATAATATTTGAGTTAGTATTCTGTCACAGACAATCCGTTTGTTAATTCTTTTGGTAACGAGCTCAGTTTGTTACCATAAGCTGGGTATTACGGGTGAGTGTGAATGCGTGTTTAAGTTTAGCATGGGTTTGGCGGTGTTCCGTATCAAACAAGTCACAATATACTGAAGTTTTACTAGCAGACTACCTTTCAATTAACCGCTCAGCTAACTGGTGCTGAAAAATATTTGCTGCACCCGATGAATTCGTATATTGTTACTGGCTCTGCTACAGCTTTTCGAGTGGAATAACATCACTCGTTTTTAACAGGGAAGGCTTGTGGACCGGACTGTGGAAGAACAAATTCACCGAAAGGTGACTGGAACGGTTTTCTGCAAGACCCGCACACATAACCACGCCGTTGCAATGGGTTTAGCATTTAATTTTACAAAAGACGTTTGTGACAAAAAATTATTCTGTGGAAATGCAAAAAATCGTCATTACAAGGCAATAATTCTGCCAAAAAAGCAAATTTTAGGAGTAAAGAAAGAAATTGAATAAATGAGGAGAAAGATAAGAAAGATTAAGGAAAATAATAAGAAATCGAACAACAGTACAAATATTCAAATTTAGTAGCAAAACACCAGTATTCAATAACGTCGAAAAATTACAGGCGAAATTAGGGAAAGAAGAGTAATGTTCTACGAGGACACGCAAAGAATGAGTCGTAAATAGAGTTGCAATCTACCAAAACTACTATTCTGTAGTTTTGGTACAGTACATAAGTCACGTAGTAAATGGTTGAATTAGCGGCAGCGTTGGAAACATTGGTAGAGAAAGGAACATAAATGAATGTGTGAGGGAGGAACTGGAAGCCGACAACTTCGATTTGTTTTTTGTTCGTTTGTTTGAAATGTACGTAACTACAACCGCAATCGTTCAGCGTTACTTCATTGTGTATTTCATGCCCTTACAAAATATAAATTGCATTTTATAAGTAAAAAAAAATTAGCTGCTTATGTAACTTCTGCTTTTTTATCTAACCCAAAGAGTTACTTTTGATGCAAGTACAATGTACATGCACGAACACAGAAAGACCTAAGCAGTTATTGTTTTATTTTGTACTCAAAAGAACGTGCTAATCGTGATTAAAGGCAAGAGTTTCCTGTTATAATTGATAAGTGCGAAAACTGGTTAGCAATAACAGAAACATGTTTTATTCAAGCTCGAAGGAATACTGAAGCGATCTTTAGTCACCTTTGCTTTTGCATTTTCTTTAAATTTTACCTTTATTTGGTGAAAACCTCGTTTTCTAGCGCTGTATATAAATCAGTATTTATTAAACAATACTGTTTATTTTTATGTAAGAGACAGGAGGATAATTACATAGAACAAAATCGTCCCCTCGGTTACACGGCTCTTTACACACACATCAAAATAAGTTTTGCCTCACCCTGGTTCCCAGAACTCCTGAAGATAGACGTTGACTGTGGATATTGTATCAGAGACACAGTCCCTTTAACTGTTGAGAGATGTCACTTAACCCGCACAAAGATTAAACAACCATGTATGAGCAACGCCTATTAGACGGAGGGGGTCCGACAGCCGATTAGTTCCAGTCGTTCCACCAGGAAGGAGGTACAAGGCTCGTGTTGTCTGTAGTTCAACCATGCCTCCACGGTCAATACTGCGGTTCGATGGGGTCCGCATTGGTACTTTGTGCCAGGAAGGGCTCTCAACAAGGGAAGTGTCCAGGCGTCTCAGAGTGAACGAAAGCGATGTTGTTCGGACATGGAGAACATATGGAGGGACAGGAACTGTCGTGGCATGCCTCGCTCAGGTTGCCAAGGGCTACTACTACAGTGTAAGACCGCTGCCTACGGATTATGGCTCGGAGGAATCCTGACAGCAACGCAACAAGTTGAATAATGCTGTTCGTGCAGCCACAGGACGTCGTGATGCAACTCAAACTGTGCACAATAGGCTGCATAATGCGCAACTTCACTCCCGACATCCAAGGTCCACCTTTGCAACCACGACATCGTGCAGCGCGGTACACATGGACCCAACAACATGGCGAATAGACGATCTTTTCACCGATGAGTGTCGCCTATGCCCTCAAGCAGACAGTCATCGGAGACGTGGACGTCTTAGACACACTGTCTAGCGAGTGCAGCTAGGTGGAGGTTCCCTGCTGTCCTGGGTGGCATAATATGGGGGCGACGTACGCAGCTGGTGATCACGGAATGCGCCCTAACGGCTGCCATCCTCCGACCGATAGTGCAACCAATCGGCAACATATTGTCGTCCATGAAGACGAATGTCTTCATTGGCGACAATTTGCGCCCCCACCGTGACATCAGGTGAATGACTTCCTTCAGGTAAACTGAAACGTCCCCTTAGAACAAATTTATACACGACTGTGCTTAACCTGACACACAATGTTTTTAGCGCAACGCAATCTGACTTTCAATAATCCCTACAAAACAATGGCCCTGACTAACTTTAACCTATACCTTTCACAAATCACTTACCTCACAAAAATCTTCGTTACTCGAACTACTGCAATACAGCGAGCGCCACTATTGCCAGCTAAATAAAAGATTCAAACTACAGAAGGCACTAACTACTGATAGGGATAGTTAGCAAATGAAAGATATTAATAGAGAACAAACAATGTATTTACCTTAATATCATCACAAGTCATAATATATGTAATTTCAAAACTCCGCCATCTCTCTCCTCACATCCACCACTGCTGGCGGCTCACCTCTAACTGCGCAACACTACGCGCTGTTCACATCCAGCTGCCGCTCTACAATGGCAGACAACAATGCAAACTAGCCACAGACTGCACACAGCACAGCCAGTGATTTCATTTTCATACAGAGAGCGCTACGTGGCGGCGGCGTTACCAATATAAGAACCTAAACAGCCTACTTACATAAAGAAAACATAAACAGCCTACTTACAAAACGACATCGCTCGACTAGAGTGACCAGCATGTTCTCCAGACATGAACCGTATCAAACATGCCTGAGATAGATTGGAAAGGTCTGTTTATGGACGTGACCCACCAACCACTCTGAGGGATCTGCGCCGAATCGCCTTGAGGAGTGGGACAATCTGGACCAACAGTGCCTCTATGAACTTGTGGATAGTATGCCACGACGAGTATAGGCATGCATCAATGCAAGAGGACGTGCTACTGAATATTAGAGATACCGGTGTGTGCAGCAATCTGGACCACCACCTCTGAAGGTCTCGCTGTATGGTGGTACAACATGCAATGTGTGGTTTTCATGAGCATTAAAATGGCGGAAATGATGTTTATATTGATCTCTATTCAAATTTTCTGCACAGGTTCCGAAACCCTCGGAAACGAGGTGATGCAAAACTTTTTTGATGTGTGTATACCCACATTCACTTTATATATGTGTAAGTGGGCTGTTTATGTTTTCTTATTGGCAACGTTACGTAGCGCTCTGTATGAAAATCACTGGCTGTGCTGTGTGCAGTCTGTGGCTAGTTTGCATTGTTGTCTGCCATTGTAGTGTTGGGCAGCGGCAGCTGGATGTGAACAGCGCGTAGCGTTGCGCAGTCGGAGGTGAGCCGCCAGCAATGGTGGATGTGGGAAATGAGATGGCGGATTTTTGAGTACAGAATGGATATTATGAACTGCTATGTATATTATGCTTTTTCAACACTATTAAGGTAAATACATTGTTTGTTCTCTATTAAAATCTTTCATTTGCTAACTATGACTATCAGTAGTTAGTGCCTTCCGTAGTTTGAATCTTTTATTTAGCTGGCAGTAATGGCGCTCGCTGTATTGCAGTAGTTCGAGTAACGGAGATTTTTGGTGAGGTAAGTGATTTGTGAAAGGTATAGATTAATGTTAGTCAGGGCCATTCTTTTGTAGGGATTTTTGAAAGTCAGATTGCGTTGCGCAAAAAATATTGTGTGTCAGTTTAAGCACAGTCGTGTACAATTGTTATAAGGGGACGTTTCACATGGTTCACCACTTTCAGTGTCTACGGGTACCTTATAAGACACTGATCGCATACAGATGCAAAGTAATTGAAATGATATAGCGCCCGATATGTATGCAACACACTTAACATACAGGTATCGCTGTTACGATATTAGCTGACCAAAAGCTACTTGGGAATTTATCGCGGTCTACGCTTATTTACTATAATCTGCGGTAGCCTACGGTAGTTTTACGAATCTAAACGTAACAAACTGACATAAAAAATGCCCACCATACGAAAAAATTAATAGGGAAATCCATTTGGGTTTGAAAAGCGCTTAAAGACGTAGAAGAAACTGACATGAACAAGAATGAAATTGAGGAGAGAACAAAAATTAGAAAAAAAAAGTTGTAAGAAAGGTTTCTAAGACAAAAAGGACAGTGAAGAAAACTGAGAGCAGAAGAGAGGACAGAAAAATACTGAGTAGATGAAAGGATATTGGAGACAGTGTACATCTAACGTAATGGCTTGAACACGAATCATTGCTGATCAGCAACGGAAGGAGAACAGCTTTTGGCTGTTCTGTCTTTCTGGAAAAAGGAAACCTGATTTTCAGGCACGGAATGATAGGAGCACCACATCAGAGTGGACAGCTACGCTACACTACCATTCAGTATTTATCCTGGGAGGAGCCAAGTGGCGTGAAGGAGACAGTTCGTCCGTTAAGCTGCGTGCACGAAAGATATTAGTCGGAAGCACCTTCAGTCACGCGACGGAAACTCGCTTTTAGAGCAGCTATAGATCCGGAGCTAAATTACGGCCACGTCGCGGCTAAAGGCGTCCTGCTATTGGTATCTGCCGCTGACGTGCCGCCCCGGGCAGAAGCGACGTGTCGGGTCCCGGAGTGTCCACGTGGCTTCGCAGCCCGGCCGGCCGGCGTCGTTGACCAGCGAGATCGACCGCGGTAATTCCGGTGAGTCTGTCGCAGTCGACCGCGGCGCTATCGACTGCGGCAACTCGCTGTGAAGTTGTCAGCGGGCGCCATTAAAACGGCCGCCGCTGTCGATAGCACGCACACGCTGTCGGCGGTGCGGGAGCGCTCGCCACGGACACGCGCGTGCCGATATGAAGTCACACAGGAAGGAAGGCACACTCGTGCACTCTGTCGCTTTGTTCGCCGCCGCGCGCTCGCCGCTGGATAACGGCGTCCTCGGAGATACGCCTGAACTTCCGCTGATTTTTCCGCTAGCGTTTCCGACAAAAGGTCGTTCATCGCAAGCGGAGCGATTTGCGAAGAAACAGTTGCGCCCGTTGCCTCGGCGGGAACGTTCCCACCCGTTTCCGGCGGTATTTGCTGTGCAACGCCTTAGAAACGAGCAATTTTGTCAGCAAGTCTTACGAGCGTGTAACCTCCCTCTCACTTATCGACCTTAATGACAGTGAAAAATTAAACCGCGTGTACCTAATGGAAATTTGGGAAAAGCAATCGTCACCGAGGTTAATTTGTCGGTAAAGACGGAGGAAAGGGTTACATCTAAATGAAAGGAAAAATGCTAATGAAACTGGTGGAAATTAATTTTGAAATAGGGGTAAAGTTAATAAAGAAAGTAAATGTGCGGCCGTTACGTTAACAATCAACTAGCGGTAATTAGATATTTGAGATTTGGGGGAAATTACGATCGCCAGTCTTAAGGACAATTACTATAGTAACTGAAAAAGAAAGATTAGTACACATATAATTAGCACTAGAAGCGTGGTAACTGAAGGTTGACAAGTGTAGTGTGAAAACTGAAAGTTTGTCACAAGTAATAAATTTCGTTACACTCTGACTTAATTTAGCAAAAGAATTAATAAAACAGGAAAATCAAAAGTTAATTTAGTGACTGAAGTTAATAGTGAGCTTTCTTTCTGAAGCACATCGAAATTCAGTAAAATACGGTTAGTCTTGGACTACCTCAACAATTATTTCAAAAGCTACTTGAATCTACGCAATTTAGAAATAAGAAATTTAACTTTGAACTTGAATTAAATGATTCTGAACAATTAACAATAGTAAAATTTAGTACGTACCAAGCTGAGCTGCAGTCACAGGTAAGCTAAAATACGGTACAAAACTCGCACTCTTAATTCGTGCTTGTGTAATCTGAATATTGTAGCCAGCTATGAATACTTTAACTGAACTTTGAAATTAAAGTAGTGAAGTGGAATGATGCTGGCGTTTGAATTCCAACGACAGTCGGGCTCATTCCGGAAAAGGAAGGGACCCTGCTTGGTAATGCAATTGGGACAATGAGCAACAAACGTTCATGCTAAGTTGCTGTTATTTTGTGATGCAACAATTTTAAGAGTTTGAAAAGCTGAGGTCTACCATACAGTTCTAAAACTTTACGTGCTTCCAGTCTTCCTTGTTGGTTGATTGAAGGTTTGAAGCCGTCGATCGATTTCCGTGATTTCCCTAAATCGCTTCAGGCAAATGCCGGGATGGTTCCTTTGAAAGGGCACGACCGATTTCCTTCCCCATCCTTCCCTAATCCGAGCTTGCGCTCCGTCTCTAATGACCTCGTTGTCGACGGGACGTTAAACACTAATATCCTCCTCCTCCGCCGTCGATCGAAGAGGTGGCAACAGTCACTCATTGTCGGCCGTCGCTGTTGCAGAAGCTGGATGTTGGCGCGCCTTCTTCTCGACACGGTCACCAGACGAAACGGGCTCTTGATGTGCGCCAGCTAATGCTTCCCGTCCGCGACACCATGTCAGGAACTATCATCGCAATTCGAGCGCAATTACATGGTGCCAAACCCCGAAAGCGCGGCAACTCGCGGGAGCTTCACACAACACACCTGCTCCACTCGCTACTCCAGCCAGACTCTCCCTGCTCAGCCCGCGCTCCACGCGGCAGAGTTAACACTACCAAAGATCCTACACACTTTGATTCTCCACACGACCTATCGATGTATCCGTTCGATAGCATAGTTTTCCCTAGGCCAGACCCAGCGTATAAATACAAATACACTCCTGGAAATTGAAATAAGAACACCGTGAATTCATTGTCCCAGGAAGGGGAAACTTTATTGACACATTCCTGGGGTCAGATACATCACATGATCACACTGACAGAACCACAGGCACATAGACACAGGCAACAGAGCATGCACAATGTCGGCACTAGTACAGTGTATATCCAGCTTTCGCAGCAATGCAGGCTGCTATTCTCCCATGGAGACGATCGCAGAGATGCTGGATGTAGTCCTGTGGAACGGCATGCCATGCCATTTCCACCTGGCGCCTCAGTTGGACCAGCGTTCGTGCTGGACGTGCAGACCGCGTGAGACGACGCTTCATCCAGTCCCAAACATGCTCAATGGGGGACACATCCGGAGATCTTGCCGGCCAGGGTAGTTGACTTACACCTTCTAGAGCACGTTGGGTGGCACGGGATACATGCGGACGTGCATTGTCCTGTTGGAACAGCAAGTTCCCTTGCCGGTCTAGGAATGGTAGAACGATGGGTTCGATGACGGTTTGGATGTACCGTGCACTATTCAGTGTCCCCTCGACGATCACCAGTAGTGTACGGCCAGTGTAGGAGATCGCTCCCCACACCATGATGCCGGGTGTTAGCCCTGTGTGCCTCGGTCGTATGCAGTCCTGATTGTGGCGCTCACCTGCACGGCGCCAAACACGCATACGACCATCATTGGCACCAAGGCAGAAGCGACTCTCATCGCTGAAGATGACACGTCTCCATTCGTCCCTCCATTCACGCCTGTCGCGACACCACTGGAGGCGGGCTGCACGATGTTGGGGCGTGAGCGGAAGACGGCCTAACGGTGTGCGGGACCGTAGCCCAGCTTCATGGAGACGGTTGCGAATGGTCCTCGCCGATACCCCAGGAGCAACAGTGTCCCTAATTTGCTGGGAAGTGGCGGTGCGGTCCCCTACGGCACTGCGTAGGATCCTACGGTCTTGGCGTGCATCCGTGCGTCGCTGCGGTCCGGTCCCAGGTCGACGGGCACGTGCACCTTCCGCCGACCACTGGCGACAACATCGATGTACTGTGGAGACCTCACGCCCCACGTGTTGAGCAATTCGGCGGTACGTCCACCCGGCCTCCTGCATGCCCACTATACGCCCTCGCTCAAAGTCCGTCAACTGCACATACGGTTCACGTCCACGCTGTCGCGGCATGCTACCAGTGTTAAAGACTGCGATGGAGCTCCGTATGCCACGTCAAACTGGCTGACACTGACGGCGGCGGTGCACAAATGCTGCGCAGCTAGCGCCATTCGACGGCCAACACCGCGGTTCCTGGTGTGTCCGCTGTGCCGTGCGTGTGATCATTGCTTGTACAGCCCTCTCGCAGTGTCCGGAGCAAGTATGGTTGGTCTGACATACCGGTGTCAATGTGTTCTTTTTTCCATTTCCAGGAGTGTAATATTCACAAAACAAACAAACATAAATGCATAAATATATATATATATATATATATATATATATATATATATATATATACAAACAGTAAAACAATTACAATATACAAAGACACAGAAATGTTATATCTTCAGGTAACAAAATAAGGAAAAAAAAATTGCAGTGCAATAGATGGAAATAGGAGGATATGCATTTCCGGCGTTACAAGCGGAGTTGCTTGGCTTATAGTGACATCTTCAGAACCTGTTAAATATAGTTTTCAGCTCAGAAATTGTCCCGTCGCTCCCTTCCGGCCCACATCTGTCCGCCCATGATCTGCGTTCTTGACAGCCAAAAGCCACTGGCTTACGGCTGGACTTTATCAAAAAAATGGCTCTAAGCACTATGGGACTTAACATGTGAGGTCATCAGTCCCATAGACATAGAACTACTTAAACCTAAATAACCTAAGGACATCACAAACATCCATGCCCGAGGCAAGATCCGAACCTGCGACCGTAGCAGCAGCGCGGTTCCGGACTGAAGCGCCTAGAACCGCTCGGCCAAAGCGGCCGGCGCTACACTTCATCGCCAGACTTTATTGTCAGTAATGTTGTATTTCATCCGCCATTTGTGATGTCCCGTTTTCTTTTATTGTTTACTTGCTGTACCTGGCACGCTATCCTGTTGCTCAGTCTGCTTAAATGGAAAAGAAAGCAGAAAGCACACGTTTCTAACACTGTAAATATGGTAACTGGATACACATCCTGATCTCCTTCTCTCCCCTGTCTCTGTACAATTCTCCCTACCTCCAGCCCCAGATCTATGATATTTCGAACTGGGGCAAAAACTTGACAATGGCGCTACCCCCCACTCCCCCTACTCCTCCAGCATTTGAGACAGGACGTCAAAATAGATTTTTCAAAACTATGCTCATTTTCTAGCGCACATCTTTCTGAGGAATTTGATATACACTCCTGGAAATTGAAATAAGAACACCGTGAATTCATTGTCCCAGGAAGGGAAAACTTTATTGACACATTCCTGGGGTCAGATACATCACATGATCACACTGACAGAACCACAGGCACATAGACACAGGCAACAGAGCATGCACAATGTCGGCACTAGTACAGTGTATATCCACCTTTCGCAGCAATGCAGGCTGCTTTCTCCCATGGAGACGATCGTAGAGATGCTGGATGTAGTCCTGTGGAACGGCTTGCCATGCCATTTCCACCTGGCGCCTCAGTTGGACCAGCGTTCGTGCTGGACGTGCAGACCGCGTGAGACGACGCTTCATCCAGTCCCAAACATGCTCAATGGGGGACAGATCCGGAGATCTTGCTGGCCAGGGTAGTTGACGTACACCTTCTAGAGTACGTTGGGTGGCACGGGATACATGCGGATGTGCATTGTCCTGTTGGAACAACAAGTTCCCTTGCCGGTCTAGGAATGGTAGAACGATGGGTTCGATGACGGTTTGGATGTACCGTGCACTATTCAGGTCCCCTCGACGATCACCAGTGGTGTACGGCCAGTGTAGGAGATCGCTCCCCACACTATGATGCCGGGTGTTGGCCCTGTGTGCCTCGGTCGTATGCAGTCCTGATTGTGGCGCTCACCTGCACGGCGCCAAACACGCATACGACCATCATTGGCACCAAGGCAGAAGCGACTCTCATCGCTGAAGACGACACGTCTCCATTCGTCCCTCCATTCACGCCTGTCGCGACACCACTGGAGGCGGGCTGCACGATGTTGGGGCGTGAGCGGAAGACGGCCTAACGGTGTGCGGGACCGTAGCCCAGCTTCATGGAGACGGTTGCGAATGGTCCTCGCCGATACCCCAGGAGCAACAGTGTCCCTAATTTGCTGGGAAGTGGCGGTGCGGTCCCCTACGGCACTGCGTAGGATCCTACGGTCTTGGCGTGCATCCGTGCGTCGCTGCGGTCCGGTCCCAGGACGACGGGCACGTGCACCTTCCGCCGACCACTGGCGACAACATCGATGTACTGTGGAGACCTCACGCCCCACGTGTTGAGCAATTCGGGGGTACGTCCACCCGGCCTCCCTCATGCCCACTATACGCCCTCGCTCAAAGTCCGTCAACTGCACATACGGTTCACGTCCACGCTGTCGCGGCATGCTACCAGTGTTAAAGACTGCGATGGAGCTCCGTATGCCACGGCAAACTGGCTGACACTGACGGCGGCGGTGCACAAATGCTGCGCAGCTAGCGCCATTCGACGGCCAACACCGCGGTTCCTGGTGTGTCCGCTGTGCCGTGCGTGTGATCATTGCTTGTACAGCCCTCTCGCAGTGTCCGGAGCAAGTATGGTGGGTCTGACACACCGGTGTCAATGTGTTATTTTTTCCATTTCCAGGAGTGTATTACCACCTCAAAGTTCGTCAAACGCTTTCCTACAAGATAAATCAAAATGTCATTGTCTAATATTGAAAAATAGCAATACTACCCATGACTGCTGTGGTTTCTCAATTTGATTACGTCTATTTTGTCACTTTCTGTTAGATAAAACGAAATAGGTCTTGCGGCAGTTGTAACACACGCCAAATGAGCAACACTGTTTTGGCAGAAATAGCCATTCTTATCGACCTCATTTACAAAAGTAACACGACAGAATATAATTCACGAAGCACCAATATCAAATGCCTATTACGCCTACTTCAAGCAAAAAGTTTTATATTAGGAAATAGTTTCACATTTTATTCATATGCTCCAGTTTCTCGAGCCTGAGATCGAAAAGTAGTAGTAGTACGAAACTTTTATATGAATTTGTAATCGTCATATTCTTCCATATAATTTTTCCAATGTCCCCGTGAATTTGGCCCTCCCTGAAATTGCCGCCCGGGGCAGACACACCGATTTGTCCCCTCCCCCCTCCCCTAGATTCGGGTCTGCGTCCCTCTTTCTTTGTCTATGTCTTCCTCCTCCCCCCTCCATTACCCCACCCCTCTCTCTACCCATATTCTCTCTCCATCTCCTCCCGCCCCCTCTCTCTACCCATCTCCTCGTTCCACCCCTCTGTCCATTTACTCTTACCCCCCTCTGACCGTGAGACTTATTTATTTTATTGCAAATTCAGATTATGTAGTAGTATACCAATCATAAACCAATGAGCCATTAATACAACTTTCCTGTTTGCTAACAGAATTTCAGTATTTTATATTTTATACATATATTCTTTGACATCAGTCGTATTAGGTATAGATCTTCTACCAAATGCTCACACATGAATATCTGTGACAGACCAGGTCTGCAAACAGGATTTCCCTCTTTTTGCGATCTGTTGCCTTAAGCAGTTCTTTTCTTTGTCATTCGGTTCGTCTGTTTCTTCGTCATTTTTCGTTATTTGTTCTGTGCAGCGGATGTGAAAACTTTACTCATTTCTTTTATCACAGAGGATTGCCAGTCGTCTGTTCGAACAGGTTGGGCTCTCGTGGCGGCAAACACAATAGCCATTCGTGCATGCTACCTTCGTCATTTTTCGTTATTTGTTCTGTGCAGCGGATGTGAAAACTTTACTCAATTCTTTTATCACAGAGGATTGCCAGTCGTCTGTTCGAACAGGCTGCGCTCTCGTGGCGGCAAACACAACAGCCATTCGTGCTAGCTACCCGGGACGGCCCAAATTTCTCTATGTCACACCGCGTACATCCTTTTATCGTAGTCCACTAAATTCATCACCTAACGCTCATAAAACTACTTGGTTTCTCGCAACAGGGTGAACGAGACAACGAAGAATCGAGACCAATGTTGCTATCATGTGCCCGCCTAGGCTTGCATTACTTGCAATGCGGGTCTGAAAGAACAGATACTGTTGACGATCCACAGCTGAACGAAATATTGAAATTTAATTTGCTAATTGTGAATTCCTTGATATCAGCTGTATTAGGTGTAGATCTACTATCCAACGGTGACATGTGAAAATTTATTGCTTAACATGAGACGAATAACGAAACTTACGCAGCTATCAGTATAAGTACAGAAAAAAATATATGTCCCACAGTGTGCTGTTGTGAAACAACGTCAAAAGAGTAAGAAAATAAAAGTCGGGTGGATTTAAATGTTATATGGCCAGTGATATTGTAAGTAAAATGGGCGTGCCATGTTCATAAGAACTGTATTTTCGATGCATTAAAAGTGTTGGCACGCTTTAGTTTTAACAAGAATTATGTTCTGCCTTGTAAATAGTTTCAGACTGCATGCTTTACCAATGGAAGGCTAAATTAAATTTTAATATTTTAATATAATAAAATTCTAAAATAGTTAGACAGGACGCTGATTCAGGCTCGAGTGAACAGTTACATCTTCTTAATCATTTGACGTAGCTTTATAACAGCACAACGTAATTTTTTCTGCACTTATACAGTATGTCTGCAAGTTTGTTTTTCGAATCCTATTATAAAAAATATTTTAATATCATTTATATGACTCATTAACAACCGCAATTCCATATTCAGTTGAAAATGGCCTGAATGACAACGCCGAAATCGGTCATGGGCTTAAATATAGTATATACAATAGCTGACAAAAGTCAGGGGATACTGCATGGGGGCTTAATTAAATTTTTTATTTCCAAATATTTTTACTGTCTGTCCGGTTACGCAGCCTCGTAACCGGTTGGCCCTGACCATTATTTGTACGCAATCTGACTGCATAGAATAACAACAAGAAACGAAACAAAACTTCAGTTAACACAATTAATTAATTAAGTCCCCAGCAACTATAAAACCTACGAAACTACAAAACTCAAGTGTAGCTGTTCTGTGTGTGGAAGTGTGATTCAACGTACACATCTGGCACGGTACTTCCTCAATAAGACAAGACATTTTAGATACCATTTAGACTGAATTAATTAAATAAAACTGAAATACTATAATTGCACGTAGAAACCCGAATTACAGTCTAATACATGAACACGAGCCAGATGCTTTGTTGACTGAACCTATGACCAAGAGGCATTATTGTTTAAGACATTGAAATAATTAAAAAAAAGGAATTTTTTACCTTCATATATATTGACGAAAAGTACACTCTAGTCCATCAAAGCAATATGACAACATCTGAACAAGTACTCTCCATGGGAACTTCTCAACAACGACACGCTACTGCAACATCTCCACAAGCACTCTCTACCACCGCCTCTCGACAATAACTCCTACGACGACTTCACGACAAGCAATGCCTACCACCGCTTCTGAACAACTACTCTCCACTACCACATCTCGACAAGAATTGCCAGTGGAGGCGGCTGAATAATACTCTTTGGCGCAATCTCTGGCGCTGTGACTCAGTGTAGCCACCTTTCAGTACCACCTATTGTCGTGTCGGACCTTCCTTTTCCCGGCACAGTGCAGCAGCTCGACGAGGCTTCGACTCAACAAGTCGTTGAAAGTCCCCTGCAAAAATATTGAGCCATGGTGCCTCTATAGCCGTCCATAATCGGGAAAGTGTCGCCGGTGCAGGATTATGTGCAAGAATCGACATGTCGATTATGCCCATAAATGTTCGGAGAGATTAATGTCGGACGATCTGGGTGGCCAAACGATACACTCGAAGTGTCCGCAATGTTTTTCACACCAATGGGAACAATTGAGGCCTGGTGAAATGGAGCACTGTCATCCATAAAAATTCCATCGTTATTGGGGAACATGAAGTCCATGAATGGCGGAGAGCCGGCCGAGGTGGCCGAGTGGTTCTAGGCGCTACAGTCTGGAACCGCGCGACAGCTACGGTCGCAGGTTCGAATCCTGCCTCGGGCATGGATGTGTGTGATGTCCTTAGGTTAGTTAGGTTTAAGTAGTTCTAAGTTCTAGGGGACTGCTGACCTTAGAAGTTAAGTCCCATAGTGCTCAGAGCCATGTGAACCATTTTGATAGTCAGCCGGCGCCGAGTCAGGTGGTTGATTATGTTCCACTGAAACTGTTGCAGGAGAGCAACGGTTTGCCGAGCGATGTGTGGGCGAGCGTTGTCATGGAGAATGTGTGCGCTCTTGCCCAACATCCCTCTTCTCCGGTTCTGAATTGCCGTTTTGAGTTTTCCCGGGAGTCTCACAGTACCTGTCAGTGTTAATTGTGCTCCCAGCGATTCAGCTCGGACGACGAGGTGAAAGAAGAGGTTCGTAACTTTCTGAACAGCATGGCGGCGAGCTGGTATGACATGGGCAAACTAAAACTGCCACACCGTCTACAAAAATGCATCGACAGAAATGGTGATTATGTCGAAAAATAACTAAATGTTCAAGCTGTGAACTGATGTAAACCATTATGGAAATAAACAGGTCTATGTACTTATAAAAAATAGGAGACCTTACTTTTGGGATTACCCTCGTAATTTAATAGATTTACTTATCTCAGGCTTCATCAGATCGGTCAAAGCCAGAATGTTGCGCAACAGATTTTTAAGACAATATTTGTAGAATGTGGATACTACGCTGCCCTCGAGTATGCCCCAACGCACACTTCACTCACTGCCACTTCATGTAAAGAGGTAATTAGAAACATAGCTTAGGTTAATCTTAATAAGGTATACGTTTTTTAATTAGAAGTTCCTTAGATAGAGTAATCGTTTTGGCTTTATTTACTCACGTTTCATTCGTTCGCGATTGGTTTCCGGCCGCAGACCCATTCTCAAACACTCAACTATTAAATACTACATATAACAAACAAACAAATCGCATTACCGAGTATCCCCGCCCCCTGCCACGTCTTCACCGTTGTGTCCCCCCTACCCTCCATCTCTACACCCTACATCTCCTTTCCCAAGGTGGCTTCCATCAACTCCCCCTCCCGGATGATGCCCTCTCTCCCTCCATTTATGCCTCCTATCAACTCTGATCCTCACTCCCCCTCCTTTCCTCTGTCCTTTTCCCGGGCTTCCTCTCCCCCCCTTCCATCCTCTTTCTTCCCCACCTCCCCTCTCTTTGCCCCCTTCTCTCCCCTGCGTCCTTTTACATTTCCCTCCTCTGCCTCCTCTCATTCCCTCTCGCGTCTGCCGTTCTCCCCCTTCATTAGTCCTCTCCCTCCGTGGTTCCCCCCCTTTTCGTTTTTTCCTCTCCTCCCTCCTTGTTTTTCCCCCTACTCCAGGTCCCCCCCCCCCCATCTGCCTTGGGTCGGGAGTGCCATCTTTGTGCCGCCTTTTCGTGCAGTGTTTTACAGTGTGTTTTTCCAGTGCGTGCTCCGTGTTGTGTCTTTTGGGAAGTGTAGCGAACAGCCATCATACTGTCGCTGGGTGTGCTTTTTATTACTTGCGAACAGCAACCAGACTGTCGCCATGTTTTTTAATTGTGTGTCTACTGTGTTACTTGTCTGATTCCTGTTTCTTTTATCTACATTGCCAACCCCCTTTACTTTCTGTTTTAACTTTCCGCAATTTTACGCCATTTTTCACTTTAAATCGTCATTTTATCGCCTGTTTTTCCTTGTTTCTTTCTTCTTCCTTTATTTACAAAAAGTCTGTAGGCTGTAGAGCAGCGTAGCAAGCTGCTGCCGGTTCGCCCCTTTCGGGGGGAATTGAAAGTCAATAAAGAAAAAAAAAAACATTACCGAGTGTGTGCAAACAGCTATATATCCGTCCTGTTTGTCTATCTACTATGATACAAACAACTTCCACGTGGTCATAGCAATGACACTCATAATTGCAAAAGTGTTCATTAGCATCTGCAAAGCAGTGTAGAGGAAGAGCGACAAATTTTTCACTATCCCCCCCCACCCCCCGCCCCTGCCTTTCCCCGCCAAAAACAATTGTCAAGTAACTATCTTTTTATTTATTTCCAAGTACGTCTTTACAGTCCCGGTGCACTTTGAAATCTCCGTACCTAAAAACCGTAGCAGGCCAATAGAGCAGCAAAACAGAGAGAGAGAGAGAGAGAGAGACTGCAAAAGTGGAGTATCGAGCTGTAATCGTAAGGGTCAGTAAAAGAAAGAAAGTACTAATCCACAAGAGCGTATTTTTTGAGTCTATACCAGTTATAAGTGGTGTTTTATTTAATTCAAAGATAGCAGCAGCAGTCTGTTAAGATCATACGGAATTATACAGCAAACAAAAATTTCTAGCGATACTTATGGATAAACGTGTTACCAGGATGTGGTGCATTCCAAACCGCAACAGACAATATGATCAGATTAAACTTTACTATGAGAGGTCTTCAGTCATGAAGTTACCCATTAACAGTAATATCAGAAAATTGAGTCCGCCTTCATGCAAAACACCTTGTTATTCGTTTATTTCTTTATTCTCCCAAACTAGTTTCTGCGACAAATATGACCATCATCAGTGGTTTTTTTAAATCTTATTTATTGTATGTTACAGCATGTTTTAAGCAATTATTGTCGCTGTCGCCGTTTTTTACTTTGCGAACATCATGTCATGTTCGTTGGATGGTATGTGACTGCTTTTTTACACAGAAAAACAAGACGTTCGCACTCTGTTTCTGATCCAGAACATTACGTCATCTTGCTGTTCGCTTTTAATACAGCAGGCCAATAAACTTTTATTGAACGCTGCACTACGCTTCAAAGTGACACAGATATTTGACGTAAGCATCCGTAAAAAATGGTCCGAAAGTTCTAACAATCGCTTAATTCCTCGACGATAGAAATCCACTACTTGGTCGCGGAGCTGTTCCAGAACCGCTATCTGAACGTCTTCATCGTTCGGAAATCTCTCCAGCCAGACGTTCTTTCAGCTTGCCAAGATGTTGGAATTTCTCTTCAGCATCACCCACGTCTGTTCGGTCTTGGTCAGGTTGTTGGTACCATTTCGCTACGGCTGGAATCGACATTGCATTTGGTCTATGTTGTCGTTGTGGTCTTCAGTCCAGAGACTGGTTTGATGCAGCTCTTCAGGCTACTCTATCCTGTGCAAGCTTCCTTATCTCCGAGTAACTACTGCAACCTACAACCTTTTGAATCTGCTTAGTGTATTCATGTCTTGGTCTCTCTCTACAATTTTTTCGCATTCACGCTTCCCTCCATTCCTAAATTGGTGATCCCTTGATGCCTCAGAACGTGTCCCATCCACTGATCCCTTCTTTTAGTCACATTGTGCCACAAATTCCTCTTCTCCCTAGTTCTGTTCAGTACCTCCTCGTTAGTTAGGAGATCTGTGCATCTAATCTTCAGCATTCTTCTGCAGTACCACGTTCCGAAAGCTTCTATTCTCTTCTTATCTAAACTTTTTATCGTGCATGTTTCACTTCCACATATAGCTACACTCCATACAGATACTTTCAGAAAAGACTTCCTGTCACTTAAATCTATA
The DNA here is from genome assembly GCF_023864275.1 of Schistocerca cancellata. Taxonomy (NCBI): domain Eukaryota; kingdom Metazoa; phylum Arthropoda; class Insecta; order Orthoptera; family Acrididae; genus Schistocerca; species Schistocerca cancellata. Next base: position 1,244,933,886 of record NC_064626.1, read on the forward strand.
CTCTATGTTAACAAATTTCTCTTCTTCAGAAACGCTTTCCTCGCCATAGCCAGTCTACATTTTATATCCTCTCTACTACGTCCATCATCAGTCATTTTGCTTTCCAGGCAACAAAACTCATCTACCATTTAAATGTCTCATTTCCTCATCTAATATCCTCAGCATCACCCGACTTAATTCGACTACATTCCATTATCCTCGTTTTGCTTTTGTTGATGTTCATCTTATATCCTCCTTTCAAGACACTGTCCATTCCATTCAACTGCTCATCCAGGTCCTTTGCCGTCTTTGACAGAACTACAAGGTCGTCGGCAAACCTCCAACTTTTTACTTCTCCTCCATGGATTTTAATTCCTACTGCGAATTTTTCTTTTGTTTCCTTTACTGCTTGCTCAATATACAGATTGAATAACATCGGGGATAGGCTACAACCCTGTCTCATTCTCTTCTCAACCGCTGCTTCCCTTTTTTGCCTGTCGACTCTTATAACTGCAGTCTGCTTTCTGTACAAATTGTAAATAGTCTTTCGCTCCCTGTAGCAGACAACAATGTCAAAGGCTTTCTTTAAGTCTACAAATACTAGAAAAGTAGGTTTGCTTTTCCTTAATCTAGCTTCTAAGATAAGTCGTAGGGTCAGTATTGCCTCGCGTGTTCCAACATTTCTGCGGAATCCATAGTGATCTTCCCCGAGGTCAGCTTCAACCAGTTTTACCATTCGCCTGTAAAAAATTCGTATTAGTACTTTGCAGGCATGACTTATTAAACTAATAGTTCGGTAATTTTCACATCTGTCGACACCTGCTTTCTTTGGGACTGGAATTATTATGTTCTTCTTGAAGTCTCAGCGTATTTCGCCTGTCTTATACATCTTGCTCACCACATGGTAGAGTCTTGTAATGGATGACTCTCCCAAGGGTATCAGTAGTTCTAACGGAATGTCATCTACTCCCGCGGCCTTGGCTTGAATTAGCTCTTTCAGTAGTCTGTCAAATTCTTCACGCAGTATCATATCTCCATTTCATCTTCATCTACGTCGTCTTCTATTTCCATAATATTGCCCTCACGTACATCGCCCTTGTATAGATCTTCTATATACCCCTTCCCCCTTTCTGGTTTCTCTTCTTTTCTTAGGACTTGTTTTCCATCTGAGCTCTTGATATTCATATAGGTGGTTCTGTTTTCCCCGAAGGTCTCTTTAATTTGCCTGTAGGCAGTATCTATCTTACCCCTACTGATATACGCCGATACATCCTTACATTTGGTCTCTAACCATTCTTGCTTAGCATTTTTGACTTCCTGTCGATCTCATTTTTGAGATGTTTGTATTCCTTTTTCCCTGCTTCATTCGCTGCATTTTTATATTTTCTTCTTTCGTCAATTAAATGTAATATACCTTCTGTTTCCCAAGGATTTCTAATAGCCTTCGTGTTTTAAGTCCATATGTCGCCCGAAATTCACGGTGAAGCTTCGAGTGCAATTTAGATATTTCATTCACAAGCGTTATACTGACCCTCTTAGATCAATTTTGGAGTACGTTTACAGTTGCCGGGCCATTTCAGACACACACTGTGATGAACCTGTTATTCGTACAGCAGAACTGTGTCTGCAGGAAACCACGGAACACGTATTATCTTCTCACAGTGCGCCACTGCTGTTGCGCAATGGTCTTGGCACGTCAAGTGAGGGTTAGAACTTTTTTCTGATGAGCTTCTTTTTCCAAGGTTAACAACATTGGAACAGTCCACGTTTAGTAGTTGAAAGTGTACGGTGAAAACACACCATCGTATGACAAACTCGTAGGAACAGGAAAAAATCGTTTTGTTTTATTGTCAAAGTCGATTTTATTTTTTAACGAACTCGATGGTATTTTTTGTCTAATTCGGTGTTATTTTTGGTATGTTATTTGATATTTTTGACAAATTCGTTGAATTTTTTCCAAATTCGGTGATACTTTTTATTACATTCAGTGTAATCTTTTCTCAAATTCGGTGTTGTTTACCAAATTCGGTCCTTAATCCCGAATTCGGTGTTTTTTTCCAAATTCAGTACTTCTTTGGCCAAGTTTTGTGTTTTTCATGTTCGATGTTATTCTTTTTACAAATTCGGTGATCGTTTTTTTTTTGTTTTGTTTTTTTTCAAACTCTGATTTCTCTATGTAGTATCCTGCTCACTCGTCTACTGTAGGTTGTCTAGGAAGCAGTTTTCTCGGATCGCTAGACAATAATTCAAGCGAATCATATTAATGGAGTTTATTACAGTAAGTTAAATTGACAATACTTAACTTCGCGTATTCACAAAGCTATGTCGCCAGCAACAATGTCCTCCGATATATACAAGTTCAATGCAAACAAAACGAAATACGTAGTTCATAAGTCACTGCTGTAGCGTCAGTAAGACGACTAGTCTTCCACTGTGGCCGCGACTTGGCGGCGCGGCACTGATATTCTCTCCGTATAGATGCCGCTGCTGTCCTCGTGTCGTCCTAATCAGCGTACTATTTGGCTGACGTTGTCTCACAGCCCTCTCTGCTTTTGCGTTCTTGATCTTAGTGCCGGCGTTTGTCATTACGCCAGAACACTTTATTTTTGCCAAAATCAGTGTAAGTTTTGTACCTATTTTAGTGCAATTTTTTTAGAAATTTAATATTTTCTTCAAATTCGGTGTGGTTTTTTTTGCCTAGTTTGGTGCTTTTTTCCCCAGATTCTGTGGTTTTTGCCACATTTAGAATTTTTTGCCGTATTCGGTAATGTTTTTACCGAAATCGATGTCCTCTTTTGTCAAAATCCTCGTCATTTGTTGCCAAATTCGTCGTGGTTTGGTGCCAAATTCGGCGTTCTACTTTGCCAATTTCGTTGTTATTGTCTGCTAAATTTGATGACTTTTAGCAAATTTCGCATTTTTTTGCCAAATTCGATGTATTTTTCGAAAATTGGCATGGTTTCTTTGCCAAAGTCGTGGTTTGTTTTGGCCGGATTTGGTGCCATTTTCGTCGTCACATCAGAATTTGGAACTCAGGAAAACGAAAGTATGCATCAGCGTCAGCCGTAAGGAGATTAGAAAACAAAATTAAATTTTAACATTCAGTAACTGTCAGTTACGCTTAATAGTAAACTGCCATTCTCAGAATTATAATACTTTTATACGACAAAACTACAAATTTCGCGATATCTCTTAAAAGTCGCCGATTTCGCGTTATTTTGCTAAGAACCAATGATTTCGCGTTATCGTTTCCGCCCAATTTTCCCTTCCCTACATGTTGGTTTTGTGGCACAGTCGCTTCCAGTCTAGTCAGACAAGTGTGCGTGCCGAAGAATGAACTGAAATGTGCGACTGGCATTACTGGCCGGAAGATCCCATCTGGGATATTCTACCATCTGGTGCAAATCATTTTTATTTGAAGGCAACTTGAACGTCGATGATGACGAAATCATGATGATGAAAACACACACACACACACACACACACACACAGTCCCGAGCGGAGAAAATTTCTGTCCCGGCTGGGGATCGAACACGGGGCCCCGTGACAGACTCAGCAACACTAAACACAAAACCACGAGCTTTTGACGAAGGATGAAGTGAGCGACCGTATCTGTGACGACGTGCGAAACGCTAGTGTAACAACGACCTAGGTATTCGAAGGCGGACGTATCACAATCGAATGGATAGTGAAAAAAGTGAAAATTAGTCACGAATCAAATCATTTTTTAACATGTTGCACGACATTTGGAACACGGCAAATGTCTCCGTCCTCTGGGTCCTACGACTTTCACATCCCATTCAAAGAACCTGTCGAACCCACGCAGAGGCGGTAACATTCCGATGTGTCAGACCAATTCAGATGACTTCTTTAGCCACGGAATCACCGTGGATGAGTGTTGGAAATATCTACGACCTCGAGACGGGGCAAAGACAGCAATTATGGCTTCGCCGCCGTCGAAAAAGGCGAAGATTCAGCCTTCCTTCAGCAAGGAGACCCTAAGTGATTTTTGGGACTGTCGTGATACGGCAGTAACAGATTATGCTAGTAAAAGGCAAACTGCCACAGCCATATATTACCGAAATCTCCTGAAAAGGTTACTAATCTCTTAAGAATCTGTCCGTGGGGATGCTTTTGCTCCTCAACAACACCCAACCACATGGCACATTCTGCTAACGACACAAACATACTGCTTTCAAATTTTGCCTCTTCACGCCCCGCCCCCCCCCCCCTCCTCCTCCTTCATCATCCCAATATTCTCCTGTCAAGGCACCCAGTGAACTTTTCATCTTTCCTCGGAAGAAGCTCATCACGTGGACGGCATTTCCATGATGCCGGCAATGTGGTTTTCGAGGTGAAACGCCTCCTGAACCAGTAGCTCCACTAAATCATTTAAAGTTGGAAAAAGTGGACAGACTGTGAAACGTCCCCTTAGAAAAATTGTACAGGACTGTGCTTAAACTGACACACAATATTTTTTAGCGCAACGCAATCTGACTTTCAAAAATCCCTACAAAGGAATGGCCCTGACTAACATTAACCTGTACCTTTCACAAATCACTTACCTCACAAAAATCTTCGTTACTCAAGCTACTGCAATACAGCGAGCGCCACTACTGCCAGCTAAATAAAAGATTCAAACTACTCAAGGCACTAACTACTGATAGGCATAGTTAGCAAATGAAAGATTTTAATAGAGAACAAACAACGTATTTACCTTAATAGTGTTGAAAAATCATAATATACATAGCAGTTCATAATATCCAGTATTACAAATTTCAAAACTCCGCCATCTCTCTCCCCACATCCACCACTGCTGGCGGCTCACCTCCAACTGCGCAACGCTACGCGCTGTTCACATCCAGCTGCCAAACACTACAATGGCAGACAACAATGCAAACTAGCCACAGACTGCACACAGCACAGCCAGTGATTTTCATACAGAGAGCGCTACGTGGCGGCGGCGTTACCAATATAAGAACCTAAACAGCCTACTTACATAGCCCCCATGCTCACCACAAAAATTTTACAAATTGTTTTGGGCACTGGGCAATACATATTTGTTAAAATTTTTCATAATCGTAATTACAATAACAAAGAAATCAAATGCACACACTTATTGATACAATGTTGGTCAAAAGCTAAAATTTTCTCACAGTCCATAAAGATAGTCCTGATCATTCATCATAATAGTAATTACAGTTTTTTTCACAAAGTCTCATTAGTAAAAGAAATTGCACACAGAAGTAGTGGATTTCCATGCAGTCTTGAAGAAGTAGTGTTGTCCTTCCAACGGAAAGACAGTGCTGCCTCTTGACATGCAGACAGGTAATGGGCCACAACAGAGCAAACCCACAGCAGAGTCATTCGACGTTTTGAAGAAGATTGATCATAATATACATAGCAGTTTGTAACACCACAGCTCTTATGCTGTATGAATTTATTTTGCTTTTGCTTTATTTAATGTTACATTGTTGATCGTCTGTAAATGTGATTGTATCGATAACATAAAATTGTGTACTCTTTTCTTTGTCAAACCTTTGATGTCGTGATTTGATTCTGTGCAAAGTAGTGTATCTGTAATTTAAAGTTCTTTGTCCCAGTGGGAGGGAACAGAACTTATTGTATGTAATTGTAATTTTGTGTGAATAATTTTTTGTAGAAGTGTCAATATGTGAGAATGTTCTGTTTTATTTAATGTATTTGTTTGCTGTTATGTAAATTGCTGATCCTCACTTAGGACTTTTAGTTATTTTGTATGTAAAAGGTGTAGTGGTTCCCCTCAGGAACGAAAATATGTAGCGCGCGCAAATTATGGTTGGCATAGGTGGAAAAGGTGGAACTGATAGTCAGTCGGAGACGAGCCACCAGTCGGAGACGAGCCACCAGTCGGAGATGAGCCAGCAGTCGGAGAGGAGCTACGAGTCTGTGCACTGTCATTGTAAAGGTGCATATCGTGCAAATTCAGAGAGAGGCTTTTCCTGCTTCTTTCCAATGCCTCGGATGGGTGGATAAATGGCTGGAACTATTCTGGAATTTGTATGAATCATCGCCATGAAGATACGATAAAGTTCGGCAATTCTACCTGGAATTCCACCTACCAACATGCAGTTGCCACCACATTGCGCAATCATTGTATCGGAATACTGCATTGATGTACAGTGAAGGATCAGCCTAATGGATTTGTTGGTGTGCTGAAATATAAGGTAATTCATATCGGAATTTATTTACCTACCTTGATTTTACTCCTCATCATAACACCTCTCAGGGTCCTCTCCGTTTGAAGTAAAGTGATTACCGAGTGTCCTTACTGAAAGTACATTGAAGCCTAGAGCTCTGTTAAATAATGCCTCTTGAACTTATTAAAGAGAAAGTTAAAGTCAATGATAATTGCTGAAAACAATTTTCCTAGTAAAACTGCTTATCAAAGTACTGTTGCTAACGGTAAAATTAAAAGTCCTTAAGTAAAGTAAATGAACACTTTGTTGCCTGTAGTAAATTCTAAAAGGAGAGTCAGTTTCTTGCAATTTTGTCAACATTGTGTTTCGTTGTAGTAAAAGTGAGAAAGCTGCAGTTGTGAAACGTTACATTCTCGTGTTTGCCAAGTGTTTGTCTCTCTTGTGTATTAGAAGTGCACAGTAATAATAATGTTATAAAGACCATTCACTTTGTGTAAACCCTGAAAGTAATATTGTGTTTCGGTATCTGTTATAATTTTGAAAATAGTTCCTGCTGCTCTAACTGTTAGCTTCAATCTTAAAACATATGTGCGTCAGAGTTCATTGCACTCGCGTGTTGCTAAGTCTAGGTTGTGTCTGTTGTGTTGTCCATTATAGTTACTTATACCTACTTTCATAAACGAGAATGTTAATCTTTCTCTTGCCTAATTAGGCTGGCGACCGTTTCCCTTATTCTAGGAATAGTATAGCTAGGCAAAATTTTGTTTGTCACTATTCCAATATTTTCGTAATTCGTACTTTCATTTCCGATAAGCCACCTCCGTTAGGAACAACACGGTCAAACTAACAAAATTCCTCTCAGAGGGTAACACTGCTCTGTTGCTTTGTGCCATAGTTTCTTTTACAAAATTGTTTTATGTTACAACCTGCTTCTGGCATTGAGGTTATGGTACAGTAGTAGCAGACAGGGAGTGTTATACGTGGCTTTTCCGTGACAGGACTCTTTGTTCTGTTGGGGCATACTACGTAATAAACCAAATTTGGTATTTGATTACGTAAGCTACGTAAACGCTGTTGTAGTGTTATACGTGGCGCCGCGTGACAGGACGTTGTTCAGTTTGCACCTACAGACGGAAAAAATTATAAGTAGTTAGCATCTTACAAACATTGAGTGAACATAAAACGTCCAGCGGCACGAACCTGTACATTACTTGACAGAACTAGTAGTGAAAGTTCAGATTAAATAAAAAATAAAAGGTATTAGTACTTAATAATAGCTAAAATGGACAGGAAATTAGAAATAAATGTAGACACACGAGAGCAGAATGCAACCGAGAGCAGTTCAGGCAGCACACCAACAGATGGCATGACGCGCGAGTTAAATTACGTACGTTATCACGCAGACGTTAATAAACAGATCGAAGCTATGTGTGTAGCGCGTACTAAGCTAGACAATGTAGGCGATGTTGTCGAAGACAGTGGCTATGCTGACGAATCGAGGGATATGTTTGAGTCACCAAAAACTGAAAGGGAAGTAGGACTCGAACACAAAATTGTAGCGGAACCTAAAAGTGAAAAGAATCCAGATATGATAGAATTGTTAAAAATGTTGTCTGCACAAATTGCAGCGCAAAATGACAATATCAATGACAATATTAAGGCACAAATTACAGCACACAGTGACAATATTAATGCACAAATCGCAGCACTGGGACAACAAAATGTAGAACAAAGACAGCTAATTGCAGCACAGGGGCAGTTAATTACAACACAGGGTAGTGATATTAGTAAACAGATTGAGAAATTTGATGTAAAAGTAGACATTGTGAGTAATGAAATTAAAAACCTCAAAAGCGAAATTACTGTCATCAATGGCAATATTGCCAACATACAGGGACAAGTTGATGACATTAACGAAAGATTTGACTCTGAAGTAATTAAAATTCAAGATCAAATTGAACCCTTAGTCTGTACTAAGGTTGACGAAAAGGTATTCGGTATTAAATCCGAAATACAAACCGAATGTAACGCGGAATTTGCACAGATTAAACAATCTGTAACAGAAACAAGCAGAGCTCTAACCAAACAGATTCTTACTTGCGAAAAGAAGTGTGAACATAACACTTCACATATCCAAGGCAAAATGTATGACTTGGAAAGAAAAATACAAACCGGACCTACACATTTTACTGAAAGAATGCCTCTCAGTAAAATATTAGAGGGCGAAGAGAAATTCGACCCTGCAAAGAGGCATAACGGATGGCACCCCCTAGACTTTGTAAAGAACTGCGAAAGAAATTTTCCTGAATATTTGTCTGATCAGGAAAAAATTAATGTTGTAATCAGTGCATTAACGGGAGAAGCAAAAAGGTGGGGGTTGAATCTTGATACTAACCAGATGTCTTTTGAAACTTTCAAACAAAAATTTATTGACGAATACTGGTCAGAACAAAAACAAGACCAGTTGTGGCGTGAATTTCTAATGGCCAGGTTGTATGACATCAGAGGTAGGCAAACCATGAAAGAATTTTGCGAAACATGGTACAGAAAACTGATACATTTGAAGGCTAGAAGAACTGAAGCTGAGATCGTTTGGGTTCTTTGGCAGAAACTGCCTGAGGATTCGAAACGATATGTTGGGAGTACACACAGTAGTTTTTCTGCGTTCTTGGAAAGGGTAGAAGATGAAGATCACTGGCGAAGAAATCGCGAGTACCGTCCCCATAATAACAATAATTATTTGCGAGAAAGTAATGACCAAAATGAACGACCTGAAAACGAAAGATATCGTGTAAACGCGATTCAAAGAGGTCGTGCGAGAGGTAGAGGAAATTATACGACGCGCGGCAGAGGATACATAGCACGAAATTCCCAAACTAGAGACGAAATGGAAAACTAAAGACTGCGTGTGTTACGGGCCGGATTCACGCGGAAACCGGTTTTGGGCCCAAAGAAAAGATGCCAAATATTAGATTCGAGAAGGAAAGATGTAAAATACGGGGCAGGAAGGTTAAGGGCGCGCCTATAGCAGACGGGCGCGGAGTGATACATAGTGGCGTTCCCAGTGCGAAGTCACGTGACCGTTCGTGCTCGGGCCAGCTGTTGCCGGAACAGCATACATTACACTTGGCAGCAGACACAAATGGCAGACGTCAGAACAAGATGGCTGCCGTAGAGAGAGACAGAAGAGGCGGGATCGGACACTTCCGATGGCCGGTTTCAATAGTAAATGAATGTAGAAATGAAAATAAAGTTAATATGTCATATGATAAAGATAACTCGGTATCGGAATCGTGTGAAAAGACTTTATTAAAGAATAAAAGGGAGCCAGAAAATGCGAGTGAAAAGGAGAACATTTGTACTGTTAATGATGTGTATGAGGTAAACGACGTAGATGTGGGGAATATTGTGATGAATAAAGAGGAAAGGGAGGTAGAATATGCCACGCAAAAGACGTGTGCACAATTAATAATAGGTAAAAAAGAGGTAGAGGAGGACGTTAGTAATCATGACATTATAAGCAGTGCAGACGAAATTGTTGTTAATGGAAAGGTGTTCTGTGATTATAATGCAGAAGAGTCTAGTAGGAATTTCGCACGATTACCTGAGAATGACAACAAAGGGGAAAATGAAATGAAAGTTATCGAAGTATGTGACGATTATACTAAGTATGAAGTTAAGGCTGAAATCGTTCAAAGTGATACAACAGAAGTGCCTGACTGTCCAAACGATGTGAATTGTGTAGAAAATGAGTCGGAAAACGAAGTGACTGAAACATCTAGTAATAATCTGCCTCACTGTTTAAAAGTTGCCTTCCTGCTCGAATCTGATAACGAAATAGAACCTAGTGATAGTTCAGATGATGAAGGGTACATGAATACAGATAAGAATGAATATTCTAACTTTCCCTATTGTTCAAAAGTCGAGTACTTAAGTGAATCTGATAGTGAGGAAAAGAGTAGTGATGACTCCAGTGAAGATGAATTCTCAGGTGTAGACGAAAGTGAATATACTTTTACCAAGAGAGGGTATGAGAAAATTAGTGACATTTTTCCAAAGCAAGATACAGAAAGTAGAACTGGGCCAAAACCGAATGAATTATTCAGTAATGTAACACAGGGGCATAATTTGCAGGAACCTCCAGAAGATACTATACTGGGGCAAGCCTTAACAAATGTTTTGAAGGGGTGTGAATTACAGGAACAAAAAGAACCACTTGTTAAAATGATAGCAGAGCAGGAGATGTTGTACCTTGCTAAAGACTTTGAAATTCCAAAACCTAAAAAGCCACCTGATGAAACAAAACGTTGGCAAGATCTGAATGAATTAGTAAAAGATGTAGAAAACAGGAGGTCTAAAAAGCCACCAGACTTAGTAACTGTTTTATGAACCATAAAAGACTGCCTTGTTAATAAAGAGACTGGGGCAGGACATTGTATGTACATACACTGTTAATATAGTGCATGACTTTAGTATTATTGTATCTGAGTGTTACCTGAAAATGAATTATTGTTTTGTTGATCGTGAGGCCTGTGGCAGGGTGTTGCTTATTTACTGTACTGTATTGTAGTGTACTGTTTAACTTTGCTTAGAAACTGTTTATTTTCAATTGAATACTTACTGTTGCCAGTCTAATTATGAAGACAGGGCAATGTAGTGTGAGAAACCTGAAAACTTTATGACTAATGATGCTTATAGTAACTACACGAGAGTGCAAAGAACTCCACAAGATAATAATTAATTTCTAATATACTTAAAGACCAGAAAGGGCTTATGTTTGCACCATGTTGTGTATTTGAAGGTACATGTCCTCAGATGAGGGTTGTTAACCCTCAGGGGGCAATGCACTCTTTGCATTGTCAGGTGCCTGACGAGCACCAGGGACCCGAGTTGTTGCCAGCACTACTTCCATTTCTTTTCGTGCTGCCAACCTTCATCTTCATCATTCAGAACTTTTACTATCTTATTTCCTTCTTCTCTATCAGAATAGAGTGAAAAGTGTAGAAATAATGTAAGGTACTGTGTATTGTGTGTGGATAAATAATATGGGTACACTAGAAAATGACCAAGAATAATGAAAGTATGGTGGGTATTGTTAAAGAGAAAATGTAATGGAAAAGTAATTGGAAAGAGAAATATGGATGAGAAAAGGTAAGAATATTGAAAAGAAAAGGTAAATGAATGCCATAATGTAATTAAATGTAAATGTTTTTGAAAAAGAAAGGGGCAAATATGGTGTTGAAAAACTGTATATGTGTTTAAAACTGAGGAGATGAACCTGACTAATGTGTGTAAAATAGGTGTATGAGATGTATATGTCTTGTGCCACAAAAAGGTGGCAGAAATCACTTGCAATAGGATATGAAATTATTGTCCTGATCTTGATGTATGTAATGACCTAACTGTGTGTGGAAAAGCAATGACAAATGAGTCGTAAAAATACTTTATCCTAACTTGATCCTGAATATGACATTTAATTTCTTTTCTCGATTAATGTATATGTTACCTGATTGTGTCATTTAAAAAGAAATGATTTTGTTGCCAGTGTCTAATTGCTGTTTCAAAGTTGCAGGGTTTATGTTTTATACCATTAATGCAAATTTTACCAAAGATGTGACATAAAGATGAAAAAACCTAAAGATGATGACAATAAACTGCTCAAAAATGTGTTGATGGGCAGTAAAACAAGACAAAATAATAAAAATGCTGTGGTCCTGAAGCTAAGGACTACAAAATATACTATATGAGCAGTAGCAAAAGGACTTGCCATTGTGGGGCAAGAAGCTGATAAGTGGTCATGAACTGCCAAACCTAGAGGATGGGGCAGTGTGTTAATTTAAAAATGTGTTTTTGTTTTTTTGTGTGTTCTTTATCTAAATTGCGTATTTGTGCCTAAATGTGTATGTAAAAAGACTGCTAAACCAATAATGGGCAGAATGTGTAACGTGGACTGCTAGTGCTGAGGCAAGCAGTGAATTAAGTTAGGTTTTTTGAGCAATATGTTATAAACTGACTATTCTTATTGAAGTCAGTGAAAAGTTATTATAAAATATATATGCATTCTTATTTAAATGGATGTAGATGTTTTGATACTAGGTTTTTTGAAATAACGTAAAGTTTTGGACTGCCTTGTTTTAAAACACAGCAGTGATGATTAAAAATAGGTTCTGAATAGGCTAGTGTGTTTATATGCAACAAATATTTTGGACTGCTATTAATGAAGAGCAGCTTTATTTTGAAACATCCTTGCAAAGTTACTTTTGTATTTAAAGAGTCAGTTGAAAAAAAAGGTTTCCATAGTTGTTTGTGTAAATATTTGTGCATAAGTGGATGCAAACTGATATTTTCAATATTTCATTAATTGCTGAACCTTGTAAAATGGACTGTGATCATTAATATGCTTGTGTGTCTGTGAAAGTTTACATTCTTTTAAAATTATTGAGAGACAAACTTCTGATTTGCTAAGTTAAAATGTTCTGTGCTATTGTATATGTGTTTATTCTTTTATTTTATTTTGGAGGCTATGCCTATTCTACTAATATGCAGATTAATTTTGTACTGATTATCTGTTACTTGAACTGTATGTGTATGGAAAGAACATGTTTAAAGATATTTTGGGTAATGATGAGAATTAGTTTCCTTAAACCAGTGTGAAATTGAAAATTGCTTTAGGTGTTTTACTTTGAAAATCTTTTGGAAGAAATGTATGCAATTTCTTAGTGTATATACTGTATGTTTGTAATATGTGTTTTTTTTTTCTCCCAACTGAAGTTGGATGGAATAATTTTTTTTTTTTTTGCAGCCAGCACCACTTAGGTGTTATAGATGTTTCCTTGAAGTATCCCTGACGGGAAACTTCAACGAAACATGGGGCATGTGTAACACCACAGCTCTTATGCTGTATGAATTTATTTTGCTTTTGCTTTATTTAATGTTACATTGTTGATCGTCTGTAAATGTGATTGAATCGATAACATAAAATTGTGTACTCTTTTCTTTGTCAAACCTTTGATGTCGTGATTTGATTCTGTGCAAAGTAGTGTATCTGTAATTTAAAGTTCTTTGTCCCAGTGGGAGGGAACAGAACTTATTGTATGTAATTGTAATTTTGTGTGAATAATTTTTTGTAGAAGTGTCAATATGTGAGAATGTTCTGTTTTATTTAATGTATTTGTTTGCTGTTATGTAAATTGCTGATCCTCACTTAGGACTTTTAGTTATTTTGTATGTAAAAGGTGTAGTGGTTCCCCTCAGGAACGAAAATATGTAGCGCGCGCAAATTATGGTTGGCATAGGTGGAAAAGGTGGAACTGATAGTCAGTCGGAGACGAGCCACCAATCGGAGACGAGCCACCAGTCGGAGATGAGCCAGCAGTCGGAGAGGAGCTACGAGTCTGTGCACTGTCATTGTAAAGGTGCATATCGTGCAAATTCAGAGAGAGGCTTTTCCTGCTTCTTTCCAATGCCTCGGATGGGTGGATAAATGGCTGGAACTATTCTGGAATTTGTATGAATCATCGCCATGAAGATACGATAAAGTTCGGCAATTCTACCTGGAATTCCACCTACCAACATGCAGTTGCCACCACATTGCGCAATCATTGTATCGGAATACTGCATTGATGTACAGTGAAGGATCAGCCTAATGGATTTGTTAGTGTGCTGAAATATAAGGTAATTCATATCGGAATTTATTTACCTACCTTGATTTTACTCCTCATCATAACACCTCTCAGGGTCCTCTCCGTTTGAAGTAAAGTGATTACCGAGTGTCCTTACTGAAAGTACATTGAAGCCTAGAGCTCTGTTAAATAATGCCTCTTGAACTTATTAAAGAGAAAGTTAAAGTCAATGATAATTGCTGAAAACAATTTTCCTAGTAAAACTGCTTATCAAAGTACTGTTGCTAACGGTAAAATTAAAAGTCCTTAAGTAAAGTAAATGAACACTTTGTTGCCTGTAGTAAATTCAAAAAGGAGAGTCAGTTTCTTGCAATTTTGTCAACATTGTGTTTCGTTGTAGTAAAAGTGAGAAAGCTGCAGTTGTGAAACGTTACATTCTCGTGTTTGCCAAGTGTTTGTCTCTCTTGTGTATTAGAAGTGCACAGTAATAATAATGTTATAAAGACCATTCACTTTGTGTAAACCCTGAAAGTAATATTGTGTTTCGGTATCTGTTATAATTTTGAAAATAGTTCCTGCTGCTCTAACTGTTAGCTTCAATCTTAAAACATATGTGCGTCAGAGTTCATTGCACTCGCGTGTTGCTAAGTCTAGGTTGTGTCTGTTGTGTTGTCCATTATAGTTACTTATACCTACTTTCATAAACGAGAATGTTAATCTTTCTCTTGCCTAATTAGGCTGGCGACCGTTTCCCTTATTCTAGGAATAGTATAGCTAGGCAAAATTTTGTTTGTCACTATTCCAATATTTTCGTAATTCGTACTTTCATTTCCGATAAGCCACCTCCGTTAGGAACAACACGGTCAAACTAACAAAATTCCTCTCAGAGGGTAACACTGCTCTGTTGCTTTGTGCCATAGTTTCTTTTACAAAATTGTTTTATGTTACAACCTGCTTCTGGCATTGAGGTTATGGTACAGTAGTAGCAGACAGGGAGTGTTATAAGTTCATAATATCCAGTATTACAAATTTCAAAACTCCGCCATCTCTCTCCCCACATCCACCACTGCTGGCGACTCACCTCCAACTGCGCAACGCTACGCGCTGTTCACATCCAGCTGCCAAACACTACAATGGCAGACAACAATGCAAACTAGCCACAGACTGCACACAGCACAGCCAGTGATTTTCATACAGAGAGCGCTACGTGGCGGCGGCGTTACCAATATAAGAACCTAAACAGCCTACTTACAACTGAATCAATACATCAGCATTCATTAACAGCTTATGGTTCCCAGTCACGGCACCCCTAGGATCACAGCCGTTTGCGTTGTTGGGTTACTAGAGGCCTACGCACGGGACGATAATTCCATAGTACGGTTACTTTTCGAGTTTGACGAACCGTGGAAAACGACACAGAATGTTTCGTGCAGGCGCAGGTGTGAAGGGATTACGATGTGATTGGTGCTCAATAATCGCTCGCAGTTATCAGCTGTGATCGCCTGGAGCCATGACGGCGAGTATGCCTGCCCTAACGCTCCCACATAGGGCCACAGTCACACCTGAATGCCCACTGGCCATTGCACGACTCGACCAGTCGGTTAATTGGAGATCCACAATGAGATATTTTCAAACTCTGTCACATTCTAATAACGCTGTCTCAGGCAAATACTCGACATCTCCCTATCCTTTACAGTGGTCACTCAACATATGGCGCTGCTCACCTTATATAACCTATCAGACCTGGAACAACATTAATACAGTAGTGGAAATCAGTATAAATGCAGGGATCCACGAAAGTAATAGTACACTACTGGCCATTAAAATTGCTACACCACGAAGATGACGTGCTACAGCCGCGAAATTCAACCGACAGGAAGAAGATGCTGTGATATGCAAATGATTAGCTTTTCAGAGCATTCACACAAGGTTGGCGACACCTACAACGTGCTGGCATGAGGAAAGTTTCCAACCGATTCCTCATACACAAACAGCAGTTGACCGCCGTTGCCTGGTGAAACTTTGTTGTAATGCCTCGTATAAAGAGGAGAAATGCGTACCATCACGTTTCCGACTTTCATAAAGGTAGGATTGTAGCCTATCGCGATTGCGGTTTATCGTATCGTGACATTGCTGCTCGCGTTGGTCGAGATCCAATGACTGTTAGCAGAATATGGAATCGGTGGGTTCAGGAGGGTAATATGGAACGCCGTGCTGGATCCCAACGGCCTCGTATCACTGGCAGTCGAGATGACAGGCATCTTATCCGCATGGCTGTAACGGATCGTGCAGTCACATCTCGATCCCTGAGTCAACAGATGGTGATGTTTCCAAGACAACAACCATCTGCACGAACTGTTGGACGACGTTTGCAGCAGCATGGACTATCAGCTCGGACACCATGGCTGCGGTTACCCTTAATGCTGCATCACAGACAGGAGCGCCTGCGATGGTGTACACAACGACGAACCTGGGTGCACGAATGGCAAAACGTCATTTTTTCGGATGAATGCAGGTTCTGTTTACAGCATAATGATGGTCGCATCCGTGTTTGCTGACATCGTGCTGAACGCACATTGGAAGCGTGTATTCGTCGTCGCCATACTGGCGTATCACCCGGCGTGATGGTATGGGGTGCCATTGGTTACACGTCTCGGTCACCTCTTGTTCGCATTGACGGCACTTTGAACAGTGGACGTTACATTTCAGATGTGTTACGACACCTGGCTCTACCCTTTAATCGATCCCTGCGAAACCCTACATTTCAGCAGGATAATGCGCACGATCGCATGTTGCAGGTCCTGTACAGGCATTTCTGGATACAGAAAATGTTCGACTGCTGCCCTGGCCAGCACATTCTCCAGATCTCTCACCAATTGAAAACGTCTGGTCAATGGTGGCCGAGCAACTGGCTCGTCACAATACGCTAGTCACTACTCTTGATGAACTGTGGTATCGTGTTGAAGTTGCATGGGCAGCTGTACCTGTACACGCCATCCAAGCTCTGTTTGACTTAATGGCGAGGCGTATCAAGGCCGTTATTACGGGCAGAGGTGGTACTGATTTCTCAGGATCTATGCACCCAAATTGCGTGAAAATGTAATCAAATGTCAGTTCTAGTATAATATATTTGTCCAATTTGTTTATCATCTGCATTTCTTCTTGGTGTAACAATTTTAATGGCCAGTAGTGTATAATGTCCGGAGCGTAGATGTTTCGAATTTGCTATGAAAGTAATAGATACACATAAGGCATAAACAGTCATGACGGAATTACATAGTTTCTTTCATAACACGAGTAACAAAATAACGAGTTTGCATTTTCTGGGTGGAAGTTGGAGTTAATAAAAGCACTCACTGTCCTGTTCTGTTATTGCATTGTTTGTACTTCTTAAGTTACCTCTGAAATTCTCTTCAACATCGATTTTGTTAGGGTTTGTAGTTCTTGCAGCGAAATTGCTGCCAATTCTTCTTGTATCGCTCTTTTCAGCTCACGTGCTGCCTCAAATTGCCTTCCTTTGTGATAAACACGCCTTGCCAGTATTCGCCATAGGTTTTCCACGGGGTTCATATCCGGGCTACATGCAAGCCATGGCAAGACATCAATATCTTTAACTTCAAACCACTTGTTGATTGTAGCAGAAACACATACAAAAGCATTATCTTGTTGAAACGTCAGACTTTCATCCCCTGGATTATCATACATTACAATAAATTCTGTCTTTATCATCTCAGTGCCCAGATCATGACACTTCCACCACCAACATTTCTGCTGATTCTTATCTGCTGCTCTGTTCTCACATCAAGCTAATAATGCTGAAATCCATCCGGCCCATCTATATTAAAATTAAATCATCACTAAAGATCACTTTATCCTTTCTGAAATCCTTGACATATGCGATTCTCAGCAAAGTACAATGTAGACTGTTTATTTTTGGGTGTTAGAGCGAGTTTCTGCAGATGTTTCTTGAATGCAAGATGTTTGCCGCGTGACAAAATTTGCCGTACACTTCTGGTAGTTACTGACACAACACGCACTGTAAAATGTAAACTTTCACGGCCGAAAATGTCACAATTAATAAAATTTTCCGGGCTATTATGCCTTGGTCGAATGGATTTCACCTTAAAAACCAACTGTTCATCCCCATCAGTGAAGGACATTTTCAAAGGGGATCGTAGCTTCTTTGAATGTCCGATTCACACCCTGGCTTACTACTGACTACAGCAAAATTCCACAGTTGCGTGACGTCACATATTTTGAATGCGCGAGCTCAATTTGTCGTTGTCGACTGCCATCGTTGCTGTCACCCCATTGGAAGATTGGAACACTTATTCTTCTGCACCGGCATCCAGATGTCATTCAGTTTCACGCCCTCCTCACTCCTATTGAAATTCCTGAGATGTTTTACAACCTCTATGGCCTCTCTGTGTAACTTTTCCTGGTCTCCGCTTGTGGCTGCCAGTACTTGAGTCCTATCAAAATTAATGTGGTAGTCTCCTGGCTGCAAAACTTGTTCCCCAACAGCTAATCTGTCAATTTCCTCTCTTCGGCACTTTCTCTTGTGTTCTCTTGTGTTCCTCAGCACAACTGCACGGAATCCTGTAAATTCCTGCTTTTTCCAGAAGCTGGCGAGCATCCTTCGCTAATTTTAGGTGATCGTATACCTCCCGGGTTGGTTTGTGGATAACCGCGATGTTCCAGGTTTTGAAGATTTTTCCTGTGCGGTCAGTCACGTCATTAGTGAAAGGCAGAAAAACTTCCAATTTCACTGACACTGGAGCATCGCTATGATTTCTACGCGGTAGCCTTGACGCTCTTTTCACTTCAGCCAACAAATAACCATTATGGAGCAATGCATTGGTGAGATGTTTTAATTCTGTGTCAAGCAGCCCTGTTCCGCAGATTTTCCTTGATCTGCAAACGTTTTTATAAGACTCGCTTTTGTTGTGGGTGATGGTTCGAAACTGGATATTGGTAACGGTCTGAGTGTGTGGGTTTTCAGTAAAATGTGTGGCCCAAGCTTTCACAGTTTTCATCTGCCAGGAAGTTTCATATCATCTCCTTTCTTGAAAATAAGAAAATCAAAAAAATTCAGTCTTCCGCCTGCCTCCTTCTCCATAGTAAACGGAATCTGCGCGGAAGCTGAATTTTGCTGTAGTCAGTAGCGAGCCAGGGTGTGAATCGGACATTCAAAGAAGCTATGACCCCCTTGAAAATGTCCTTCGCAGATGGCGGCAAATCGTTGGGTTTGAAGGCGAAATCCATTCGTTCACGACATTATTAATTGTGACAACACGAACTGGCACTAATGGCACCTGTTTGCTGTCCGCCGAAAAGGCACACACACACAAACTAACACCGCAGAGAGGCGACTATCATTATACCGAGTTGAGCCCTCTACCACCTGAAACGTTGATGTCTCGTTATATACTGCACTACCAACATCTAGTGCGATACCATTTGACTGCATTTGTCGGTATCTCAGATTTCATACTATCGTATGTACATTGTGCGCAACTACTGCAACCGACAGTGCTAATTTTCCTGCAGAGATCCATGTCTTAATGCTGTTTCCTACTACAGTAAACTCTGGTGGCCGTTGTGCCTGTCGCAGAATTGCAAATGTAATCGTAAGCATACTCACAAATGGTGTGAGCGTCTACAAAGTTACATTGTCGTCCTATCTTTTCTTCTGGATGCTTCAGTTTTTTAGTCAGGCAATGTATCTGACAGGATGAAACGGCCAGAGCCCGTTTAAGGCTAAGCGACCCAAGTGGGCAACGTGGGCACTTCGGGCACGCACAAAATATCATCCGAAATTGTGCTGAACGCATTCTCTGGAAATTATTTCGAGCAGTTAGTTCATGAGCCCACGCGAATAGTAAACGGTTGTGATAAAACACTTGACCTCTTAGCAACAAATAATCCTGAGATAATAACCAGCATCAAAACCGATATAGGGACTGGTGAACACAGGGTTGTCGTAGCGAGATTGAATATTGTAATCTCCAAATCCTCGAAAAATAAGCGGGAAATATACCTATTCAAAAAAGCAGATAAAAATTTACTTGACGCCTTCCTGAGAGACACTCCCCACCCATTCCAAATTAATAATATAAGTGTAGACCAGATGTGGCTTAAATTCAAAAAAATAGTATCGGCGCCGGGGTGGCCGAGCGGTTCTAGGCGCTACAATCTGGAGCCGCGCGACCGCTATGGTCGCAGGTTCGAATCCTGCCTTGGGCACGGATGTATATTGTTGTGGATTGGCAAGACAGCCAACCCACTATGACAGGAAGCCGAAAGGCACGCGTTTTAGCTCACGCAGGCTGGCGTGAGGTCTGGAACAGGACAAGGAATTTACAGTAGCAAAGAACGTACGTAGCTGCTGGAATACTTAACTTTAATCCATAATTGGTGAACATCGCTCTTGACGGTACATGTTTTACAGCATCGATAGTAAGTGGTAATGGCGCCTTGCTAGGTCGTAGCAAATGACGTAGCTCAAGGCTATGCTAACTATCGTCTCGGCAAATGAGAGCGTAATTTGTCAGTGAACCATCGCTAGCAGAGTCGGCTGTACAACTGGGGCGAGTGCTAGGAAGTGTCTCTAGACCTGCCGTGTGGCGGCGCTCGGTCTGCAATCACTGATAGCGGCGACACGCGGGTCCGACGTATACTAACGGACCGCGGCCGATTTAAAGGCTACCACCTAGCAAGTGTGGTGTCTGGCGGTGACACCACATATATAATGTCCTTAGGTTAGTTAGGTTTAAGTAGTTCTAAGTTCTAGGGGACTGATGACCTCAGAAGTTAAGTCCGATAGTGCTCAGAGCCATTTGAACCATCTGAAATAATATCGGCAGCAATTGAGAGGTTTATACCAAATAAACGGCCGCGCATGATTAGCCGAGCGGTCTCAGGCGCTGCAGTCATATGGACTGTGCGGCTGATGCCGGCGGATGTTAGAGTCCTGCCTCGGGCATGGGTGTGTGTGTTTGTCCTTAGGATAATTTAGGTTAAGTAGTGTGTAAGCTTAGGGACTGATGACCTTAGCAGTTATGTTCCATAAGATTTCACATACATTTTTGAACATACCAAATAAACTAACAAATGACGGAGATGATCCTCCTTGGTACACAAAACGGATTAGAACACTGTTGCAGAAACAACGAAACAAACATGCCAAATTTAAACAGACGCAAGATCCCCAAGGTTGGCGATCCTTTACAGAAGCTCGACACTTAGCGCGGAGTTCAATGCGAGACGCCTACAACAGTTCCCACAACGAAACTTTGTCTCGAAACCTGGCAGAAAATCCAAAGACATTCTGGTCGTATGTGAAGGATGTTAGCGGCAAGAAACAATCAGTGCCTTCTCTGCGCGATAGCAATGGAGATGCTATGGAAGACCGTGCTGCCAAAGCAGATTTACTAAACATAGCCTTCCGAAATGCCTTCACAAAAGAAGACGAAGTAAATATTCCAGAATTCGAATCGAGAACAGCTGCCAACATGAGTAACGTAGCAGTAAATATCCTCGGAGTAATGAAGCAACTCAAATCACTCAATCAAAGCAAGTCTTCTGGTCCAGACTGTATAACAATTAGGTTCCTTTCGGAGTATGGTGATGCATTAGCTCCATACTTAACAATCATATACAACTGTTCGCTCGACGAAAGATCCGTACCCAAAGACTGGAAGGTTGCACAGATCACACCAATATTCAAGAAAGGTAGTAGGATTAATCCACTAAATTACAGGCCCATATCGTTAACGTCGATATGCAGCAGGATATTAGAACATATTGTGTTCGAACATTATGAATTACCTCGAAGCAAACGGTCTATTGACACACAGTCAACACGGGTTTAGAAAACATCGTTCCTGTGAAACAGAACTAGCTCTTTATTCACATGAAGTGCTGAATGCTATTGACAAGGGATTAGAGATCGATTATGTATTCCTGGATATCCGGAAGGCTATTGACACTGTACCACACAAGCGGCTCGTAGTGAAATTGCGTGCTTATGGAATATCGTCTCAGTTATGTCACTGGATTTGCGATTTCCTGTCAGAGAGGTCACAGTTAGTAGCAATTGACGGAAAGTCATCGAGTAAAACAGAAGTTATTTCAGGCGTTCCCCAAGGTAGTGTTATAGGCCCTTTCCTGTTCCTTTTCTATCTAAACGAGTTGGGAGACAATCTGAGCAGTTGTCTTCGGTTGTTTGCAGATGACGCTGTCGTTTATCGACTAATAAAGTCGTCAGAAGATCAAAACAAACTGCAAAACGATTTAGAAAACATATCCGAATGGTGCGAAAAGTGGCAGTTGACCCTAAATAACGAAAAGTGTGAGTTCATCCACATGAGTGCTAAAAGTAACTCGTTAAACTTCGGTTACACGATAAATCGGTCTAATCTAAAAGCCGTAAATTCAACTAAATACCTAGGTATTACAATTACAAACAATTTAAATTGGAAAGAACACATAGAAAATGTTGTGGGGAAGGCTAACCAAAGGCTGCGTTTTATTGGCAGGACACATCGAAAAAGTTCAAAGAAAGGCAGCACGTTTTGTATTATCGCGAAATATGGGAGAGAGTGTCACAGAAATGATACAGAATTTGGGCTGGAAATCATTAAAAGAAAGGCGTTTTTCGTTGTGATGGACTCTTCTCACGAAATTCCAATTACCAACTTTCTCCTCCGAATGCGAAAATATTTTGTTGACACCGATCTACATAGGGCGGAACGACCACCACGGTAAAATAAGGGAAATCAAATGGTTCAAATGGCTCTGAGCATTATGGGACTCAACATCTTAGGTCATAAGGCCCCTAGAACTTAGAACTACTTAAACCTAACTAACCTAAGGACATCACACACACCCATGCCCGAGGCAGGATTCGAACCTGCGACCGTAGCAGTCCCGCAGTTCCGGACTGCAGCGCCAGAACCGCACGGCCACCGCGGCCGGCATAAGGGAAATCACAGCTCGTATGGAAAAATATAGGTTATAAGATGTCGTGGTCTCCTGACCTTCATTGCTTACATATTCCGCACTCACAATCATATTCCGCACATCAAAACGCTTCTTTCGAACCCAAACTCTTCAGGATAAAGTCAATGTTGTATGAATTCATGTAAACGATATGCAAATAACTAGTAAATCGAAAATGCGCTCCAAGATTGAAATACTCGTTGCTGGCGTACACACACACATTCAAGACACGACGGTCGCAGGGGCTTTTAGTTCGGGAGACGCAAACTGCACGCGTGGGGGCCGGTCCCTTCAGAGGACGACTCAGCCTATCTATGTCGGCCGGCGACCGCCCATAGAGCAGACAGCGTTTGCCGGAGTGAAAGGAAGAACGACCCCGTGTTTGGCTTAAAAGCAAATTCCGCTACATTGTATGGGAGTGCCCAGCCTATGCATTCTTTAGAAACAGAGCACGCAGTTTCAGAGATTTTCACAGGGAGACAGCAAACGCTAAACGCCGATGCTACAGATTTCCGGATTGGTCGCCTTAAACGAAACGTCATTCTCCCGTTTTAGAAGAGCAATGCTGATTGGCAGACGATATTCCTGACACCTTGAGCTGAAGGAGTAATGGAAGAGACTGAAAGATATACCCCTTCACGTCTGGCGTGGAGAGGGGCCATTCTATTGTCGCTGTTGGAGCGAGAACACGTAACGAGAGTGTGTGCGCTCATACGTGTACTCAAAGAGTACTTCACTGTGAGAGCACCTCTGTCGACAGCGAATCGGACTGCGACTCTATATTGAGTCCTTGCAATTAAGTGTTGTTCACTGTGTTGGCTGACACACTTATTGTGCGGTGTGAACGGACAGAGTTATAGTTAAACGCCTGCGAGCGAACCTTTGAGTGGCATCGCAGTGGACTGGTTATCTGACCGGTGTAACACGCCAATAGTTAGACTAGGGGCGAATAGGAGTCCTTGACTTCATCAAGGCTTAGGGAGAGTTTGATTGGCGAAGGTCAATCCAGATAGAACGAGAGTTATCTTATTTGTCAGCAGCGAGCGGCGCAGACGGCAGTCATCGCAGCTTACGGTATTGTGCGCTACAGCTCTTGCGAGCCCCAAACTTCCTCCACAACAATACACTTCACTGCATTTCACATGCAACAGCCTTGACCGTACCTAGCAACATTCTAACGACAAACTGCCTATTGGCTTCTGTCTCGGGTTCTTCGGCCGACGTTCATCTAATGATTTTTCTGACGTTTCGCCAGCACGAGTGGCTGGCATTGTCAAAGCTTCACCCTCCATTGCCGGTGGTGAACTGGAGGCGAGCTCGCGGCCGCAGCCTATATGTACCCGGCGCGCCAACGTCCGAGGGCTTCTCCGCGGTCATTTCCGGTGCGGTTCTCTTCTTGCTACCTGCGACGGTCGTTCGCTGCAGTACGGGAAGCCAGGATCCGTTTACCTTAAGGCTTTCCTCTTTCTTGTTGAAACTGTTCGCGTGTTTTTGTATTTCTACAGCTTCTCTGAACAAGCGCGTGTGATAGTGCTTCTCTACAGCTAGAACTTCCGTGTCGGCGAATTTTATTACGTGGTCGGTCCCATTCAGTGCGTGCTCTGCCACGGCCGATTTCTCCAACTGCCCCAACCTGCAATGTCGCTTGTGCTCTTTGATCCTGGTGTTAATTGATCGTCCAGTCATTCCGACATAAACTTTTCCGCATGTGCATTGTATACGGTATATTCCCGACATTGCAAGTGGGTCTCTTTTCTCCTTCGCCGATCTAAGACACTCTTTGATCTTCCTTGTCGCTTTCAAAATCGTTTTTACGCCATGTTTGCGCAATGTACGGCCGATTCTGTCCGTCACTCTGGGAATGTATGGCAGAAAGGCCGTACCCGACATTTCTTTTTCTGGTTCCTTATTTCGCCGAGTGTTGGGCTCTGTTACACTTCTAATATAATTTGTGGAGTACCCATTGCTACTCAGAACAGTTTCCAGGTGTTGCATTTCTCGTTTGAGGTGTTGAGGCTCACATGTTCGTCCTGCTCTCATTACGAGCGTACTAATCATGCCTCTTTTCTGGCTCGGGTGGTGGTTTGACAGTTTGTGCAGGTATCGGTCCGTGTGTGTCGGTTTTCGATACACGCTGTGTCCCAGGTTTTCGCCTTCCCTTGTGACCAGCACATCTAGAAATGGCAGTTTCTTGTCTTTTTCTACTTCCATGGTAAATGTTATGTTGACATGGAGGCTGTTCAAGTGTCTTAGGAAGTCACCGAGCTGTTCTTCACCATGGCTCCACACCACGAAAGTATCATCGACGTACCTGTACCACACCTTAGGTTTGCAAGTCGCCGAGTCCAGTGCCTGTGCTTCGAATTGTTTCATGAAGAAGTTGACACCACTGGACTGAGAGGACTACCCATGGCCACGCCTTCCAGCTGCTCGTAGAAATCGCCATTCCACATCCTGGTCAGCTTTGATGTTGTTTCGCTATTTACGAAAGTGCCACTCAGTGACGCTCTGGAACACATCGGTTCCATGTTCCCGCAAGACATCAAAAAGCTCTTCCATGCATGTCTCACCACGAGCTATTGTTCAATTCATAACTAAAAGTGCCACTGTAATTTCTCAGAATTTTTGCGAAATAAATAATAATTTTCGTTACTTTCATGTTTTTCTTACACCAACTAGCACTACTCCAGTACCAAAGTATCGCACTAGTTATGTAAGAAGTTTTGTGAATTTTTGTGTCATTTCCTTACAGCGGACGACTCCAGAAGATATTTATTGCCGGAAGTTTTTCAGGCATTTCTCTTTAGAACGTTAGGAACGTCCGCCTGACTTCTGTAGTAGTGTGGGGGTGGAAATTGCCTCTTGCAGGAGCCTCAAGGTAAAGGGTACATCTCAGATTAATTCGTTGCGCAGAATGACAGAATACCATCCACACGCTCACAAGGTGTTCATTCTTTCCGCGCGCTATGCTAGATTGGTATAATAGAAAATTGTGAAGGTGGTTCGATGAACCCTCTGCCAGGCACTTAAATGTGATTTGCAGAGTATCCATGTAGATGTACAGGGTGTTTCAAAAATGACCGGTATATTTGAAACGGCAATAAAAACTAAACGAGCAGCGATAGAACGACACCGTTTGTTGCAATATGCTTGGGACAACAGTACATTTTCAGGCGGACAAACTTTAGAAATTACAGTAGTTACAATTTTCAACAACAGATGGCGCTGCAAGTGATGTGAAAGATATAGAAGACAACGCAGTCTGTGGGTGCGCCATTCTGTACGTCGTCTTTCTGCTGTAAGCGTGTGCTGTTCACAACGTGCAAGTGAGCTGTACACAACATGGTTTATTCCTTAGAACAGAGGATTTTTCTGGTGTTGGAATTCCACCGCCTAGAACACAGTGTTGTTACAACAAGACGAAGTTTTCAACGGAGGTTTAATGTAACCAAAGGACCGAAAAGCGATACAATAAAGGATCTGTTTGAAAAATTTCAACGGACTGAGAACGTGACGGATGAACGTGCTGGAGAGGTAGGGCGACCGCGTACGGCAACCACAGGGGGCAACGCGCAGCTAGTGCAGCAGGTGATCCGACAGCGGCCTCGGGTTTCCGTTCGCCATGTTGCAGCTGCGGTCCAAATGACGCCAACGTCCACGTATCGTCTCATGCGCCAGAGTTTACACCTCTATCCATACAAAATTCAAACGCGGCAACCCCTCAGCGCCGCTACCATTGCTGCACGAGAGACATTCGCTAACGATGTAGTGCACAGGATTGATGACGGCGATATGCATGTGGGCAGCATTTGGTTTACTGACGAAGCTTATTTTTACCTGGACAGCTTCGTCAATAAACAGAACTGGCGCATATGGGGAACCGAAAAGCCCCATGTTGCAGTCCCATCGTCCATGCATCCTCAAAAAGTACTGGTCTGGGCCGCTATTTCTTCCAAAGGAATCATTGGCTCATTTTTCAGATCCGAAACGATTACTGCATCACGCTATCTGGACATTCTTCGTGAATTTGTGGTGGTACAAACCGCCTTAGACGACACTGCGAACAGCTCGTGGTTTATGCAAGATGGTGCCCGGCCACATCGCACGGCCGACGTCTTTAATTTCCTGAATGAATATTTCGATGATCGTGTGATTGCTTTGGGCTATCCGAAACATACAGGAGGCGGCGTGGATTGGCCTCCCTATTCGCCAGACATGAACCCCTGTGACTTCTTTCTGTGGGGACACTTGAAAGACGAGGTGTACCGCCAGAATCCAGAAACAATTGAACAGCTGAAGCAGTACATCTCATCTGCATGTGAAGCCATTCCGCCAGACACGTTGTCAAAGGTTTCGGGTAATTTCATTCAGAGACTACACCATATTATTGCTACGCATGGTGGATATGTGGAAAATGTACTATAGAGTTTCCCAGACCGCAGCGCCATCTGTTGTTGAAAATTGTAACTACTGTAATTTCGAAAGTTTGTCCGCCTGAAATTGTACTGTTGTCCCAAGCATATTGCAACAAACGGTGTATTTCTATCGCTGCTCGTTTAGTTTTTATTGCCGTTTCAAATATACCGGTCATTTTTTAAACACCCTGTAGGAGAGTAAGTGTACGGAGGAGGGGGAGCGCCATCCGACTGCCGCTTGTGTGAAGTGAATAATGTCCTAGAACTGGCCCTGGATATGGCGACTGTTCTGCTCTTCCCGTGTGCAGCTGTCGCTTCCCCTTTCGACCTCACGCTTTCGTTACGCTCCAGCTTTGCTCTGCGCAAGTTGGACTCGAGTGCGGCCGTAGCACTGTTTAGCCGGGACTCATGCAGCGGAATCGCGCAGTTCCAACGCACGGCACGTACCAGCCCACCGGTAGCGGCGTCTTCAGCTCGCGAAGTAGGTCGCGCTCTCGCGCGGGCCTTCGCTACGCCCCCCCCCCCCCCCCCCCTCCCAGCCGCTGCCCCATGCGGACTCTGCCGGCGACCGCAGCGCCACGGCGTCCTGGCGGCGAGCGGCGTCTCCGGCAGACTCCAGGCGGCCTGGACTCACAGCTCGCGCTCGTCCGCCCGCTGCTGGCAGCGCCTTTCTAAACGCCCCGCTCTCCGACCGCCGGACCCGCGGCCAGAAGGACGCCAGATCCCATCGTCGGCTCTCGCGGTGGATTATGGAACGAAGCGGCCGGAAAGGGGGACGTGGGAAGGCGGCGCTGTCGAGTGAACGCGGCCGCTGGTGCTGCTGGCGAGATGGGTGGCCTTCCCGGAGCCCTCGCCGACGCACGCGCCGGAGGATCGGTCTCGTACGTAGTCCGTGGTGAAGCTTCGGCTCTACTGAAGTGAGGTGACCTCTGGCCTTTAACATCAGGCAGTCTCCGAACTATGGCAATACTCGTTCAGTTTCGCAATGTTGTTGCCGGAGAGCGCCCAGCGGATCGGCTGATATAAGTTTTTTAGTACCGCTATGAAATAAGATAGTTGTTGTTGTTGTTGTGGTCTTCAGTCTGGTTTGATACAGCTCTCCATGCTACTCTGTCCTGTGCAAGCTTCTGCACCTCCCAGTACCTACTGCAACCTACATCCTTCTGAATCTGCTTAGTGTATTCATCTCTTGGTCTCCCTCTACGATTTTTACCCTCCACGCTGCCCTCCAATACTAAATTGGCGATCCCTTGATGTCTCAGAACATGTCCTACCAACCGATCCCTTCTTCTAATCAAGTTGTGCCACAAACTCCTCTGCTCCCCAATTCTATTCAGTACCTCCTCATTAGTTATGTGATCTGCCCATTTAATCTTCAGCATTATTCTGTAGTACCACATTTCCAAAACTTCTATTATCTTCTTTTCCAAACTATTTATCGTCCATGTTTCACTTCCATACATGGCTACACTCCATACAAATACTTTCGGAAACGACTTTCTGACATTTAAATCTATACCCGATGTTAACAAATTTTTCTTCTTAAGAAACGCTCTCCCTGTCATTGCCATTCTACATTTTATATCCTCTCTACTTCGACCATCATCAGTTATTTTGCTCTCCAAATAGCAAAACTCCTTTACTACTTTAAGTGTCTCATTTCCTACTCTAGTTCCCTCAGCATCACCCGACTTAATTCGACTACATTCCATTATCCTCGTTTTGCTTTTGTTGATATTCATCTTATGTCCTCCTTTCAAGGAGAGGCAAACCTACGTTTCTAACATTTGTAGACTTAGAGAAAGCTTTGACAATGTTGACTGGAATACTCTCTTTCAAATTCTGAAGGTGGCAGGGGTAAAATACAGGGAGCGAAAGGCTATTTACAATTTCTACAGAAAGCAGATGGCAGTTATAAGAGTCCAGGGACATGAAAGGGAAACAGTGGTTGGAAAGGGCGTGAGACAGGTTTCTAGACTCTGCCCGATGCTATTCAATCTGTATATTGAGCAAGCAGTAAAGGAAACAAAAGAAAAGTTCGGAGTAGTATTAAAATCCATAGAGAAGAAATAGAAACTTTGAGGTCCGCCGATGACATTGAAATTCTGTCAGAGACAGCAAAGGACTTGGAAGATCAGTTGAATGGAATGGACAGTGTCATGAAATAAGATAGAACGGATGTATAACATTCATTCCGAATTTCTGGAATCATTTGATCAAGTGACAACCAACCAATTACTGTTTGTCCACAATAAGGTGACGACTCGTGAGTTGGCTGTCGGAAACGGCGTAAGGCGTCCCCCGAATTACGGAAGATGAGCAGTGAGGGAAAGAGAGCACAAGCTGTATGCTGTAGTCCTGTCGCCATTACCCTTAACAAAGTGTGCAGTAATACTTCGCGTCTAGGGGCAGTTCAATGTTGGCAGCGCACGGATATAAATGAATATCTTTCCAACAAGTGCCGATTTTCTCCGCTTCTGGCAGCACCAGTACACTCGTCAGGCTATCGTGGACAAGAAGTATTCGAGATGGTATCTAGAATATGTTAGCCCGGCGAATACTGCCAGACTTCCGAAAAAAAGATCAGCCACACAGTTCGGAAGATAGTGAGGGCAAATAAGTGCGAGAACTATTGCACAGTCAGCTTAGCGTCCCATGCGTGCAAGTGACTGACAAGAATAATATAGAGAAGAATGCAAACGACGTATGAGGATCTGGTAGATCAGTCAGTTTGGACTTAGGAAAGGTAAAGGCATCATAGAGGCAATTCTGATGTTGGGCTTCGTAGTGCAACCAAGCCTTGAGAAAAATCCAAACACGGTCATTGGATTTGTCAACCTGGAAAAAGCACCTGAGAATGTAAAAGGGTGCAAAATGTTCCACATTCTGAGAAAAATAGGAGGAGGTTTTAGGGAAACACAGATAATGTACAATACGTACAAGAATCAAGAGAGAATAATACGAAAGAAAGAGCAAGAACGAAGTGCAGGGACGAAAATGTGTGTAAGACAGGGATCCAGTTTTCGTCTGTACTGTTCAGTCAACATATGAAGAAACAGCGAAGAAAATACAAGAAACGCTGAAGAGTGGAATTAAAATTTATGGCAAAAGAATGTTAAGTTTAAGATTGGTTGACGACATACTAATCCTCCGTGAAAGTGAAAAGGACTAGAGGGCGTTTTGAATATACTGAATCGTCTAATGATGACAGAATATGGGCTAAAATTATGCTGATAAAGGACGAAAGTGAGAGAACTAGCAGAAATGAAATTAGCAATAAACTTAACATCGAAACCAAGGACCATGAGGCAGACAAAATTAAAGAATTCTGCTACCTTGGAAGCAAAATAACACATAACAGACGAAGGAGGAATGATGCAAAAAGCAGATTAGCACAGGCAAAAAGGGTATTCCTGGCCGAAGGATGTGTACAAGTATCAAACATAGGCTTTAATCCGAAGAAGAAATTTCTGAGGGAGTACTTTTGGAGCACTGCATTGTATGGAAGCGAAAGATGGACTGTGGGAAAACCGAAACAGAAGAGATGTGTTGCTGTGGAAGGATGATGAAAAATTGGTGGACTGATAACGTAAGGAATGAAGAAGTCCTCCGCAGAAACGGCGAGGAGAGAAACATATGGGAAACACTGACAAGAAGAAACAGATTGAACCATTCTGCATTCGGATTGATTGATTTAGAGGAACTATGTTGTTCTTGTTGTGGTCTTCAGTCCTGAGACCGGTTTGATGCAGCTCTCCATGCTACTCTATCCTGTGCAAGCTTCTTCATCTCCCAGTACCTACTGCAACCTACATCCATCTGAATCTGCTTAGTGTATTCATCTCTTGGACTCCCCCTACGATTTTTACCCTCCACGCTGCCCTCCAATACTAAATTGGTGATCCCTTGATGCCTCAGAACATGTCCTACCAACCGATCCCTTCTTCTGGTCAAGTTGTGCCACAAACTTCTCTTCTCCCCAATCCTATTCAATACTTCCTCATTAGTTATGTGATCTACCCATCTAATCTTCAGCATTCTTCTGTAGCACCACATTTCGAAAGCTTCTATTCTCTTCTTGTCCAAACTATTTACCGTCCACGTTTCACTTCCATACATGGCTACACTCCATACAAATACTTTCAGAAATGACTTCCTGACATTTAAATCTATACTCGATGTTAACAAATTTCTCTTCTTAAGAAACGCTTTCCTTGCCATTGTCAGTCTACATTTTATATCCTCTCTACTTCGACCATCATCAGTTATTTTGCTCCCCAAATAGCAAAACTCCTTTATTACTTTAAGTGTCTCATTTCCTAATCTAATACCCTCAACATCACCCGACTTAATTCGACTACATTCCATTATCCTCGTTTTGCTTTTGTTGATGTTCATCTTATATCCTCCCTTCAAGACACCATCCATTCCGTTCAACTGCTCTCCCAAGTCCTTTGCTGTCTCTGACAGAATTACAATGTCATCGGCGAACCTCAACGTTTTTATTTCTTCTCCATGGATTTTAATATCTACTCCGAATTTTTCTTTTGTTTCCTTTACTGCTTGCTCAATATACAGATTGAATAACATCGGGGAGAGGCTACAACCCTGTCTTACTCCCTTCCCAGCCACTGCTTCCCTTTCATGTCCCTCGACTCTTATAACTGCCATCTGGTTTCTGTACAAATTGTAAATAGCCTTTCGCTCCCTGCATTTTACCCCTGCCACCTTTAGAATTTGAAAGAGAGTATTCCAGTCAACATTGTCAAAAGCTTTCTCTAAGTCTACAAATGCTAGAAGCGTAGGTTTGCCTCTCCCTAATCTTTCTTCTAAGATAAGTCGTAAGGTCAGTATTGCTTCACGTGTTCCACTATTGCTACGGAATCCAAACTGATCTTCCCAGAGGTCGGCTTCTACTAGTTTTTCCATTAGTCTGTAAAGAATTCGTGTTAGTATTTTGCAGCTGTGGCTTATTAAACTGATAGTTCGGTAATTTTCACATCTGTCAACACCTGCTTTCTTTGGGATTGGAATTATTATATTCTTCTTGAAGTCTGAGGGTATTTCGCCTGTTTCATACATCTTGCTCACCAGATGGTAGAGTTTTCTCAGGACTGGCTCTCTCAAGGCCGTCAGTAGTTCCAATGGAATGTTGTCTACTTCGGGGGCCTTGTTTCGACTCAGGTCTTTCAGTGCTCTGTCAAACTCTTCACGCAGTATCGTATCTCCCATTTCATATTCATCTACATCCTCTTCCATTTCCATAATATTGTCCTCAAGTGCATCGCCCTTGTATAGACCCTCTATATACTCCTTCCACCTTTCTGCTTTCCCTTCTTTGCTTAGAACTGGGGTTCCATCTGAGCTCTTGATGTTCATACAAGTGGTTCTCTTGTCTCCAAAGGTCTCTTTAATTTTCCTGTAGGCAGTTTCTATCTTACCCCTAGTGAGATAAGCCTCTACATCCTTACATTTGTCCTCTAGCCATCCCTGCTTAGCCATTTTGCACTTCCTGTCGATATCATTTTTGAGACGTTTGTATTCCTTTTTGCCTGCTTCATTTACTGCATTTTTTTATTTTCTCCTTTCATCAATTAAATTCAATATTTCTTCTGTTAGCCAAGGATTTCTACTAGCCCTCGTCTTTTTACCTACTTGATCCTCTGCTGTCTTCACTATTTCATCCCTCAAAGCTACCCATTCTTCTTCTACTGTATTTCTTTCCCCCATTCCTGTTAATTGTTCCCTTATGCTCTCCCTGAAACTCTGTACAACGTCTGGTTCTTTCAGTTTATCCAGGTCCCATCTACTTAAATTCCCACCTTTTTGCAGTTTCTTCAGTTTTAATCTACAGGTCATAACCAATAGATTGTGGTCAGAGTCCACATCTGCCCCTGGAAATGTCTTACAATTTAAAACCTGGTTCCTAAATCTCTGTCTTACCATTATATAATCTATCTGATACCTTTTACTATCTCCAGGGTTCTTCCATGTATACAACCTTCTATCATGATTCTTAAACCAAGTGTTGGCTATGATTAAGTTGTGCTCTGTGCAAAATTCTACCAGGCGGCTTCCTCTTTCATTTCTTAGCTCCAATCCATATTCACCTACTACGTTTCCTTCTCTCCCTTTTCCTACACTCGAATTCCAGTCACCCATGACTATTAAATTTTCGTCTCCCTTCACTATCTGAATAATTTCTTTTATTTCATCATACATTTCTTCAATTTCTTCGTCATCTGCAGAGCTAGTTGGCATATAAATTTGTACTACTGTAGTAGGTGTGGGCTTCGTATCTATCTTGGCCACAATAATGCGTTCACTATGCTGTTTGTAGTAGCTTACCCGCATTCCTATTTTCCAATTCATTATTAAACCTACTCCTGCATTACCCCTATTTGACTTTGTGTTTATAACCCTGCAGTCACCTGACCAGAAGTCGTGTTCCTCCTGCCACCGAACTTCACTAATTCCCACTATATCTAACTTTAACCTATCCATTTCCCTTTTTAAATTTTCTAACCTACCTGCGCGATTAAGGGATCTGACATTCCACTCTCCGATCCGTAGAACGCCAGTTTTCTTTCTCCTGATAACGACATCGTCTTGAGTAGTCCCCGCCCGTAGATCCGAATGGGGGACTATTTTACCTCCGGAATATTTTATCCAAGAGGACGCCATCGTCATTTAATCATACAGTAAAGCTGCATGCCCTCGGGAAAAATTACGGCCGTAGTTTCCCCTTGCTTTCAGCCGTTCGCAGTACCAGCACAGCAAGGCCGTTTTGGTTATTGTTACAAAGCCAGATCAGTCAATCATCCAGACTGTTGCCCTTGCAACTACTGAAAAGGCTGCTTCCCCTCTTCAGGAACCACAGGTTTGTCTGGCCTCTCAACAGATACCCCTCCGTTGTGGTTGTACCTACGGTACGGCCATCTGTATCGCTGAGGCACGTGTCCGCAGCTCGTGGTCGTGCGGTAGCGTTCTCGCTTCCCACGCCCGGGTTCCCGGGTTCGATTCCCGGCGGGGTCAGGGATTTTCTCTGCCTCGTGATGACTGGGTGTTGTGTGATGTCCTTAGGTTAGTTAGGTTTAAGTAGTTCTAAGTTCTAGGGGACTGATGACCATAGCTGTTAAGTCCCATAGTGCTCAGAGCCATTTGCTGAGGCACGCAAGCCTCCCCACCAACGGCAAGGTCCATGGTTCATAGGGGGGGGGGGGGGGGAGAGAACTCATGTAAAATCAAAATCTGAAGGGCTAGACTGGGATCTGAACAGCCATCTTCCCGAATCTAACGCCAGTTTCTTAAAAAAGCACTACCTTGCTCGGCTGTAACAGCCAGTAATAGCGAAAGGATCTGATATAAGTATGGTAGTGTGGTCGTCTTACAGTCAACGTTGAGGTTTACAGCTATATACACATTTGCAGCAGCATATTTCTCGCTAAAGGAAACAAAGGCCTTAATTTCGGGAAAAATGTCTGAGAATGTACGATGTATTGTAGTGAAACGTGGACTGTGGGAAAACCGGAACAGAAGAGAATGGAAGCGTTTGAGATGTGGTGCTACAGAAGAATACTGAGAATAAGGTGGACTGATAAGGTATGGAATGGAGAGTTGTTCCTACAAAAAGAAGGGACATAATGATAGGATGTATGATAAGACATCAACGTATAACTTGCACGCTACTACATAGAGCAGCAGAGGGCAGCAACCGTAGGAGTACATACAGACTGGACTGTGTCTAACAATAATGCAGAGAGCGTTGAGTGTTAAGTGCTGCTCTGAGGTGAAGAGATTACTTTAGCGCAAGAGAGGATTTTTCGTGAGCTGCATTAAATAAGGCCAAGGCATTAAATAAGGACCCGCTGACCTATCCGTTTCGGACCATATTGACGCTTTAGATATCGTTTTATATAGCAGCAAAATGTGTCGGTGTCCTGTCGCGTAACAGATACATCCCCAGCGATGAGCCTTGGGTAACGTAGGGCTCAGTTTGGGGACTTAGTCGAAAAATATACGTTTCAGTTAATTTGTACTAACTAGGAAAACATTTCGTAGTAAAGTTAGTGGTGATTGGTAACCATAAATTCGCAGTTATCAAGCAAACGGTTCATGGATACTAGAAAGTATATTTTCATCCATGCCAGTTTTCGATATTAATTGTGGTACACACGTTATAAATCTATCGCCAAAAAGAAATTATGAACGCAGTCAAAGAGCAATACAAGTCAGTTCAGCGGTGCGAAGCGGTCGATTTAGACACATCAAAATAAGTTTTTCATCACCTCAGTTCTGAGAGTTCCGTAACCTGTACACAAAATCTGAATAGAGATCAACATAAACATCACTTCCGCCCCTTTTCCTGCTCATGAAAATCACACATTGCATGTTGTACCACCATACAGCGAGACTTTCAGAGGTGGTGGTCCAGATTGCTGTACACACTGGTACCTCTAATACCCAGTAGCACGTCCTCTTGCACTGATGCATGCCTGTATTCGTCATGGCATACTATCCACAAGTTAATCAAGTCACTGTTGGTCCAGATTCTCCCACTCCTCAACGGCGATTCGGCGCAGATACCTCAGAGTGGGTGGTGGGTCACGTCGTCCATAAACAGCCATTTTCAACCTATCTCAGGCATGTCCATTAGGGTTCAAGTCTGGAGAACATGCTGGCCAATCTTGTCGAGCGACGTCGTTATTCTGAAGGAAGTCATTCACAAGATGTGCACGATGGGGGCGCGAATTTTCGTCTGTGAAGACGAATGCCTCGCCAATATGCTGCTGATATGGTTACAGTATAGGTCGGAGGATGGCATTCACGTATCGTAGAGCCGTTTCGGCGCCTTTCTTGACCACCAGCGGCGTACATCAGCCTCACATAATGCCACCCCAAACCAGCAGGGGGCTCCGCCTAGCACTCGCTTGACGGTGTGTCTAAGGCGTTCAGCCTGACCGGGTTGCCTTCAAACACGTCTCCGACGATTCTCTGGTTGAAGGCATATGCGACACTCATCGGCGAAGTGAACGTGATGCCAATTCTGAGCGGTCAATTCGGCATGTTGTTGGGCCCATCTGTACCGCGCTGCACGGTGTCGTGGTTGCTAAGGCGAACCTCGCCATGCACATCGGGAGTGAATTTGCCCATCATACAGCCTATTGTGCACAGTTTGAGTCGTAACAGGACGTCCTACGGCTGCACGAAAAGCATTATTCAACATGGTAGCGTTGCTGTTAGGGTTCCTCCGAGCCATAATCCATATGTAGCGGTCATCCATTGCAGTAGTAGCCCCTCGGCGGCCTGACTCGAGGTATGTTATCGACAGTTGCTGTCTCTCTGTAGCTCCTCCATGTCGAACCACATCGCTTTGGTTCACTCCGAGACACCTGGACACTTCCCTTGAGGAGAGAGCTTCCTGGCACAAAGTAACAATGCGGGCGCGATCGAACCGCGGTATTGACCGTCTAGGCATGGCTGAACTACAGACAACACGAGCCGCGTATCTTCTTCCTGGTGGAATGAATGGAACTGATCGGCTCTCGGACCTCCTCCGTCTAAATGGCGCTGCTGGTGCGTGGGCGGGTTTAGTGACATCTCTGAACAGTCAAAGTGACTGTGTCTGTGACACAATATCCATAGTCAACGTCTATCTTTAGGAGTTCTGGGAACCAAGGTGATTCAAAACTTTTTTTGATAAGCGTATTTAATGTATTTCACATATCAAAAACGCGCTGTCTAAATTAATAGCACCATACAACAGAGACATACGTATTGAAATACAAGTGTAAAACATAAAGTTCACAGTTGGTTAGAGTAACTAAAATATCACACCATTCATAAT
Source organism: Schistocerca cancellata (assembly GCF_023864275.1). Lineage (NCBI taxonomy): Eukaryota > Metazoa > Arthropoda > Insecta > Orthoptera > Acrididae > Schistocerca > Schistocerca cancellata. The sequence goes on from NC_064626.1 coordinate 1,244,970,931, forward strand.
TGAACATCTCCGGGGGTTGGACCACACCGCGAGAAGTGTGCGCTGGAATATAAATGCAGATGATGGCCAAGCCTTCAGGTTACGCTGTTGTATTTGACTACAAACGGCATACGTGCAGTGTTCTCAACTGCAAGAATCAGTGGTGGTCAGAACTGCATTACGTCGTAGCTAAGTGAAAACGAAAGTTGGCAAATTGGTGATCGTAACGGTAACCAAGTGACCCGAAGTATTTGGCGTTCCAAGAGACACCGTTTCGAAGATTGATACTGCAAACAGGGGAAACAACTAAACCACAACGCGCAGGTGCGCTGAGTGATCGTGACAGATCGTCAGTGAAGGGGCTCATGGACGAAAAATAAGAGGACGACAGCTGTAAAAACACTGCAGAACTGAATGTCGCATTCGTGAACTCTGTCAGCACTACAACAATACGAATACGAAGGGAACTCCATATTCTGAGACCAATCATCAGTTATCTAACATAGAAAACGTGGTGTCAAAGCCCTAATATCTGGATTATGGGACAATAGAAGAAAGTAATTTCGTCGAATGAGTCTTTTTTTTTTTTTACACTGTTTCACATAAGTGATCGAGTTTACGTCCCAAGAGAGAGACGTGGAGGGAATTAAGTGATGATTCGGGCAGCCACTGCTTGCTATTCCATGGGTCCCGTGGTTATTCTGGAAGGTCGCATTATTGTCAAGGATCATGTGACCATTTTGGCTGATAGGGTCCATACCATAGTACACTGTTTGGTCCCCAGTTGTGAAACTGTGTTCCAAGACGACAGGCCTTTCCAGGACTCGTTTTGTGAGCACGAGGATGAACTGTCGTGACTTCACTGGCCACCAAAGTCACCAGATCTCAAAATTGTTGAACCTTTGTGGTCTACTTTGGAGACAAAGGAGCGTGGTCGCTATCCATTTCCATCATCGTTTCCTGAACGTGCCACTATTTTGCACGAAGACTCCCTTGAAAACCATGCAGGACCTGTTTTTATCCATTCCGAGGGGACTGGAAGCTGTTTTGTATGCCAACGTGTGTCCTAGACTGTATTTAGATATGTTAATGTGTTGTGTTTTTGGTGCTTCCGTATTTTTGTTGTTAATACTATCAGTTGCTCTTGGTGTCACCTACTTACCCCCGGTCGGCACTGTTGCGTAATGTGACGGATCGTCTGCCTGTCGGTGCCTTATTAACACTGTGTGCAATGTACTACGTTCCGCTTGTGAGGTACGTGAACACTTGTGAAGCGTCACATCACACCTGCCGCATCCGGTAAGTTCTACTCTGCAGCAAAAATCCTGTGTTATTTTATTAGAAAATGCAAATTTGATGACTGTTTATTGGTAGATAACAAGGTTAGGTTGGTTCGTTGATTTAGCGGAGGATCATCGGTCCCTTCGGATTAGGGAAGGAAGTCGGTCGTGCCCTTTCAAAGCAACCATCCCGGCATTGGCTTGAAGCGACTTACGGAAATCACAGATAACCTAAATCAGGATGGCTGGACGTGGGTTTGAACCGTCGTCCTCCCGAATGCGAGTCCTCTGTGCTAACCACTGCGCCACCTCGCTCGGTTATAACAAGGTTACGGAAACCGAACAATCAGTTTAATAAGCCACAGCCGCAAAATACTAACACGAATTCTTTACAGACGAATGGAAAAGCTAGTGGAAGCCGACCTCGGGGAAGATCAGTTTGGATTCCGTAGAAATACTGGAACACGTGAGGCAATACTGACCTTACGACTTACCTTAGAAGAAAGATTAAGGAAAGGCAAACCTACGTTTCTAGCGTTTGTAGACTTAGAGAAAGCTTTTGACAATGTTGACTGGAATACTCTCTTTCAAATTCTGAAGGTAGCAGGGGTAAAATACAGGGAGCGAAAAGCTATTTAAAATTTGTATAGAAACCAGATGGCAGTTATAAGAGTCGAGGGACATGAAAGGGAAGCAGTGGTTGGGAAGGGAGTAAGACAGGGTTGTAGCCTCTCCCCGATGTTATTCAATCTGTATATTGAGCAAGCAGTAAAGGAAACAAAAGATAAATTCGGAGTAGGTATTAAAATCCATGGAGAAGAAATAAAAACTTTGAGGTTCGCCGACGAAATTGTAATTCTGTCGGAGACAGCAAAGGACTTGGAAGAGCAGTTGAACGGAATGGATGGTGTCTTGAAGGGAGGATATAAGATGAACATCAACAAAAGCAAAACGAGGATAATGGAATGTAGTCGAATTAAGTCGGGTGATGCCGAGGGAATTAGATTAGGAAATGAGACACTTAAAGTAGTAAAGGAATTTTGCTATTTGGGGAGCAAAATAACTGATGATGGTCGAAGTAGAGAGGATATAAAATGTAGACTGGCAATGGCAAGGAAAACGTTTCTGAAGAAGAGAAATTTGTTAACTTCGAGTATAGATTTAAGTGTCAGGAAGTCATTTCTGAAAGTATTTGTATGGAGTGTAGCTATGTATGGAAGTGAAACATGGACGATAAATTGTTAGGAAAAGAAGAGAATAGAAGTTTTCGAAATGTGGTACTACAGAATAATACTGAAGATTAAATGGGTAGATCGCATAACTAATGAGGAGGTAATAGAATTGGGGAGAAGAGGAGTTTGTCGCACAACTTGACTAGAAGAAGGGATCGGTTGGTAGGACATATTCTGAGGCATCAAGGGATCACCAATTTAGTATTGGAGGGCAGCGTGGAGGGTAAAAATCGTAGGGGGAGACCAAGAGATGAATACACTAAGCAGATTCAGAAGGATGTAGGTTGCAGTAGGTACTGGGAGATGAAGAAGCTTGCACAGGATAGAGTAGCATGGAGAGCTGCATCAAACCAGTCTCAGGACTGAAGACCACAACAACAACAACAACAACGGAAACTTGATTGTCATTACTTTATGAACTGCTCAGGACTACTCTTTAAGGTTAAGAGAAATTGTAAATATACATACAATCTATCTTTAGCACATTAAAAGATAATTAAGGTGATGAAGTTCACCACTTCACTCCGAACCGAGATGGATAGAAATATGTGGTAAACTAATTGCTGCGAATAAATTCCATGTTTCCCGGATGAGGTTCCCGTTCCAGTCGTTTCCTATAAAAAAAATAATAATAAAAAATAAAAAAAACGAGATTTTGTAGGATTCCACTAAAATTGTTATATAACTGGTGGTTAATTTTTTTCTGAATTGTTAACTCTTTCTCATTTGAACAAGCATCATGAACTATGATTAACGGCTACATTTCTCTTGTTGATAGGTTTAATTTTCCTTCTTTTACCAAAACACATGTCTGCAGCTCATGGTCTAGTGGATAGCGTTGCTGCCTCTGGATCAGGGGGTCCGGGTTCGATTGCCAGCCGGATCGCGATTTTCTCCTCCTGGGGACTGGGTGTTTGTGTACTGTCTTGCTCATTTCATCATCGATCTGGAAAATGGACGGACTGGAAAGTGGAAAGGTTCAAATGGTTCAAATGGCTCTGAGCACTATGGGACTTAAAATCGGAGGTCATCGGTCCCCTAGGATTTAGAACTACTTAAACCTAACTAACCTAAGGACATCACACACATCCATGCCCGAGGCGGGGTTCGAACCTGCGAGCGTAGCGGTCGCTCGGTTCCAGACTGCAGCGCCTAGAACCGCACGGCCACTCCGGTCGGCGAAAGTGGAAAGATTGGGAATTTGTCCAGACAATGATAAGCACCCCATTGAGCACCCCACAAACCAAAATCATCATCATCATTTGCCACAAACTCACTTTCCAGTAGTTACTCAGAGAGAATCTTGAAACACTGTGTCTTCTTAAACAACCAACAGGTGACCAGAGAGATCTATGCGTAATGGGAAACCTCTGTGTGTCGGTTTGCAGTAATATAAGAGAAGAAATTCCATGTTTGTTTTCATACTAGCATATTCACTTCTCATTAAATGTCGATAACATTTTAAAAATTACATTACTGGATCAAAGGCAATTAAATAAAAATTATAGCTTCTGAAGTGTTGGCAGAAGAGCCAACACCTTGTAGCTAGAGGAGGCCGAAAGGCACGCGTTAAAGCTCACGCAGACGGGCGTGAGGTCTGGAACAGGTCAGAGAAATAAGACTAGCAAAACAAGAGTAACTGGTAGAATACTTAACTTTAATCCATAATTGAACATCTCTCGTACTGTACAACTGGCTTCACAATAATAATTATCAAATGCTATGGCGCCTTGCTAGGTCGTAGCAATTGACGTAGCTGAAGGCTATGCTAACTATCGTCTCGGCAAATGAGAGCGTAGTAGTCAGTGAACCATTGCTATTAACGTCGGCTGTACAACTGGGGCGAGTGCTAGTACGTGTCTCTAGACCTGCCGTGTGGCGGCGCTCGGTCTGCAATCACTGACAGTGGCGACACGCGGGTCCGTCGTATACTAGCGGACCGCGGCCGATTTAAAAGCTACCACCTAGCAAGTGTGGTGTCTGGCGGTGACACCACAGCTTCCTCTATAACGACGTCGATAAGAAAACTCCGTGTGTTATCCATTTGGCAAAATACTGTCCTGTTTGTGAGCTATCTTTTTTCAAAGAGTCGTTTCGATTCTTCGAAAGGGGCCAGGAGATATGAGGTCTGTTACGAGTATTTCGTTCGCACGCTCGTTCGATCTGATGCGAACGTACGACATAAAATGCATCTTCTAGAGATTGGGGTTAGATAAGAGACCTGCTCCGAAGTGTAAAGAAAAATTCGATATCCTAGATAAATTTCATACGCAACAACAAAGCGTCCCCTGTTTTTTACTGCAAACTCTTCAAATTTCGCACAATGTCTTGCGTAAATTTGAATAGCATAATAACTATGACCATTAGCGAAATATGGGCGTTTCACCACGAAGTTGACATATAAAGCTAAACGCACCGTAGAAATCAATTTTTGTAATGAATATTTTCTGTATAATTGTGTGAGAAGGACAGCAGAGCTCATGGACTGCACGTAACGTTCTACTCGTAATGGCGCTGCTGCACTTTGACTATCAGGCTGAGCAACGTTCTCTGTGTGGATCCGTTGAAACGTCCCCTTAGAACAATTTATACACGGCTGTGCTTAAACTGACACACAATGTTTTTAGCGCAACGCAATCTGACTATCAAAGATCCCTGAAAAAGAATGGCCCTGAGTAACATTAAACTATACCTTTCACAAATAACTTACCTCACAAAAATCTTCATTACTCGAACTACTGCAATACAGCGAGCGCCACTACTGCCAGCTAAATAAAAGATTCAAACTACGGAAGTCACTAACTACTGATAGGGATAGTTAGCAAATGAAAGATATTAATAGAGAACAAACAATGTATTTACCCTAATAATCATAATATATATAGCAGTTCAATTTCAAAACTTCCGCCATCTCTCTCCCCACATCCACCACTGCTGGCGGCTCACCTCCAACTGCGCAACGCTACGCGCTGTTCACATCCAGCTGCCGCTGCCCAACACTACAATGGCAGACAACAATGCAAACTAGCCACAGGCTGCACACAGCACAGCCAGTGATTTTCATACAGAGCGCTACGTAACGTTGCCAATAAGAAAACATAAACAGCCTACTTACATAAAGAAAACATAAACAGCCTACTTACACCGTAGGCGCGTTTAACTGAGGCGGTCAGCGCGGCGAGTCGGCTTCCCTTCTGTTCTTACACTTGTAACCTCCACACGGAAATATTAATTAAATGAATTTTAAAATATTGTAACCTCTGAACAAAATTGGTTCCCATTTATAGTCTCCGTGCAGAAATGCATTCACATTTAATGTAACCACAAAATTCAATTCCTAAACCCGGAAATAATAAAAAAATTCAGTAACCTGGTAAATTTTATGACGATAGCAACGCTGCGCCACGGCCCTGTACTCTGAATAAAAAAGCAAAAATTCTTACCTCACTAAAAACTGCGAATATATCTGCTCTTACCTAAAAAAATTTCGGCTCAGCTCCGTGCAATACTGGCCTATGCTTTGTGATTCATGAAAGGAAAGATAATCCATTGAATAAAATCTTTAAATTGAAATGAATGCCTTTTTTTAAAAAATTACTTTACATTATAAAAATTATTATTGGGGCATTTTCTGAAAGAAATTGGATGACAGTTAACATACATTACTAGATATGCGCAACGCTGCTTCTTTACCTTCTACAGTAACACCCATCCCCCAGAGTCCCAACCAGAGCAGACTGCCGACTCGCGCCGACACGTGCAGAGTACTGCCGACTCACGCAGACTACTGTCGACTACTGCCGACTAGCGACAACTAACTACATACTGCTCTCTGGTCAGAGACTCTCCTAAGTCTTGCCTGTTGCAGGCAGCACATACATCGCATACCTCTTACACACTTACGTGGCAGTTTAAAGCTGACAGGCATAATTGTTGCGCACATGTTACCGTTGGGCCGCTTCGGTCCTTATTTGCCTCCAGTATTTTACTGGGTTGGAATTACCAGGTGACAGGTTAAACAGGAAAAACATCATCTGTCAGTGTGGTTATACGAGAAAATCCCACCACATCATAGTTAACTGTGTCATCTGCAATCGAATTAGAAAACCCACGTAGACTAACCAACAACTCTACCTGCTTTTAAGAACTCACGAGTGGTGGAAAGCAATTAACAACTTTCCCGAATGAGATTTTCACTCTGCAGCGGAATGTGCGCTGATATGAAACTTCCTGGCAGATTAAAACTTTGTGCCCGACCGAGACTCGAACTCGGGACCTTTGCCTTTTGCGGGCAAGTGCTCTACCATCTCAGCTACCTAAGCACGACTCACGTCCCCTCCTCACAGCTTTACTTCTGCCAGTATCTCGTCTCCTACCTTTCAAGCTTTACAGAAACTCTCCTGCGAACCTTGCAGAACTTCTGCCAGGAAGTTTCACATCAGCGCACACTCCACTGCTGAGTGAAAATCTCATTCTGGAAACATCCCCCAGGCTGCGGCTAAGCCATGTCTCCATTATTTCCTGTCTTTCAGGAGTGCTAGTTCTGCAAGGTCCGCAGGAGAGCTTCTGTAAAGTTTGGAAGGTAGCAGACGAGATACTGGCTGAAGTAAGGCTGTGAAGACGGGGCGTGAATCGTGCTTGGGTAGCTCAGTTGGTAGAGCACTTTCCCCGCGAAAGGCAAAGGTCCCGCGTTCGAGTCTCGGTCCGGCACACAGTTTTAATGTGCTAGGAAGTTTCAATTAACAAACTTGCTAACACATTTTCCTGGTTTGAAAAAGAAAATTTGCCAGGGTAAGGCAATTGGTATACAATGCATCCCACATCACACAGAATTACCATAGAAGCATGAATGTGACTAATGAGGTGCTGGCGGGTGCATCTAGTATTGTAGGAAAAGTGAAGGCGAAAATAGCACTGCTTGTGCAACCGAGATCACAGCGCCACACGAGGAAGAACGTGCAGTGCCGCATCAGCCCCCACGCCAGCACAGCATCCTGTTCACCGCGGCGACGGTGACAAGGAAATTCGCATCCGAGAGAGGACGTAACACACGTAGTACAGTACAGTTCCGTAAACGGTTCCGACACTTTTCCGAGAGTATTTTCAGACACATAAACAAGTGATTTTTATGACAGAAGTAGAAAACTAAAGATCTGTTAGGTCATTTAAGATCATATCCACAATTATATATTTCCACGTGGTGATAGTAATCCGGCCGCGATGGCCGGGCGGTTCTAAGCGCTTCAGTCCGGAACCGCGCGACTGCTACGGTCGCAGGTTCGAATCCTGCCTCGGGCATGGATGTGTGTGATATCCTTAGGTTAGTTAGGTTTAAGTAGTTCTAAGTTCTAGGAGACTGATGACCTCCGATGTTAAGTCCCATAGTGTTCAGAACTATTTGAACCAAGGTGATAGTATGCACTCTGTTTTTCTTTGCCCTCAGCCCTACTATTTAGAAACTGGTGTAAAGTGGCTCTTACTACTAAAACTTATCTGTCAAGCATTATTTCTTCTTTTTAATTTTGCATTTTCTGTACTTTTAGCCACTACATTTGAATATACACTGATAAGGCAAAACGTTATGATAATTGCCCACCGTGGCGTTGGATGCCTCCAGGTGGCCTTGTGGGAACATAACGCGGTAACAAAAGTATACAAGTGGAGCAGACACGGACGGGGGATCACCCTAGCGAAGATATGGGCTGCAAATGGGGAAATCCATTGACATAAGCGACTTTGACGAAGGACAGATTATTATTACTGAGAGTATCTTGTACACTCCTGGAAATGGAAAAAAGAACACATTGACACCGGTGTGTCAGACCCACCATACTTGCTCCGGACACTGCGAGAGGGCTGTACAAGCAATGATCACACGCACGGCACAGCGGACACACCAGGAACCGCGGTGTTGGCCGTCGAATGGCGCTAGCTGCGCAGCATTTGTGCACCGCCGCCGTCAGTGTCAACCAGTTTGCCGTGGCATACGGAGCTCCATCGCAGTCTTTAACACTGGTAGCATGCCGCGACAGCGTGGACGTGAACCGCATGTGCAGTTGACGGACTTTGAGCGAGGGCGTATAGTGGGCATGCGGGAGGCCGGGTGGACGTACCGCCGAATTGCTCAACACGTGGGGCGTGAGGTCTTCACAGTACATCGATGTTGTCGCCAGTGGTCGGCGGAAGGTGCACGTGCCCGTCGACCTGGGACCGGACCGCAGCGACGCACGGATGCACGCCAAGACCGTAGGATCCTACGCAGTGCCGTAGGGGACCGCACCGCCACTTCCCAGCAAATTAGGGACACTGTGGCTCCTGGGGTATCGGCGAGGACCATTCGCAACCGTCTCCATGAAGCTGGGCTACGGTCCCGCACACCGTTAGGCCGTCTTCCGCTCACGCCCCAACATCGTGCAGCCCGCCTCCAGTGGTTTCGCGACAGGCGTGAATGGAGGGACGAATGGAGACGTGTCGTCTTCAGCGATGAGAGTCGCTTCTGCCTTGGTGCCAATGATGGTCGTATGCGTGTTTGGCGCCGTGCAGGTGAGCGCCACAATCAGGACTGCATACGACCGAGGCACACAGGGCCAACACCCAGCATCATGGTGTGGGGAGCGATCTCCTACACTCGCCGTACACCACTGGCGATCGTCGAGGGGACACTGAATAGTGCACGGTACATCCAAACCGTCATCGAACCCATCGTTCTACCATTCCTAGACCGGCAAGGGAACTTGCTGTTCCAACAGGACAATGCACGTCCGCATGTATCCCGTGCTACCCAACGTGCTCTAGAAGGTGTAAGTCAACTACCCTGGCCAGCAAGATCTCCGGATCTGTCCACCATTGAGCATGTTTGGGACTGGATGAAGCGTCGTCTCACGCGGTCTGCACGTCCAGCACGAACGCTGGTCCAACTGAGGCGCCAGGTGGAAATGGCATGGCAAGCCGTTCCACAGGACTACATCCAGCATCTCTACGATCGTCTCCATGGGAGAATAGCAGCCTGCATTGCTGCGAAAGGTGGATATACACTGTACTAGTGCCGACATTGTGCATGCTCTGTTGCCTGTGTCTATGTGCCTGTGGTTCTGTCAGTGTGATCATGTGATGTATCTGACCCCAGGAATGTGTCAATAAAGTTTCCCATTCCTGGGACAATGAATTCACGGTGTTCTTATTTCTATTTCCAGGAGTGTAAATGGCCAAACTGGTTGAATATTCACATCCTACTCTCGTGGGCATTTACGGAAGGAGGTAGAGGGAAAGGGATACTACCACTAGCCGTTAAAACCCTCCATCTCTACACCCTACATCTCCTTTCCCAAGGTGGCTTCCATCAGCTCCCCCTCCCGGATGATGCCCTCTCTCCCTCCATTTATCTTTCCTATCAACTCTGATCCTCAACCCCCCCTCCTTTCCTCCGTCCTTTCCCTGGGCTCCCTCTTCCTCCCCCCTTCCATCCTGTGTTTTCTCCCCGCCTATCATCTCCTTTCTCTCCCCCTCCCCCCCGAGTCCTTTGGTACTCCCCTCCCCTGCCTTCCCCAATCCCTGGCCCGTCTGCTCAGCACCCCCCACCCCTCTTATGGATCCTCCTCTTCCATTGGCTCATTTCCCCCCTCCCCCTTCACTTTTCCTCTCCTTCCCACCCCTTTTTTCCCGTCATCTGACCAGTTTCCCCCACCTGTTCTCAGGTGTGGTATGTCGTATTTGTGCCAACTTTTAGTGCAGTGTTTAAGTGAGTGTTCGGTGTTGTGCGTCCTTCCACGGTGTTGCGAACAGAAATCATGCTGTCGCTGGGTGTGCTTTTTATATCTCTTGCGAACAGCACCCAGACTGTCGCCGTGTTTTTTTAATTGTCTGTCTATTGTTTTTCTGCTTCCTGTGTGTTTTATTAGCTTCATCGACCCTGTGTTTTATGTTTTACGCTCCAGAATTTTCTGCCATTTTTACCTTTAAGTCACCGATTTTATCGCCAACTGTTATTATTTTTTATTATCTTCATCTTTTTAAAAAATTCTGTAGGCTGAAGAGCGGCGTACTAAGTTGCTGCCAGCCCGCCCCCTTTACGGGGAATCGAAACCCAATAAAGGAAAAAAAAAATAGCCGTTAAATGGTTGGAAGTCTAATATTCATCACAGAACGTGGGCTTTGGAGGCTTGTCTGTTCTGTAAAGTAGCATAGGTGGTGACCTCTGGCACCTCTGCCGAAAGAACACAACGCTGGTGCACGCACAAGTGTTTTGGAGCACACTGTTCATCGTACATTGTTGAACGCAGTTGTGGGGAAGGCGGATAGTCGTCTTCGGTTCATTGGTAGAATTTTGGGAAGATGTAGTTAATCTGTAAAGGAGACCGCTTATAAAACACTAATACAACCTATTCTTGGGTATTGCTCGAGCGTCTGGGATCCCTATCAAAAATGGTTCAAATGGCTCTGAGCACTATGGGACCTAACATCTATGGTCATCAGTCCTCTAGAACTTAGAACTACTTAAACCTAACTAACCTAAGGACAGCACACAACACCCAGTCATCACGAGGCAGAGAAAATCCCTGACCCCGCCGGGAATCGAAGCCGGGAACCCGGGTGCGGGAAGCGAGAACGCTACCGCACGACCACGAGCAGCATGTTGCAGCGATATGCCGATCGTACGAAGATTTCAGAGAGAAGTTTCTCTCACGATATTGGTCCAGCGAAGCACAGAACAGAGTGAAGTACGAATTATTACAGAACCCATATTTTGAAAATTCAGGAGAGAAGAGTCCCGGAAAATTTTCGAATTAATGGCAAAGAAAAATCAATGCTTAGATTTACCATACAGTGACGGAGAGTTGATTAAATTATGCGCGATGAAGTTACCATGGAAATACCAGCAATCATTAGTAGGTCGCGGAGCCAATGACGTCGAAGCATTTAAAGGTATTCTAAGGGAACTACAGTTCATACTTTCGGAAGATGACGCAAGAAAAAGACGAAGCGCACGTGAAAACGAAAACAAAAAGCAGTGGAATCCGCAAGACACAGTACGAAGAAACAATAATTACGAACCACGTGATAACTTCGCACCAAGAAACGACAATAGATTTCAACAAAAACCGGTTATGGATTTAGAAGAGAATATGGCAATAACTATAGTTCACCCAGGAACGGCAACAACTATTACAGAGGGAATAACGACAACCGGAAAGGGTATTGGAGTGCCAATAGATCGACAAATCATCAACAAAGAAACCTGTGGTGTCACCGCCAGACACCACACTTGCTAGGTGGTAGCCTTTAAATCGGCCGCGGTCCGTTAGTATACGTCGGACCCGCGTGTCGCCACTATAAGTGATTGCAGACCGAGCGCCGCCACACGGCAGGTCTAGAGAGACTTCCTAGCACTCGCCCCAGTTGTACAGCCGACTTTGCTAGCGATGGTTCACTGACAAATTACGCTCTCATTTGCCGAGATGATAGTTAGCATAGCCTTCAGCTACGTCATTTGCTACGACCTAGCAAGACGCCATTACCAGTTACTATTGATGCTGTAAAACATGTACCGTCAAGAGCGATGTTCACCAATTATGGATTAAAGTTAAGTATTCCAGCAGCTACGTACTTTTTTTACTAGTCTCAATTCCTTTAACTGTTCCAGACCTCACGCCAGCTTGCGTGAGCTAAAACGCGTGCCTTTCGGCTTCCTGTCATAGTGGGTTGGCTATCTTGCCAATCCACAACAAAACCAATATCAACAAGCAGAGCAAGAAAAGAGAATACAGATAGAAGAGGTGGAGGTAAGACCACCAAACCCCGATAAACGTTCGAATTGACAACTAAGCGCCCATGCCAAAGAGAATGACGCACCAACCCAGGACAATTGCAGCACCTTGAACAGAGAAGTAAATACCTTATCACGAGAAGAGAAGATGGAAGAAACAAATCCGCAGGGATCAGATGAAAACGAAGACAGGAAAAAAACAATATCGTGTTGGGACGAAATTAATTGGGAGAATACTGACGAGGAAGATGAATTACCAGAGGCATGCACAACGAATGTAGGAGGAAAGGACGAAGTAATGAGTATTGCAGAGCTATTTGACATGGAAACCAGGGAAAGCGAATTCAATGAGGATAATGCGCAGTCGACAGAAGTTGAAAATAAGTTACTAGTGGGCACACAACCCAACGTATATAATGAAGGAAGTTATAAAGCGATAATTAGAGCATTTAGATGCGATTATGTGGAAGTAGAAACGAAGAAGGAGAAGATAGACGAGGATGAGGAAAAAGTAGAGGATGTTGAAGAAAGCGTAAATGAAGGAAGAAATAGAGAAGAGGAAATAAAAGAGAGAGAGATAGCAGTCGAAGCTTATCCTATTGAAAGTTCGAATTAACAAGGGAAATTCCCGAAAAGACTCATGTATGATTCAGTGGAGGATTCGTTGATGCAAGAAAAAGAAGAACAGAACCAACCCTTTCAAATTCAACCAATTGTGAAGGTCATGGTAAAGCGTATCCCAGTTAATATTGTAATTGATAGCGGAAGTGAACTGACTGCGATCTCAGAAAATTTATTCATGCAGTGTAATGCCAATGAGGAATTACCAGTTCTAAAAACACGTAAGTTTAAAGTAAGAGGTCCTATTAGAAACAATGCTGCGGAAGTTACGAGACAAACAAGGTTAACTCTTTCGTGTCAAGGTCAAAAGATAGAAGCCAACTTCGTGATTATACCTAAACTAACTGCAGATTTGATTATAGGTGCAGATTTTTTAAATGAGAGACGAGCGATAATAGATATGAGGAAAGGTAGCGTAACATTCGGGAATGTCACACTTCTCTTTAAGCAAAAGCTAAAATTAGAAGAAATACCAGTTCTAAACAAAAAATTAAGAATGATGCGAGATAAAGAGGATGAAGAATTAGAATGGTATGCACAAAAGAGGGAATCGCCTCAACTCATGTTAGAAGTCCATAAAGAAATCGACGAAAAATTGCAAGAAGTTCAAGGTATTGCGGAACACAGTAAAAGAGAATTAGAGGGTATTTTACGAGATAAAGCAGAGGTATTTTTACCTAACACTGGCAGTATTAAACGCTTTCAGTACAAGTTTGAAATAAAACCGCACAAACCATTTAAAGTGCCACCCTATACAATCCCATTAAGCTACAGGAATAAAGTATTCCAGGAGATATCTAAAATGTTAGATGACGATATTATTGAACCAGTTACCTCCACATATAACAGCCCGCTCCATATTGTACAAAAACGAGATGAGAGCATCAGGTTAGTGCTTGATTCCAGACAGATCAACACAATCATAATCACTGAGACAGATCGCCCAGAAAAATTAGAGGAATTGATACAAAACTTCCATGGTGCTAAGATATTTTCATCAATTGATTTACGGAGTAGTTTCTGGGAAATAGAATTGGGCCCAGAATGTAGAAAATTTACAGCATTTATCGTATTCGGTAGATGTTACCAGTTTAAACGATTGCCATTTGATTTAAACATATCATCAGCAGCGTTTATGAGGGGATTTAATACTATACTCAGTCATCAAATTTTACAAAAAATTACTTGTTATGTTGATGATGTGATTATAGCAAAACACTCTTGGGAATTTCACAACGACACATTAAATCAGTTTCTACAGATCATGAAAGAGCATGGTGTCACAGTAAATATAACAAAATCCAAATTTGGGAGGCGAGAGGTCAAATTTCTAGGACACATAATTTCAGAGAAAGGGGTAATGACCAACCCACAAAAACTAATGGCAATCAAAAATTCTGTACTCCATATAATAAGAAAACTCTCAGAGGATTTCTAGGTCTCACCGGATTCTTTAAAAAATTTATTTGGATCGACTCTCTCGGAACACCACGCCTATGGGCAGTGACTGGAAAAAACACGCCATGGGTATGGGATCAACAAGCCAATGAAGAATTTTTAAAAGTGAAAAACGCTCTAACAACAGCACCGATTTTAGCACATCCTGAGCTAACACAAAATTTTTGTATGGCCACTGATAGCACGAAAACAGGTTTAGGAGTTGTTTTATTCCAAGAATACGAACAGGCAGGGCTAAGATCATACAGAACAATTGCATTTGCCAGTCGGGTACTCACAAAAAGCGAGAAAAACTATTCAGTCACGGAGCTGGAAGCATTGGCCATTGTATGGGGCTTCCAACGTTTTCGATACTTCCTATTCGGAAGAAAAACAAAAGTATACGCTGACCACAAAGCATTAGAATTTCTGTTATCCACCAAACTAACTCATGGGAGGTTAGCCAGATGGATATTAATACTACAAGAATTTGACTTCACTATTACACACATACCAGGACCAGCGAATGTATTAGCAGATGCTTTATCACGATGTCCACAGGATGCATCCAGTAACATAGGTTTGGAAGTCGCAGAAGACCAGTTTAAAATATGTTGTGTCTAGACAAGACAGCATAGACACAATGAGAGGAAGCCGAAAGGCACGCGCTTAAACTCACGCAGGCTGGCGTGAGGTCTGAAACAGGATACGTAATGAATGCTATAAAGAAAAGTACGTAGCTTCTGGAATACTTAACTTTAATCCACATTTGTAGAACATGGCTCTTGATGATACATTAATAGAATCTCAATATCTATACTGGTAATGGCGCCTTGCTAGGTCGTAGCAAATGTAGCTGAAGGCTGTGCTAACTGTCGTCTCGGCAAATGAGAGCGTAATTCTCAGTGAACCATGGCTAGCAACGTCGGCTGTACAACTGGGGCGAGTACGTCTCTCTAGACCTGCCGTGTGGCGGCGCTCGGTCTGCCATCACTGACAGTGGCGACACGCGGGTCCGTCGTATACTAGCGGACCGCGGCCGATTTAAAAGCTACCACCTAGCAAGTGTGGTGTCTGGCGGTGACACCACACAATATACTATATGAAACAAGTACCTTTCGAAAACTACGTTACGACAGCGTCGAAAAACATAAGCAAAGAACAGGACAAGGATCCCGAAATACTAGGAATCAAACACAAGTGGAGAACTAAGGATTTTCCAGACATTCGACAGCACTATCTCGTAAAAAACAATGTTTTATTTTTTAGACGTAATGTTGCAATGAATTAATGGTTAATTTATATCCCAAATGAACTAATTAATAAGTACATATGGTATACACATTTAAGTAATGGCCACTTTGGACCAAAGAAATGCTTTTTAAAAATAAAACAAACAAGCCATTTTCCTAATGTGGAAAGACGAATTAGAACAGTATTAGTCAAATGCAAAAATGTATGAGGGCTAAGCACATCACTTTCCAAACCAAACTACCTATGTTTCCAATAATACCTAAAAAATTAAAACAAATAGCTGCAACAGATTTGATGGGGCCCCTCCCACGCACAAAAAAATGGATATATTTTCATATTTGTCGTTTTGGAACTTACTTATAAATATGTTACCTTGACACCATTAAAACGGGCAACAGGTCTTCCTATAAGTAATGCATTTAGACAAGATTTTCTCAGACAAGTAGGTCGAGTGGAACGAACAATTTCGGATAATGGCCCACAATGCAAATCAGTGCAATGGCAGAACACGTTAAAACAACACAAAATAAAACCCATCTACATATCTAAGTACAAACCTAGCGTAAATCCAGCAGAACGGTCTATGAAGGACTTTATGCCGATTATATGCAGGCAAAAGACACAACACTTGGGACATATACCTTAAAGATTTTCAAGAAGTAATAAAAGAAATGCCACATAGCACTACACTACTACCTCCAGTTACTGTACTTAAAAATATTGAACCCCCAAACATAACCAGAAAAAATGTTAGATTTCCTATTGTACCATGTAGACAGCACAAACAAGTCATAGCAACAGCACTCTCCAACATCAGAAAGGCAGCCATTAAAAGAAAAGAAAGAGGAGATAGAACAGCAATTAAAAGAACATTCTCAGTAGGCCAGAAAGTATTCATAAAAACACACCATCTCTCCAGCAAACAGAAACACAAAATACATAAGTTTTATGCTGCATACAAAGGACCTGTTATAATTAGCTGAATTGCTCATGATAATGCTCTGGAACTAATGAACCCAAAAACAGGCAAAACCTTAGTACTTCACCATGTGAGCCATATCAAAAAGTTTGAAAATTAATTTTATTACTGGTAAATAATCAGCACAATATTTCAATATTATGTTGCAGGTAAGATCGTCAGGAGAAAGAAGAATGAAGAGACAGGAAGGTGGGGAAAAGAAAGTAGTTTCAGTAAAAACAAAAACAAAAATAATACCAATAGTACCATAGATTAAGGTGAAGAGATAAAGTGTAGATAGTCTAACAGAATGAAATACTAAAATGCTATACACCACGACACTGCACAAAATAAAAAACGAATTTGAGGATTTTTGTAGAAGTTAAGACACAAAATATCTTAGAATTGTAACATGGAAAGGGTGCCGAAATTTGTAAAGCTTTTTAAGAAGCTGTAAAACAATGTTGGTACCAGACATATGTTAGATGATTATAAGTAAAACTTTTTGTAAGAACCATTGTAAAAACTCCAGCAAAGACCAGATGCAACGACCCACAAGTTGTAATGTGAAAAGTATCAAGAAAGAAAAGAACGTAATTAGCAAGACACGATTCCTAAAAGGCAGAAGCATCGAGAGAAGGGAAAGGACAGCGAGACCAACAGAGGGCTCTTGTAGCAGAAGTGGGCAGTAAATCTGCTGAACCACAGGGTGGCAGAACCCTGCTGGGACAGAGGGTCTTGGAATGCCCCGACTCAGCGGAGCGAGCAAAAAACGTCCCGACGAGAAGCCCGCCTGGGCAAGCCACCACTGGCAAAAAAATATGTATGAAAGTCACACTACTGCTATTAAACAGCACGCTGATGCACGAAACTGAAGAAAACTTCCACAAAGTAAAAATGACACGCCCAAACAATTTATCAAACTGTTACTAAGAGGAGAACTTCAAAGCGACTAGTTATCAATAAATAATTCCATATCCTGCCCAGAGAAGAACCAAGAAGCAAGTAAGAAGCAGAGAAAAAGTAGAAAGAACAGAAGTTGAAGGTTCACAAGATTGAGACCAAGAAAGAAGATGGGTGAAGAATAGACGACATACCTTCCCAAATCCCTATCCTATTGTAAACTAGTCGTCTGCAAAGTATTACACCAAAAAACGACCGCTTTCAGCGACACATAATGATTACTTTCATGCATACAAAGCCAGTAAACCACGAGATTCTGCACTCACAGCTCCATTACATTATGGGACCTCCACAACAGCAACACACACTTGCAAAGCCAACAAGGAATGACAAACGAAGCTGTACATCAAATACTTGCCCACATCCATCTCGCTCAAGTCCATCACCTTTGTGCAAAAACGTTCCCCAACCTCATTCTTAAACATTCATAGGATTGTGTGAATGTATGAAAACAAATTATGTGATGTAGGAATTGTGCAAAAAGAAATGTGTGAAAAACTAAATAAGTTAAGCACACCAGACAGCTAATAAACTACAAAATAACAGTCATTGACTCTGGACTTAAGTAAAAAATAGACTATCGATAAAAATAAGTCATTAGTTCTGAAATGGACCATATATAAAGAACAAAAGTAAGGCATAATAAACACTAAAACTATATACCACTTATTTTCTTCTCATAAAAATAAAAGAATAACTATATTTTACTTATTTTCTCCTTATAAAAAAAAGAATAAAAAATTATCTTGTTGGATGTTTTCCCTTTTTTTAAAACATTTGTACACTTTTGTTACAATAATATCTCAATACTTGTGTATGTATATTTCTTGGTCAAAGCAATTCTTGGAAATAATTCTTATTTGTTAGTGTAACAATGTTGAAATGAGTGTCTAGAAACAAAAACATTTTACTTGTACATGATATTTAGAAAATGTGTTAGGAATAGATTGTACTTAATTACTACACTTATAAAAAAAATATTTCTAAGAAAATCGATGTGAAAGACTCCATTGTTAGGAGTACCATTTGTTAGGATAATATCTCAATACTTGTGTATGTATATTTCTTGGTCAAAGCAATTCTTGGAAATAATTCTTATTTGTTAGTGTAATGATGTTGAAATGAGTGTCTAGAAACAAAAACATTTTACTTGTACATGATATTTAGAAAATGTGTTAGGAATAGATTTTACTTAATTACTACACTTATAAAAAATTATTTCTAAGAAAATCGATGTGAAAGACTCCTCACTTTCGATAACAAACTTCTTGAAAAACGAACTTCACACTTAAATAAGGAAAGAAAATAATTAAAAATAAATAATAATAATAATAGCCTAAAAATATTCTTCTCTTGTCAATAAAAACATATTTTTGAGAATAATGTGGAAGAATATAAAAATATAAATTAGTAATACAAACTAGCTTAGAACCAGAATAACGTGCTGAACAGTAGGCAACAAAATTTAGATAAAGGAATAATTTTTGACTGACTTAGACAACGATTCAATCTTTGCCTAACTTCAGTGCAAAAATTAAGTTCGAAGGGTGGTGATATGTAAGATGTCAGGCAAATCCAACACCTTTCATAGAAACCCTGACATGGGGACGGACACCCACGTCGCCAGCTAACCACCAGGACCACCTCCAGCTCATGTTCAAAGGTAGAGCCCTCCAGAAGAACAGATAAGCAAATCCAGTAGTATGTCACATAGCTCCAAATAAATCGTGACATTAAATTAACCAAAGTAATATGAGTAACAAGTAAGCAAATGGAATACCACAGACTAACACAAGAATGACTAAATGCATGTCATACCTTCCCACCGTGAGACAGATGCAGTTACGAGGGGAGAAACGAGAACAGAAGCCGACAGCAGAACCGTGTTAAGCTAGAAGGCCCTATGATAAGCGACGGACACCCACGTTGCCAGCTAACCGACAGGACCACCCCCAGCCCATGTTAAAAGCTAGAGCCCTCCAGAAGAACAGTATAGATCTTACGATAATACTAAAAGGCCCACACCAGCTGCAAGTTTCAGCGTGAGACTTTTTCGCGTCTCTGTTACGTTGCAAACGTTAAAAACATTGCCCCACAACGAAAAGTAACCGACAGGATCACTCTCCAGCCCATGTTAAAAGATACAGCCCTCCAGAAGAACAGTATAGGTCTTACGATAACACTAAAAGGGCCACACCAGCTGCAAGTTTTAGTGTGAGACTTTTTCGCGTCTCTGTTACGTTGCAAACCTTAAAAACATTGCCCCACCACGAATAGTATAACGTTTCTCATTGGATAGACAGAATTTTTGTAGGCAGAGCTTAAGTATAACATTGAGACCCTGATTGGTCGGATGAAAACACAGATAGATAGTTTTTTATAAACCAACTTCGGCAAATTTAGTAAGGAGGAGTTAGAAAGGAGTTGCTTCCGAGACGGCTTTCTGAATGGAGCTGCGGCGGCTGCCGCCCCCTGACGAACACTGACAAGGTAATGAACGCACGCGATGCCGCATTTTTGAGCGGATAAGGCTTCGCTCAGAACTGCACAAGTCTCATCTGTTACATCCCCTTTTTGCGTAATACTAGTGTCGATCGTCAATTAAAGCTCATGGTATTCACTTTTGCTACATAAGATAAAATCTGAAACGCGATGATTTCTCTGTTATATAATTATTGAGAAGCTTCATCAGCCACTGTAATTTACGACAAGTTAGATAAGTAATTAAAGATCATTGAGGGTCACTGTAGACCATTTTGATAGTTTTCTTTTTTGTGAAACTTAATTTAAACCTAGTTTATTGATGTGATATGGCATAGGTCATCCTTCGATCCACTGTAGAACTTGGAAACCCATTCAGGGAATATTCGTTCACATTTTTGTTGAACGCAGTTGGTTTTTATCATACTGTATTAAAACATTTCCTTTTATCAATAGTGCAATTTATAAACAATGTTTTGTGAGTAGATAAAATTTCCAATGGCAAACTTAACTGCTTTTTCGACGACATTTTACCAGCTAACTAAAAATAGGAAAGCCCTGAATCCCTTCCACTACATTTAGTTAGTATTAAGATTCTTTTACAGGGAGTGCAGTGGAGGTGACGCTGAAATCGTTAAGTATTTGGTTATATCATCGCTAGTCTCACTGAACTCTTCTGAACTCTACATGTCATGTGTGGTCTGGTGTCTCCTTACCAGCAACAGGTCCCAGGTTCAAACTAGTCAATTCCCTAAAACACACGCTCAGAGCGTCGTTGCGCGAAAGTGGTAGGGAGACACGACATAGAACAACAGAAACCACGATAGACCATCTGATAGACCGTAAGCGCCACTTTTTGGAGCAAGCGACAGTGCGGAACTGCATCTTTCGGAAGTCGAGAAATATGACATCAACCTGGGAGCCGGTGTCTAGACCTGTTGTATATCATGCACAAAGAGGGCCAGCTGTGTCTCGCATGACCGCAGTTTCCTAAAACCGTGCTCAATCACAGAAACTTCCTGTGTGTTCAAATGTGTGCGGGAGTCACTGCTCCGCCAGTGTCAGGCATGGGTGGCATCGGATAGTGCAGACTTCTAGCATCTGCTGTAAAATCAGAGCTGTATTCATGTCGTACACCATGTGTACCCATTACGCCCAGTAAATGTTTCAAATGAATCACTCTCTTGCTTTCTTTACGATCTTCGGCTTCTGCTACCACTCATCCCTGACATTTGCGGCCAATGGTTGCTACGCAATTCTCAATTCTTGTGATGTGCCCCCACCTCCCCTAGAAGTTCGTCGCAACATTTCTGGGACACCCTGTACACATAAATGACCTGGCGGATAGACAGAAATCTGCAGCTGAATAAAATCCTCTCGGTTTTCAAGCCGCGTCAATTCCTATAAAATTCTGGAGCTTTTGATGGCGGAGCTAGCCATTCTAAAGCTCGAGAATTTTAGAGGAATTGACGCGGCTTGAAAACCGACAAGATTTTGTTCAGTCGTGCCACCGCGAAAGAATCCGACGACACAGAAATCTGCGACTGTTTGCTAACGACGCTGTGGTGTACGGAAAATGTCGTCGATGACCTGTAGGGAGATGTAGGATGACTTGAACCGAATTTCTATTTAGTGCCGTGAATGACAGCTTGTTCCAAATGCAGCAAAACGTGAGCTACTGCAGATGGGTAGGAAAAACAATACTGTAATTAAAATTTTGTATTTGTGTGGATCCACAGCCTCCAGATGCTTAACAAGCGTAATCATGGTCCGTAGTAGGTTGTAATGCAATGTTTATTTAATCGTACGATTAGCTAATTTCGACTAAGCGTCATTGCCAAGCACATTTGTAACATCTCTATTTCACGTCATCTTCAAATCGCTCTTAATTACAAGTAAAAAGTAGCCGTACTCCGTCATTTTATGAATTGATCTTCACTACAGTGACATCTTTCAAGGTATGATGTTAATAGCTGTCACTGTAGTCTGGATCCTTTCGAAAATGTCGGAATATGGCTACTTTTTACTTGTAATTAAGAGTGATTTGAAAATGAGATGAAATACACATGTTACAAATGTGCTTGCCCTTTGATTGTGGCACCATACACAATCATTAACCCGGCTCCAGGGAGGTAGGGTGCCCTTCCCTATTCCTCCACTGGGGTAATTCCTACCTGGCGCGTCCACGTCGCGGGGGTGGGCATCCTACACTTCAGTAGGCCGGAGTGCTAGGATGGCTGAGTTCAGGCAGGGACCCAGTCCCGTGGGGTATAACACGGAACCCATGCCCAGGGTTCCGGGTGAAGACCTTAATGGCAGCGACAGCGGAGAAGGAAGACTTCGGAATGGCGTAGCTGGCAGATGAGGCAACCCTCCTTTCTGGGTATTAAATGAGAAGGGAACCACTGCCTTGTGGTGGAGGAGAAACTCCAAAGGCTAAGGGAGACAGCCCCAACAGAAAATCCTTCCTTGCGTTAGGCCTAGCAAGCCTGTAGGAAAGTCTTCATATATTGCTTTCAAAACACAGCTGAGCCTCAGAACGAACCGCTCAGGATTTGACCCCACTGATTCTTCAAGTACTGGTGCAAATGATGGGAGACCTGATGATATTCATCAGTACAAGAAGATGAAACCAACTGGACTAAAAAATAACCTAAATATTGGCACCCTTAATATATTAACCCTCAATGGAAAAATGGAAGAAATGACAGATTTACTAACATTGAGGAAGTTAGGTATATTGGGATTAAGCGAAACAAAGTGGAAGGGAAAAGGTGAGAAGAATATGAGAGGAGGA
This sequence comes from Schistocerca cancellata, assembly GCF_023864275.1. Lineage (NCBI taxonomy): Eukaryota > Metazoa > Arthropoda > Insecta > Orthoptera > Acrididae > Schistocerca > Schistocerca cancellata. The sequence goes on from NC_064626.1 coordinate 1,244,993,696, forward strand.
GGAAAACTGTACTGGAGTGGGAATAACAGGTATGGAAGAAATGGTGTGGCAGTGATGGTGAATAAGGATGTACAAAGCTGTATGGAAAATGTGAGATATATATATATATGACAGTATCATAATCTTAAACCTGAGATTCCAAAAAGAAACACTAAAAGTAATCCAGATTTATGCACCTCAAGTGGGATGTAGCGAAGAAGAGAAGATGGACTTTGAAAATGTGTTAGAAAACCATATAGGGAGTGCTAATATAGTGATGGGTGATTTTAATGCACAGGTAGGCAAAGACAGAAAGGAATTTGAACAAGTATTGGGATGTTTTGGATATGGAGGCAGAAATGAAGAAGAGGGAGGACTCCTAGACTTGTGCCAGAGGAATGGAAAGAAAATAGCAAACAGCTGGTTTACGAAGAGAGAAAGTCATGTTATCACCAGATACAGTTGGGATGGAAGAACGAAAAGTGTAATTGATTATATTCTAGTAGATAGGGAATGGGGAGAGAAAGTAACAAATGTGAAGGTAATTCCAAGTGTGAGTGCAGATGGAGACCATATATTACTGGTGGGACAATGGAAAATGAATCAGTGTGAAAAATAGAAAACAGAAGAAAGTGATGAGGATACGGGATTGGAAATTGAAGGAGAGTGAATGTGCTGAGAAGTACAGGGAATTAATAACACAAAAATTTCCAAAAGAAGTTTTCTGCGATGTAGAAAAAGAATGGAGTTTTTTCAAAGACACTTTAGTCGAAGCAGCACAAAAAGTATGTGGCACAACATCTGGAAAGGAAAAAATAAGACAGACAAGTTGGTGGGATGATACCACAATCCAAGCAGTTAGAAGAAAAAATGGAGCATGGAGAAAATGGTGTAAAACTAAAAATGATGAAGACCATAAAAGATATATGGAGGAAAAGAAGAAGTACAAAGAAACAGTGGAAACCGCAAAGAAAAAGGCATGGGAAGAGTTTACAAATAAAACTTGAAGAAGATGTGAAAAGCAATAAGAAAACTGTTCTATAAAATGATGAAAAATTAAAGGAAGGCTTCTGAAGTACCAGTAAAGATGGAAACAGAGGACGGTACCATTATCGAAGATCCAGGGAATATAAAAGATCTCTGGAAAGAACATTTTAAGAAGCTGTTAAACGCTGAGGAGCAGGTACATGAGGAAACAACAAATAATGAAGAAAATGAGAGAAGTTGGGAAACAGAATCAGGACAAATTACACGGGAAGAAATGGAAAAAGCTGTAAAGAAGAAGAATGGGGGGAAAGCCCCAGGACCTGATGAAGTATCAGTGGACATGATAAGAGCAGCAGGTCCAGTGGGAATGCAGTGGCTGTATAGAGTACTATCAAGCATGTGGAGAAATAGTAAAATACCTGACGACTGGAGAACAGGAGACATTGTTCCCATCTTCAAGAAAGGCAATAAAAGACTTTGTAAAAACTACAGAGGAATAACCCTCATGAGTCATACAGCCAAGATTTTTGAAAGAATTTTACTAAATCGAATAAGTGAAAAGATAGAAAAGGAGATGAGTTAAGAACAGCATGGGCTTAGGAAAGGAAGGAGCACGATCGACCTGATATTTTCTATCCGTCAACTGACTGAAAAAAGTTGGGAGTATAACAAAAGGGTGATAATGGTTTTTATAGACATAGAAAAGGCATATGACTCAGTTGTCAGGGAGAGACTCTGGGAAGAACTGAAGAAGATAGATATAGAAGATGGATACATTAAGGTGATAAAGACAATGTACAGAGGCCACAATTGTAGAATTAGAACACCATTGCAGAACTCTGAATACTTCGAAATAAGACAAGGACTTAAGCAAGGAAGTATTCTATCTCCTGCGCTTTTTAATGTTGTGATGGAAGGAATGAATAGTGCAGTTAAAGATATAGTAAAAGAAAAAGACAAAAAGATGATTTTTGCAGATGAAATGGTAATATGGGATGATAAAGAGGTAGATGTAGAGTTACAGCTTGATGCGTGGAAGGAAATAATGAAAAGGTATGGATTAAAAATAAATAAAGATAAGAGTGAAGTAATGGTATTTGGAAGGGAGAAAGGAATCAACAGAAATATTACCTTGAATGGAGAACCCCTCAAAGTGGTAGAAAGTTCCACTTATTTAGGGAGTTAAATATCTAGGGATGGAAGAATAACTAACGAAATTAATAGGAGGTTACAGAAGGAAGGCAATTTCTACCAAACAATAAAACATCTGATTTGGAACAATGAAGTTTCAGAAAGAGCAAAACTCCTTATGTATAAGAATTATTACATCCCTATTGTCACCTGTGGTGGAGAAACATGGACAATGACAGAGCAGTTAAGGGAAAAACAAGAATGGACAGAGTAAGGAATGTAGAGATTAGAAAGGACCTCAAACAAAAAAGTATGAGAGAAGAAATTGAAAGAAAGAGATTAAGATGGTATGGGCATGTTAAGAGGATGCATGGGCAGAGGCTCCCCAAAATTGTGGAAGAACTAAAGATGGATTGGAAAAGACTTAGAGGGCGCCCAAGAACACGGTGGAAAATGGGAGTGAGAATATCTGTTGAAAGGAGAGGTGTGACCTGGCAGCAAGTGGAGGAAGAAAAGTGGTGGGAGGACCGAGCCAAATGGAGAGGACTCGTCAGCACCCAGACCCGGCAGTAGCTGGAGTGGGATTCGGATATAGATGGATAGACAAATGTGCTTGACAGTGATGCTTAGTCGAAATTAGCTATCATACGATTACACATTAGAGCCTAGTACGAGCCATATTTACGTTTATTAATCCTGTAATTCATGTAGGTGTCTTCTGTCTATGCAATTTAATGAAAGGTTTGTTTTTTGCCACACGCGTTTCGTTACTTTTATTTGTGAAGCTTGTTCAGTGGTGATTTCCAGTGTTGATAGTTCACATTAGTCCATATGTGTGGTCCTGGACGTGTGTTAATTCGGTCCTCATGCTCCAGCTGGCCAATTTCTGGCGTTGTCTCACCCACATTTATTATAACACATCGCCTACACTTATAATAAATGTGGGTGAAAAAAGGCCGCAAATCGGTCAGCTGGAGAATGAGGAACGAATGAACACATCTCCAAGACCACACATATGGACTAATATGGACTACCAACACAGGAAATCGCCACTGAAGATGCTTCACAAATAAAAGAAGCGAAAGACGTATGGCAAAAAACAAACCTCCTGTCATTTACTGCATAGACAGAGCGCACCTCCATGAATGTTGAAATAACTGAGGAACGACGGTAAACGCAGAAATGACGAGAGCCCTGTAATGTTCGAATACAGTATTTTTTGTAAGCCGCCTGGTAGGCGGCGCATGGGTCTACTGCTGTAAACTGAAGGGTAGGCCGAATGTAGGAAGCGAGTAGGAGCGGGTGAGGTAAAAATCTCTTGGTATTGCTCTTAGAAATGGTTTTACTATGAAAGGGTACAGTACCGCGCAACATTGTAAATAGGTACAACATAATTCATTATTTTTGTCAGAACAACACATTTTTTTGTAAAATAACTCAATTTCAATTAATACAGCGAAGCCGGATACCAGTGTGGGAAAGAATGACAATTTATTTATTTAATTGATCACATGTGCACTCCCACAAAGTAAATCCCTACGTCCAGTTTGGTGAGATCTTTTGAAATGAATGAATGTATGGTCGTCTGCTAACAACAGATAGTGAATGTGAATATATGATCATCTTTGAGTCGATCCTTTGGCCACCTTTGGTGGGACCAAAGAGATGAAATTTACCTGAGCTTTGAGCACCTGAAATGTGGCTGACCAATAGGGTAGTAAGGTGCTCCCCCACTTCGACAGAGGTGTGAGAGGACCTCGAGAACGGCCATGTTTCAGCACTCTGCCGCTGGATCCTGTGCTGTTAACACCTGTTTTAGTTGTGCTCCGTAATGACGAAAGAGTGGAGTCATGGTATGCATGTGGAATATTTAAGAGTAGTTTGAAATAATAATTTCTCTATTTCAGGAACTTTTGTGGGGAGAATTAAGTGTCAGGCAGGTAATATTAAGGGGATTGTAGTAATCTTCGGAAGTGACCAACGGTCACAATGAAACCACTTGTAGCAATAAGTTGAAATACTTCCGTGTGCTTAAGTTAAGCTGAATTACTAGCGTGTGTACAATAAGTTGAAATATTTAAGAAATAGCATGTGTACCATAAGCTGAAATATTTAAGAAATGGCGTGTGCAGGACTTGAAATTAGAGACGAGTACTTCCATGTGGTGAGTACTGTGTGAGTCTCAATCTGTGTATGAGACAAAGGATAAAGAGAAGTACTCGTCCATGGTATCAGTTGAGGACTCGCGTGTGTGATGAATATGTTCCTAATATTACCTTGCGTGATATAATTCCGTGTGACGCTAGATTCAAACTCTGAGAGAGAAGCAAGGTGAGTCGGCCGTCTATCCAGCAACGCCACATGGCTTGCATTGCACAGGAAGACGTGCATATATCTCCAGAGTTCATAGTAGGAAAGTAGAATTACGAAGTGCGGCAGCGTCGTGTGAAACTGGGATAAATATTAATTGAAGTGGGAAAGCTGAAAGTGATAATGTTGTGGCTATTCCCTGTGTAGTATTTCATATTGTAGTGTGGTGTATGTCATGTAATTTGGGTATGTGTGGTTTGCATGGGAGAGTAGCAGGGTAGTTTCAAAAGATTAGTGGGTTATGCTTGTTCCTTCTGTACCGCTCGGTCTGGAGGAAAGTTTCGTGATGATGATTGTGAGAGTCGAAGTGTGAGGTATAATGATAGATCCACCATCCTATCCAGAAAGTGCACTGTAGCGTTAAATAATTACGAGACCATAATATAGAGATTCACCAATGTAAAGTCATGCCCACTGGGCGGAATTTCTCATGCGTTATTGTTGTAGGTTATAGAATTTGTGTGTTTAGGTTAGAGAATTTATCGGAATAAATAAGATAGTGAAAAGAAAAAGATTGGTGGATTTTTCCATTGAATTGTATGTTGCCATAATGTCCCGAATTTATAATGTGTGTGCCATTCATATTCAGTGCGCTGGTCACGTGTAGACAAAAGCCGTTAAATAAAAAAGGAAAAAAATGTGGTATTGCCAGTGCGTAGTGTACAGTCAGAGTTCTGTAAATTACTGATAGTCAGATGCGTGTTTCCGTTGCGTATTATTCATACAGGAGGATAATTTGTAACTTAATTGTGAGCACGAGAGTTCATGTTACTCGATAAATAAGAATGAATCCACTCGCTTGGCAGACCACTCATCTTGCAGGCCTGACTGCTTGATGCCACAGTATGAGCAAGGCATGTGGGTGCCTCTCAACTATATCACAACAATATTAAAGTAAATACATAATGTAAATACCTAACTTTTCACTGAGGAGCACGTAGGTGCGAAGCCAGATGTATCAGAGCTCACAAAGGTTACACAGGCAAAATCTGTAGTGGCTCGCCCACTATTAAATAGAAACAAAGTTGCTCGGTCGTCTACTCGGAATCAAAATGGGCTGAATCTGGAGCGGCGCTCGCAGAGCTGCGCAGCGCCGGCTAGACGGCGCTGTCGTCGCTGTCGGTGTCGGCGTCGAGGTGCCAACCTATGAACTTGTACCTACGCCGTGGCATCGCAGCTTTCGATACCACAGTATAAGTGGCGTGCTGCTTGAAATAGACGGATTGAATATCCAGACGTAGCGTTGCGAAGCGATATCAAATGGAACGATCACGTTAAGGGCGGTAGAAGGACAGGCTAATCATCGACTTATTGCGAGAAAAGTGTAGCTCATCTGTAGGGCAGACTGCGTGCAGGCCACTTGTACGATCCACTCTGTTCGTTTGGTTGGGATCCCTTCCAGATCGGATTAAAAAAACACATTTAACCAATTCAGGGCGTTCTGCTGGATTTCTTATCGGTAGGTGCGAGCAATTAGCGAGCATTATTGACATGCTTCGTTTACTCAAATGAGAATTCTTGTAGGGCATACGACATATTTCGCGAAATAGTGTAGAGAAAATATGGCGAACAGAAATTTACAGCTTACTCCGGAACGATTCTGTTGCCGCCAGTGTAAATTTTGCGTAAGGACGGCGAAAACAAGACTAGAGAAATTCGGAGTCGTACAGAGCCATATTCACATGTTTTCCCTCGAGCCATATGCAAAAGGAGTAGGGTTTGGTTGGGTTGTTTTGGAGAAAGGGACCAAACAACGAGGTCATCGGCCTCATTGGGTTAGGGAAGGACGGGGGAGGAAGTCGGCCGTGCCCTTTCAAAGGAACCATCCCGGCATTTGCCTGGAGCGATTTGGGGAAATGCCGACCGGAGTGGCCGTGCGGTTCTAGGCGCTACAGTCTGGAGCAGAGCGACCGTTACGGTCGCAGGTTCGAATCCTGCCTCGGCTATGAATATGTGTGATGTCCTTAGGTTAGTTAGGTTTAATTAGTTCTAAGTTCTAGGCGACTGATGACCTCAGAAGTTAAGTCGCACAGTGCTCAGAGCCATTTGAACCATTTTTTGGGGAAAATCAGGGAAAACCTAAATCAGGATGGCCGGACGCGGCGTTGAACTGCTGTCCTCCCGAATGCTAAGGCAGTGTGCTAACCACTGCGCCACCTCGCTCGGTGGAATAGGGAAGGAGTAGTAGTTGTAGCCTAAAAGGTACCCTCCGCCATGCACCATATGGTAGATAGCGGAGTATGTATACAGATGTAGATATCTTCCGAAAGTTTTGGGTTGCTGTAGCCGCTTACTTCGAAAACATTCCGTTAAGTGGCTCAATTCTTTCGCCAGGTTCTCAGCGTCTGAAACGGCTTCTGCTCGTAGCGCCAAGACCATCGGAACGAGACGTTTCTGTGCTGTTTGGCGGTAGTTGGTGGCGTGAGGATACAGCTCCGTGTGTGCCGATTTCTAAAGGGGGTCAGCTGTAACAGCACGATGACGATGACCGGGGAGTGATCGATCGAAAGATCGAAGCTGGAAGCCCGGTCACTCTATAATTGGTGCGAAACTGTGTATTCGCATATTCTGCTGTTTGCGCGTAGACTGCAGCGACGGACTGGAATCGGTGTGGGGTGCAGCCGGCGAGGCAATACCAGGTTCTACAGGAAAGATGCTAAGTTCACCCAACCTGGATATGATGTGACGTCATTATGACGTATATGCGCTTTAGTCGATTAACACACCTATCGACTTTTACGAACGTTCGAGATTCTAAACTGTCGTCAGCTAGTGGTTTGTTTTGACACGTTCGATTCTAATAACAGCTCAGTGTGGCAGCGTATATGTATTTCGCCAAAATAAAAAGCTGGATATTAATAGATATATTCCTGACCGTGGCCTTGAAAACACCACGAACAACACGTTTCGTAAAAAAGTGAAGTCTTCTTATGTCCCGACCAGATTAGATTGTGTAATTGTTGTACTGAATGCTTACGCCGAAAATAATATTTATTTATTATCAATATTTTAGTATGGTTTCATCGAATTGGTCTTGTCAGTACATATTAGATTGTAGCAGCATACTCTTGCCGACTTTTTTTTTCTTAATTTATATAGCTGCAAGAGAACTCGTGCAAGTTTGTTAGCTAAGTAATTTATATGTCCATCCCAAGATAGTCTTTTATCAACCATAATTCCAAGTAATTTTACACTCGGAACGCAGAGACAGGTACCTTAGTCTCCAGTAATGACTGGTGTGTAGAATGATTGAATTTCGAACTTAAAAAGAAATATATGAGGCATTGTTGAAGAAAAATCGTCGACCGGAGATGAAATACGAGGGGAAGTGGATTTCTCAATGTAATCTTAACCAAAGGTTAGTGTCTTGACGCATCTAAAGATTTTGGCTGCTGAGTGCTTCTTCTCACCGAGTACGAATAACCGACGCACTTCAGCTGGGTCAGAAGTACATCAATTTCTGCTTGAGATTCACAATAACCACGCAATTGCCCGTCGTCATCGATTAGTCTCATTAGTCTCATTAGTCTCATTAGTCCCTCGAATGCTGAACACATAATTACAGACGAGCAACGAAAAACAACGCACAGGACACACACACAGTACAATACACGATTTGAACGCAAAACACATTTAAACGAATGGCGCAGAGCACAGCGCTACCCTGTCACAACCTCTCGAAAGTTCACAAAAGTTGAATAGTCGATATACGGTTTCTATCGTTTTCGATGTAGCGTGTATACGTCATAATGACGTCACATCGTATCCAAGTCCGGTGAACTTAGCATCCTCCGTTCTACAGCCGGCTGGCGACAGCTGCTCGCTTGGCCGCCACAGCTGGCGCCGCCTGCAGCGACGCGACGTCCCGTTTCCGCCCTCGGAACACAAAGGCGCTCACAGCTGCTCCCTGCTGCAGCGCACACAGCTGCCGTGGGGCGCGCAGTTGCCTGCTCGAGGCGCACTTGCTGCAGCAGCCCGGGTGACGCTGAATTCGTTGCACACTAGGCTAACGTGAGGTCATTTTGACGTCACACGCTGTAGCGAAGACGGCAGGTGCTGGTTATCGACTTTCGCGATCGTTCGTAAGGCCGGTATTACACTATCAAATTTCTTTGTCAAAGATTTGATCAAAGATGTGATCCAATATTCCGTCCAATATATTTGACAAAGATCTTTGACGTAGCGCTAGAGGGGGTATTACACTGTCATCAAATTTTTCGTCAAAGTTCAAGATGGCTGACAACAACTTGTTACTAACCGCAGCAGTTCTACGTACTCCAATTGCATTGTGTGCACATGCGGAAAAGAAGTGGGGGAAAAAATGGAACCATACATACGAGGTTGACAGTCTTAAAAGTCCTGGGATTACAACTTGATAATAAATTCAGTTGGGAGGAGCACACCACAGAACTGCAGAAAGGCCTTAACAAATCTGTATTTGCAATTCGAGTGTTAGCAGACATAGGAAACATAAAAATGAAAAAACTTGCATACTTTCATTCCATAATGTCATATGGGATAATATTTTGGGGTAAATCTTGAAGTCAAACAAGTTTTCAAGGTCCAAAAGCGTGTAATACGTATTATTTGTGGAGTAAATTCACGGACCTCCTGCAGAAACCTCTTCAAAGAACTGGGTATACTAACTACTGCCTCTCAGTATGTTTACTTCTTAATGAAATTTGTCGTAACTAATGTATCTCTTTTCTCCAAGAAACAACTCAGTTCATACATACAATACCAGGAACAAAACTGATATGCACAAGGACTTAAAAGCGTCTGTGATCTATTCTGTTACTCGTTTTTATTCTCTGTGGGTGTTTTTATTATTTGGAAAAAGGGACCGATGACCATCGCAGTCTGGTCCCTTTAATCCCACAAAGCTACCAACTTACTTTAGTTCAAAAAGGGGTCCACTACTCAGGAACACTCATCTTCAATAATTTGCCAGGAAACATAAAAAATTTAGTTAGAAATAAAGATCAGTTTAAAAGGATCCTGAAAGACTTACTACTGGCCAACTCCTTCTACTCCATTGGCGAAATTTTTAATAGAAACAAATGATGTATTGTATTTATTCATACTAATAGTATTGTTATTTCAGCTTAAAAAAAATCGACATGTTCCACATCCACGAGGCTCTCCTCAGCACGGATCTATGGAACGAAAAACTAATCTAATCTGGGTGAAGCCGTGGGTTTTACGACGACACGATAAAAGCATTCAACAAAACTTGTTACGTGAGCTTACAGTTGAAGACGTCAAGTCGTACATCAATTACTTAAGAATGGATGAGCATACATTTCTGTATGTGCTCAATGAAGTGTATCCTCATATCACAAAGCACAATATTCACTTAAGAACTGATACATCTTCAGAAGACAGGCTCACTATAACACTCCCATTCCTTGCTACATTAGAGGGTTATGTTAGGTTAGGTTAGGTTAGATCAGGTTAGGTCTCCAATCTTCTTAATCTATTACTGTATTCAGGGTGCCTCACGTTGTAAAGCGCCTCATCAGCTTCAGACATCTTTATTAATTTTGTAGTTGTCGGCACACACCAATTATATTTAAAAACACTACAGACGACAGTACGCTACAGCGATGCTCGCGCTCCATGTGGTAACATGTCATATTGCAGTGAACAGAAGACAAGCGGTTTCTTTGATCAAATATACAGCGAGGCCCTAGATTTGATCAAATATTGGACGACATTTGACAAAGTCCCTATTACACTATCAAATATCTTTGAGAAAGATATTGGACAAAGAAATTTGATAGTGTAATACCGGCCTAAGCTTCTAGTGAGACTAGCTTCTCCCAAGTTCGCAACTTGGCAGACGTATTGGATTTCGTAAGTTTTTAGGTTGGGTTCTTTGGGGAAGGAGACCAGACAGCGAGGTCATCGGTCTCATTGGATTAGGCAAGGACGGGGAAGGAAGTCGGCCGTGCCCTTTCAAAGGAACCATCCCGGCATTTGCCTGGAGCGATTTAGGGAGATCACGGAAAACCTAAATCATGATGGCCGAACGCGGGATTGAACCGTCGTCCTCCCGAATGCGAGTCCAGTGTCAAACCACTGCGCTACCTCGCTCGGTGTCGTACGTTTTAGGCTGAAGCTCCTATTTGGTGGGTTTTATACAGGGTGATGTTTTCGACTGTGTACAAACGCTAGGAACTGATCGATGAGAGGATACTTTACTTTACTTTACATGTGGCAAGGGCCTGGTCGACCATACGCCTGCTCTATGAGCCTCTTCCACTTCTCCCTGTCCAATGCGCTCTTTGTCCAGTTGCTCTTGCTGTTGATCCTATTGTGTCCTCCCGAATGTTATCCCGCCATCTGATTCTGGGTCTCCCTCCTCCTCTCGTTCCATCTATTGTTCTGCTGAATGCCATTCTAGGTAGTCTATTCTCTTGCTATAAGGCCTGCCCAATTCAACCTTCTCCTCTTGAGCACTTCGACGATGTTAAGGTGTTTGTACAGCCCTCTTAATTCTTTTTATTCTTCATTCCATGTTATTTTTGTCGTATACAGGTACAAAAATTTTCCTTAGTACTTTTCTTTCGAATATTAACAGTTTTTCTTCATCTTTCTTTCTTAAATATTAATATCTCACATCCATATAACATCACAGGTATTAATGGTCGATTGATATAAGCGGATTTTGAAGTTACTGCTGAATGATCTTTGCTTAGAATTTTGATGAAACTAAAAAGTGCCCTATTTGCTTTTGCTAAACGGGCATCTATTTCTATATCTGTTCTGTTGTTATTACTAAAAGCTAGGTACTTGAAGTGGTCGACAGTCTTGAAATTGAATCCATCTACAGTCAGAGGTGCATCTTTTCTGGTTTTCTTACGTATGAAGAGGTATTCTGTCTTTTCTTCATTAACATGTAATCCTGTTTTCTAAGCAATTTTGTAGTAATTTTGCATCATTCTGATCGATGAGAGGATACAGAACAAAAAACGTCTAATGAACTTATACCTGGAAATGCATGCTTTCCAGGCTAGAGACTATTTATTCAGTCATACATTGTTACAGCGACTGTGGTCTAATACGCGCAGTAACATGCAGCCACAGTCACATGCACGTGGTTTCAACCTATGTCATGCCCTCAGTTGCCATAGTAACTGGTACTGACATGGTCGCCAATTGCCTGGTACTGACACGGCGATCGTTTTCCGCAAGGCTAATCATACAGGGTGTTTCAAAAATGACCGGTATATTTGAAACGGCAATAAAAACTAAACGAGCAGCGATAGAAATACACCGCTTGTTGCAATATGCTTGGGACAACAGTGCATTTTCAGGCAGACAAACTTTCGAAATTACAGTAGTTACAATTTTCAACAACAGATGGCGCTGCGGTCTGGGAAACTCTATAGTACGATATTTTCCACATATCCACCATGCGTAGCAATAATATGGCGTAGTCTATGAATGAAATTACCCGAAACCTTTGACAACGTGTCTGGCGGAATGGCTTCACATGCAGATGAGATGTACTGCTTCAGCTGTTCAATTGTTTCTGGATTCTGGCGGTACACCTGGTCTTTCAAGTGTTCCCACAGAAAGAAGTCACAGGGGTTCATGTCTGGCGAATAGGGAGGCCAATCCACGCCGCCTCCTGTATGTTTCGGATAGCCCAAAGCAATTACACGATCATCGAAATATTCATTCAGAAAATTAAAGACGTCGGCCGTGCGATGTGGCCGGGCACCATCTTGCATAAACCACGAGGTGTTCGCAGTGTCGTCTAAGGCAGTTTGTACCGCCACAAATTCACGAAGAATGTCCAGATAGCGTGATGCAGTAATCGTTTCGGATCTGAAAAATGGGCCAATGATTCCTTTGGAAGAAATGGCGGCCCAGACCAGTACTTTTTGAGGGTGCAGGGACGATGGGACTGCTACATGGGGCTTTTCGGTTCCCCATATGCGCCAGTTCTGTTTATTGACGAAGCCGTCCAGGTAAAAATAAGCTTCGTCAGTAAACCAAATGCTGCCCACATGCATATCGCCGTCATCAATCCTGTGCACTATATCGTTAGCGAATGTCTCTCGTGCAGCAATGGTAGCGGCGCTGAGGGGTTGCCACGTTTGAATTTTGTATGAATAGAGATGTAAACTCTGGCGCATGAGACGATACGTGGACGTTGGCGTCATTTGGACCACAGCTGGAACACGGCGAACGGAAACCCGAGGCTGCTGTTGGATCACCTGCTGCACTAGCTGCGCGTTGCCCTCTGTGGTTGCCGTACACGGTCGCCCTACCTTTCCAGCACGTTCATCTGTCACGTTCCCAGACCGTTGAAATTTTTCAAACAGATCGTTTATTGTATCGCTTTTCGGTCCTTTGGTTACATTAAACCGCCGTGAAAACTTCGTCTTGTTGCAACAACGCTGTATTCTAGGCCGTGGAATTCCAACACCAGAAAAATCCTCTCTTCTAAGGAATAAACCATGTTGTCTACAGCACACTTGCACGTTGTGAACATCACACGCTTACAGCAGAAAGACGACGTACAGAATGGCGCACCTACAGACTGTGTTGTCTTCTATATCTTTCACATCACTTGCAGCGCCAACTGTTGTTGAAAATTGTAACTACTGTAACTTCGAAAGTTTGTCCGCCTGAAAATGTACTGTTGTCCCAAGCATATTGCAACAAACGGTGTATTTCTATCGCTGCTCGTTTAGTTTTTATTGCCGTTTCAAATATACCGGTTATTTTTGAAACACCCTGTATCTTCCCAGAACTTCTACAAGCGTTGGCTGATAAACTGCCTCAGTTCATTTGACATCACCCTCCGAAGTTGCAAGTGCAGTGTGCTAACCACTGCGCCACCTCGCTCGGTTGAGATGTGCTACAGAAGAATCTTGAGAATTAGATTTACTGATGAGGTTAGGAATGAGGAACTTCTCCGCAGAACCGTCGAGAAAAGGAATATATGGAAAACACTGAGAACAAGAACGTACAGGATGATAGAACATCTATTAAGACATCAGGGAAACTATCGGTATTATAGGAATCTTTAAAGGGTAAAAGCTGCAGAGGAAGACAGATATTCGAATACGTCCAGGAAATAACTGAGGAAAAAGAACCTGAGACTATGGTAGCATCTTTTTCTTCTTATGTTCCCAGAACTTCATCACGCCTTGAGCGATGGCGTGCTTCTGATCTTTTAACATCACTCTCCTAGGTTGTCATTTTTGTTGTTGGACAGGAAAATTTGCAATATTTGAAATATTCCCCGACCTTTTGGTGCTTTCTGCGACGTTAAGTTTCCTCAAATCCCTTTTTGTCTTTTCAATCCATCTCGAGGTGGCTGTCTTTTTTAATTTCCGATGCAAATGAAATGAAAAATTTTCTAAATCGTTAGCCTTTTGTCAATCATTCTGTAAATGTAACCGAAAACCTTTAATCTCCTCTTCCTTGTTTTGTCTGAATTTTTTCTATGTTTCTGTATTTTCGTCGTTTTATTACTGCCAATTGTACCAATACCGATGCGTTTGCGAGAGATACTTAGTGAGCCCAAGTTTGGAAACGGCATTATTCATAGGACACATGTTAAATGAGCTGCTGATTTAGTTCGTCTGCTAGTTGGTTATTCATCCGTCATAATTATACGCCAGTTGGAGAAACTTATTTATAGCCTTTTAAAAAATAAACTTCTGCAATTGAAACACCTTAATGAACCCTGTTGAATATATACGTTATTGAATTCAATGTCGGCTGGCTTCAGCTTGTTTTTTCATTGTAAATCAGATCGTCTGCTTTCGGGGTTGATGGAGATGTATTAGGAAAATAATTACATTTTCGTTAGATTTCAAAAGTAATTCTTCTAAACACTTAAATCTCTCTCTTATCCACAGCCGAGTTCACATGGACGCTGAACTTCGCATGTTAAGAAACGTCGTAACTTCGAGGTTAATGCACCCTGCAGTGAAGAAAGAGGATAACCTCTGACTAATGCGAATGTTACTGTTTTGAACGTCATGTTCGCCTCACGCAGTGTGACCCGAACAATCACGAAAATCGATAAACATCTGTTGTCGCCTTCAATACAGCGTGTAACGTCAAAATGACGTCACGTCTGCCCACAGGTGTTGTGAATTTAGTGCTACCCTAGTAGCATGATGGCGCAGACTCTTTCATGTGAATAAAGAGCAATCACTGACAGATTCTTAAGCTGATTGTTAATAGACCGTCACTGTTTCAAAAATATGAAAATGTTTTTCACAGACCGATAGCAGTCAAAAATTTCTGTTGACTTACTTCAAGTACTGAAAGAAGCAACATGTTTCGAGGAATAACGCCAACACAAAAACGTTCAACAAAAATACACATAGATATTAAAGTTGTTCTTTACAGTCTTGGTATGTGTCGCGGTCGTCTTTGTTCAAATAAAATGGCTGTCTTTTTGTGCTGTGTTCAGTTACATCCATGGCTGTACCTTCTTGAATTTCGTTAACCTACGTTTACAAACAGGCAAAGGACAAAAAAAAACACGTTATCACAATCCACTGTACTGTGCAGTTTCTACAGTTATTTTGTGGGCACTGCAACAGTAAACACCGCCAGTGCGTCTGTATCTGCGTTACGAGGTGTTTTTGAAGACAGACGATACGTTAGTTAGTTTTTTAGATGCTATATAGATCATTTGAACGGTTCTTTTATCCAAGTGATGTGGATCGAGACAGTTTACAGAATAGGTATACGTAATTAGTATTAACATTAATTAATACATTAGCCGGCCGTGGTGGCAGAGAGGTTCTAGGCGCTTCAGTGCCGAACCGCGCAACTGCTACGGTCGCATGTTCGAATCCTGCCTCGGGCATGGATGTGTGTGATGTCCTTAAGTTATTTAGGTTTAAGTAGTTCTAAGTTCTAGGGGACTGATGACCTCAGATGTTAAGTTCTATACAGCTCAAAGCCATTTGAACCATTTGATCCAATTAATACATTGTTTTTTATTCCTAATCGTACAACTACACCTAAAAACAACTTTTTGGTTTTACAGGCTACCAGCTTTGAAATTGAAATACGTCAATGGAATAGAACGATTTGACAAAGAGAAATAATTTAGGTTAGATTTAAAATTTTCTTTGCTACCCTTCAAGCATTTTAAGTTACTGGACAAATGAGCAAAGACTTTTTTTGCTGCCTATTAAACCTCTGAGCAGCTGACGGCTTTAACAATGGGTAATAAAGGTCATTTATTCCTCTAGTGACGACCTCACTGTTCAAATTGTGATGGATTATTTACGACGAATTTTACTTGCGAAAATGTGTACTGTGATGGCGCAGATAAAATGCCTAGCTGCTTGAAGAGGTACCTAAATGACGTCCGTGGGTGAACACCACGTATTACTTCTACTGCTCGCTTTTGTGGAATTAGTAATTTCTAATGGTGCATTACCCCAGAAGACATTACTGAGTAGAGACACGCTAAATATGTCAGCTGTGTGAGCAAATACAATAAACTGTTGCATGGAGCAACGCCGTTCCTAAATCGTTTATCCGCTGTTAAAGCCGATTCGCCGCGTGCCACTGCATTCGGGCAACGGGCAGCAGTGTCAGGCAATGATCGGAGCCAGCCCACGGGGGTACTCATTTACTCAACTTGCGAGGTGCCAGGGCAAGCAGTGTATTTAACACTAAATTCTTCTAGTATCTCCATATGTAAATAATGCTCTAAGCCCCCACTATTCTAACTCCGACTTTTGTTGTTGCACATGGATTAAAAAATGTACGCGAACTGACTTTACTCAACTTGCGAGGTGCCGGGGCAAGCAGTGTATTTAACACTAAATTCTTCTAGAATCTCCATATGTAAATAATGCTCTAAGCCCCCACTATTCTAACTCCGACTTTTGCTGTTGCACATGGATTAAAAAATGTACGCGAACTGACTGTAATCAACCCTGCAAGTGGAGTAGAAAAGAGTTTGGCACCTGCAATAATTTAATTTGATAAATAAGTTAAATAAAGGAAGGTTTCATTAATGAAGTGAGAAATGATGGGTTGCTCTACCGATTAACAGAATGAAAGTTCTGTCCAAAATAACAAAATGATTTATTAAGACTAAACACAAAATAATAAACAAAAACACATGAAACATTTATAATACATCAAATTGGCTCAAATTGGATACTCAAACAAACGCTATGAAGGTGAAGTTGTCCCTAAACTAGATTGTGAGGTTTAAGACGAAGTGGTATGTGGAGCCAATTCCTTGCCACTCAAATCGTAAGAGAGACACACAGCTAACCCAAAATTAATTGCTGCTACTCAAGACAGAACAAAGTTAGAAAAAGACGAACAGGCGCGCTCTGCTGAGCTCTGATTATCACCTAGGAAAATCCCTATCTGCCGGTGCTGCGGACATACATTACCAAACTATCTTCTTAACTGCCAGAACACGATCTGGCGTACCGGAGGCGATGGCTAGTTGCTTCGACGTCCTCGACCGAAAGGCAAGAGCCGACTACCTAGAGTACCCGTACAGGCCGAACTCACAACATTCCCGCCCCCACGACAGTGGCCGTGGTTAAACGTTCCAATCAGCAACTTGAAAACCGGCGGAAAATTCCACTCTATTGCCGGAGCACTACCATTCCACCAATGGAGATTCTTGGCGCAAATTTCTGCGCTGATTTTGCTACGTCACGGAGCTATGCCCTGAGCAAGCCAATCACAGTTACTATTTTGCAGAAAGCGCGGGAATTTTCCCGCCACAACTGCCTGGGTACACAAGTCATTCCCACACCTCGCTGGTAGCCCGCCAGAAAGTGTTTTCGCTAAGTTTCTGCGAAGTAACGGAACCTCTAGCCCAGCCGCTACTTCAGACCCCTCCGGGCGTGTCTTTTGACAATGTCGGCGTCTGCAAAGCATTCACTCGACTTCCTCACATCCGTCGGCTTAACGCTTTCCAGATCAACAGAGCCCGCCTGTCACCAGACCACCCGGGTGACGAGAGACGCTGCGTGGGAAGTCAGCGTGTGAAGGAATAGCGACTTTTCACTGCATGCAATTAGAGAGGAAAATCGTAAGATAGAAATATGAGAGGGGGCTCATGCCACCTCTCAAACTCGGCGGTGACAGCGCTTGTGACACACTGTATATTACCACTGAAACACGACCGCTAGAGAATTCTGTCAGCCGGCCGCGGTGGTCTAGCGGTTCTAGCGCTGCAGTCCGGAACCGCGGGACTGCTACGGTCGCAGGTTCGAATCCTGCCTCGGGCATGGGTCTGTGTGATGTCCTTAGGTTAGTTAGGTTTAAGTAGTTCTAAGTTCTAGGGGACTTATGACCTAAGATGTTGAGTCCCATAGTGCTCAGAGCCATTTGAACCATTTTGAAGAATTCTGTCCGCTAGCGGAGTGTATTGCAAGCTATCGCGAGGTAGACCTCTGTCCTACGAGCAGCTTTGCCCTGCATTTCTGGTGTGTGTCGCTGAATTGCAAGGAATATACGCGCGAGTCTTGTGTGTACGAGATGGGAGCATTCAACCCGCTACTGCAAAGGAACTGCTGAGACTTCACGTTGCGTCGTGCATTCGCGTTTCATCTATATTATTTGAATTTACTCCCCTTCGACTATGCAAAATGGAGCTCATTTCTTGTGCATTTGAATTGTGGGAGTCGGCACCTTTGTAGTTGTTGGATTTGGAAAAATGTGGGGTTTATACAGGGCTATTACAAATGATTGAAGCGATTTCATAAATTCACTGTAGCTCCATTCATTGACATATTGGCACGACACACTACAGATACGTAGAAAAACTCATAAAGTTATGTTCGGCTGAAGCCGCACTTCAGGTTTCTGCAGCCAGAGCGCTCGAGAGCGCAGTGAGACAAAATGGCGACAGGAGTTGAGAAAGCATATGTCGTGCTTGAAATGCATTCACATCAGTCAGTCATAACAGTGCAACGACACTTCAGGACGAAGTTCAACAAAGATCCACCAACTGCTAACTCCATTCGGCGATGGTATGCGCAGTTTAAAGCTTCTGGATGCCTCTGTAAGGGGAAATCAATGGGTCGGCCTGCAGTGAGCGAAGAAACGGTTTAACGCGTGCGGACAAGTTTCACGCGTAGCCCGCGGAAGTCGACGAATAAAGCGAGCAGGGAGCTAAACGTACCACAGCCGACGATTTGGAAAATCTTACGGAAAAGGCTAAAGCAGAAGCCTTACCGTTTACAATTGCTACAAGCCCTGACACCCGATGACAAAGTCAAACGCTTTGAATTTTCGGCGCGGTTGCAACAGCTCATGGAAGAGGATGCGTTCAGTGCGAAACTTGTTTCAGTTATGAAGCAACATTTTTTCTTAATGGTGAAGTGAACAGACACAATGTGCGAATCTGGGCGGTAGATAATCCTCACGCATTCGTGCAGCAAATTCGCAATTCACCAAAAGTTAACGTGTTTTGTGCAATCCCACGGTTTAAAGTTTACGGCCCCTTTTTCTTCTGCGAAAAAAATATTACAGGACACGTGTATCTGGACATGCTGGAAAATTGGCTCATGCCACAACTGGAGACCAACAGCGCCGACTTCATCTTTCAACAGGATGGTGCTCCACCGCACTTCCATCATGATGTGCGGCATTTCTTAAACAGGAGATTGGAAAACCGATTGATCGGTCGTGGTGGAGATCATGATCAGCAATTCATGTCATGGCCTCCACGCTCTCCCGACTTAACCCCACGCGATTTCTTTCTGTGGGGTTATGTGAAAGATTGAGTGTTTCAACCTCCTCTACCAAGAAAGATGCCAGAACTGCGAGCTCGCATCAACGATGCTTTCGAACTCATTGATGGGGACATGCTGCGCCGAGTGTGGGAGGAACTTGATTATCGGCTTGACGTCTGCCGAATCACTAAAGGGGCAAATATCGAACATTTGTGAATGCCTAAAAAAACTTTTTGAGTTTTTGTATGTGTGTGCAAAGCATTGTGAAAATATCTCAAATAATAAAGTTATTGTAGAGCTGTGAAATCGCTTCAATCATTTGTAATAACCCTGTATAATCACATGCCGCGAGTGTCGGTCTTGTTACATGGGACATACGGGGAGGTCAATCTGTACCAGGCCTAAGGAACGCCACAGAAGCTGGAGATTGAGGAAGCCTGATTCAGCCTTTGCAGAACATGTCCTGAACAATAATACAGATGCACAGTAGATGTAAAACTCCTACACACAGAAAAAAGGGGGCAAGCTCGACCAAATAGAAATTTTAGAAATTAAAAAAAATACAGATGGGTATAATCTCCACGCTTATTATCAAACGAGCAAACCCAATTCAATTATTCACCTCTTTTTAGATGTGATTACAATCGAAGGATAGAAGCAAAACTTTGGGCCCCAGTCCGTCGTAGTTAAAAGCATCTTGGCTGATGCATAATTTTAGTCCGGTCACTGTAGTATAATTGGTGAGTGTGTAAAATGTATGTAATTTATTAAAAAATAGTCACTGATGTAATTGAACATTAAGCTATGGATCGATAGCTTAAGAAGCCGAGGTTATCTTTGTCTTGTCATCGTGTTTATCTGTGAATTATCGTCTTGGGAAATCAGTAATGTACTTGAAAATGGGCTTACAACCCGAAACCTAAGTTGTGCAATAACATTAATAATAAATTGTGAAACAAGGCTAAAAAACAGTGTTTGATTAGTTAACAAGACAATCGAAGGATAGAAGCAAAACTTATGGCCCCAGTCCGTCGTAGTTAAAAGCATCTTGGCTGATGCATAATTTTAGTCCGGTCACTGTAGTTGGGCAGACAGAAGAGCAAAACACCTTTCATATAAGAATAGCCTCTAATAATTATATTACCTAAATATATTAAGTTATTGTCGAACCAAATTGTATCCATTTGTAACAACTTGTTTAGAACTTTGTATTTTTGACTACAGTGGTCCAATGAAGGCCATAAAATAAATAAAAAAAAATAATAACAAGACAACTAATTGGAAAGCAACGACAATTCGTCTGGAAGTTGAGTAAGGTTGTGTCTTTAAACTGTGCAACGGAAAATTTTCTCCTAATTGCGGTTTGACTTCTGTGACTCCTCAAATTTGACGCTCTCCAAAAATTGATAGAAAAAACACGCTTTGTCTTAAATATTACCGTGTATGCCACCCCCTTTTCGGCTACAATGTAATATTCATACACCAAATGAAGGTAAACATTTCCACCATTCCGGCAAGGCTGTGATAACAAACTCACTGCGACTATGTTCGTCGTACGATGTGACCAGAATATGAGCTCAGAATCAGGGACCAGCCATTATGAAATGGGTAATAGGAGTGAGCAAGCACATTGCCGCGTTTGAAGCAGTTTTAAGTGTGTGTACCGACTGCGCCTTCCCTCGACGGCGCAAGACGGACA
This sequence comes from Schistocerca cancellata, assembly GCF_023864275.1. NCBI lineage: Eukaryota > Metazoa > Arthropoda > Insecta > Orthoptera > Acrididae > Schistocerca > Schistocerca cancellata. The sequence goes on from NC_064626.1 coordinate 1,245,014,570, forward strand.
GAAGCGGGAATCGGTGGCGCTGCTGTAGGCCGGAAGCTGTTGCGGTGAATGGCAGCGGGCGGCTTCCTCGCTCGGCACCGTTACCCGCCGGAAGCAATTACCCTGCGTGACGCAACGTGTCTGGGTCGCATTCCCACCGCCGCGCCGGCCGCCACGCGCTGTGATAACAACCTCCACTGCGAATGCACCGCCGGTCAGCAGTGTGCCGCTGAACCAGGGCGTTGACCCCGACAGATAAGAAGACGTTGACATTTAAGGGGCTCCGGAACGCCCTATACTTGCAATGTTAAAATAACGCTTATACATTACATCTTTCCTCACAAAGTATTTGAGGTAGGAAGTTGAACTTTTTACAGATTATTTATTGGAATATGGGCTACAACTTAACACAGGGATTTTACAAAATTTTAGTTCAGTTATTAAAGATGATTTTTTTTCAATTGTAATGAAAATTCACAACATTTTTTTTGCAATTTTTTATTTATATATTCAAAAATACACAGTTTTTTGGAAAAAGGCTGTGTTAAATTATGCAGAAGGTACTGTGTAACATTTACTGAAAGTTTGAAACAAATATGTTTGGAAGATCCTTAGAAAACATGTAATTAGTATGAGAAAATAAAAGTTTTGGGAATCGAGCGACAAAGATTGGATTAACTTTTTAGTGCATTCCAGGTCCATTGGATGGATTATCTTCATCCTCTGCAAACTCCTCTTCCAGCTTCCTCTTGTTCCTCCTCCTGTTTACTCTTGCTTGTATTTCTAGACTCTTTACAGCCCTGTCTGCAGCCCGAAGGCGTTCCTTGTCTAAAGCAAGCATCGCTCGTACCATGTTAGAACCTATCTTCATTTCCATATTTCTAAATACCTTGCACCTTACAATGTTGCCATAATTGAAAGTCGCAACAGCATCATACACACCAAAGTGAAGTGTTTCTATTCCAACCAATACATTCCTGGGGATTCTCGACCATATAACACTATTTACACTTTCATTGGGGTTTTGAGTTTTTCCGTGAATAGACTTTTTCAACAGTTCAGGTGCTGCTAAGTCTCTGAAAATAGGTTTTATCTCCTCCATTATTGCATGTGGCAGACTATGCTCATGAGTGTACACTTCACCAGTTAGCAATCCTTTGTTATATTTACACCAACTGTCTTCTTCTTTGGGACACAGGCTATGTTGGGGATTTTCATCGGTTGAAGAAGTATGAAAAAAAAAGAGCCCAAACAGCCTTCTTCATTTCGTCGACACTTTGTGTATTTTGCCTAATAGCCATTCCATAGTAGTTCTGTATTTTGTCAATTACATTGTCAGTTAACCTTCCCTTCCCATCCAACCCTTTACCATCACTGAGTTTTTGTTTTTTGTACGAAGCTTTCAGTCGCCGAAGGTTTGTTCCCATTCGCTTCTGTACGTGTCCAATACACTCAAATTTCTGCACTACAACATCATCACCATAGGGCTTCAGTCCTTGAACTTGTTTGAAACTTTTAGAATCACCGTCACCAAGGTGATTAACATATCGCACAGCGCCACAGTGGGTCACGCCCATGTAGAACACATTTCAAAAAAAAATTTAAAAATAGTTGTAGTCTTCGGAATTGAATCAATTGTATATCTATTAAAAGGTAATAGTCTGCATATTCAGAAAACGCAAAAAAGTAAAAATTGAACTTTTCATGATTTTGAGCCTTTCCGGAGCCCCTTAATGTATCTCCACGTTGTAACCTCCCCACAAAAATTTCATATGACAATTATTTAATATAAATGGAGCCAAGTGAAACTTTCCCACAAAAATGTTGAAAGACTATAATTTGAATGTTAACAAGAATACAACCTAACGTAATCTCCCAGCAAATAAATTCAATGACAATGACCATTAGACAAAAATTAGCAATCTCACCCAAGTATAAGCTCCTCACAAAAAATGAAAGTCAATTCAGTGATAAGAAAATCTCAGTGATAATGAAATTTCAATTAAACCGAAATATCGGTCTTTGGCCCTGTGCAAAAATCAGAATTAAATTCTTACCTCATTGTAACTGCTAGTCAAATTTCTGCTCTTATTCTTGCGCACAGCTTGGAGGAACTGCATTGCAAATAATAATATTCCTTTTTTTTTTGTAATTTAACTGAAAATTTTCTTTAAGGGAAGTGGAACGAAATCGTTAATTCAATTAAATAATTTTTTTTTTTTGTAAAACTGCTTTTGAAATCAAAATTATTATTGGGGCACTTGTTGGAAATTAATTACAATAAATAAACTTTACATTATCTGATGATTACCTTAATTAACAATATACCTCATTCAGCCTCTTGACCAGTATTGCCGACAGGGTACATCACACAACCGCACTGGGCTGCTATTACTGACCGACCGCTCTGCATGACGACTACTGCTCAACTGCTCTACATGACGAGTACTGCTCAACTCGACGAGTACTGCCCAACTGGTTGCAACACTCGCGCGGTCAAGCGCAGACTAACTACGATTATAGGCTCTCTGGTCAAAGATTTTAACGTGCCTCACCATTGCTGCTATGTTACATACGTGTTTCAACGTCCGGTATCGACAGATAAATCCAGGCGCAGAAGTAATTTCTCCAACTAAACTCCATCCGAACAGACCTCGGAAGGCCCAGCGGCACCGACGACCGCCGTGTCGTCCTCAGGCGATAAGCGTCACCGGATGCGGATGTGGAGGGGCACGCGGTCAGCACACCGCTCTCGCGGCCGTTGGGTTTCCATGACTAGTGCCCCTACGTCTGCGTCCAAGTAGCTCCTCACTTGGCCTCACAATGGTCGAGGGCACTCCGCTTGCCAACGGCGCTCGGCAGCCCAACCGGTCACCCATCCAGGTCCTAATCAAACCCGACAGCGCTTAACTCCGGCGGCCTGACGGGAACCGGTGTTACCACAGCGGCAAGGCCGTTACAAACGTAATTGCTAGTAAACAATATTTTTTCTCATAAGTTTGAAAGTGTGGTCATTATCCGCATTAAGTACATGTACGGATGATGCTGTAATATACAGAGAAGTTGCAGCATTAGAAAATTGTAGCGAAATGCAGGACGATCTGCAGCGGATAGGCACTTGGTGCAGGGAGTGGCAACTGACCCTTAACATAGACAAATGTAATGTATTGCGAATACATCATTATATGATAGCAGAACAAACACTGGTAGCAGTTACTTCTGTAAAATATCTGGGAGTATGCGTGCGGAACGATTTGAAGTGGAATGATCATATAAAATTAATTGTTGGTAAGGCGGGTACCAGGTTGAGGTTTATTGGGAGAGTCCTTAGAAAATGTAGTCCATCAACAAAGGAGGTGGCTTGCAAAACACTCGTTCGACCTATACTTGAGTATTGCTCATCAGTGTGGGATCCGTACCAGATCGGGTTGACGGAGGAGATAGAGAAGATCCAAAGAAGAGCGGCGCGTTTCGTCACAGGGTTATTTGGTAACCGTGATAGCGTTACGGAGATGTTTAACAAACTCAAGTGGCAGGCTCTGCAAGAGAGGCGCTCTGCATCGCGGTGTAGCTTGCTCGCCAGGTTTCGAGAGGGTGCGTTTCTGGATGAGGTATCGAATATATTGCTTCCCCCTACTTATACCTCCCGAGGAGATCACGAATGTAAAATTAGAGAGATTAGAGCGCGCACAGAGGCTTTCAGACAGTCGTTCTTCCCGCCAACCATACGCGACTGGAACAGCGAAGGGAGGTAATGACAGTGGCACGTAAAGTGCCCTCCGCCACACACCGTTGGGTGGCTTGCGGAGTATAAATGTAGATGTAGATGTAGATGAAATATTCAAAATTTTCGGAACGTTGTTGCACAAAACACAGTGATCTGATAGTATTGTAACTACTCCACACCAGCTCGGACGGACCTGCTCCAGGCTAGCACGATTCGTACCGTCATCAAGGACTGTAGATCTGATGATAACCTCTTTGAAGATCGAAACCGGTTTTCTAAAACATAAACATTAACAGCTTGAATGCGATAACATCTGTGTTAATTAAATAAGTTGTATAAACATTCGTTTTATTCATTGAAACTCTTCCTTCTTGCTACAGTCTATATTTAGTTGTTTCATCCTTTGTATCAAATGGCTCTAAGAACCGTAGTGGTCGCACGGTTCCAGACTGAAGCGCCTAGAACCGCTCGGCCACACCGGCCGGCATCCCTTGTATCAACGCTTCTTCAATGGATTTAGTGTGGAATGCCAGTGTTTAGTTTTTTATACAATACCAACACTTACACATTAGAAGCAATTCATGTCATAATTTATGAACTTTCTTTAAATTATAGGATTTGGCCATTACTAGACTGAAACTTTCTGGCAGATTAAAACTCTGTGCCGGCCCGAGACTCGAACTCGGGACTTTAGCCTTTCGCGGGCAAGTGCTCTGCCAACTGAGCTACCCAAGCACGTCTCACGCCCGGTACTCACAGCTTCACTTCTGCCAGTATCTCGTCTCCTACCTTCCAAACTTTACAGAAGCTCCCCTGCGAACCTGCTGTGAGGACGGGGCGTGAGTCGTGCTTGTGTAGCTCAGTGATCGACTAAGAACACTATGCGAGTATGCGACCTACGAAAAACACAGGCTTCAACAGTTAGCAAATGGATGTACTTCAAATTTTGTTTTCATATCCATAAATACTTTTCTTTAGGGTGCCGGAGGTGGCCCCACTTTGATTTTGTTGTTATTTCATGCTGCATGGTAGGATGGCAGCGAGGTTCCATCCCGTACAGTTATCATGTGTCAGGACGTACTGTACTATGTTTATTTTGTGAATAATAGAGTTTTCTGTTTCTCCTACCTTCCTTCATATAAAATAAATAAATAAAAAAGGGGTCAGCGCGACAGACTGTCAATCCTAAGGGTAAAAAAAAAAAAAGTTGGTAGAGCACTTGCCCGCGAAAGGCAAAGGTCCCGAGTTCCAGTCTCGGGCCGGCACAGAGTTTTAATCTGCCAGAAAGTTTCATATCAGCGCACACTTCGCTGCAGAGTGAAAATCTCATTCTGGATTGTTTGACCAGCAGAAGTCTACTAGTACCAAACACAGGCCTTAATTTGAGGAAGAAATTTCTGAGAACGTACGTTTGCAGCACATTGTTGTGTGATAGTGAAACATGGACTGTGGAAAAACCGTAAGAGAAGGGAGTCGAAGCATCTCAGATGTCGTGCTACAGAAGAACTTTGAAAATTAGTGAAGGAGATGAATGAGAAGGTTCTCCGCAGAATCGGCGAGGAAAGGCATATATGGAAAACACTGACGAGAAGGGACAGGATTATACGACGTCTACTAAGATATGAGGCACAACTTCCACGGTACCAGAGGGAAGTGTAAAGGGTAAAAACAATAGAAGAACACAGAGAATGGAATACGTCTAGCAAATAATTGAGGAAAAAGAACCTGTGACTGTGGTACAAGTTTTTGCTTCGTATGTTTCCAGAACTTCTTCATACTTTGAGCGATGGCCTACTTCTGATCTTTTGACATCACTCTCCTAGGCTGTGGTTTATGTTCTTGAACAGGAAATGTTGCAGTAACGATCAGGAGCCTGAAATTTTCCCTGTCCTGTATGGTGTTTCCTGTGATGTTAAGTCTTCACAAATCCCTTCTTGCCTCTTACAGCCATCTCGTGGAGTTTTGTAATTTCGAAATGAAACTGAAAGTTTCCTTGGTTAGCCTATTGTCATTCATTCTGTGAATATGACTGTTACTATATTTCTGTATGGATATTCATGTCCCCTCTTCGTCCAGAAGTTGGGTTTGTTCTTTTGTGGTTCTAAATTTTTTCTGATAATTTTTCTTTCTTTCTTTTCCAGTTGTTCTTGTTCTCCTCTTTTCTTCAGTGTAGAGCTTCTGGTTTAATTGCTGTTGCGTAATATCCAACTTTTGCCTAGAACAATAAGATGTTTTGTAATACCGGTTTTGGGTGAGTTCGTATGCTAACTCCATTTTCTTTTCGCGCTGTACACAATCCGTTTGCTTGTATACATTATGCCAAATACTTCAACTTTTTAACGCTTTTAATGTTCCCATACTGTGTTTGTATACATTTTTCTGTATTGTGCTTATGTTCAATGTATTCAGTTTTTTCGTATGACATTAGTAATTTGTCTTAAGCCCCGATTTTATGAAGAGCTGCTGTCAATACCGTCACGTCTGTTTCGTCCTTACAAATTATTGGAATGTCGTCAGCAAAAACGAGAGTTGCACTTCAAAACATCCTCTTCCTTGTCCAACATGGATTCCTCTGATGCTTTGCTCTTCTATTTCTTTATCGCACCCTCTCGTGTCTAAACCAAATTGAGGAGAACCGGTGAGAGGACACCGTCCAGCTGAACTCCTGCGACAATTCTCAAGGGTTCTGAACTTACACTTGTTTTCAAGTTAAAAATTTCTTCTGGATGCAATCTACTTTCCCTGGACGCTGCTTGGTACTCGTCAATTTTGCTTCTCTACCTTTTGCAGTAGGGCTCTGGATATCATTCTAAAGGTCAAGGCACAGTCCCTGTGGGATTTTTTACAATTACACGTTACTACTTATAGTTATTAGTTTTTCTGCGCGAAACATTTTCACGACCTATTTCTACATCTACATCTACGTGATTACTCCGCTATTTACAATAAAGTGCCTAGCAGAGAATTCAGTGAACCACCTTCAAGCTGTCTCTCTACCGTTCCACTCTCGAACGGCGTTCGGGAAGAACGAGCTCTTAAATTTTTCTGTGCTAGCCCTGATTTCACTTATTTTATCGTGATGATCATTTTTCCATATGTAGGTGGGTGCCAACAGAATATTTCCGCAATCGGAGGAGAAAACTGGTGACTGAAATCTCATGAGAAGATCCCGTCGAAACGAAATACGCCATTGTTTTAATGATTTCCACTCCAATTCACATATCATATCTGTTTCCACTATTTCGCGATAATAGAAAACGAGCTGCCTTCTTTGAACTTTTTCGATGTCATCCGTCATTCCCACCTGATGCGGACCCCACACCGCACAGCAATACTTCATAATAGGACAGACAAGCGTGGTGTAAGCAGTCTCTTTAGTACACTTGCTGCACCTTCTGCCAATGAATCGCAGTCTTTAGTTTGCTCTACCCACAACATTATCCATGTGATCATTCCAGTTTAGGTTATTTCTAATTGTAATCCCTAAGTATTTAATTGAATTTACAGCCTTCAGATTTGTATGACGTATCGCGAAATCGAAATTTAGCAGATTTCTTTTAGTACTGATGTGAATAAACTGACACTTTTCTTTATTCAGGGTCAATTTCCACTTTTCGCACCATGCAGATATCTTATCTAAGTCATTTTGCAATTCGTTTTGGTCATCTGCTGACTTTACAAGACGGTAAACAACAGCGTCATACGCAAGCAATCTAAGATGGCTACTCTCCTATGTCGTTAACATAGATCAGGAACAATAGAGGGCCTATAACACTTCCTTCGGGAACGTCGGATATTACTTCTGTTTTACTCGATGACTTTCCGTCTATTACTACGAACTGTGACCTTTCTGACAGGAAATCACGAATCCAGTCACACAACTGAGGCGATATTCCATTTGCACGCAGTATGGATAGAAGAAACGGTGTCGAAAGCCTTCTGGAAATCTAAAAATACGGAATCCATTTGACATGTCCTGTCGTTAGCACTCATTACTTCATGAGTATAAAGAGCTAGTTGGGTTTCACAACAACGATATTTTCTGAATCCGTGCTGTTTATGTGTCAATAAATCGTTTTCTTCGAGGTTCTTCATGATGTTCGAAGACAGTATACAGGCTGGTCCATTGATAGTGATCAGTCCAAATATCTCACGAAATAAGCCTAACGAAAAAACTACAAAGAACGAAACTCGTCTAGCTTGAACGGGGAAACCAGATGGCGTTATGGTTGGCCCGCTAGATGGCACTGCCATAGGTCAAACGGATATCAATTGCGATTTTTTAAATAAGAACCCCCATTTTTTACTACACGTTACTGAAGTACGTAAAGAAATATGGATGTTTTAGTTGGACCACTTTTTTCGCTTTGTGACAGATGGCGCTGTAATAGTCACAAACGTATTAGTACGTGGTATCACGTAACATTCCGCCAGTGCGGACGGTATTTGCTTCGTGATACATTACCCGTGTTGAAATGGACAGTTTACCAATTTCGGAAAAGGTCGATATCGTGTTGATGTATGGCTATTGTGGTCAAAATTCCCAACGGACCTGTGCCATGTATGCTGCTCGGTATCCTGGACGACATCATCCAAGTGTCCGGACCGTTCCCCGGATAGTTACGTTATTTAAGGAAACAGGAAGTGTTCAGCAACATGTGAAACGTCAACCACGACCTGCAACAAATGATGATGCCCAAGTATACAGGGTGTTACAAAAAGGTACGGCCAAACTTTCAGGAAACATTCCTCACATACAAAGAAAGAAAATATGTTATTTGGACATGTGTCCGGAAACGCTTACTTTCCATGTTAGAGCTCATTTTATTACTTCTCTTCAAATCACATTAATCATGGAATGGAAACACACAGCAACAGAACGTACCAGCGTGACTTCAAACACTTTGTTACAGGAAATGTTCAAAATGTCCACAGTACGAGCACGAAGAATCTCTACATTTGGTACCGGGGTTGCGTAGACAAGAGCTTTCAAATGCCCCCATAAATGAAAATCAAGAGGGTTGAGATCAGGAGAGCGTGGAGGCAATGGAATTGGTCCGCCTCTACCAATCCATCGGTCACCGAATCTGTTGTTGAGAAGCGTACGAACACTTCGACTGAAATGTGCAGGAGCTCCATCGTGCATGAACCACATGTTGTGTCGTACTTGTAAAGGCACATGTTCTAGCAGCACAGGTAGAGTATCCCGTATGAAATCATGATAACGTGCTCCATTAAGCATAGGTGGAAGAACATGGGGCCCAATCAAGACATCACCAACAATGCCTGCCCAAAGGTTCACAGAAAATCTGTGTTGATGACGTGATTGCACAATTGCGTGCGGATTCTCGTCAGCCCACACATGTTGATTGTGAAAATTAACAATTTGATCACGTTGGAATGAAGCCTCATCCGTAAAGAGAACATTTGCACTGAAATGAGGATTGACACATTGTTGGAGGAACCATTCGCAGAAGTGTACCCGTGGAGGCCAATCAGCTGCTGATAGTGCCTGCACACGCTGTACATGGTACGGAAACAACTGGTTCTCCCGTAGCACTCTCCATACAGTGACGTGGTCAACGTTACCTTGTACAGCAGCAACTTCTCTGACGCTGACATTAGGGTTATCGTCAACTGCACGAAGAATTGCCTCGTCCATTGCAGGTGTCCTCGTCGTTCTAGGTCTTCCCCAGTCGCGAGTCATAGGCTGTAATGTTCCGTGCTCCCTAAGACGCGGATCAATTGCTTCGAACGTCTTCCTGTCGGGACACCTTCGTTCTGGAAATCTGTCTCGATACAAACGTACCGGGCCACGGCTATTGCCCCGTGCTAATCCATACATCAAATGGGCATCTGCCAACTTCGCATTTGTAAACATTGCACTGACTGCAAAACCACGTTCGTGATGAACACTAACCTGTTGATTCTACGTACTGATGTCCTTGATGCTAGTACTGTAGAGCAATGAGTCGCATGTCAACACAAGCACCGAAGTCAACATTACCTTCCTTCAATTGGGCCAACTGGCGGTGAATCGAGGAAATACAGTACATACTGACGAAACTAAAATGAGCTCTAACATGGAAATTAAGCGCTTCCGGACACATGTCCACGTAACATCTTTTCTTTATTTGTGTGTGACGAATGTTTCCTGAAAGTTTAGCCGTACCTTTTTGTAACACCCTGTATGGGGTGGTCCATTAATCGTGACTGGGCCAAATATCTCACGAAATAAGCATCAAACGAAGGGACTGGGTGTTGTGCTGTCTTCATCATCATTTCATCCCCATCCGGCGCCCAGGTCGCCCAATGTGGCGTCGAATGTAATAAGACCTGCACCAAGGCGCCCGGACCTGTCGTGTAAGGGGCCTCCTGGACAATGACGCCAAACGCTCATTCCCATTTCCAGTCAATCAGGATCTGAATGTCAATGACAAAGACTAAAAGACTTCCATATTCTGTTGGTTTCCGCAGTTTGTTGTCCAGAGGCAAGGAATATTGCAGTACACATGGTTCAGTGATGAGGTGTGGTTCCACCTCTCTGGCTATGTAAACTCTCAGAAAACACTTCATTTTTTCAGGTCCGTCTTGATCACACAAATACTTTTACGCTTTACTATTACCAGTTTCGTATGTATAATTTGACGTTGACATCTTCAACACAACAATTTATGGCAGTAGCTGAAACTGGTAACAGTGAAGTGTAAAAGTTTTTGTGTGATCAAGACGGACCTGTAAAATAAACTGACACAATATGATCACGGACTCATTTTCAGACTTTATGGTGAAAGGTCTCTGCTGGATTCCTTTCATGTTAATTTCTTAAATCTGTTGTCATTTACGGCATAAATTCCTCTTCTAAATGTACTGTGGCGTTACTGACTATCTGAGAGGAGACTGAGTAGTGGAACGTGTTACTTTTACGCATAAACAAGAACGATCTGTCACACTACTACACTTTAAAACACAGTTTATATGTAATTCATGTCACACAGTCTCATACGGAACCTACATCCGCTTTCTTTTATATACTGTATATGATAAGTTACTGTCATCCCCCTTCCCTTCTGTGTGAGAGGATGAATGAGCAAATGTATTTCTAGTTGCATGCTTGAGGGTAGCAGACAAGCCTGTCTGCTAGAGAACAGTAGGACCGACGTCGGAACAGGTAGCTACGCTTTCTAAAAGCAAAGAGGTTTCTATCCTTAGTATGGTCCTGTCCGTCCCTTGTCATGTTGGTATAGGAAGCTGCCCCTCTGGCCACTTCCGTTTGTATTTGTGAGCCACCCTCAGGAAGGGACCAAGTCAGTCTGTCCGCGGCGAGTGTCTGAAGTGGTAAGATCTCCGGCTAAGCGCGTGTCTGCTAAGCCCGTAGGACAATGGATTTCTTAAGTTCAGCCTAACTGAAAATTTAATCACCCTTATTTCAGGTTTAGCTCTAAAATATCTAATGTTATCTTAAATTGCAAAGCAGTGTATTTCGAGTGTGAAGTTCAGAATATCTTCCAGTAGTTACTTTGTCACTACTTTCTGAGTAAAGTGGAACCACGTGTTGATCAGTAACTCTAACTAAGATCATCAATCTTAAATCCGAATGTGCGTGAGATTATAACGTCTCGTCTTGACAATATTTTTCAATATAGCGACTTTTCTTTATATTCAACCCACGTGGGGTGTACTTCGTGAGACCAGTACCACGTGCTTATTCAATAGTTTGACCCATCAGGTTAATAGTAAGACGTTAGTAACCAGTTCGAGGTTTTTCTTTTGTAAATTGCTTTTCGATCTAATTTATTTTAATTATCAAAATTATTGTGTAAACCAAGTTGACCACGTGAAGCATGTGGTGTAATCATCAAAGTGCCCTCAGCTACTCTTTTCGGGAAGATTTCACAGAGAGTTAGTATGAATTTAGTATACCAGTGTGTGGTAATTACATGACAGACAGGATTGCGCTACGAACGTAACTTCTTTGGGTGAAAATTGAATCGGTTGGTTGTGGATAATTCCGTCTTGCATATGTTTCAACGTTCTTCGTGTGTTGTTTATGAATGCAGTGTTGTATGCAGTCTCCCAATCTTGGCTCCATATTTGATGTGTTCCGTAAGATTACAAACTCACATTTTCACAGTCCTAAATAAGGCACCAGCTTAGTTATGACTCGAGTTTAATATGCTGAAATTTCAATGATCAATGTTAAAATAAATTTCCAAATATAAACTGATTTATTTATTTTTATTTAAATTCTCTTTTTTATATACATATCACCGGTTGTCGTATGACTATTAAAAGATTATAATTAATGTTAGTCTGCTTGGGAATCTGGTAAGCTAGACTGGAGACCTGGTGAAACAGTTGCTCAGTAATGCAAGGCTAACTTCCCCAAACAGCTCACAGCTTTTAAACCGCTTTTATTGTCTATCAGCACCGCTTTCATAGCAAATTAAAGCAACAACGTTACAATGTTTTCAGCTGATAAATTCAGATAAACGTTCGTAAATTGGAAATTTGCTATAAGTTACTATGGTATCAAACTAATGAGGTCATTGGCCCCTACTCTTACACAGTACTTACTAACTTAAACTAACCTACGCTAAGGACAACACATACATGCCCGAGGGAGGAACTCCAACGCGGGAGCCGCGCGAACCGTGGTAAGGCACCTGCCTCGCGGCCACGTTGGTTGCCTAACGAAAATCCACAAGCACTGACTGAGCAACCCCTTCATTCCCAAAAGGTTGGTGTGTTCAATATCATAGTGTCGCGTCAGCGGACCAAATTTTCCGAGTCTGCTGTGATAGGTCGAATAATTTTTTCCCTGGCAGAGTGATTTCGAAAGGACTGTGGCCACCGAGGTCACCTGATTTAACACCACCTGTCTTTTTCCTTTGGAGTGGCCTAAAAGGCGAGGTCTACAGGAACAAACCACACAACTTCGAAGATTTACGAGAGAACATCATCCGTGAAATCCATGCAGTGACACAAGAGGTTCTGGCAGCAACATTCGAGAATCTGCAGTATTGTGTTCAACTGTGTTTACAAGTCGTGGGTGGTCACTTCCAGCACCTTTCGTGATTCACCTTTATTTCCCCATGAACAAGGTATGACGCGCTCATTTCATTTCACTTCTTGATTTTTATGCAATTCCTTTAAATTTAATTCAAGGAAACGCGTGTTTTTGGGGCCTCTTTCGACTGGAACATCCAATACTATCCCTTCAAGTTATACAGACATTTTTCTCAGATATGTTAATGCGGTTTCTACTGTCAACACTGGTTAAACCTGACACAGGCTACAATTAATAATTACATTTAAGCATAAAATATCACATGCAATACAAAGGACCATTCATTTACTCAAGTACTTCTTCAGGTCCTGATACGCATATAATCCTTTAATTTTATTCGTTTTAGGATAAGTTAGGTAATAACTTCCATCATGTGGAACATTCATTATCTTATATACATCTGCGTAAAAGAGTTGCAATTACAGCTTCTTTTACAAAGAGGCGAAAATTTTGGGTTATTTTTAACAGAATGTATTCCACTACTTGATATTTCCGCGTATGTCTGAATGTTCTGTCATAGTACTTATTTTTCAGGCATCCTGCTTGGTGAGTGAGACTATGAATTTTCTTACCTTCTCTTCTCATGAGGATTCTTTTCTGCATTGACATGTAAGATGATTTATCCATTCATTTTCTTCTTTCATCCCACTTCTGAGTTCAGCTGGAGTGAATTCTCAAACATGGAAAACATTTATACATGAATATGCCATTAAACAGATACTAATATCACACTTTCAGCCTGAAGGAAGTCTCACTGCATGGATCTTTTGAGTATTTAACAGATTTATTGGTATCTATGTATACAGCAATCAGGAAAAGTGGGTACAATATTTAGAGCTCTTTGAATGGGTAGAGAACAACTTGCCATTGATTGTTTTGTGGCAAGTTGTTCTGTACCTATTCAAAAAGCTCTATGTACTCTACCCACTGCCTGATTGCTCTGTGCATAGATCCTAGTAAATCTGTTATGTTCTCAAAATATTCGTGCAGAAATATTTCCTTCAGTCTAAATGTGTGATATTAGTATCTATTTAATGCTATATTCATGTATAAATGTTCTCCATGTTTGACAAGTGAAGTCTGAATCTAACAGGAAAGAAAACAGCAGGCTTCCCAACTGTTTACTATTCTTTTAATGATCAGACCTGCTGCAGTAAACTTTGTAGCAAGCAGTACAATGTATTTTGTGGCTTACCTGATTAGTGGCTGCCACTCTCTGGGTCTATGGAATGGATACATATTATGACAATAGATCTCATGGGACTGAACGTCCAGTTGATGCTGGTACTGTTGATAATACTATGCCTACTTCCAGATGCTTTAATAATAATTGTTTAGTAGTAGACTATAATTTTACCATTTACTTGATTTTCAATATTTTCAACCTGGTTATAGTGTGAGCGTGATTGTGGTGTATGCTGTCCTTGTCTTAAGACTTTGCGGTATTTACCATTCTCAAATTTCGTTTGTGTGAAATGTACTATTGTCTTCCAGTTATCGACATTTAAAAACCATTTACCTGAAGAGAATTTGATTGTTGTGTCTTTGTCTTGTTGGAAATCAGTTCCAAGAATGCTTTCTGCTATCAATGCTTTTGTAACTAAGAACAGGCATTATATCACTGCATTTCCTATTTTAACCTCCACCAAAATTTGCTTCTTGACAATACATGATTTAACACCAGTAACTCCAATAATTTTACAGTTTTGTACAAAATATGTGGGTACCTTTGCGACCTCATAAACCCAATTGAACAAATCGGATAACATAATACCCACCATATCACCTGTGTCTGTTACAACCATAGTCACACTGTACTGCATGTACAGTGGCTTGGAGAATCTCTTCATTCTGAACATGTCATTTAAAATGATCTGTCATTAGTCCATCCCTTATTTCAGAGTCATTGTTGTAACAAACAGACTTAGTGCATTATATTCATTGCCCCCAATCGACCCCAAAGCTTATCGTTTGTAATCACTTTTAATTTATTATTTTTTAAATGTTGCATGACAAGCCTCCTTTACCATTTCACATTAAGAATACAGTAATGTACTAAAATTTCATTTAAAATGTCTTGTGTATATTCCTGTTTGTATAGGTGTCATAACAATGGTATTTTCTCCAGTCTGTTACCATGTCTATTACATGTAATGAGACTTGGTGAACTGCATTCTGCATACCGAGTATAGCATAAGAGTGGCGTCACCATCTGTGTCACAGGATTTATGTTGTCATCATTTGATATATGGTGACAACAAAATCTCAGGGGTGGTGGAGACAAATGTGGCGTGGCACTATTGTTACTGGTGTTATTGTTTGCAATAGCAGTGAACACTTGCAACCATTCGTTTTTGGACAAATATTCAAGTAATAGAATTGAGTGGAATGAAAATGCTGTCCCAACCCCATAGGACATGTTTTTGGGTGACAGAGCTGCATGATTTGTTTTGTTACAAGATACCTTATTGTACAGTGTCAGATACATATTATTATTACGTGTAACAGATTACAATTTGTTTGTTTTGTATCGGACTGCTTCTGTCGTACAATACTGATTTGTGTCACAACTTTACTATAGTGTGATTCTGGTAAATGTTCTCCTAATGCATTCTCAGATGGGTTCACTTCAGGCTCAATGGACTATGTCTCTGGTGTAGGTGACATAATATCAGATATATTTAACATCTGATCTGCATCTTTCAGTAATTAACGTTTTTTGTTGAGTTAACGTATAATTTTGTTGTAATGTTAAATTTAACATTGTGGTTCTCAAACCTTTTATTTGAGAGGGTATCTCATTGTGAAATTATTCTTTAGCTGAAATTTCATGATGGAAGGTTGATAGTTCAGATAGTAATTTAGCTGACATTTCCTTCATCGTCTCCGTTACACTGCGAAGCATTACAGAGTTTAGATCTCTCATTCTACTGGTAGTGAGACTGACTGTAGGATTTATTATTTTGCTTTCAGCACACAAATCAGTTTCACTAGTTAAAGCCCCTTTGCCATCTATAACCATATCAGTGAATTCACTTTCATTGGCACTAAATTCTATTTCATGTAGTGTTACAGGCTCCATTTTGGACAGTCTCTCGATTTTTACCATAACATGTAAAATGACTGAAAACACACATGTGGAATCATGTAATCCAAATAAATATCAGCACGCAAGTGGTTAATACTGCTGAACAAGAAGTTCTGGAATACATCATTATTGAGATGAAGCAGTAAAACTCCAGGTGCCAGTGCATGCCCTCTTGACACCAAGTCAGCCATTTTGTACAAATTAGAATCTTACTATTGTTAAAGTTAGCTATTATTCTGAAATTTGCAAAATGAATTTTTTATATTCTAGTTTATTTTCTCTTACCGTTTATCAGATGTGTTATGAAATAAAACAAGAATGTTTACAAAAATGTTGTAATATATAAGTTTATGTATCATGTATATAAAAGTTATATTAAGTTCTGTCTCAGCTATCACTGCATGTATCCTTTGAAAAGAATAGTCATTGCAAAAGAAAATGTTTGAAATTCACACCTCCCAAAGGTAATTGTTCTTCAACAGGATACATCACACAACAGGAGTGCAATCAAGGAATATGCTCATTAGCATATCGATATTCGCTAATGTCATACCCCCCACTTGGCCAACACGCCTCTGTTACTTACTATTATGATCTTTTCTTGGAGTCATATGCAGAGTCATCACTGGTGAGTGAAACAGTTTGGTAACAGTGGATCATGATAAAATGATGTGTAACACAACAGAATATTTTGCATTAAACGAAAGCAGTAAACAGACTTCGTGACAAGAAATTTAGATTGGAAAGTTCAGCTAATAAAGAATGCAAATATGCATAATCGACATGTCACCAAAACAATCGCTTTCCAACGTCAGTGAAATGTTGAAACTTAAGGGCTTTAAATATTGCTAGCAGAGGATGGTAGTCCTTATCTGAGAAATAAAACATATCCCAGCCTAACTGATCTTATTGTCATCCTAATATTACAGAGAGCAACAAAAATGGCGTTCTCACATGATGCAAGATGCAAGAAAAAGGGTGAAGAGCATGAGATACTCCGCGTCTCAGTTATTTAAAAAAAATGCTATAAATGATGATTACATTAGTAGTAGTATGGGGCACAATTTGATCTCTGATTTTGAGGGAGAAGTTAATTTATTACGAACGGCACCCACTCAGTGGTCCTACAGTGTTGTGACTACAGGTTTGCTGCTAGATTGGTTAGCAGCTATCATTTTCCATTGTTACTCTGACACTCTATAGATAGACAAGTTAGTTCACCTCTGGGAAGCAGTTCACTGATGACAGATGGTTTTTTTTTTCGGACCAGTTCATTTTTACTCGTTCAATATTCCTTCTATCATCTTAGAACTCTACCTTAACTGTAGAAAAAATAGTTTGAAAACCATCTGCATTTAATGTTTTCTTAAACGCAACATGTCCTCTTCCATAGATGATTAATCAGCATGGCTGACTACCAGTCAGAGTACCCAAGTTAGATTACCCGTACTGCCAGAGATTTTTTTCCTTCATGGAACGTCTGGTATGGGGTACACTCTACCTCGTGAGGTCAACTGAGAAGCTACTCCACCCATTAGTAGCAGTTCCAAAAATCAAGAAACTCCACAACGACTAGAGAGTGGTGTACTGACCACAAGCCCCCCTCCACATCACGTCCGAGACTCCATTGACAGAGGATGGACTGGCGGTAATGGTTTCCTGGCAACATTCTGTGTCATCCCACATCATTGATCAGAGACTAGTAGCAGCTGCACAATGGAATTACCATCCCATGCATACGCTGCCATTCAAACCACAACACAAATGGTTTGCGTAGGGAATGGTGCCGTGACTGGGAAGCATGTACTGCTGATGAATGGCATCGCATTGCGTTCAGTGAAGAGTCGTTGTTCTGACTACCCCAGATAATCATCGTCGGCGCGTAGGGCGGCGACACCAGGAGAACTCACGTTCTTCCGTTCTTCCATTGTTTTCGAGTGGCACAGCGATGCTACTCCCGCAGTCATGGTGTGGGGAGTCTTTGGTTATGGCTTTAGACCACAGGCGGTGGTGAATGAAGGAGGTCGATGGCACAACTATATGTCACGGACTTTCTGTGTCCTCATGCGTTACCTCTCATGTGACAGTGTCGTAGTGCCAGTTTTCAACAGGGCAAAGCTTGTCCACACATGGCACATGTCTCTATGAGCTGTCCGCATAATGTTGAGGTGCTCCTGTATCCAGACAGATCCCCATCAGAACACGTGCAGGATCACCTCGCACATTTACTCTATCTCGGTCCCATTGCCCAGGATATCAAGGACCAGTTCCAATATTTGTCGACTAATTTGCCTCAGGAGTAGATACAATGGCATTATGACACTCTTTCCAGCAGAATCAGTCCATATATCCCGGCCAGACGGGGTTGAAACGTCATAACGACGGACGTCTACTGCCCAGTTCGTTGTAAATTTTACTGTGTCCTTTAATCACTGAAGTAACATCGCATATCATATCAACTTGTGGAATTTCATTTTGTTTCCTCCTCCCCTGCTGTATGTCTTAATTAGTGCAGTGTATATTTTCCCATATGATGACGAATTGTGGTGGGAACAGAAATCATTTGTTTTGAGTTTCACTCTGGAGAGCCACTCAACGTGCATTAATTTCAGAGCCGATAAATTCCAAATTACTGCACAACTAGCTTAACCTTTCATGCATCCAAATTGTTAATGAGAATATATAATACAGAGTAGAACAGAAAGTAAAATTGAGGATATATTAGATGACAATCAGTTGACGAGATACTAAGGAGGCAGTTTTGATGTTGCCCTTGATAATGGAGGGAAGATTTAATAAAAGTTAAGACACATTCATACGATTTATCAGTCTGGGAAAGGCAAGACATAAAACGATGCAATATATTTGAAATCGTCAGGAAGACGGGCAATCTACAATATATGCAAGAAGCAAGAGAGAACAGTAGAAACGGAAGACCAAGAAATAGCAGCTCATACTGAAAAATGCAATTTCGTTATTTGTTGCTGCCATCCAATACCAATAATTTCTAACGAAAGCCAGTGATTTCTAATAAACTGTAATTTAGTAAGATAACTTCCTCCTGATTCTCTACTCCTCAGCTGAAATACAGATTTCCAAATGTTAATTCGCGTCATCTTACTTGTACCTATCACATCTGTCCATTTCCAGCAGTCCGCAGCACGTTATCTCGTGGCTAGCATTGCTGCCCTTGGAACATGGGGTCCTGGGTTCGATTCACGTCCGGCTCGGGGAGTTTTTCCGCCTGGGGACTGGATGTTAGTGTTGTCTTCGTCATTTCTTCACCATTCGGGAAAAGTGGTGTCATTGGATTGTGGAAAGATTGGGAATCTGTACAGGCGCTGATAACCACGCAGTTGAACGCCCCATAAACCAATTATCATCATCATCATTTCCAGCAAAAACATTAAATAAATTAGTTAATTAATGAAAGTCTTAAAATGTAACCAAGCACTCTTAGTAATACTACTAGTTAAAAACAAACAGTAGCCTTACCTGTTTCGAACATACTGTTTTATCATCAGATGGCTGTTCGTGACAATGTTTTATTTAAGTTATTCTGTACATTTTCGGTTATGGCGAAAACTTCTTGATTTGGAGGTGGCCTACAGTAAGTAAAGATATTACAAAAATGATTATTTAACATTAAACAAATCTAATCTTGAGGTAAAACAACATAAATAACCTTGTAACTTGGCATTCATTTTGTGCTATTTACATCGAAAATCCAGCGTTATTTTTATGTCACTGTTACTTCTTGTTTATATTAGCTTTATATTCTTTTGAATAATGGGCAAGGATGAACATTCTTCTGATTTTCTAGACACAAACAATGTGGAGGAACACACACACACACACACACACACACACACACACATCAATGTTTCAGCCACATGAAAGTATGTACTCGAAGATGGTGACTTACAAAGACAAAAGAGTGGAAAGAATGTGTGTCAGAGATGTTACAATGTGTACATTAGCCTTATAACAGAAAGTTGCCTAGACCTGAATTGTTTAGTGCATGCAGTATGCATTGGATAATCATTACTTAAAACTAAAACAGTTCATGAAAAACTGTTCACCACAAAAATGTTACGGAAAGGGATATCATGTGAAATATTGTACAAGACGAAAGCTATTGTTAAGGGAGATAGCTTTTATATACGTAATATCCTTAGATACAATATCCAGCATTATGACAGCTTACTAATTTGAATTATATTAGTTATTGCACACTATGTAATAGACAAGTTATAAAACACAGTTTCACGTAAATAAGTGATTTGGCAGTGGATTATAAATTAATGAAGTGATGGCTTGTTGAAATTTTAAATTAATTTTAATGTTGCATTAATTTATGGCTATTGTCTTGTGGTAGTAGGTCGGTGTCTATTTTTACTGTCACTGCAAAAACTGTTTATTGATGTCAGAATACAGAAAGCAGACGGACAATATTCGGTAGAAAAGGTAAAATATCTCAGTGTACTAATTGAGAAAATGAACGATATATAATATTTAGAGCCGACTTTCAATGCCTATTAAAAGCTGTGTTCACTGAAAATGTGGATTTCACTGTGTTATTTGGACATATGGAATCTATGTCTTCTTTGAAATGGTCTTCTCCCACCTCATATTATGTAGTAGGAGGAACATCTTCAGAAATTATATATGCTTGATATCCTGTAGAGAGAACTACTATTTCACAAATTATGGATGGGTAGTTTTTGGAATTTGTTCTTTGTGTAAAATATTATTTTTTTAATTTCTAAATTCTTTATTTTGTAGTATATGCTTCCTAAATAAAAGTCATAGCAACATATTTTGTCTTGCTTTGTACTTACTTTGGTAATGACTACAGTGTTGTCTAGTATTTGTTGTCTGATGTTTAATTTGTTTTAATTTTTTGTGAAGAGTTTTCATAGTATCCCTGTACCCATTATTTAAAGCTATAACTTTAATTTAATGATAGTGAGTTCTTATTGTTGTCCAAGTTCTTTCATTCGTTGATTATGCAGATGCAATGTGAACATGAAATATGGTATCTTATGAAACTTCCTGGCAGATTAAAACTGTGTGCCAGGCCGAGAACTCGGGACCTTTGCCTTTCGCGGGCAAGTGCTCTACCAACTGAGCTACCCAAGCATGACTCATGCCCCGTCCTCACAGCTTTACTTCTGCCAGTACCTCGTCTCCTACCTTCCAAACTTAACAAAAGCTCTTCTGTGAACCTAGCAGAACTAGCACTCCTGAAAGAAAGGATATTGCGGAGACATGGCTTAGCCACAGCCTGGGGGATGTTTCCAGAATGAGATTTTCACTCTGCTGAGTGAAAATCTCATTCTGGTGGCATCTTATGCTGGTTTGGGTGACGGTATGTGCTGTTGACGCATTAGCGTCTGTTAATTTACTATAAATAAGAAAATTATATTACCAGTATGGTTTTTCTTCTAGATTTAAGAAAATAATGCTCCAATTGGTCTCAGATTTTACGATAAATTTAATATTCTTGTGCATGCTGCTTAGATTTGTTGCTGATGTACCAGTTACAGTATTTATGCCATCAAAGAAAATTATTTATCGTAGATTATTTTGCTGTTGATATGGACGCTATCTAAGAAGAACATTTGCCCTAAATGGTTCACATAAATATAAACTTTATGACAGCACCATGTATTTGAAGAAGTCCAAGTATCTCAGTGATTTTCAATTTCTTATATTTCAAGAAACCGCTTTTTGCTTTTACTGAGATGGAAGCTCTTCATTGTGTCTAGGGGACACTATCTGGTGTTCTTATTCAATGTCGTAATTAGTTGGTTGGTTGGTTGGTTTGGGGAAGGAGACCAGACAGCGTGGTCATCGGTCTCATCGGATTAGGGAAGGATGGGGAAGGAAGTCGGCCGTGCCCTTTCAGAGGAACCATCCCGGCATTTGCCTGGAGTGATTTAGGGAAATCACGGAAAACCTAAATCAGGATGGCCGGACGCGGGATTGAACCGTCGTCCTCCCGAATGCGAGTCCAGTGTCTAACCACTGCGCCACCCCGCTCGGTCGTAATTCGTGTACTAGAGGATGCAGAAGAGCTGTAACGTGGAAAGACTGTTCTAAGTTGCAAGTATACATTGCGCAATTATTGTTGAGCAAATCTTTCTTTCCATACAGCAATTTTATCTGTGTTACAAGTACCATATTTGGTTTTGACTATTTTAGTGTTATTAGTACTGTTATTAGTATAACTTTCATTTAGACTGATGTATGGAGAGGATCATTGTATGTTGTATTTAATATTAAGGTTATCTGTATTAACGCATCTAATATGTTATAAAATTTTGAAGAATTCTCGTTGCGAGGTAAGGTTAGCGTTGTTTCGTCGAAATAAAGATGTCATCACTCATTTTGTCTACGGATTCTTTAATTTGTATAGCATTCGATTTATTTCTCCGAGCATTGTGTCACAATCAACACGCACTATTTGTTGTACGTGTTCAGCATAACAGATATCATGTGCTAATTAAACGCGAAGCACAAGGTAATTGTCTGTTCAGAAATATTGAATAAAATAAATGCCCCGGGTGAGGATCGAACTCACGACCTTAAGATTATGAGACTTACGCGCTGCCTACTGCGCTACCGAGGCCACTGCGGATATTGGACTTTCCTTAAGCTTAAGTGTGTGAGTACGATGTACTTTGCGTAAGACGCCAAAGATTGACTAGGAGTTTACGTCATAGTTATCAGCAATAACTGAGTCAACGCGACTGCCTGATTTAGGTGCTTTCATACAGGCTATATTTTACAGCAATATTTGGCCGTAACAGTGTTTTCGTCAACATTGATGCACCACGACTGCAATACATGGCAAATCTGATATACGACCGGGCAATATTGCTGATATTGCAGACGTTCGCAGATAGTTGCTGAAGTACTTCAGAGGGGTTGCCGGTACTGTCTACCAAGGGTGGTGAATATTTCGTATTATGGCCGAGGCAAATTGCAATTCGTATTAACAAAGCACAGAAAGATACTGTAAACCCGTCGTCTTACAAACCGACAGCACTGTCATCTTATATATCAAAGATGCGTCTAAGAACGGTTAAAAACAGTTTAGAATAGTGGAGGAAAAGAGTAATGTTCTTCCCAAGACCTAGCTTCAATTTCGCAAGGGAAAGAGTGCTGTTGACAACATACGGAATTTGACAACTGATATTCAACGGACCTTCGTGAACAAACGTTTCCTAGCTGGAGCTTAAGACACTGTGGAAATCACAGCACTGGAAAGAAATCTTGTTTCCACTAATTATAGTATTTGTGCAATCTGTGGGATTAAACCTTTGTTCTCAGATAGAAGGATCTATGTCTTGTACAATGGATATGGCACAGGGCCTCGGATAATCCACAATGGTTTCCCATCGGAAGCCATATTGAGCGCTCTCCAGTACATGCTTTACACACGAGAAACGTTTCTCACCAATATTATCTAAATTACAATTCCCTGATCTCTGCCTAAGAGAATTGTCTGGAGATAACACGGATTAAACAAAGGTAATTATTTTTATGCGAATAAGAGTTCCACGTTCCCCGGATTGGATGAAGGTTGGTGGAAAGATGTCGCATTCAGGAGTCGATCTTAAGTTTCCGGAAATGAGAACTGATTCGACACTAAGGCTAGGCGCAAATTGAGAAGCGTATAGCGCGTGTGACGTGACACGACACTACAGCGCGACACGCACGCACCGCACGAGTCCAGCGCATATTGCGACGCGTACACCATACTTCGCACGCGCCGACTGGCGACGCTCTGCGCTGACCGAACCGAACGCGCGCAACCTTTTATCTTTCTCAAACGATTTTACAGAAACTACTCTCTGAAAATATATGATTTTAGCCTTACTTGTAGCGTTATATGTCAGCTTCGTGACGAAGTGCTGATCACCTCGCTAATGACCACTCTTATTGTGATGTACACATTTTAGTAAGACACTACGCAAAACTCAAAAAGTTTGCAACGAAAATTAGGGGTCGCTATGATTTTGCGTTTGGTGCGTATTACACCATATGTTGCTGCGTATGAAATTTAGCTAATATGCTGAATTTTTGTTTAGACTTGGGAGGCGGTCTCTATCTGCCTCCGATCTCGAGAAAATGGATCCCATGTAGCGCGCTCCCTTTCGATCTCACGCCCGCGAGAATGAAATACTCGCAACATCTCTCGTATCTCCTAAACCGCTCGAGACATCGCAACAAAAGTTTGGCGAATGATAGCACACAAGGAGGAGAGTGTTTTGCCAATTATTAATCACACGGAACTTTCTTATCTATGGCGATATATCACTACTTATACTTCTTTTTTTATTTATTTCACTCCAGTGACTAATTTTTTAAGAGTTATCGACAGCTAGCGAAACAAGAGCTTCCTAGTATGAAAATAAACATGAAATTTCTTCTTTTATGTTACTGCAAACCGATACTATGAGGTTTTTCGTAAGCTATTGAACTGTGTGATTGCTAATTACTTGTTTAATGAGGCCCTCCGTTTCGGAATTCTGTCTCAATAGCTGCTGTGAGATGAGTTGGGCAAATTACATTGTGACAAAGGAAGTACAATTAAACCAGTCACCAAGAGAAATGTGGCCTTTACTCATAAATGGTGATGCTTCTCCGAATGAGAAAAGGTTAACAACTCACACAAAAACAGATTGGCAATTCTGTTGGAATTTTGGTGGAATCCCCGTAACCCATCGTATTTTTAACACTGAGCGACTGGAATGGAAATTTCCCAAAGGATTTTATTCCTTCTCTTGGACTGAGCAGTATTAAAATAATGACGAGCGTTCCTTCAGGCGGAATGATAGGCACATGCCAGATACTGTTTACTCACTTAGGGCTTGCCAAACTGACGCGGATCGCGAATAAAATAGTTGTTATTGAGAAAAATAAACAATTGGTCCGTCGCACAACACAATGGTCAGTGTATTGTCAGCAGCGAAGGATAATGCGCGCGACAGGAATGCACAAGTTAGCCATGTGTGCCTTGTGAGATGGAGTTCGAAAAACATTGTCATGAAAGTAGATCTGCCTTTGTCAGCATCACATTTCAACAAATTAAATATATCTAATCATAACACTCTTTTAGGATATCCCTACTTTCTTCATTTGTGTAGCCTGTTGTTGTATAATTAGTTTATTAATGCTGATAATGTCCATGCAACAATTTAAATGCTTTTTCTCATCAAGACGAACCAATTAAAACATTGTTATTTGTGACTGCTTTTCGACTGTTTCTAGCTTGCAGTGGAAATATGTTGTTCACATGCATGTAGTACAGTGTGTCGTATTACAGTATTACATCCATATCAGAGTAATCACAGTGAAACTTCTATACTTCAGATCTTGGACGCTTTTTACCACAAGCACAAAGGGATCACACCTGTGGAGATTATCCCTTTCTAAATTTTTGTAACAGATCGTAAAGATACGCTAGCTTACTAGGCAGCGAGAATATAACCTTGCCTTACTTCCCTGCCTTGATTCTTAATCACATGATTTTATAATATTCCTTGCTTCCTTATTCACTACCCTCTGCCCCTTCCTGCGATCTGAAAACCTCGCGGAGGCATATGGCGCAATTCCAGCGGCCAATGGCTCATCAGTTACTGAAGTATACATTTTTCTTGACAGAAGAAAAACAAAACAAAACTATGCAGATATAAATAACAGAAAAGTATAACGTGCTAACGAAGAAAGCTGGAGCGTTTAAATGGCGAAAAACGAAACACTACCCAAAGGCAATAAAATTCAGTACACAGTACGGCAAAATTTATCGTATTGGCAATACTACCACTGCTGATATGCGCCGTTCCGATGTGAGAATATGGCCGGGCTACTTTTTCGCTCCCCGCCTCTAATTTCCCACGGTGCTACCGAGGCACGCGCGACGCGCGGCGCGAGAAACTGTGCCGCAACCACAACGCCGCGCGACCTGGCGCAGGAGCGTGTCGCGTCCCAGTCGCGTCGCGTCGCAATTTGCGCGGTCCCATTTGCGTGTTACAACAACACGCGCTGCGCTGCGTCACGCCACACGCGCTATACGCGTTTCAATTTGCGCCTAGCCTTACCTAGAGATATCACAAAAGTGATATTCTTCTAATATAGAAACAAGGATGTATGATCGGCAGATGGAGGGGAGCACACCCGAAAATTTCGACGAGCTGGTACAGGACTGTTGGATTATGAAAGAAGATTTTATCATCATAGGACAAGAAATTCGATATCGATCCTGGACAGACTTCGATACCGCTGCACTCGAATATGCAGTGGAGCGAATGCTCTCCTTGTTGAGGTACCCAGAAGTAAAAAACTTGCGAATAAATTCATTTTGAAGCGAATCTCACAGATAGGACAAACAATAGAATAACGAAACAAACAATGGAATAATGAAATATGGGTCAAATACGGAAAAAGTTAACCGCTTGTCTGCAAATAGAAGAAATCCACTGATTATGAAATCTCTTAATGATAGACCTTGTATGATAATAAGATAGAGAAATACGATATCTATCACATTTCCTGGCCCAATGCAGCTGACGAGAAGAAAATGTACTAATTTTTGATAATATTGTGCAGTATAAATCTTCCCCAAATTTGAAGACCTGATGCGTTTTGCACAATACTGTTTCCCTGAAATCGACGAAGATTTATTCGGATGGATCGAAGACCATTCACGGTGACAAAGGAGCGTGTGCACTATACAAATCTGTAGAAAATTACTAAGCCCTGTGTTGTTACAGACGGGAAAAACCGACCGGTTAAAACCAATAGAGGTATTTTACTTCCGAGTAGCCCGTAATTTTCGGTATTTGTTTGGTCACGGTTATAACAGGTGATTCTTTATCTTTTACAAACAATCTAGTAAAAAAACGAAATATCAATTAGCCATAGCAGCAGTGCTAAAATTTTAGGTTTTTAAATAAATTTTTTTTAAATAGCAAATAAATTTTATTTGTAAGTCTTTCATTGCTTTGGAATATTACGTTATTACAGAAAATGGAAAAAGCGACCAGTGCTATTTTAACAACATTGTAGACAGAAAAGAGCAACAAACCAATTGCATAAAAATTGGTACAGCATTGCTAAGACAATAATGAACCTGTTACAATGAGGTGTGACCTACTGGATGGTACGTGTGTACATGCAAAGTTCAAAACTTGCCCCATCTGCTCTACATGGCAGTTTCACCCTGTCGCTGTCGGACATCAGCCGACCTTAGTGAGAAGACTGCGAATGACCACGAAGGACTCAGTCGTGTAATCACAGGTGATGAATCCTGAGTTTTTGAGTACGATGCTGAGAGAAAGCGGTAGAAGTGAGGAATGGCACACTGAGGCATCTCCTCGACAGAAAAAAGCTCGAATGAGCAAATAATAGACCAAAAAAATGCTGATTTGATTTTTATGTAGGAGTATCATGAGTAAACAATTTGTTCCCCCAGGGAAAACTGTCATCCAAGTGTAAATTTCGGCTTCCGCGGCCGTTCTCACAGTCAATAAAATTCTTCTGTGTTTGTGGCCCCAAAGTGATCTGGAAAATTCCGACGTAACAGCGACTGTTGCAAGGCGCCTTCCTCTGGGTGTATTGTTAACTGCTGAATGAACACTAGTTTGGATATTTATATACTATGTAGGAATGCTGTCATTGGATGTGAGGGTGAGGAGGAAGGGTATTAGGAGTTCATTTTATTGGTCTTTGAATTGCTTGTTGTCATTGGCGGATATGGGCGTTGTCCATTGGAGTTTCTGATGTGTTGGCAGAAGAGCCAACACTGTGTTGCTATAGTAGGCCGAAATGCACGCGTTTAATTACGCGCTGACTGGCGTGATGTCTGGAACAGTTAAGGGAATTAATAGTAGCTAATAAAGTACATAGTTGATATACAGGGCTATTACAAATGATTGAAGCGATTTCATAAATTCACTGTAGCTCCATTCATTGACATATGGTCACGACACACTACAGATACGTAGAAAAACTCATAAAGTTTTGTTCGGCTGAAGCCGCACTTCAGGTTTCTGCCGCCAGAGCGCTCGAGAGCGCAGTGAGACAAAATGGCGACAGGAGCCAAGAAACCGTATGTCGTGCTTGAAATGCACTCACATCAGTCAGTCATAACAGTGCAACGACACTTCAGGACGAAGTTCAACAAAGATCCACCAACTGCTAACTCCATTCGGTGATGGTATGCGCAGTTTAAAGCTTCTGGATGCCTCTGTAAGGGGAAACCAACGGGTCGGCCTGCAGTGAGCGAAGAAACGGTTGAACGCGTGCGGGCAAGTTTCACGCATAGTGATGTGAAAGATTCAGTGTTTAAACCTCCTCTACCAAGAAACGTGCCAAAACTGCGAGCTCGCATCAACAATGCTTTCGAACTCATTGATGGGGACATGCTGCGCCGAGTGTGGGAGGAACTTGATTATCGGCTTGATGTCTGCCGAATCACTAAAGGGGCACATATCGAACATTTGTGAATGCCTAAAAAAGCTTGTTGAGTTTTTGTATGTGTGTGCAAAGCATTGTGAAAATATCTCAAATAATAAAGTTATTGTAGAGCTGTGAAATCGCTTCAATCATTTGTAATAACCCTGTAATACTTAACTTTAATCCACAATTGGTGTACATCTCTCTTGTTGCTACATAAGTACTATCTCAATATCTATACTGGTAATGGCGCCTTGCTAGGTCGTAGCAGTTGACGTAGCTGAAGGCTATGCTAACTATCGTCTCGGCAAATGAGAGCGCTATGTGTCAGTTCCATCTCTAGCAAAGTCGGCTGTACAACTGGGGCGAGTGCTAGTACGTCTCTTTAGACCTGCCGTGTGGCGGCGCTCGGTCTGCCATCACTGACAGTGGCGGCACGCGGGTCCGTCGTATACTAGCGGACCGCGGCCGATTTAAATGCTACCACCTAGCAAGTGTGGCGTCTGGCGGTGACACCACAGTTTCCTTTACTGCTTGTGTAGTGGACTGACAAGACAGCCAGTCCACAGTGACGGGTAACCGAAAGGCACGCGTTTAATTCACGCAGGCTTGCTTAAGTCTGAAACAGGATACGTAATGAATGCTATAAAGAAAAGTACGTAGCTGCTGGAATACTTAACTTTAACCCATCATTTGTATACAGCATTCTTGATGATACAAGTGAGACTCTCTCTAGATATGGTTAATGGCGCCTTGCTAGGTCGTAGCCGTGGACTTAGCTGAAGGCTATTCTAACTATCTCTCGGCTAATGAGAGAAAGGCTTCGTCAGTGTAGTCGCTAGCAAAGTCGTCGTACAACTGGGGCGAGTCCTAGTACGTCTCTCTAGACCTGCCGTGTGGTGGCGCTCAGTCTGCAATTACTGACAGTGGCGACACGCGGGTCCGACATCTACTAATGGACCGCGGCCGATTTAAAGCTACAACCTAGCAAGTGTGGTGTCTGGCGGTGACACCACAGCTTGCCATTGGGGGAAATCGGCGAATAGGAGGCTGAGCGGCGACTACAGTGTAGCGTTGTTTACTAACTGCCTGGT